>NC_033794.1:38562711-38635710 GCF_001876935.1 Asparagus officinalis
ACTGATCATGTTGATGACCTCCTTATGGCTAGGCTCTGGGGGTCAATTATCCTTTTATGGTTGGGTACGAGATGATCGTAAAAAAGATCCCCTCTTAGTCTTGGCTGGGGCAGCTTCCCTCTTGTCTCTCTGGGAGACAAGCTTCTTCAGAAACCCTCTCTGGATCAAGTCCTCAATGTCTTTCTTTAAGATACGATAATCATTGGTGAGATGGCCGTAATCTCTGTGGTAACGACAATATTACCGAGTGTCTCTGCTTCGTGGGTCTGACCTCATATTGGGTGGGGGCTTAATTAGGTGCCCCTCCTTCCGGACTATGTTTAGAGCTTTTGTGAGAGAGGTGTCGAGGACCATGAGCGCAAGTCGAGGCATCGGTCCCTCCTGTTGGACCGATTAGAGCAGGGGTCAACTCTTAAAGAATCTCTCAACCACTCCTGTCTTGCTGGGTTTTACTACCGATGCTGCTGCTGCTGAGGTTGTGACTGTAGATGCTTTTGTGGCCCTAGCGGTTGCCTTATAAGCTCGAGCATCCTCCATGTCGATAGACCCATGAGCTTTTCCCATCAGTTGCTCATAATTGGTGATCGAGTTCTTGGCCAATGAGTTGGCCAGTTCATTGTTTCGTTGGCTAGCTACAAGAGCAGACATAGCAACCGAACTTCCTAGGTCGTGGACCTCCAGCCTCTTCGCCTGAAACCTTTTGAAGTGGGCCTGAAGGCTCTCTCTAGGCTCCTGCCTCATCTGAATCAACACATTAGGGGGTAATTTCTATTTGGTGTCAACCAAGTAGTGGTGGATAAACTTCTGGCTGAGCTGTTGGAAGCTGCTGATGGACTTCATCTCAAGGGCAATCCACTAGAGCTTGGCGTTCCCCGACAAAGTGATGGGAAAGCACTGGCAAATGATAGCCTCTGACGTATGGAGCATGCTCATCATATCATAATAGTTCTGGACATGCTCGGCGGGGTCCCATTCGCTTTTTGTACTTCTCCATATGAGGTATCTTGAATTTCTCACATGGGGCTTTCATGAGGTCGTCGGTAAGGGGGGTGTTCCCCCAGATGTCTTTTGTGATGGGTCTTTACACCCAATCATATCTAGATGCTCTATGGGTGCCTAAGGGGGCTGGAGAGGTATGCTGATGGTAGGGAGTCTAGGATATCTCTCCTATGGCGAGCTCCTTAGGGCGACTACGACTAAGTCTTTCGCTGGTGGCTTCATAGTGAGAGAGGAGGTGCTAACGAGGATCCGTCGGGCGAGATGACTGGTGTGGTGGTGAGGTCGCGTGCTCGACGCAATCTCTCTATTGCTTAGCAACTACATAAGGAGTCCGAGTAGGGATAGCATGTTGAGCTTTTGAAGGGGAGCAAGCCCTGATCACTGCTCTCCTGAGGGAGGAGTAATGGCGGAAGTAGCTAGCTATCATTGTGGAAACCGGTTGAGGAGTCTGCTCGTGAAGGTAGCGAGTTGCCGTTGGATGAAGCGAGAGATTTTTTGAGCTATTTCTTCAAGTTGGACTTGAGTAATGTAGCTCAAGTGGGGTCCTCTAGGGATTAAGTGATCAGCTTTATGCTCAGAACTAGACATACTTGCTCGGAAAAGAAAGAAGGTCACACAGTGAGTGCCAAATTGTTGATGTTAATAATTACACATATGATGTAGTGGGGTGAGATTGAGTAGGGGCTGCTAACTTCTCCGAATATCTAGTTTTGGGTTGAGTTGTTCTTCCCTGTGTGTGTAACAACTAACAAGAGGACAAGGACTAGTTCCCCCGTTGTTCCTCCACCGTTGTTCCTCCAATGATCAAATCAGTGATGTACTTATGTGTGAAAGTGGTGAACTATGCGAGTTCTCAAGTGTAGTAGAGTGAGAAAAAATTCTTAGAAATTGCTTTCCTTTGCATTGGGATAGTTTTCCCTCTTATAACCATACAGGAGGGGAATTTTAGTCTTTCTCAGCCAAGTTTGAGCTGGTAGCTAAGTCAGCGTCGACTTTACGCGTATTAGCTATGGAGTGGTCACATAATGGGCTCTATCACTTCAGCATTAATGAGATGGGATAGGAGGCGCACGAAGTTGGCGTAGTCTTATGTGTCATAAATAGTACCCGAGTTGAAGAAATTAAGGTGCTTTTTAGGCATTTAATGTGATGTTGATGTGACGCCCCAGGTTTTACATAAGGCTACAGTCCAAGACGAAACCCGGATTGTCAAACTTGCCAAGCACCAAACACCATACTACGATATGTTTCACCATCATAGTCACCATCTCTCTAGTGGAAATTAAAAATAGGTGAAGGTACAGACAAACGAAAAATAGAAATAGAAGGAAACCAAGTATACACAGAAGACATATGAGAATAATCATAAGTGAGTCCAACTAGAATAGAATTGAAATAACTCTGAGTCTGAAATAAATCTCAAATACAATGAGTCAAACAAAATACCTCTATGGATCTCAACCTCTACAAAATAAAATACAAGTCTAGAGTCTGAACATAAATAACTAATTGTGGAGTTCTGTAATAACTACTAAAATAATAAATAGCTAGATGGAATCTATAAAGAAATCCCATCAACCTGCGACTCTCCATGTGCCGGACTCACTGCATGAAAAGGGGGGAAAACAACAAGCATCAAAGTGCTATAGCGATATCATCTCCACCTCTCCCCAGGGGAAGGGGTAGGAGTGTATAGAAAATACAGACAGTATATAAGTATAAAATCATTCATATATATCTAACTGGAGATTAGTATTTAGGAATCCATAACATAAGAGTTAGTACGTCGAGTGAAATAATGCAAACAAGAAAACCCTCATGTATATACCATGTCTCAAATTGTGACTCCCTAAATACTAATTCCAATCTCTATGAATAAAAATAAACAATAAACAAAAAGATAACACTCCAAATCTCAAACCTGTAGAACAAATATCTCATCACGATCTACATTCGGGTAGACGGATCTAACATAAGAGAAACTCATCCAAAACAAAGATTAACCACAAGACCTGTCATGTAAGACACTATCTCAGAGAAAACACCCTACTTACGGGTATTCAAAATGGAAGCAAATCTACAATTTATAATACTTACAAGTGTGCATCTCATGTGCAGTAGCGATACCTTTGTAATATTCTTACTCAATCGCTCTGTGGTAATACATTTTATCTCTCTATCCCGGATACATAAAATGGCGATACTTTTGTAATATTTTTACTCAATCGCCCTGTGAAAATGGGTTTTATTTCTCCATTCCGAATATATAATATGACGATACTTTTATAATATTCTTACTCAATCGTCCTTCGGAAATAGGTTTCATCTCCCTATTCCAGAAACAAGAAATTACTATATTCTTCATATTTATCAACTTAAATTAGGGCAAAATTATGTTTACACAACATATTCTAAACATACATGCACATGTCTCAGTGTGCGTGTCCATATCTGCTGTTTACTGATATCTCGAGTATTAAACAACTCATAAACATTGTATTATAGCAGTACAAGGTCGAGAGGCTCGCTCGAAAACCAAAACAAATGAACAAAACATGCACATGCCGATATACAGTTTGGTGGTCGACCACAATTATGCGGCGGTCGATCGCGATGGGTTCCAGGGCTTACCCAAGACTTTGCTTGCACACGGTCGACCGCCAATAAGGCGTGGTCGATCGTGAGCTGAAAATTCTAAATTCTAAATCTGGTTGTGTGTGTTGTGTTCACACCGTGTTTAGGTGATTCAAACATGATTAAAACAATATGAATCTTGCATGGAAACATGCCAACAGCAGATAAAAACTTCTGGGAGCAACACAATATATAATACATGATTATATGCATAAAAATTCATATTTAAAACCCTAAAACATGCATAAGAACTTGAAACAAAGAACAATTCCTCTTTCTTCAGATTAAACAACTTTTAAATCATTTTTAGATCTTAAATATCTTCTGTAAATTCGTTCTCAAACCTTTTCACATGGAAAGACCTAGTCTTTATACATATAATATAAAAGAATTGACTTTTATTCATAAACTAGTCAATTTGGCTCTATAAAAATGTTAAAAAATCTTTAAAAATGTTTTATAAACTAGGAGTGTGATTAGCAGAAATGAACTCGCCTGAGGTTTGTAGAAAACGTTTAAGATGCCAAACGAAAGAAGATTTTCATTCCAAAAGTCAAAAACCACACGAAATCCCGCTCAAAAGCCTCCAATCTTCTCCAAGAATCAAGTTAGGGTATATGAGGTTTCATGTTAGGGTTCTTAGAAAAACTGAGAAAATTCGTGAAAGATTGATATATAAACCAAGAAAAACGAATATGGGCTTTAGAAATCCGAAACCAACTAAAAACAGGAGAAAAGCTTCTGTAGGTCTCGCGGTCGACTATGACGGTCGACCGTCTGCGATCGACCGTAACGGTCGACCGGACTGGAATTTTTTAGCTCAAATATTTGGCAATTGTGCATGTTTTGGCTCTTTTATTCCTCACGAAAGAACTTGTTTATACTCAAAACACATGGTATACTACTCACATACCATTTAACTATATTTATCAAAATAAAAATCCATATATCATAATTAATCACATATTAATTTTATATATATATATATCACAAATTTTTGGGGTTTTACATTCACCCCCCTTAAAAGAATTTTATCCTCGAAATTCCGCAGTCGTATCATAGGATATAAGAAAAGCACTAAGAGGGGATAATCCAGATAAGAAAACCCTCCCGTACACATCTCGTACCATTAATTCCTAAATATGAATCATAGGCCACATTTAAACTTAACCAATCTAAAATATGTGCATCCTCACTTAACCCCTAATTAGATGGAAATAGTACGTCGGGCAAAAAATCCAAACAAGGAACCCATATATATATATACCATATGTTCCGAATAATTAAGAGCTAAGTGTTGAATGACCCATTCTAGCGTTAAGTATAAACGTGACTAAACAACACATGCAATCACATCTATCAATGCATATAAGCATGTTTAAATATCAATATCTTACCTGTTCAAACAGGTGCGGATAGTCACGACGTACATCCTCCTTACGCTTCCAAGAAATATCTTCGGCTCATTGCTGGTTCCACTAGACTTTCACTAATGAAATGACTTTGTTTCTAAGCTTTTTATTCTCTCTAGCAAGAATGCATACCAGAATCTCTACGGTAGTCAAATCATCCTGGATCTCAACCTCTGGTGAATCAATCACCCTCTGCTGCTCTTTGTCACACAAATACTTCTTGAGTATCGAAATATGAAAGACATCATGTATACTCGACATCGATGCTGGAAGGTCTAATCTATTAGAAACAACTCTAATGCGCTCGATAATCCTGAAGGGACCAATATATCTCGGGGCAAGCTTCCCCCATCTACCGAATCGCTGAACGCCCTTTGTAGGCGTATAAAATTGCTTATAGGTCCCTTAGCACAGCTCGGTACAAACCGACGAACCATCGGGCGACATATCCAAACACGAGCGTCAGTCCACAACGCCGAAGCCGAGTGACACGCAACAAAGCGGATTAACGAGGCAACGAGGCTAACGAACCGCACGCAAACAATGGAATACATCCATTCGCATGCAGAATCAAGCTAACAGTTCGGTGAGTCAACGAGTCATCCAACCATAGAACGGATTTGAACTCAAACACCGAGGTAGATTTACTGCCATATTGGGGTTCGGACCATCAAATCAGAGTCCGGATCAACAACGAAGCGGGTTTACTACCAAATCAGGATTCAGATCAACAAATCAGAGTTTAAATCAACCACGAGACCGAAAAAACGGCAAAAACCCAAACACCAAGGGGACTTGGCCAAAACCGAGCCACCTACCAAGGGGACTTGGCCAAAACCGAGCCACCTCTAGGTGGCTCGGTGGCCGAGCCACCTATAGGTGGCTCGGCCAAAGCCTAGCCACCGGTGGCCGAGCCACCTATGGGTGGCCGGCCAGATCTGTGCCCGGGCACAGTTCTGAGTGCCTATAAATAGAGGGGCATTGCTCATTTGTTAAAGGTTAGAACTTTTGGAGGCGAAGCTCTGCTGGATTCAAGGCTCAGAATTAAAAAAGATTGAAACTTTGGGACTTTGAGGATTTGCTCATCCAGATCCGGTGCTCGGCGATCGTCAATGCCAAATAAGGCAAGAGTTCGAGAGGAACCGGATCTCAGATCTACGTAGTCATCCTCCAGATCAAAGCTTGGCCTTTGATCCCGAGAACTAGGGCGATTATTTCCTTGGTGAATTAATCCCCCCCGGCTATTATTTCCTTTGCGAAATAATACCCGTCATACTGCGTAGATCCGACCAGATCTAGATCGCGCGGTGGTCCACGGATAAACCCCGGCGCAGGCGAAGAACCCACGCAAGCGAGTGACCGCAAAACAGGAGCTCGTGATTTGTTCGACAAATAAGGAAAGAGTTGTAATTTTCTTTTTCTTTTGATCTCGTTGTAACCGAATCTTATAAAAAGATCGGATTTTTATAATCGATAAACTATTACAAGAGTGTGCAATGGAATCAATGAAGAAAGACACGATTTTTCCCGCGAACACCCTTCATCGGTGATACTTTCAAAATAACTAAGTCTCCGACCTGAAACTCTAAGGGTCGTCTCCGCTGATCTGCATAACTCTTTTATCGACTCTGTGCAGCAAGAATGCACTCCCGAATCAATGCCACATTTTTCGTGGTCTACCTAACTAGCTCCGGGCCAAGTAATAGACTATCCTCTAGCTCTAACCAATATATAGGTGATCTGCAAGACCTCCCGTATAAGGCTTCGTACGATGCCATCCCGATGGTAGCTTGATAACTATCATTATTTGCAAATTCAATCAGTGGGATGTGGTCCTCCCAGCTATCCTGAAAATCTATTATACATGCTCTCAACATATCCTCTAATACCTGATTCACCCTCTCGGTCTGACCATTTGTCTGTGGTGAAAGACACTACTGAATGATAACTGGCTGCCAAAAGCATCCTAAAAACTCCTCTAGAAATAGGATGTGAAGATTAAGCCCAGATCTGATATAATCGTCTCCTAAACTCCATGTAGTCTGACAATCTCTCGAATAAAAATCCTCGCATATGTGTCCGCCGTATAAGTCGTCTTCACAGATAAGAAATGCGTCGACTTTATCAATCTGTCTACTATCACCCAAACAGAATCATTTCCTTTCTTTGATTTAGGCAACCCTACTATGAAATCCATAAAAATATCTGCCCACTTCCACTCGAGAATGGGTAAAGGCTGTAGAGTTCCTACAGGTCTCTGATGTTCTGCCTTAACTTGCTGGCAGGTATAATACTTAGCCATATAATCTGTAATCTCTCTACACATACCATTCCACCAAAAATGCCTCTTCAGATCCTTGTACATTTTCGTCATGCCTGGGTTCACTGTATATCTGCTACGATGTGCCTCATCAAAAAGTTCTCTCTTCAGCTGTAGATTATTCGGCATGATAATCCTTCCCTTCATTCGAAGGCCTCTATCTACTCCAATAGCCCAATTAACCTTGGGTTCTTTGGAAATCTCTCCCTTGTGGATTTGAATCCAAGAATCCTCTAACTAAGATCCGACTACTCTATCTCCCCAAGACGGCTGGATTGATAAAGCTCCTAAGAAAACATTGCTCCTGCCAATCTCTAGCCTGAAATCATAATGGTTTAGAGTATAAAGATCCTGATATAGTGAACACCTCAAAGGTGCTAGCCCACGACGACGCTTCCTGCTCACGCGTCTGCTACCACGTTCGCCTTTCCCGGATGGTACTGTACAGCGAACTCATAATCCTTAATAAACTCTATCCATCGTCGTTGTCTCTGGTTGAGTTTTTTCTATGAAAAGAGGTACTTCAAACTCTGGTGATATGTGAATAACTCAAACTGTACTCCGTACAAATAATGCCTCCATGCCTTCAGTACAAAGACCACTGTTGCTAGCTCCAAATAATGTGTGGGATAATTCTGCTCATGAGTCCTTAACTGTCTCGAAATATAGGCTACAACTCCAAGACTTGATAATGATGCATCAGTGTAGACAACAAAAGTCTTATCACTGCTGGGAATAATCAATACTGGTAGTGAAGTCAACTTAGTATTTAATGTCTCAAAGGCCTCTTGGCATTATGTGGCCCAAATAAACTGTACACCCCTCTTAGTAAGGCATGTAAGTGGCGTCGCGATCTTAGAGAAGTCCTAAATAAATTTCTGTAGTAGCCCGCCAGACCTAAGAAGGTACAAATCTCTGTAACTGTCTTTGGTGGTTCCCAATCAAGTACGACCTCTACTTTAGCCGGATCTACTATAATACCCTCCCGGCTGATGACATGGCCTAAAAATCTGACCTCCAATAACCAGAATTCACATTTGCTAAATTTGGCACACAGCTGGTATTCTCGCAAAGTCCATAATGCCAACCTTAAATGCTGCTCGTGCTCGCCCTTTGATCTCAAATAGATAAGGATATCATCGATGAAAACTATCACGAACTAGTCCAAGTATGGATGGAAAACCCGATTCATCAAATCTATAAATACTACGGGTGAATTGGTCAGCCCAAATGGCATGACAAGAAACTCGAAAGGCCCAAATCGAGTCAAGAAGGCGGTCTTAGGAATATCCATCTCCCGAACCCGCAACTAATGATAACCAGAATGAAGATCTATCTTCGAAAAACACTAAGCCCCCTGCAACTGGTCGAACAAGTCATCGATCCTTGGTAATGGGTACCTGTTTCGAATAGTAACCTTGTTCAACTCGTGACAATCAAAGCATAATCGCATACTCCCATCGTTCTTCTTCACAAAGAGGACCGGTGCTCTCCACAGAGAGTGACTCCGTCGAATAAATCCCTAAGATAACAACTCATCTAGTTAGATCTATAGTTCTATCATCTCAGTAGGCGCCATACGACAAGAAGCTCGGGAAATCAGTGCAGTACATGGCTGCAACTCTATGTAAAACTCGACCTTTCTCACTAGAGGTGATCCTGGTATGTCTTAGAAAACATCTTGGTACTCTGAGACTACTCACATCTCACTCAAATCTGCGCCACAATCCCTCAACATCACCTCCACGATGTATGCTAGATATGACTCCGCAAAGTAGTTGCCTCTGGAGGTCGCCACCACTAACTCAGATCCATCTTATGCTCGCAAACTGACTTTCTTCGCAAAACAGTCGATACTCACATGATAGGAAGATAGCCAATCCATACCAAGGATAACATCAAACTCAGACATACGCAAAACAATCAGGCCTATCACGAACTCAGGAAACGTCTAAACTGATGATACATCTCCTACAAACACTCTCTAAAAGAGACGTCTCCCCTAAAGAAGTAGATACATATAAAGGAAAATCTAATAGCTATGCCACAAGCTGAAGTCTAACCGTAAAATCATAGGAGATAAAAGAATGCGAAGTGCCAGAGTCAAAAAGAATATGTGCTGGAAAGGAATTTACAAGGAAAGTACCTTCTACCACTGTTCTGCTTGCACCATGATCGTGAGAAACAAATGTATACACTCTACCAGTTTGCTGCGCTGCATCACCTAGAACGTATGGGACTATATGTTCCTACTGGGTCTCCTGAATCGCTCATACCTATCCCTCAATCTTTAGGACTGCTGGAGGTGCCTTAATACTCAACTGCTGACCCTGACCGCATCTCTGAGTGCGGTTCTGATGCTGCTGCTGCTGATTCCTACCCTGCGGACCTGCTGTGGGTGTACTGCGGCACTCTACTGCTCTATGATCGAGCTTGTTACAATTGAAACAAGCTCTATAAAATCGGCGCTATTGTTGCTCCCTTTGATCCTGCTGATTGCCCTTCTTATGGGGACCCTGTAGATGTGGAGCTTTATTCTGATGTTGGGGTTCTCCTGTGTCTGTAAAATATCTCTTACCTTTACCTTTATCCCCAGGCTGTCCTGCTTAGCATTACCATCTTTGCCTTTAATAAATATAGTTGTGTTTGTCTCCTGGGCTATGGCAGCATCTGCCACCTCCCGCACTAAACGAAAACTCCGAGATACTAGATATCGGCGTAAACCTGGGCGAAGTCCCAACATGAACATCTAGGCCTGCCTCTCCTCGGTGTGCCACATGCTAGTGAATCTAAGTAGTGACATGAGCTTACTCTCAAGTCCGTCACCGAAATATCCCCCTTCTCCAACCAAGCCAACTCTAACTCCTTCTCGGCTTTCTCAGCAACCGAAACATAGTATTTTTCAAAGAAATACACAAAAGTCTCCCACGAGGTCGTCAACCTCTGCTCTGGAGTAAAATAAAGTTGATATCATCCTCCTACATCGCCCTTGAGGCTGAAGGTTGCTAGCCTCCGCTTCTACACAGTATCTACATTAAGCATGTCCAAAATGTTGCTTACATCTTCCTTCCATTTGTGTGCCACAATGGAATTCATCGAACCATGAAACTCTGAAGCCTTCAACTTCTTGTACCTCTCTACTAAACAAAGCTAAGCCTCCCGCTCAGCCATTCCATCATTAACTGAAGGTGGTGGTGTGACTACCGGTGTCCCCTCTGGCATCTCCTCCTGAATGGGTGTTCCCTGTCGAACCTGATCTGCTAACTGCTCATCAATAGCTGCCAGACGGGTTGCTAATGGTGCTATGAGATCCACTAAGTACTTCGAAGCCTGCTACGGCTCAGACTCTCTATCGACTTGTTAAGCTACCTAAGCTCGAGTACCTAGGTGTCCACGTTCTCTTCCTGACATCTATAATTTAGAAGTAGAGCTTATTACGCAGCAAATAGAATCTCAAGCAGGAAAAGAGATAACGTATACCAATAAGTAAATCGTATCACATATATCTCATAGCATGCTTTATTATTCAAGCAAATTGATCATCATAAAAAAATGTAATTTTTCGCGTACATATATAATACGTCCTCACTCATACTAGGAATTCCTAGCGAACTGTATACATGATTCCTAAGAAACTTTATCCTAACTCCACAATATGACACAGGAATGATCCTAAGGATATTGGAACCTAGAGCTCTGATACCAACTGTGATGCCCCAGGTTTCTCGCAAGGCTGCAGTCCAAGGCAAAACCCAGATTGTCAAACCTGCCAAACACTAAACTCCATGCTACGACATGTTTCACCATCACCGTCACTATCTCTCTAGTGGAAAAAATAAATAGGTGAAGGTACACACAGGCAAAAATAGAAATAGAACGAAACCAAGTATACACAAAAGCCATATGAGAATAATCATCAGTGAGTCCAACTAGAATAGAATTGAAATATCTCTGAGTCAGAAATAAATCTCAAATACAATGAGTCAAACAAAATACCTCTATGGCTTCCAGTCTCTACAAAATGAAATACAAGTCTAGAGTCTGAACATAAACAACTAACTGTGGAGTTCTATAATAACAACTAAAATAAAAAATAGCTAGATGGAATCTATGAAGAAATCCTATCAACCTGCGACTCTCCGTGCGTGGGACTCGCTGCCTGAAAAGGGGGGAACAACGAGTGTCAAAGCGCTATAGAGAGATCATCTCCACCTATCCCAAGGGAAAGGGGTACGAGTGTATAGAAAATATAGACAGTATATAAGTATAAAATCATTCATATAAATCTAACTAGAGATCGGTATTTAGGAATCCACAACACGAGAGTTAGTACATCGAGCGAAATAATCCATATAAGGAAACCCTCATGTATATACCATGTCTCAAATTATGACTTCCTAAACACTAATTCCAAACTCTATGAATGAAAAAGAACAATAAACAAAAAGGTAACACTCTAAACCTCAAACCTATAGAACAAATATCTCTTTCCGATCTATAATCGGGTAGACGGATCTAACATAAGAGAAACTTATCCAAAACAAAGACTAACCACAAGCTCTGTCGTGTAAGCCACAGTCTCAAAGAAAATACCCTACTTACGGGTATTCAAAATAGAAACAAAACTACAATTTATAATACTTACAAGTACGCATCTCATGTGCATTAGCGATACTCTTATAATATTCTTAGTCAATCGCTCTGCGACAATAGGTTTTATCTCCGTATCCCGGATACATAAAATGGTGATACTTTTGTAATGTTTTTACTTAATCGTCCTGTGAAAATGGGCTTTATTTCCCCATTTCGGATATATAATATGACGATACTTTTGTAATATTCTTACTCAATCGTCCTGTGGAAATAGGTTTCATCTCCCTATTATAGAAACATGAAATTACTATACTCTTCATATTTATCAACTTAAATTAGGACAAAGGTATATCTACACAACATATTCTAAACATACGTGCGCATGTCTTTGTGTGCGTGTCCATATTTAGTGTTTATTGATATCTTGAGTGGTAAACAACTCATAAACATTGTATTATAGCAGTACAAGGTTGAGAGGCTCGCTCAAAAACCAAAACAATCGAACAAAACCTACACAGGCCGATATACAGTTTGGCGGTCGACCGTTATTATGCGGTGGTCGATCACGACGGGTTCCAGGGCCTACCCAGGCCTCTGCCCTGCACGCGGTCGACCGCCAATAAGACGCGGTTGACCGTGAGCTGAAAATTCTAGATTCTAAATCTGGTTGTGTTTGTCGTGTTCACGCTGTGTTTAGGTGATTCAAACATGATTAAAACAATATGAAATTTGTATGGAAAAATGCCAACCGTAGATAAAAACTTCTGGGAGCAACACAATATATAATACATGATTATATGCATAAAAATTCATATTTAAAACCCTAAAATATGCATAAGAACTTGAAACAAAGAACAATTCATCTTTCTTCAAATTAAACAACTTTTAAATCATTTTCAGATCTTAAATACCTTCTATAAATTCATTCTCAAACCTTTTCACATGGAAAGACCTAGTCTTTATACATATAATACAAAAGAATTAACTTTTATTCATAAACTAGTCAATTTGGCTCTATAAAACATGTTTAAAACTCTTTAAAAAACTAGGAGGTGGATTAGCAGAGATAAACTCATCTGAGATTTGTAGAAAAATATTTAAGATGCCAAACCAAAGAAGATTTCCACTCCAAAAGCCAAAAACCACACGAAATCCCACTCAAAAGCCTCCAGTCTTCTCCAAGAATCAAGTTAGGGTTTATGAGGTTTGGTGGCTGTTAGGATTCTTAGAAAAACTGAGAAAATTAATAAAAGATTGATATATAAGCCAAGGAAAACGAATATGGGCTTTAGAAATCCGAAACCAACTCAAAACAGGAGAAAATCTTCTACAGGTCTCGCGGTCAACCGTGACGGTCGACCGGACTGGAATTTTTCAGCTCATATATTTAGCCATTGTGCATGTTTTGATTCTTTTCTTTCTCACAGAAACACAATATATAATACATGATTATGTGCATAAAAATTCATATTTAAAACCCTAAAACATGCATAAGAACTTGAAACAAAGAACAATTCATCTTTCTTCAAATTAAACAACTTTTAAATCATTTTCAGATCTTAAATACCTTCTATAAATTCATTCTCAAACCTTTTCACATGGAAAGACCTAGTCTTTATACATATAATACAAAAGAATTAACTTTTATTCATAAACTAGTCAATTTGACTCTATAAAACATGTTTAAAACTCTTTAAAAAACTAGGAGGTGGATTAGCAGAGATAAACTCATCTGAGATTTGTAGAAAAATATTTAAGATGCCAAACCAAAGAAGATTTCCACTCCAAAAGCCAAAAACCACACGAAATCCCACTCAAAAGCCTCCAGTCTTCTCCAAGAATCAAGTTAGGGTTTATGAGGTTTGGTGGCTGTTAGGATTCTTAGAAAAACTGAGAAAATTAATAAAAGATTGATATATAAGCCAAGGAAAACGAATATGGGCTTTAGAAATCCGAAACCAACTCAAAACAGGAGAAAATCTTCTACAGGTCTCGCGGTCAACCGTGACGGTCGACCGGACTGGAATTTTTCAGCTCATATATTTAGCCATTGTGCATGTTTTGATTCTTTTCTTTCTCACGAAAGAACTTGTTTATACTCAAAACACATGGTGTACTACTAACATACCATTTAACTGTATTTATCAAAATAAAAATCCATATAACATAATTAATCACATATTAATTATATATATCACAAATTTTCGGGGTTTTATAGTTGACGTGTTGTTAGCGGGGGGTTCAAGGTCAAACTCGTCTTTTGACTTGTATCGAGGAGTGTCGAGAAGTAACACCTTTCGATTCGACCCAGTAAGACATTGTCTAATTAACTGGTTGAGTGGATTGTAGCAAGTCGTCTTTGATGAGAGGACCGATAAGTACCGTCATTTGACTTTGACCTAGCGAGTTGTCGACTCAATAAGTCGGCTAGGTCGGGACTCTGGCTGTCCTAAGTATCGAGTTGACCAAATGGTATGTGACAACAGATATTTGATTGTTGTTAGTAAGGGGCCATAATTTGCTGACTGAAAACACCATAACAACTACCTTTCAAATATTTTAAGATCCATTTACACGTTCCAACTAAACTTTCATTAGATTAGAAAGAAATCTGCTCACAACTCTAACTGTATGAGTTATATCTGGCCGAGTGCAAACAATGAAATGCATCAAACTTCCTACGGTTGAAGAGTAAGGAATATTTTTCATCTCACTATTTTCCTCATTTGTAGTCAGTCAAAACTTCTTGCTAAGCTTCATGTGTCCTGCAAGAGGAGTACTAACCGACTTGGTATCGTTTATGTTGAATCTATCAAGTAACCGTTCAACATATTTCTCCTGTGATGACCAGAATATCCTGACTTTCCAGTCACGAGTAATATCCATACTAAGAATCCATTGTGCCAAGCCCAAATCCTTTTTGTCAAAGTATTTAAATAACTTCTTCTTCAGCACACTGACCATCTAACTGTCCTGACCAACATTCAACATATTGTACATATAAAGCGAAAGGATAATGAAGCTAAAATCAGAAAATCTCTTAAAATATACACACGAATCTACAATTTTCCTCTGGTAGCCATGATTCAACATGAAATAATTAAATTTCTTGTACCACTGTCTGGATGCCTGCTTCAAGCCATAGAGGCTCTTCTTCAACCTGCAAACCATGTGTTCTTTTCCCTTCATTTCAAAACCTTTAGGCTGCTCCATGTAGATCTTCTCCTCCAAATCACCATGAAGAAAAGTAATCTTCACATCAAGCTGCTCAATCTTGAGGTCTAAACTAGCTGCTAAACCCAAGATAACTCTAATGGACATCATCTTCAAAACTGGTGAAAAAATCTCATCAAAATTAATGTTATTTTTCTTACCAAAGCCTTTCACCACTAATCTGCCTTTATACTTATGAATCCCTTTGTAGCCATCCTTCTTTAACTTGAACACTCACTTCTTCTTTAAAGCTTTTTTTTCCTTCGGCAAATCTACTAACTCATAAGTATCGTTCTTCTCAAGAGACTTCATCTCTTCCTTCATAGCCTGGAACTATTTGTCCTTGTCTTTATGAGTATGTGCCTCCCGAAAGTTCTCTGGCTTACCTTCTTCTGTCAGCAAAGAATACTCTAAAAGAGGATATCTCGTGAATGGTCGGTGCTCTCTAGTTGATCTCATAAGTTGTGGCTCTGTAATTTCCTGCTGTTAGTGATGCTCCCCCTGCTGAGGAACCTCCTGTTCATGATCCTGATCACTATCTTCCTGCTTTGGTATATGATCATCATCATCAATACTATTATCATGCATATGCTCTATATTTGTAGGATGTAACTGTACTGGAGATAAAATGAGGGTCATATCTAAAATCTCACTAGCAACACTCTCTGACTGTTTTTCTCCCCGAAGATCTGCAATAGTCTGGTCCTCCTAAAAAATCACATCAGTTCGTCTAATAATTCATCTTTTTTCTGGATCTTATAGCTTGTAGCTTGTAAAACCCCGTAAATTTGAATATTTTATGATAAATAATGATAAATATGCTATATGGTGAAAAATAATATATTTTGATGTTTACATATGATAAGAATTGATTTGAGATCAATTCAATATATATTTGTGAAAAATATGAGTGCAAATGCACAAAACATGCACAAAGGCCAAAAGAGTGAAAATCTGGGAATAATGACTAGTTATGAGTTTTTTTTTGTTTTTCACACTGATGCAGTTATAATTTGGAAAAATGTAAAAGACCAAAGTTGTAGGACTCTTCAACATCTTTCCAGAAAGTCTTAGATCACCTCATTCTGAGGTCGTATGAGAAAGTTATAACCAAAATACCGAAGGGGTATTTTCCTAGTCAGACTAGGTTTCCTGTCTAACAGGTTTGTTTCGGGTTTGCCTCTATAAATACCTGTATTTTTCACGAAAATTCCTTTCTTTTATCATATCTAAGAACCCTAACAGCCATCAAACCCCCATAAACCCTATTTGTAATTCTTGGAGAAGATTGGAGGCTTTCAAGTTAGGTTTTTGTTGATTTTTGGCTTTTGGAGTGGAGATCTCCTTCGACGTTGCTTCTAACAAGTTTTTCTACAACCCCAGGCGATTATCATCTCAACTAATCCCCCTTATAGTTTTTAAAATATTTTTTAAGAGTTTATAATGAGTTTTATAGAGCCTAATCAATTATTTTGTATATAAAAATTGGATCTTTTGTATATATGTATAAAGACTAGGTCTTTTCAAGTTAAAGAGATTAAGCATGAATTTACAGAAGTATTTTAAGATCTAAAAATAATTTAAATATTGTTTATCTGAATTTAGATGTCTTATGCTTCGTTTTAAAGTTTCGTGCATGATTGAAGGTTTACATATGATTTCTTGTGCAAATAATCATGCTTGTTATGTTTTGCTGAAAATCTGCTGCACATATACTTTTGAACTAGAAATTTTAAATAACAAATGATATCCAATTTGAACCAAAATAATTCCAATTGAAGGATATGTGAATCTAGTTTTCAAAACAGAAAACCATACCTAAAGATAGTTTTCCTAGTGATAGATATGCTCAATTTACTGATGATATGTTCTGCAGAAAATCGGCTGCACAAATAAAATGTTTGGCTGGAAATTAGAAATATCATATGAACTCCAAACTGAACCAAATCAGTGTCAAAAGATAGCTATGTGAGTCTAGTTTTCAAAACGAAAAACTATTCTTAAAAAGAGTTTGTCCAGAGAAAGATATTCTCAATTTACTAATGATATATCTTGCAGAAAACTGCAGATGTGCTGATTTGAAATAAATTGATATATTACGTAAAGGTTTCTTGAGTTTCGCTCTTGTTTGTTATTTTTGAGAGAATTTCTTGATATTGGACTGTTATATACAATGCTTAAGAGTTGTTTAACATCTGGGATGATGATGAATACCAGATATGGACACGCACACCGAGACATGTGCACATACACTTAGATTATGTTGTGTTAACATACTTTTTGTCGCACGTTGGGCTGATGAATACATATGAAAGAGTATAGTTATTTCATGTATCTGGAAATAGGGAGATAAAACCTATTTGCCGCAGAACGATTGAGTAAGAGTATTACAAAAGTATCGTTAATTCATGTATCCGGAAATAGGGAGATAAAACCTATTTGCCGCAGAACGATTGAGTAAGAGTATTACAAAAGTATCGTTAATTCATTTAATTCATGTATCCGGAAATAGGGAGATAAAACCTATTTGCCGCAGAACGATTGAGTAATAGTATTACAACAGTTTCGTTATTATATGTATCCGGAATAGGAAAATAATAAACCCTATTGCCGTAGAGCGATTGATGCGGCATAAACATGTACCAAAAAGATTGCAAGTGCACAACCGTGTCAAGTTATAGTATTTAAGATATCGATCCCACGAGGAAGGTGTTTTGTAGGAGAAAATATGAAATCGGTTCTTATGTTGTGTGCGTGACAAATAATTGTGAAGAGATTATGAGAGTGAAAGTGATAGTGTGTGAAACGGCGCAAAATTTAAGTGAGAGTGGATGTGACAAAGAATGAGTGTGATCAATAAGGCAAGAAGGAAAAAAAATTGAATAAAATCAAGAAACAAATGAAAATTCAAGAATGAAGAACAAAATTCTAGAATAAAAGAAAATGCAAGAAATTAAAGATGGTGGATTCAATTATAGATATGGGTAATCTACAATTGAACCCACTTCTTAGAAAAGGGTGATTCCCTAGAGGGTTCTAGCCTAAAGGCGAATCAAACAAAATAAAAATAAACAAAAAGAAAAACTAAACCCAAGAGGGTTCTAGCCTCAAGGTGAATAGTGTAAGAAATTAAAATCTAACTACAAAATAAATTGCAAAATCTAAACTACAAAATAAAATTGCAAGAATTAAATACAAGAAAATAAGTCTACTCTATAAGCATGAAATAAATCTAAGGCAAGAGGGTTCTAGCCTCTTGGCTATTTATCAAGAAAATAAAATTTAACTACAAGCATAGAAATAAATCTAAACTA
This sequence comes from Asparagus officinalis, assembly GCF_001876935.1. Classification (NCBI taxonomy): domain Eukaryota; kingdom Viridiplantae; phylum Streptophyta; class Magnoliopsida; order Asparagales; family Asparagaceae; genus Asparagus; species Asparagus officinalis. The sequence continues at coordinate 38,581,197 of NC_033794.1, forward strand.
ATAAGCAATAAAAGAGAAAAAAGAAAAGAAATACAAACCTTCAAATAATTCTCCATCTTCATCTTCATCTTCATCATCCAATAAAGAGAAGAAGAGAAAAATTTAAAGTGGTAAAAAATTTATTATTATTAATTGCAACTAAAGTTACAATTTTAGAATGCCTTCTCAATTAAGAGTAGCCTTCCTCTCCAAAAGGAGTTACAAAAATTTTCACACCCTTAACCCCTCACTCTCTACCCCTATTTATAGTAATCTTCAATGAATATGAGCCATTGGATTTGTCTTGAGCCCCAAGCAACAATCTCCACCTTTGAATTTGCTTTTGAAGAAATGAGTTGGATTTGTCATGAAGTGCATTTGAATGTTGGCTTTTTATTTTTATTTTTCTGGCCCACGTAGGAGGCCAAATTAGCCTTCTGTCCATACACCCACTTATGTTTTCTTCATTATTTGCAAAAAAAATGAAAACCCACACACTTGGTCCGCAGGAGCTCTCTTGAATTGATTTTGGGCTTCTTTTGGCTTCATGGGCCTTGCTTGATTTTGTAGACTTTTGCTTCATTATAACATGATGTGCATCATGCTGGAGACGTGGGTAAGGATTTGCTTCATTTTTCTTTTCTTTTTTTTTTCATTTTCTTTTGGGCCATCATCTGCTTGATGGGCTTCATGCTCTTTGGGCTTTTAACTCTTCAATCATTTTTCTCTTTGAGCTTTTGCTTCATGAGCTTCTAAAATGCTGCAAAATAGAGAAGAGAGATTTTGAGGGGTTTTTACATTTAATAATATTTATTTATATTTTCATTTATTTATGTGCAAACTAAGCTAACAACAATTATTAATGGTATATTTATTCATATAAAATAGATAATGAGGGTATAAAATTGTAATAGAATATGATTATCAAATACCCCCACACCTAAACTTTTGCTAGTCCTCTAGCAAAGAAAGAAAAAGAAAATCCTAACTCACTTTCGCAGGAATCGCGGTTGTATTTAGCGCATACAACAAGCCTTTAAACCCCTAGGTTACCCTAGTGGACGAGTTGTAGTCTCGTGAGGGTTTGCAGTGAATATACCCACAAAATTCGGTCAAATTGCCAAGTTAAATAAGTCAGTGAATAAACATTTATTAGTTTTTTTTTTAACTCTTTCTTTCTTGGTGATTTTTTTTTCTACTTTAACGGGCTTTCTGAGTGACCATTTAACGAGTTTTGGGCCAATGGATCCCAACCCAAATGGGCTTAGGTCATTAAGTATGGAAATACTCTTTGGGCTTAATTACTCGGTCAGCTTAGGCTTTATAAGATAGAATCACCTTGAATTCAAGAGTTTTTTTCTTTTGGTGCCCATTTTTCGCGCTCTTCTTTTAAATATATATATTTGTATATGTATATATATTTTGGAAAATATGTAAATCAAGACACTTTGAAAAATTATTTTCAACTCTAAGCTAAGCATGCAAAAAATTTATTATTTTAAATAAAAATCCAAGTTATGGCTTAAGTAAAATATACTACTTTGAAAATCATTTCTTAAGAAATTTATTTAGAGTTATCATAAAAGGTGAACTTAAGTAAATAACTAACTAGGGATTAGAAAATTTCAAATTTATCAAATAAATCAATTATTACATAACTCCATCAATTTGGCAAGTGACGATATTTTTATAAATTTTTTTAAAGAAAAATGGGAAAAATGTAACTAAAAATGTAAAATAAAGAGAAAAAATAACTAATTCTCATCCCCACACCTAAATTTTGCATTGTCCTCAATGCAAACTCTATGATGCATAAAGTAAAGTAGATAAGAAGTGAAGCACTTACATTTGATCGGCTGATAAAAATCTGTAATTACCTTTGGTCTGAGGAGGATGAAAAAAAAAGTATTCTTTTTTTTCTCTTCTTTTTCTCTCTCTCTTTTTTTTCTTTTTTTTAAACAACTGAAAAAGAAACTCTCAAATGAGAGAAGAATAAATTCTTTTTATTATTCTGAAATAAACAAAATAATCAATGTAGAATGAAATATTCAACATGAAGAGTTCATGTTCTACATTGAATCCTACCTTATTGCTGAAAATTCTCCCACGGATTTTAAATAAATTCAACATGATATAATCAACAATGTGCTGAAATTCTAAGCATTCCGGGGTGTTCAATGATTTTTGTGGCAATGGAAGGTAGGTATTATTGGTGTCATGCATATTGGACTCAGATTCTTGATTTGTGAATGTGTGTTCTCTAACAACCAATTTTTCTTTAACAATTTTCTCAACCCCAGGATTCATGGTTGATGTGGAAAAATTTGGTTGTTGTTTATTTTCCAAAAATCTTAGCTCATCAAGAAAGAGTTTTTCAAAATTCAGTTCAAAGCAGCAATTGTCCAACACAGTTTCTTTATTTTGACAAACCTGATCTGCTTCTCCTAATATTTTTAGCTCTTCACCGAAAATTTCCTCAAAACTTAGATCTGACTCTTCTTCTTCTTCCCTCGGTCTTTCCTGAATTGAATTATCAGGGGAAGAATGAATTGGAACAAGAATTTGGCTTAAAGGTGTTCTTTCCTGATTATCGACCTGTTTTCCTGACTGTAGTGCATTCATTTTAGTGTCCTTAGGATTGATCACGGGTTGACTCAAAATTTCTCCTTCCTCTTCTTCACTTATGGCACTAACTAGTTGATCAATGTGGGTTTCTAATCTAGCTATAGCTTGAGTGTTAGAGTTAAGTATGAGTTCGGTTGATTGCATAAAGGAGTTCATCGTGTAGGATGTTTGAGTTAACATATCCATGGCTAGTGTGGAGGCCTTAATTATGATTTCAAAACATTTTTCCAAAATATTGAAACGTTCATCATGATCTGTATCAAGAGGAGTGTGAGTTACAACTTGATGATGAGGAGACTGATTTTGATGTGACAGACTGGGTTGTTGAAATTGTGGATGAGAATTAAAAGGAACTGTATTTTCCCTAGGAAAATGTTGGGTCGAAGAGGGAGTGAAGTTTTGAGTTTCGGAGTGGTTTCCCTGATTCCATGCAATGTTTGTGTAACTTGCCCAACCTGGATTGTAGGTTGGAAAAATGGATCATTTACCGAATACTGATATGGACTCTCTTCAAACTCCCGAACTTCATTGGAAATTTCAATCCTATTGGGATAACATAAATTTTGAAAAACTTGTGGATTAGCCATTTGTTGTATTGTCCTTAATCCACGTTTTACATGCACCAAAAACAATTTCTTTTTATATAATTTTTTTTTGAAAAAATAAAAGTTAGTTTTTTTTGAAGAAAAAGGAAAATCCTAACTAAAACAAATCAAAACCAATCACTTTTCAATCACTCTAACTCTAGGGTTAAGCCTAACTCAACTAGACTAGCTCCTAACCAAAAATTCCTAAAGTGAAAAGATAAAAGTTTTAAAAAAGGAAAATCCTAACTAAAACAAATCAAAACCAATCACTTTTCAATCACTCTAACTCTAGGGTTAAGCCTAACTCAACTAGACTAGCTCCTAACCAAAAATTCCTTAAGTGAAAAGATAAAAGTTTTACCCGGGTAGTTAGCCAAGTAAGGATAGTACTAGAGGGTGATTAAAGATTAATTAAGTACCTCGTTCCTTGCGGAGCGCTTTACGCAACCCTTAAACCTTGCCTTAGACACCAACTAATCTGAGAAAACTTAATTTCCTTGCGGAGCGCTTTACGCAACCCTTAAACCTTGCCTTAGACACCAACTAATCTGAGAAAACTTAAACCGGTTCACTTAAGGATTTCTTGTTCCTTATTGAGCTCGAATCCTTAGGGGCCAATGTCTATTGAGTTTTATTAGGGTTGGGTTTGTGAAGTGAGGAATTAGTGATTTTTGGGCTAAGGAAAGGGTGATGAAATCCCTCACCTTATCTTGATTATGGGGTTTTACCCTTAAAGATATTTTTAAGTGTGTGCTAAATCAAGATGCTCAAATCACTTGGTGAATTCCTACTATCAATATGAAATGCAACCTTATGAATTAAAAGCAACTAAAAAGGATGGAAAAGAAAAATCTTTCTTTTTTTTAAATTAGGGTTAATAATCAAACAAATGAGAAGGGGGGAATTTGTTTGAATTTATTATCTTGTTAGTAAATGTCAAAGTGGAGGGTGAATTTTATTATGGTCAACGGAAATAAAATCTTTTTTTTTAAGTCCTAATTGTCTCTAATTGTGAAGAAGCTAACTAAAGGTGTGGAATTGAAAATATAATGAAGAATACTTACCACAAGCAAATATCCAATTCCTCAATCTCCAATTCTTGATCTTTAATCTCCAAGTAGTTCTTTCACAATAAACACACAAGTTAAAGAACCAAAATAATTAAAACCTACTTAAGCACCCTCCCCGGCAACGGCGCCAAAAACTTGATGCGGCATAAACATGTACCAAAAAGGTTGCAAGTGCACAACCATGTCAAGTTATAGTATTTAAGATATCGATCCCACGAGGAAGGTGTTTTGTAGGAGAAAATATGAAATCGGTTCTTATGTTGTGTGCGTGACAAGTAGGAGTGATAAGTGAATGTGATTGTGAAGAGATTGAGAGAGTGAAAATGGTGTGTGAATATGTGCAAAGTGTAAGTGAGAGTAAGTGTAAATGAGAGTGAGTATGAACAATAAGGTGAGAAGGAAAAATGAATAAAATCAAGAAACAAATAAAAAAAATCAAGAATGAAGAACAAAATTCTAGAATAAAAGAAAATACAAGAAATTAAAGATGGTGGATTCAATTATAGATATGGGTAATCTACAATTGAACCAACTTCTTAGAAAAGGATGATTTCCTAGAGGGTTCTAGCCTCAAGGCGAATCAAACAAAATAAAAATAAACAAAAAGAAAAACTAAACACAAGAGGGTTCTAGCCTCAAGGTGAATAGTGTAAGAAATTAAAATCTAACTACAAAATAACTTGTAAAATCTAAACTACAAAATAAAATTGCAAGAATTAAATGCAAGAAAATAAATCTACTCTATAAGCATGAAATAAATCTAAGGCAAGAGGGTTTTAGCCTCTTGGCTATTTATCAAGAAAATAAAATCTAACTACAAGCATAGAAATAAATCTAAACTAATAAGCAATAAAAAAGAAAAAGAAAAGAAATGCAAACCTTCAAATAATTCTCCATCTTCATCTTCATCTTCATCATCCAATAAAGAGAAGAAGAGAAAAATTTAAAGTGGTGAAAAAATTATTATTATTAATTGCAACTAAAGTTATAATTTTGGAAGGCCTTCTCAATTAAGAGTAGTCCTCCTCTCCAAAAGGAGTTACAAAAATTTTTACACCCTTAACCCCTCACTCTCTACCCCTATTTATAGTAATCTTCAATGAATATGAGCCATTGGATTTGTCTTGAGCCCCAAGCAACAATCTCCACATTTGAATTTGCTTTTGAAGAAATGGGTTGGATTTGTCATGAAGTGGATTTGAATGTTGGCTTTTTATTTTTATTTTTCTGGCCCACATAGGAGGCCAAATTAGCCTTCTGTCCATACACCCACTTATGTTTTCTTCATTATTTGCAAAAAAAATGAAAACCCACACACTTGGTCTGCAGGAGCTCTCTTGAATTGATTTTGGGCTTTTTGGGCTTCTTTTGGCTTCATGGGCCTTGCTTGATTTTGTAGACTTTTGCTTCATTTTAACATGATGTGCATCAGGCTGGAGACGTGGGTAAGGATTTGCTTCATTTTTCTTTTCTTTTTTTTTTCATTTTCTTTTGGGCCATCATCTGCTTGATGGGCTTCATGCTCTTTGGGGTTTTAACTCTTCAATCATTTTTTTCTTTGAGCTTTTGCTTTATGGGCTTCTAAAATGCTGCAAAATAGAGAAGAGAGATTTTGAGGGGTTTTTACATTTAATAATATTTATTTATATTTTCATTCATTTATGTGCAAACTAAGCTAACAACAATTATTAATGGTATATTTATTCATATAAAATAGATAATGAGGGTATAAAATTGTAATAAAATGTGATTATCAGCGATTGAGTAACGAACATTACAAAAGTATCGCTATAGTACAAGATGATGCACACATAAATATTTGATCAGTTATAAGTTTTACTTCCCAGATAGTTTGCCCGCGAGTAGGGTATTTTCTTTGAGAATTTGATACACCCGTTATGAACGGCAGATATTTTTGTTTTAGCTTAGATGGTATCCTCTTATATTAGAGCAGGTTACTCGGACGTAATTCGAGATGAGATGATTATTCTTTATGTTGGAGATTGGAGTATTTATCATTAATTATTTGTTTTTCATTCATAGAGTTATATGAATGATTTGATAGATGTATGTACTGACTCTATTTTCTTATATACTCCTACCCCTTCCCCTAGGGAGAGGTAGTAATGATCTCGCTAGCGCTTTGACGCTCATTGTTTTCCCCCCTTTCAGGAAGCGAGTGTGGCGCACGGAGAGTCGCAAGTTGATAGGACTTTTTAGTTGTCCATTTAGTTACTTATCATATTTTGTAGTTATTGTAGAACTCCACATGTAGTTGATCATTTTTCAGAATCTAGATTGGTATTTTATTTCATAGAGTTGAGAGCTATTGTAAGATTTTGTTTATATGACTCATTGTATTTGAGATTCAGTTCAGACTCAGAGATATGTCTATTTTATTCCAGTTAGGCTCATTATTGATTTTTCTTATGCTTCTTCTGTGTATATCCAGTGTTGTCCTATTTCTATATTTACCTGTCTGTACCTTCACCTATTTATTGTTTCCACTAGAAAGATAGTGATTGTGATGGTGAAACTTGTCATAGCATGGTAATTAGTGTTTGGCAGGTTTGACAATCCGGGTTTCACCTTGGACTGCAGCCTTGTGTAAACCCTGGGGCGTCACAGTTGGTATCAGAGCTCTAGTTTCAGCATCCTTAGGATCATTCCTGTGTTAAATTGTGGAGCTAGGATAGAGTTTCCTAAGATTCAAGTATAGAGTCCGTTAGGAATTCCTAGAATGAGTGAGGACGATATGTGCGTATATCTCAAAATTTCAAAAAAAAAAATTATGACAATTATTTTATGTTGATTTAAAGTATTTGCGTGAATATTATATGTTATGAATACGTATTGTGATATGTTATATATATGTATATATGTTTACGATCTCACTTACTATGATCATAAGCTCTCCTCTCGATATTATAAATGTTGGAACGAGGATGCAGTCGAGATAAAACTCATACCCGGAGAGCTGGGCAAGCAGAGTCCGAGCCACATCAGGCTCCACAGTATTTGATCAACTTTATGGCACCGTTTGCAGAAACAGAGACTAGCAACACTCGAGGAGGGAGTAGCAAGCCACATTACATTTTCTGGAGTTCTACCACCCGTTGTACTAATTGTGCCAATTAAAGAGGTAATACTAATGATTACATTATCACCACAACCATTTGTTGATAGAGATACAGAGCAGGAGGCTTGGCTCTATAAGAATAAGAAAGATATAGGACACTAAGAACACCATAGTGTAGGGCACATTGGATTCATATGCAGCCTCATAAATAAAAAAAAATATGTGAAAATTCCTTAACGTAGACTCGGTATCAAACCAGATGTTAAATATATTCAGCACAGAGGATATCACCGGAGAATAGCAGCAAAGAATAGCTACGATTTCAGATTTTCGTCGGGACAGTGAATATCACTTATTTGGGAAAATTTTGTTTACTTCTTCGACACGCAGTTAGAGCTAGTTTGCTTAAAACAGTGAGAAATACCTATAGTTAATTACGAAATCAAGACTAGCATGATGGCAATGTCAAGGGCAAGAGGCCTATTATGGGATCTAGAGGACACCAACAGCGGGGTAAGGATTTTTACTATCAGCAATAAAGACATTACAAGAAGATAGCAAACATGATTTGATAACACCGCAGCAGCGCATGATTCGGGACACATGATACAATTATAATAAGATCGGACATAGAGCGAAAAATTATCGCAGTACACTAGCAGGAGACTAGCATGATAGAGACCAGAGCTAATAATCTTAGGGCAACAGTTACAGCTTGCATCGGAGGACAGATGTGCTACCGGTTATTCTGAGGATGTAGGGGCCTATAGGCCAGAATTGTGCTATTTAGAGTATTCATCAATGTCAGATGGACCCATGTGTTTCACCGCCAGCAGCGTAGCAGGCGTCGACCACCAACAGAGTTTATGTAGTCGCGCCACGTGATCATAGTGCGAGCAGAGTTTTCGTAGTAAAATCTTATCCAGCTAGAATCTTGTTGATTCAGAAGCTTCACATTTTTTTTATCTATCATGATGTCATGATTAGACATCAGCTTGTAGCGCAGCGTTTCGGCGTTCCATTATCAGTTTCTACTCCTTTAGGGGAGGTGTCCCTATCAGAGAGTATATGTAGGAGACGTGTCATCAGTATAGATGAGTTTGAGTTCATCCTTGTCATGGTCGTATTGTGGATATCGAATTTCGACGTCATTCTTGGTATGAAATGGTTATCATCCTATAGTATCAGTACCGACTATTTTGCTAAAACAGTACGCTTATGAGCATTCGTTGGGATTATATAGATAGTAGCAACCTCATAGGGTAACCAGAATGCAGAGTCATTTCTGGCATACGTCAAAGAGGTGATGATACGGGATCGGGGTGCAGTTTTGAGCGAGACCGGAGTTGTCTCAGAGTATCAGGATGTCGTTCAGGACATACCTACGTTTTCTCCAGTGAGAGAGGTTGTTTCTCTGCATCGATTTGCAGCAGGCACCGTACCAATATTCTGAACACCTTACCATATCATATGTTACCCGCTAAGATTAGGGAGCTACAGACTCAGCTAGATGAGTTGTTATCACAGAGTTTTTTTTTATGTGGAGTCTTTTTTTTTGGGAGCATAGGTCTTCTTCGTGGGGAAGAAGGACTATAGCATGCGATTGTGTATCGATTATCATGAGTTGAACAAGGTCATTTTCCGGATCACGGATCCACTATCAAGGATTTATGACTTGTTTGACTAGCTGCGGGGAGCGCAATATTTCTCGAAGATTGATCTCCATTCTAGTTATTTCCAGTTGTGATTGCGGTAAATGGATATTTCCAAAACCATATTTTTTGACTCAATATGGGTCTTTTGAGTTCTTGTCATGCCATTTGGGCTGACCAATGCACCCGCGGTATTCATGGATTTGATGAACCAGGTTTTTCGTCCATGTTAGGACCAGTTCGTAGTCATTTTATTAACGACATCATTATCTTTTCGAGATCGGAGACAGAGCGCGAGCAACATCCTTTATTGGCATTGCGGGGATAGCGGACAATTGAGATTAGAGGCATCAGTGATACGCTGAGTTCAGCAAATACGAGTTTTGACTATAAGAGATTAGATTTTTAGGCCACGTCATCAACAGGTGGGGCATAACAGTGGATCCAGCCATTGTTAAGGCTGTACTAGATTGAGAGCCACTAAGAACCATTACAGGGGTTCGTAGTTTTAGAATGGTATGAGAGAAAGTTCATTCAGGACTTTTTGAAGTTTGTGATACCACTTACATACCTTACAAAGAAGGGTGTATAGTTTGCTTTAGGCACGGGGTGCCAAGAAGCCTTTAAGACTATTAAGGCTAGATAGACTACAATAACAATTTTGACTGTTCTAAATAGTGATACGATTTAAGACTATTAAGGCTAGATAGACTACAATAACAATTTTGACTGTTCTAAATAGTGATACGACATTTGTCATTTACGTGGACACACCATTAGCAGGACTACGAGGTGTTTTGATGCAGACCTGGAGGGTATGGCTTATTTTGCGACAGTTTAAGCGCATCGTAACAGATATACAGTCTATCCATGCACAAGGAAAATGTACAAGGATCAGAAGAGGTATTTTTGGTGGAGTGGTATGCGCAGAGGGATTGCAGATTATGTGACTAAGTGTTATACCTGCCAACAAATTAAGACAGAACATCAGAGACATGCAGGAACCCTACAGTTTTTACCCATTCCTGAATGGAAGTGTGCAGATATTTCCATGGATTTCATAGTGGGGTTGCCTAAGTCAAAGGAATGAAATAATTCTATTTGGGTTATAGTGGACAGATTGACTAAGTCTACATATTTCTTACCAGTGAGGATGACTTATACGGCATATATGTATGCGAGGATCTTCATTCAGAAGATTGTTAGATTGCATGGAGTTTCGGAGACGATTGTATCAGATCGGGGCTCAAGCTTCACATCTTATTTTTGGAGGAGTTTCCAGTATGCTTTTGGCAGTTAGTTGTCATTTAGCAACGTTTTTCACCCCTAGACAGATGGTCAGACCGAGAGGGTGAATCAGATCTTAGAGGACATGCTGAGAGCATGCATTATGGATTTTTAGGGTAGCTGGGAGGATCACATCCCACTAATTGAATTTGCATGTAATAATAGTTATCAAGCTACCATCAGGATGGCACCGTATGAAGCTTTGTATGGGAGACCTTGCAGATCACCTATATGTTGGGCAGAGCCAGAGGATAGTTTATTCATTGGTCCAAAGTTAGTTAGACAGACCACAGAGAAGGTGACATTGATTCGAGAGCACATTCTTACGGCGTAGAGTCGGCAAAAGAGCTATGCAAATCAGAGGAGACGACCTTTAGAGTTCCAAGTCGGAGACTCAGTTATGTTGAAAGTATCACCGATGAAGAGCGTTCAGCGATTCGGTAGACGTGGGAAACTTTTCCCGAGATATGTTAGTCCTTTCAGGATCATTGAGCGCATTGGAGCTGTTTCTTACAGGTTAGATCTTTCAGCATCGATGTCGAGTGTACACGATGTCTTTCATGTTTCGATGCTTAAGAAGCATCTTTGAGATGATGAGCAACAAAGAGTGATTGATTCATCATAGATTGAGATTCAGGATGACTTGACTACCGTAGAGATTTTGGTATGTATACTTGCTAGAGAGAATAAAAAGCTTAGGAATAAAGTCATTCTATTAGTGAAAGTTCAGTGGAACCGGCAAGGAGCCGAAGAGATTTCTTGGGAGCGCGAGGAGGATGTTCGTCGCGACTACCCACACCTGTTTGGACATGTATGATGTTGATAAATTCTTATGCTTATATGCTTTGATAGTAGTCTTTATCTATGTTGTTTAGTCACATTTATATTTATCTTTAACACTAGAATGGAGATATTGTCACCTGATCCTTAATCATTAGAAACATATAGTATATACATGAGGGTTTCCTTGTTTGGATTATTTCGCTCGACGTACCAATTTCGTTTAATTAGGGATTTAGGGGAGAATGTTTGCATTCTAGGTTGTTAACTTTAAATATCATTGTGCTAATACTATGAGATGGGTACAGAAGGAAATCTTAAGATGAATTACACCATCTTATTGTGTTTTCCCAGTTTTTGAGCTTTGAGACGCGATTGTGGAATTTCGGGGACGAAATTCTTTTAAGGGGAGAAGAATGTAAAACCCCGTAAATTTGAATATTTTATGATAAATAATGATAAATATGTTATATGGTGAAAAATAATATATTTTGATGTTTGGATATGATAAGAATTGATTTGAGATCAATTCAATATATATTTGTGAAAATATGAGTGCAAATGCACAAAATATGCACAAAGGCCAAAAGAGTGAAAATCTGGGAATAATGACCCTAATAACCACCAAACCCCCATAAACCCTATTTTGAATTCTTGGAGAAGATTGGAGGCTTTCAAGTTAGGTTTTTGTTGATTTTTGGCTTTTGGAGTGGAGATCTCCTTCGACGTTGCTTCTAACAAGTTTTTCTACAACCCCAGGCGAGAATCATCTCTACTAATCCCCCTCCTAGTTTTTAAAATATTTTTGAAGAGTTTTGAATTAGTTTTATAGAGCCTAATCAATTATTTTGTATATAAAAATTGGATCTTTTGTATATATGTATAAAGACTAGGTCTTTTCATGTTAAAGAGATTAAGCATGAATTTACAAAAGTATTTTAAGATCTAAAAATAATTTAAACATTGTTTATCTGAATTTATATGTCTTATGCTTAGTTTTAAAGTTTCGTGCATGATTGAAGGTTTACATATGATTTCTTGTGCAAATAATCATGCTTGTTATGTTCTGCTAAAAATCTGCTGCACATATACTTTTGAACTAGAAATTTTAAATAACAAATGATATCCAATTTGAACCAAAATAATTCCAATTGAAAAATATGTGAATCTAGTTTTCAAAACAGAAAACTATACCTAAAGATAGTTTTCCTAGAGAAAGATATGCTCAATTTACTGATGATATGTTCTGCAGAAAATCTGCTGCACAAATAAAATGTTTGGCTGGAAATTAGAAATATCATATGAACTCCAAACTGAACCAAATCAGTGTCAAATGATAGCTATGTAAGTCTAGTTTTCAAAAAGAAAAACTATTCTTAAAAAGAGTATGTCAAGAGAAAGATATTCTTAATTTACTAATGATATGTCCTGCAGAAAACTGCAGATGTGCTGATTTGAAATAAATTGATATATTACGTAAAGGTTTCTTGAGTTTCGCTCTTGTTTGTTATTTTTGAGAGAATTTCTTGATCTTGTACTGTTATATACAATGCTTAAGAGTTGTTTAACATCTGGGATGATGATGAACACCAGATATGGACACGCACACCGAGACATGTGCACGTACACTTAGATTATGTTGTGTTAACATACTTTTTGTCGCACGTTGGGCTGATGAATACATATGAAAGAGTATAGTTATTTTATGTATCCGGAAATAGGGAGATAAAACCTATTTGCCGCAGAACGATTGAGTAAGAGTATTACAAAAGTATCGTTAATTCATGTATCCGGAAATAGGGAGAGAAAACCAATTTGCCGCAGAACGATTGAGTAAAAGTATTACAAAAGTATCGTTAATTCATTTAATTCATGTATCCGGAAATAGGGAGATAAAACCTATTTACCGCAGAATGATTGAGTAAGAGTACTACAATAGTATCGTTATTTCATGTATCCGGAAATAGGGAGATAAAACCTATTTGCCGCAGAATGATTGAGTAATAGTATTACAACAGTATCGTTATTATATGTATCTGGAATAGGAAAATAATAAACCCTATTGCCGCAGAGCGATTGAGTAACGAACATTACAAAAGTATCGCTATAGTACAAGATGATGCACACATAAATATTTGATCAGTTGTAAGTTTTACTTCCCAGATAGTTTGCCCGCGAGTAGGGTATTTTCTTTGAGAATTTGATACACCCGTTATGAACGGCAGATATTTTTGTTTTAGCTTAGTTGGTATCCTCTTATATTAGAGCAGGTTACTCGGACGTAATTCGAGATGAGATGATTATTCTTTATGTTGGAGATTGGAGTATTTATCATTGATTATTTGTTTTTTATTCATAGAGAGTTATATGAATGATTTGATAGATGTATGTACTGACTCTATTTTCTTATATACTTCTACCCCTTCACCTGGGGAGAGGTAGTAATGATCTCGCTAGCGCTTTGACGCTCGTTGTTTTCCCCCCTTTCAGGAAGCGAGTGTGATGCACGGAGAGTCGCAGGTTGATGGGACTTTTTAGTTGTCCATTTAGTTACTTATCATATTTTGTAGTTATTGTAGAACTCCACATGTAGTTAATCATTTTCAGAATCTAGATTGGTATTTTGTTTCATAGAGTTGAGAGCTATTGTAAGATTTTGTTTATATGACTCATTGTATTTGAGATTCAGTTCAGACTCAGAGATATGTCTATTTTATTCCAGTTGGGCTCATTATTGATTTTTCTTATGATTCTTCTGTGTATATCCAGTGTTGTCCTATTTCTATATTTACATGTCTGTACCTTCACCTATTTATTGTTTCCACTGGAGAGATAGTGATTGTTGTTAGACCCTAGAGGGGGGGTGATTAGGGTCTTATGCTAATCTAATCCGATTAAATGTCAATTAAAACTTATTAATAAGTTATCCTAGCAAATATGAAATACCACAAGATATATAAGCTAGGATAAGCAATGCAAACAAAGAGATATATCCTATATGATGAATATGTATATGCAAGGATATATAAACTAACACAAGATGATATATCCTATCAAAGAGATATACAATATGATATATGTAAGGATATGCAAACACAAGGGTAAACAATCTAAACTAGATAGTGGGCAATATAATCAACAAGCAATATACAAAGGCGATATAAGATATGAACATAAAAGTAAGTGCGCCAATGCAATCACAAACAACCAATATGATTACGGAGTTCGGTCCCCACGACCTACGTCTCCGCTCCTCACCTCGAGGAGATCTCCACTATCACAACCGGGTTTTCTACATTCACCCGAACAACGTTTACACCTCACAATACAATCACTATATAATCACACCTCACACACTAAGTGTTGGTCCTAGCCCGTGTCCTCCTCCTCAAGTGCTCGGTTACAACCTCTCCCTAGGCACGTCAACCGACGCCACTCCTCTTGGATTCGACCCCGTCTCTCACCACACACTTCTCTCGGTGTACAAGTGTATTACAAGTGAATCCTCACAATTAAGCACAATATAAATCAATTGATTGTTCTCTAAACAAGGTGAGAACTCAATTAAGCACAACTCTAAGTCACTAATCTCACAACCCAAAATTATACTATGAATGTAAATACAATAAGCTCAAATGGTTGTGTGTATAAACATAGAGAAAATAAAATCAACTAAACTCAATATGAATACTAGCTTAATAAAATGATAATCTTGAAGGCAATGGGGTATTTATACCCTCTCACAACTCAGCCAAAAACCCCAAGCAAAAAGACAGAAACATCCCTAGCAACGGTAAGAAAACTAGCCGTTGGAAGCTCAAAAAGCTCTCGTCGGTCGACCAGAAAATTCATCGGTCGACCGGAAATTTCATCAGTCGACCGGACCGGTCGACCGACAGACTCTCTGTCGCCCAGTGAGCATATGAACTCAGGTTCGGTCGACCGGTGCGGTCGACCGAAATCTGATACACTCCCGAAAACTGACATATTCAAAAACTGGTTTGCTGATTTAAAACGCTGTTTAAAAATATCAAATAAATTCTAAAAAATGTAAAACTTTGGGGAATGATTGTAGACAGAAAGGACCTCCCAAAATAAAAATATCATCATTTTACAAAATAGTTCAAAAACGTGAAAACCTGAAAATTGATATTTTGATATTTTGACTTAAACAACATTTTGAAACCTTATGAAATGATTGTATAGACTTGATAGAAGATATAACATGTTGTTATGAAGTCTATAACCTAGAAATATAATATTTTCATAAAATTGCATATTCTATGCAATATATTCAAAAACACTAAATATGATTTCATTAAATATAAGCTTGTTAAATGTGAAATCATATATAGGCATATAAACATGAAACAAAATAGTATTTTCCAATTCTATTCATTTGTTTCATAGTAAAACTTGAAAACTATCAAACCAAAACATATATGTATATATATAACTATATATATACAAAATCTTGCGGATGAAGCTTGAACTTGATCTTTAACTTGAATTGTATGTTGCTTCACTCCACAATTCCGCCAACCTCCATTTGATATGATCGTTAAGGCTCGATTCCATCCATCCTCCCACAACGTTGTTTGTCTATAATACATAGGAAAACACAAATACTAGACAAACAACATTAGTAGTAAATTGTTTGTAAATCATCATCAAAACAAGAAGGCCAACAATTGTGATGGTGAAACTTGTCATAGCATGATGGTTGGTGCTTGGCAGGTTTGACAATCCGGGTTTCACCTGGGACTGCAGCCTTGTGTAAACTCATCTTCTTCGTAACTAAAGAAGATACAAAAAATCGCCCTATCATCAAGCTTCTATCTCTTCTCCTTCGGAATGTGTGCAAATGTCTTGCAACTAAACACCTTTAGATGAGAGTAGAAAATATCTTTTTCAGACCAAACTCTCTCTAGAATATCAAAACCCAAAGGAACTAAAGGAGACCTGTTGATTATGTAGCATGCAGTGCGAATAGCTTCAGCCAGAATCTATTATGTAACTTTGTTATCTTCAACATGCATCTGACTTTCTTTATAATGGTCTTGTTGTACCTCTCTATAACTCTGATATTCTACGGTGTGCCAGTCTATGTCCTCTAATGCCGAATATCATGCTCAAAAAAATAATCTCTAAACTCAATGGAAGTGTACTCTCCTCTATTATCGATGTGCAAACACTACAACTTCTTTTCTATCTGCCTCTCCACCATAGTATGAAACAACTAGAAGACTGAAAACACCTGATCTTTGTCCACAACAAGAAGACCCACATCTTCCGTGATGCATCATCAATAAATGTGACGAAATTCTTTTTGCTACCCAAGGACTCCACCTCCATAAGACCACAAACATCAGAATAAATTAAATTTAGGATATCATATTTTCTTTTTAAAAACTTACTAAAAGAAACTCTATGTTGTTTGCCAAAGAAACATTAATCACAATGGATGAGTGACGAATCTTTGGCAAAGGGAATGAGAGACTTCTTTGCCAATATCTGTAACCCCTTCTCACTCATATGCCTGAGCCTTTTATGCTACAAACTAAGAGCATCAGCATCTTGAGTCACGCTCAAAGAATCATATGAAGCCTTCACTTGAGTCTAGTATAAATTACAACATACACTTTCTCTAGCCACCACAAGAGAGTCTTTGATAATTTTACATTTTCCTCTATCAAATTGAATTTCATATCTCATTTGATCCAAAGTAAGACCAAAATCAAGTTGATGCGTAAATTGAGAACGTGTTACACATTTTTTAAAATCAATGTGCCTCCGGTATCTGTCTGTAAATGTATATCACCAAGTCCCATAATATTCTAGTATCTAGTACTGTACATCTTCCCATTGCCGAAGTCACATGCTTTATACAATGTGAAAAGGTCCCGATTAGAGGTACATGACATGTAGATCTTGTATCCTCTATCCACTCGAAATTCTGATTTGTAACATGCATATAGTTTTCTTCCCTGAAAATGAGAATAACATCAATCTCAGACAAAGTAGTTGCAGTGTCATTGTCTGCTTTTTTCTTCTCATCTTTCTTTTCATCTTTGTTCCCAACTTGCTCTCTCTTCATACCTAATAATTCTTCTTGATATGATCCGGCTTCTCATAATAAAAGCACCCTCTCCGTTTAGACTTTGATCTACCCTTGGATTCACCACGACCTCTAGACTGGTCCCTGTTGTTGGACCCTAGAGGGGGCGGGGGTGATTAGGGTCTTATGCTAATCTAATCTGATTTTATGCTAATTAAACCTAATAAACAAGTTATCCTAACAAGTATGAATTACAACAAGATATATGAGCTAGGATAAGCAAAATGAACAATGAGATATATCCTATATGATAAAAATATATGCAATGATATATAAACTAACACAAGGGTGAAATAAACATAAACAAGATAGTGGATGAAATAAAATGAGCAATGCACAATTGGCGATATAAGATAAATGCAAAAGCAAATGCGCCAATGACAAACTCAAACACACTGAAATGATAATGGATTTCGGACCTTCCGTCCTACGTCTCTGCTCCCCACTCTCGGGGAGAAATCCACTATCACAATCTGGTTTGGAAGTCGGAACTTCTACACACTTGGTTTTCTAGCTAACCAAAAACTCTACAACTCACATTCTTGCAAACCCACTCTACACCCTCACAAGTATTGGACCTAGCCGTGTCTCCCTCAAGTGCTCGGTTACAACCTCTCCCTAGGTTCGTCAACCGACGCCACTCCTCTTGGGACGATCCCTGACTCTCACCACACACTCCTCTCGGTGTACAAGTGTATTACAAAGTGATCTCACGATTAAGCACAATACAAAGAATGATTGTTCTCTAATATGGATGAGAACACAATAAAAGTTCACACTCAATTGTTACAACTCTCACCAACCCAAATATACTATGTATGTAAATATAATAAGCTCAAGTGGGTGTGTGTGTAAACAATGAGTAAATCAAAATCAAACTAAACTCAATACAAATGCTAGCTTATGGAAATGTAAATTAAACTTATAAATAGCTAGATATGAGTTTAGAGATTCTTCTCTGAATAACAATATGGAGAGATGGATTAAAAGAAAGATCAAACAATATAGATGATCTCCTCCACTTGTGAACCAACCAAAAACAGCTTTAAACCAAACTTAAACCCCTGTTAAATTTTTTTTAAACTTGTTTAAAACATCCTATTAGTTGTAGTGTCATTGTCTGCTTTTTTCTTCTCATCTTTCTTTTCATCTTTGTTCCTAACTTGCTCTCTCTTCATACCTAATAATTATTCTTGATATGACCAGACTTCCCACAATAAAAGCAACCTCTCCCTTTAGACTTTGATCTACCCTTGGATTCACCACGACCTCTAGACTGGTCCCTGTACTTGCTCCTGCTACTATTCTCCACAACAAGTGCCTGTGAGCTATATGAGTTCATAGACTATCTCCAAATCTCCTGATTGAATGAACTACTAGTAACCATATTCATCGATAACACACTATCTAGAGTTGCATTGCAAATCTCCTGATTGAATGAACTACTAGTAACCATATTCATCGATAACACACTATCTAGAGTTGCATTGCTGACCGTCACAATCAGTGTCTCCCAACTGTCTACAAAGAACCCAATAGCAATAAAGCCTGTAACTCATCATTGATAATCATCTTCATAGTAGCTAACTAATTAGTCAATCTCTTGAACTCATTTAAGTGCCCTTCTATGTTGCTTCCTTCTTTGAATTTTAAGTTTACCAACCGCCTCATAATAAACGCCTTTTTTCCCGCGGTCTTCTCCTCATAGAGATCCTCAAGCTTCTTCTAAAGAGACTTCGCATTAGTCTCACCCGATATATAATGAAACACACTAATGTCGACCCACATCTGAATATAACTGATCGTCTTCCTTTGTAGTTTCTTCCATTCCTTATCAATTATATTTTCTGGCTTAGCTTCATCTCCCTCAATAAGGTCATGTAAATCTTTACAGTATAGTATCTTTTATCTTGGACTTTCATATTTGCCAAGTGAAACTATTGAATTTTATCAATGTGCTAAAACTCTCTATATTTTCCATTCCAAAGCACGACTCAAACCAGGGCTCTGATACTACTTGTTAGGTATTTTATGGAAATTAATCTGTGAAATTAAATACTAAACAAATAACTAAATCAATAAAAATACCACACGCAAGCAAACACCAAGATTTAACGTGGTTCAGCAAATCGTGCTGACATCCACGGGGCAATCCAGAGGGCAATTTTTCACTATCAATCGAGAGTATAATCCCTTATAAGAGAAAGATACGACGTTACCTCTAGGCACCAAAACCCTAAAATCCATCTCACCAAAATAAGAAGGCCAACACCTGTACTTGCTCCTGCTACTATTCTCCACAACAAGTGCCTGTGAGCTATATGTGCTCATAGACTTTCTCCGAATCTCCTCATTGAATAAACTACTAGTAACCATATTCATCGATAACACACTATCTAGAGTTGTATTGCTGACCGACACAACCAGTGTCTCCCAACTGTCTACAAAGAACCTAATAGCAATAAAGCCTGTAACTCATCATTGATAATCATCTTCATAGTAGCTAACCGATTAGTCAATCTCTTAAACTCATTTAAGTGCCCTTCTATCTTGCTTCCTTCTTTGAATTTCAAGTTTACCAACCGCCTCATAATAAACGCCTTGTTTCTCGTGGTCTTCTCGCTTCCTTCTTTGAATTTCAAGTTTACCAACCGCCTCATAATAAACGCCTTGTTTCTCGTGGTCTTCTCCTCGTAGAGATCCTCAAGCATCTTCCAAAGAGACTTCGCATTAATCTCACCCGATATATAATGAAACACACTAACGTTGATCCACATCTGAATATAACTGATCGTCTTCCTTTGTAGTTTCTTCCATTCTTTATTAATTATTTTTTCTGGCTTAGCTTCATCTCCCTCAATAAGGTCATGTAAATCTTTATAGTACAATATCTTTCATCTTGGACTTTTATACTTACCAAGTGAAACCATAGAATTTTATCAATGTGCCAAAACTCTCTATATTTCCATCCCAAAGCACGACTCAAACCAGGGCTCTGTTACCACTTGTTAGGAATTTTACGGAGATTAATCTGGAAATTAAATACTAAACAAATAACTAAATCAATGAAAATACCACACGCAAACAAACACCAAGATTTAACGTAATTCAACAAATCGTGCTGACATCCACGGGGCAATCCAGAGGGCAATTTTTCACTATCAATCGTGAGTATAATCCCTTATAAGAGAAAGATACAACGTTACCTCTAGGCATCAAAACCCTAAAATCCATCTCACCACAAATCTCCAACACCCGCGGAGAAAACAACATCGTACCCGTGACGGCGTCATCGTTCTACAGACAATGGCTTTTGAATCAATGCAATCGAACAAAGTTAAGTCAAAGCAATAAGTATGCAGTGAGATAAGGTGCAACGAGGTGAAGACTGTGACTAGCTACGAACTTAAGCTTGGGGGTCACTAATGTTTCTTCTTCAAGAGAATACAAAAACAATTATATTAATAAGCATGTCATATAAGTTCCCATCAAAAGGGTATTTACCTGATTGATCCTCAGAGCTAGAAATAACAAAGGAGCATGGTATTTGCCTAATTCATCTTGGAAAATGTTATGGGTTGTTTTCACAAAACTCCTCGAAGTTTAATTATCTCACCTCACCTTCTAAACCTTGGATGTATCACAAACCTTCCAGACTTAAACTTTTTCTCACTGGACCCCCTACCTATAATTTACAAATAACTAAAATGCCCTTGAGAAAAAAAAGCCCTCCAAGTTATGTCACTGTCATTTATAGGCAACACATCTCCTCCCCTAAATTGAGTTTTTTCCTCTCTAAAGAAAATTTTATTTATTTATTTACAAATTGTACATGGGGGATCCTATGAGAAAATTTTAAAGTTCAGGGAGTTTTGTGAGACACCCAAAGGTTTAAGGGGGCATGTGAGACATATAAAGTTAGGGAGTTTACATGAAAACACCCCCAAATTTTAGGGGGTTTTGTGAAATTAATCCAAATATATATTATGTTATTTACTCACAAAATTAGAATGTGGTTTTAAATCGATTCATCCAACTTATATTTCTCCTGGTCATCATTAGAGACTAAACTAGTTTCAAATATTGGAAGAGAAAGCAAATTAGCAGGGGCTAAGTGAGAAAAGAATGACGAGGCTTTTGTGAATATGATAGATCCTGATATTGCTAGTTCAGATGAAGAAGAGAGATGGCAATTGGTGCCTGTAGACTTTGAGACTATTGCATGACAAGAAAAGAGGTCATGGCCTAACATTGGCTGTGGCTAATTCATTTCTTGCAATGCTGTAATCCTTCTCTTTATTTCCTATGAATGAACTAATTAGCAATTGAAGAGATTCAAATCGATAGGTCTACACATGAGATATGTCAAAATTATTATGGTAAGAATATGATTACATGTGTTAGGTAACTGGTTACTGTGATCAACATTTCTTGAAAACGGGTAAATTTTATACAAGGGCTAGCAAGTGGGCCAGATTGGGCCAAACCAATCCTAAACAATTGGAGGGTGACCAAGGGCCTGAGCGGGCCACAGTGGAAGCCTAAGCTAGGGAGTTTGTAGTTCTGACTCCTTTACCTGAGTCTGCCCACATGGCAGATAAAGAGCCCGTAGACACGTCAGGGGGTTGTTGGAGAGGAGGCGGGTTTACTTTAGTCAGCTAGGGAGCTACTGAAGGCTAAAGCCACCCTAGTATCGGAGAGGGGCTTTAGATGGTAGTTCCGCCATTGCATCTCTAAGATTGATACCCAAGTGTGGGGCAAACTCAGAGTCATGTTAATTGGTGAGGTCGGAGGGGCCTCTACACATCAAGAGGAGCCCTCATAGGATGACAAGTTTGTCCCCAATAGGCGTCTAGATAGGGAGAGCTCAATCCTCATAGTCGGGGATAACTTAGGTCTACGCCTTGGAGCAGTTTTTGTTCCCAAGGGATGTGGAGATCCTGCATGAGACGCCTAGCACCGGTCGCATCTGGTCCTTAAGGGCTATCTTCTGTGGGGTTCTATGATCGACCAGGAGCTGTTCTCTCGGCTCGCTTTCATGCAGAGGCTCCATGCTAATTTTGAGGAGGCTATGGCAGCCGAAATGGCGGCTAAGGAAAATGTCGAGAAGAGAGTCGCTGCTTTGGAGGAGGAGGCTATGGCAGCCGAAATGGCGGCTAAGGAAAATGTCGAGAAGAGAGTCGCTGCTTTGGAGGCCAAGCGTGCGACTTGGAGCCAGAATGAAGGCAAATTATGCCGGGAGCTGGAGATGAGGGAAGATATGATCAAGGGGCTTTAGGGGCATCACATCAACCGATCCACCACTATTGCTAAACTAAATGAAGAGATCAGCAATTACCAACATGAGATAATCGAATGGGATGGCCAGATCAAATATTTGGCTGAAGTGGTTGAGAGTGAAAAACATGCATGATTGGATGCTCAGGAATGTGCTTGATCTGATCGCTTGGTGGCCGAGAATCTAAAGCTCGATCTTGAGGAGGAACGACCGGCTCAACAGGAAACTGAGGCGACCATCCAGGCCTTGGAGGCTCGAATCACTTTCTTGGATTCCAAGACTCACAAGCCAGAGGTTGTGGAGGAGTATTGCTAGGGCCCCTTGGGTGAAGTTGAAGTGTCATTAGCTTGCAAGTTAGGCTTTGACTATCTTCTAGCCTTGCTCCCTCAAGAGTCTTGACCCACCCCCGGTAGCCTCTATCCCTCTAAAGTCACTAGTTGCCTTAATTTTCTAAAGGAACTTGAGATGAAGGGAGGGGAAATAAAGCTGGAGGTGGATGATGGTGATGACGAAGTTGAGTCTTGGGATGACTAAGAAGAGGCCGCCCCTTCTGCCGCTCAGCATGCTCTAAATCCCAAACCAAGTGCCTCTCTCCCAAGTCCTACTCCCGATCCGAACCGAGACGCATGAGAACTTTTGTCTTCTTTCTTCTCTCTTTTTTTGTTATTGTAACTATGAATGTAAGTGATAATGTAAATATATTGACATATGGAATGAAATTTTAGGCTTATAAGCCATTCTGATTGTTGCAGGTCTTTATTCGACTCTTGTTCAGATATTTTTGTACATAGTTTTGCTCTGTTTTCTGAGATTGGCAGTTTATGATGAGTTGGCTTTGTATGTTAAAGTTACTCAGGTGTGTGCTTTGGACGTAATGAGGGCGCCAATGTCTTTTTGTTTAAACCGATTGAATGATGGAAGTACCTTGGTTTTACCATGAAGAGCTACCAACGTCTTGGTGTTGAAGCCGACCAAATGGCTGGGCTCCATGCATTGGTTTACTCATGATGACACCAAGGTCTTAGGGTATGTGCCTTGGACTTAATAAGGACACCAAGGTCTTTTTGCCAAAGACCACATGATTAGAGCTCCTTGGTTAACCCTAAAGACGTACCAAGGTCTTTAGTTAGGTGCAATGGACTTAATGAGGGCGCCAAGGTCTTTTTACCGAAGATGGCCGAATGGTTGGAGTGTCTTAGTTTTATCTTAAAGTGGTACTAAGGTCTTTGGTTGGGTGCCTTGGACTTAATGAGGGTGCCAAGGTCTTTTTGTCGAAAACGACGAAATGGTTGGTGTGCCTTGGTTTTATCCTAAAGAAGTACTTGTTAGACCCTAGAGGGGGGTGATTAGGGTCTTATGCTAATCTAATCTGATTATATGCCAATTAAAACTAATTAACAAGTTATCCTAGCAAGTATGAAATACCACAAAATATATGAACTAGGATAAGCAATGTAAACAATGAGATATATCCTATATGATGAAATATATGCAAGGATATATAAGCTAGCACAAGATGATATATCCTACCAAAGAGATATGCAATATGATATATGTAAGGATATGCAAACACAAGGGTAACAAAAACAAATGAAATAGTGGATGAAATAAACAATGAGAGAAAGGCTATAAAGATGAACAAATATAAGAGCTAAGCCAAACTCAAACAAGCAATATGATCACGGTGTTCGGACCTTCCATCCTACGTCTCCGCTCCCCACTCCCGGGGAGAAATCCACTATCATAACCGAGTTTTCTACGTTCACCTGAATAACGTTTACACCTCACACTCGGTTTTCTAGCTAACCGAAAACTTTACAATCGACACTCTTATAATCGCACTCTATACCCTCATAAGTGTTGGACCTAGCCGTGTCTCCCTCAAGTGCTCGGTTACAACCTCTCCCTAGGCTCATCAACCGAGCCGTGTCTCCCTCAAGTGCTCGGTTACAACCTCTCCCTAGGCTCATCAACCGACGCTACTCCTCTTGGGACGATCCCCGACTCTCACCACACACTCCTCTCGGTGTACAAGTGTATTACAAAGTTAATCTCATAATATGGCTCAATAAATATTTGTTCTCTACTATGGATGAGAACACAATGAAAGCTCATACTCAAAGTTATAACTCTCACAACCCCAAATATATTATGAATGCAAATACAATAAGCTTAAGTGGGTGTGTGTGTAAACAATGAGTAAATCAAAATCAAAATCAAACTAAACTCAATTAAAATCTAGCATATATAAATTATGAATAAAACAATAAATAGCTAGAAATAGAGTTTAGAGATTCTTCTCTGAATAACAAGATGGAGAGATGAAGATTGAAGCCCAAAACAAGCAGATGATCTCCTCCACTTGTGAAAACTAAAACAGCTTTAAACCAAACTCAAACCAACCATAAACCCTGGTTAAAAACTTTCTTAAACTTGTTTAAAACACTCTCATGGTTACTGAAATAGAAGGGGGTTTAGGGGTTTATATAGGAAGAGAAACCAACAGCCAAAACCCCAAACAAAACAACAAAAATCCTAAAAAAACAGGAAACAGATTATGTACCCAATATGACCGTTGGGAGTTCGGCGGTCGACCAAAAAAATTCGCGGTCGACCGTGATCCAGATCCCAGACTGAGAAACGAGCAAAGACTTATTCGGTCGACCGGTGCGGTCGACTGTGGGAAGTCTCGAGCTCTCGGCCGACCACGGTGGTCGACCGACAAACTCTCTGCTGCCCACTGAAGAATGAACATAGGTGCGGTCGATCGGTGGGGTCGACCGAGGACTGATACATAAAAATGAAGTTCTGAAAACTATTTTTTTGATTTTAAAACACTGTTTAAAAATATCAAATAAATTCTAAAAAATGTAAAACTTTGGGGAATGATTGTAGACATGATAATAAACATGCTACAATATAGGCCAAAACATGAAAATGTAAACATGTGAATTTTGACATTTTGGCTAAAATATGTTTTAAAACTTTACACAAGGATTATGTAGACTTAATAAAATATGTATATGATTATTGTTATGTCCAAAAACTAAGAATACAATATTTTTACAAATACAATAGAAAATGAAACATATGAGTATGTATATGAAAATATATTTGTTTCATATCTAAGTAGTTAAACCAAATCACAATAATAAATATGAAATATGTAATTTCATATTTGTAAACATGACAACCCAAAACCATGCATGTATATATATAACTATATATATACATAGAAACCAAATACGTGTGTGTATATGATATTGAGCTTAAGGTACTTAACACACATAATATAAAACCTAAACTAAGTTACCCAAGCTAGATCTTGATCTTCAATAAGCTCGACTTGGTACACTTGCGGGTGAAGCTTGAACTTGATTTTTAACTTTGAATTGCGTAGGCTTCACTCCACAATTCTGCCAACCTCCATTGGATGTGATCGTTGTGACGCAATGCATCCAACCTCCAATAACGTTGTTTGTCTATAATAAATAAGAAAAATACAAATACTAGACAAACAACATTAGAGGTAAATTGTTTGTTAAACATCATCAAAACAAGAAGGCACAAATACTAGACAAACAACATTAGAGGTAAATTGTTTGTTAAACATCATCAAAACAAGAAGGCCAACAGTACTAAGGTCTTTTGTTAGGTACCTTGGACTTAATGAGGGTGCAAGGTCTTTTTATCGAAGCCGACTGAGTGGTTGGGCTCAATGCATTGGGTTTACTCACAATGACACCAAGGTTTTCAGGTACGTGCCTTGGACTTAATGAGGGTGTCAACATCATTTTGCTAAAGATGAACAAATGATTAGAGTGCCTTGTTTTTACCCTGAAGTGGTACCAAGGTCTTTGGTTGGGTGCCTTGGACGTAATGAGGGTGCCAAGGTCTTTTTGTCGAACGAGAAAGGACTCGGCCTTAGATTCTGTAAAGAAAATGTACTATGAGAGTACAGCATAAGTGTTAGAACTCAAAGATTTTATATTATAAATGAGATTTTCATTTATAGTCATTGGAAGTATTTCTTGAGATGCTCGATGTTCAAGGAATGCTATAAGATTCTCCCATTGCGGCTTCTTAGCTGGTAAGTGCATGTGCGCAATTCCTCGAGGACTGTGTAGGGTCCCTATTGGGAGCCAACTTGTCGTGCTTGGTGTCCTTGTTGAAAGCTGCTTTTCAAGAGGACGAGGTCACCGACATTGAACCTACGGGGCCCGACTTTGCTATTGTAGTATTGGGTGTTGCGCTGCTGATTGACAACTTTGGATCAGAGAGCTATTTCTCAGACTTCATCAATAAAGTCGAGTCCGATTCAAAGCCCCTTTGTGTTTAAGTCTTCATCAAAATGCCGTAGTCAGACTGTCATCATGTCAGCTTCAACTAAGGTAACTATTTAGGCTCCATAGGCCAACGTGATGGGGGTTTCTCCTGTAGAGTTCTTGTGAATTATGTGGTAGGACCATAGAATCCTAAGCAACTCTTCAACCCAATTTTCAACCACCATGTCTACCTTCTTCTTCAGGGCTTGGAGGATGCATTTATTGGCAGCTTTGGCAAGCCATTGCACTTAGGGTGTGTGACAGAGGAGAATTTGATACGAATGTTCCACTCTTCACTAAAGCTTCAGAAGCCCCCGCTGTCTAATTGAGTGTCGTTGTCCATTACAAATGAGAGGTGTACACTAAATCAACAGACCATAGACCTCCAAAAAAATTTATGACGTTACACTCACCAACTTTAGCCAAGGGCTCTACCTTGATCCACTTAGTAAATTAGTCGATGGTGACAATCAAGAACTTTCATTGTCCAGAAGCTATGGGGAGAAGACCCAACAAATCTAACCCCCACTGGGTGAAAGAAATTGGACTCAGAATGGAGGTGAGCTCAGTGGCTGTTGCTCATGAAATAGCTGAGACGAATCAGCACTTCTTGCATAGAGAGACGAGCTTTTTTGATTCAGCTACTATGGTGGGCCAATAGTACCCAAGGCGAATGATCTTTTAGGCAAGAGTTCTAGCCCCAAGGTGATTCTCGCAAGTTCCTTCATAAATCTCTCAAAGAACACAGCTGGCTTCAGCAGGCCGAAGTGTGACGCCCCAGGTTTCACGCGAGGCTGCTATCCAAGGCGAAACCCAGATTGTCAAACCTGCCAAGCACCAAACATCATGCTACGACATGTTTCACCATCACAATTACTATCTCTCTAGTGGAAACAACAAATAGGTGAAGGTATAGATAGGAAAATAAAAGAAATAGAGTAAAACCAGATATACACAGAGGAAGCATGAGAATAATCATCAGTGAGCCCAACAAAAATAGAATTGAAGTATCTTTGAATCTGAAATAATCCTCAAATGTAAAGAGTCAAATAAAGTATCACTACGGCTCTAAGCCTCTACAAAATAAAATACAAGTCTAGAGTCTGAACATAAACAACCAACTATGAAGTTTTGACTAACTACTACATAATAAATAGCTCGGTGAGATCTATGCACAAATCTCATCAACCTACAACTCTCTATGCGTTGGACTCATTTCCCGAAAGGGGGGAAAACAACAAGCGTCAAAGTGCTATAGCGAGATCATCTCCATCTTTCCCCAAGGAAAGGGGTAGGAGTATATAGAAAATAGAGTTAGTACTTATACATATAAAATCATTCATAAAATTCTAACTAGAAGTTAATATCTAGGAAATCATAACACGAGAGTTAGTATGTCAATCGAAATAATCCAAACAAGGAAACCCTCATGTATATATCATGTCTCAAATTGTGACTCACTAAATACTAACTCCAAACCCTATGAATGAATGTAATAAACAAATAGATAATACTCCAAACCTCAAACCTGTAGAACAATTATCTCATCCTGATCTACACTCTGGTAGATGGATCTAACATAAAAGGAACTCATCAAACAAAAGACAACCTAAAACCATGTTGCGTAAGTCACGGTCTTAGAGAAAGCACCCTACTCACGAGTATTCAAAAATGGAAACCAAATTATAAATTATATTACTTACAAATGTGCATCTCTTATACATTAGCGGAGTATTCAAAAATGGAAACCAAATTATAAATTATATTACTTACAAATGTGCATCTCTTATACATTAGCGATACTCTTGTAATATTCTTACTCATTACTTACAAATGTGCATCTCTTATACATTAGCGATACTCTTGTAATATTCTTACTCAATCGCTCTGCGATAATAGGTTTTATCTCCCTATCCTGGAAACATAATATGACGATACTTTTGTAATACTCTTACTCAATCGCCCTGCAGAAATAGGTTTCATCTCTCTATTCTAGAAACATAATATGATGATACTTTTGTAATACTCTTACTCAATCGTCCTGCAGAAATAGGTTTCACCTCCCTATTTCGGAAACATAATATGACGATACTTTTGTAATACTCTTACTCAATCACCCTACGGAAATAGGTTTCATCTCTCTATTCCAAAAATATAATATTTATGTATTTTTCTTATTTATCATGTTAACACATCATATTTTAAATATACGTGTACATATTTTGGTGTACCTGTCCATATCTGGTGTTTACTGACATTTCAGATATTAAACAGCTCATAAACATTTTATCTTAATAGTACAAGGTCGAGAGACTAGCTCAAAAACTCAACAGTCGAACAAAACATGCACAGGGCCATAGACTGTGTGGCGGTCGACCGCACAAGAATGAAGGTCGACCGCGACCGGTTCCAACCTACACAGGCCTCTGTCCTGCACACAGTTGACCGCCGCTATGTTGCGGTCGACAATGGGTTGATATTCTAGATTCTCAATCTGGTTGTGTGTGTTGTGTTCACGCCGTGTTTAGGTGATTCAAACATGATTAAAATAACATAAAACATGCATGTGAGCATGTTTACAGTAGATAAAAACTTCTGGAAAACAAACTCAACATATATAGCATGATTATTTGCATAAAATTTATATTCAAAACCCTAAGTCATGTATAAAAACAAACTCAACATATATAGCATGATTATTTGCATAAAATTTATATTCAAAACCCTAAGTCATGTATAAAAACTCAAAACGAAGAACAAATCATCTTTCTTTCATAAAATTTATATTCAAAACCCTAAGTCATGTATAAAAACTCAAAACGAAGAACAAATCATCTTTCTTTAGATTAAACCACATTTTAAATCTTTTTCAGATCTTACATACTTCTGTAAATTCATTCTCAAACTTTTTAATATGAAAAGACCTAGTCTTTATACATATAATACAAAAGAATTGACTTTTATTCATAAACTAGTCAATTTGGCTCCATGAAACATGTTAAAAATTCTTCAAAAAACATTTTTAAAACTAGGAGGGGGATTAGCAGAGATGAACTCACCTGAAACTTGTAGAAAAATAGTTTAAAATGCCAAGCCAAAGCAGATCTCCAATCCAAAAACCAAAATCACCCAAAAAATCCACTTGAAAGCCTCCATTATCCTCCAAGAATCAAATTAGGGTTTTTAGAGGTTTGGTGGCAGTTAGGGTTCTTAAAAAACTGAGAAAATTTGTGAAAGTTTGATATACAAACCAGGAAAAATGAATATGAGCTTTAGAAAACCAAAACCAACTCAAAACAGGAATCTGACTTCTGTAGGTTTTGCGGTCGACCGTGGCGGTCGACCAGACAACAGTCGACCGCGGCGGTCGACCGGACTGAAATTTTTCCGTTACACATATTTGGCTATTGTTCATGTTTTGACTCTTCTCTTTCTCATGAATGAACTTGTTTATACTTATAACACATAGTATCATACCCATACCCTATTTAACTATATTTATCAAAATAAATATCCATAAATCATAATTAATCTCATATTAATTATATAAACATAAATTTTTACCCTTCCCCTTCTTGGAGTGAGCGTTTCAGCTCCTCCATGCCTCCGGACCTCCTTAGGAAGGATTTTACATTTACCCCCCCTTAAAAGAATTTCGTCCTTGAAATTCCGTACTCGCATCGCAGAGATTAATAATACGAGAAAAGCACAAAATGGGGATAATCCAAACAAGGAAACCCTCACGTACACATCACATATCATTAATCTCTTGATTTAAAATATAAGCGGCATTTAAACTTAACAATCTAAAATGCGTACATTCTCACTTAACCCCTAATTAGATGACACTAGTATGTCGGGCGAAAATCCCAAACAAGGAACCCCCATATATATACCATATGTTCTGAATAATTAAGAGCTAAGTGTTGAATGACCCATTCTAGTGTTAAATGTAAATGTGACTAAACAACACATATAATCAAATCTATCAACGCATATAAGCACATATCAATATCGACATTACCTGTTCAAACAGGTGCGGGTAGTCGCAACGAACATCCTCCTCACGCTCCCAAGAAATCTCTTCGGCTCCTTCCCGGTTCCACTAAACTTTAACTAATGGAATGACTTTGTTTCTAAGTTTTTTATTCTCTCTAGCAAGAATGCATACTGGAATCTCTACGGTGGTCAAATCATCCTGTATCTCAACCTCTGGTGAATCAATCATCCTTTACTGCTCTTCGTCACGCAAATGCTTCTTAAGCATCGAAATATGAAATACATCATGTACACTCGACATCGATGTCGGAAGATCTAATCTATATGAAACTGTTCCAATGCACTAAATAATCCTTAAAGGACCAACATATCTTGGGGCGAGTTCCCCCGTCTACCGAATCGCTGAACGCCCTTCATCGGAGATACTTTTAACATAACTAAGTCTCCGACCTA
The DNA here is from genome assembly GCF_001876935.1 of Asparagus officinalis. NCBI lineage: Eukaryota > Viridiplantae > Streptophyta > Magnoliopsida > Asparagales > Asparagaceae > Asparagus > Asparagus officinalis. Next base: position 38,612,429 of record NC_033794.1, read on the forward strand.
AAATTCTAAGGGTCGTCTCTGCTGATCTGCATAACTCTTTTTCCTACTCTGTGCAGCAAGAATGCGCTCTCGAATCAATGCCACCTTTTCCATGGTCTGCCTAACTAGCTCCGGGCCAAGTAATAGACTATTCTCTGGCTGTACCCAACATATAGGTGATCTGCAAGGCCTCCCGTAAAAGGCTTCATACGGCACCATCCCGATGGTAGCTTGATAACTATTATTATATGCAAATTCAATCAATAGGATGTGATCCTCCCAGCTACCCTGAAAATCTATAACACATGCTCTCAACATATCCTCCAATACTTGATTCACCGTCTCGGTCTGATCATCTGTCTGGGGGTGAAATACACTTCTAAATAATAACTGGCTACCAAAATCATCCTGAAAACTCCTCCAAAAATGGGATGTAAAGACTGAGCCTCGATCTGATACAATCATCTCCGGAACTCCATGCAGTCTGACAATCTCTCAAATAAAAATCCTTGTATAGGTGTCCGTCGTATAAGTCGTCCTCACAGGTAAGAAATACGCTAACTTTATCAATCTATCTACTATACCCCAAATAGAATTATTTCCTTTCTTTGATTTAGGCAACCCTACTATGAAATCCATGAAAATATCTGCCTACTTCCACTAGGGAATGGGTAAAGGCTGTTGGGTTTCTACAGGTCTCTGATATTCTACCTTAACTTGCTGGCATGCATAACACTTAGCCACATAATCTGGAATCTCTTTGCGCATACCACTACACCAAAAATATCTCTTCAGATCTTTGTACATCTTCGTTATGCCTGGGTGCACTGCATATCTGCTATGATGTACCTCATCAAAAAGTTCCCTCTTTAGCTGTAGATTATTCAACATAATAATCCTTCCCTTCATTCGAAGGTCTCTATCTACTCCAATAGCCCAATCAACCTTAGGTTCTTTGGAAATCTCTCCCTTGCGGGTTTGAATCCAAGAATCCTCTAACTAAGCTCCGACTACTCTATCTCCCCAAGACGGTTGTACTGATAAAGCTCCTAAGAAAACATTGCTCCCGCCAATCTCTGGCCTACAATCATAATGGCTGAGAGTATAAAGATCCCGATATAGTGAACACCTCAAAGCTGCTAGCCCACGACGACGTTTCCTACTCAACACATCTGCTACCACATTCGCCTTTCCCGGATGGTATTGTATAGCAAACTCATAATCCTTAATAAACTCTATTCATCGCTGTTATCTCTGGTTGAGTTCTTTCTATGAAAAGAAGTACTTCAAACTCTAATGATCTGTGAATAACTCAAACTGTACTCCGTACAAATAATGCCTCCACACCTTCAGTGCAAAGACCACTGCTGCTAGCTCTAAATAATGTGTGGGATAATTCTGTTCATGAGTCCTCAACTGTCTCAAAATATAGGCTACAACTCTCTAGATTTGCATTAATACACCTCCAAGAACTGATAAGGACGCATCAGTGTAGACAATAAAAGTCTTATCACTACTGGGAATAATCAATACTGGTACTGAAGTCAACTTAGTCTTCAATGTCTCAAAGGCCTCTTGGTATTCTTTGGCCCAAAAAACTATACAACCTTCTTAGTAAGACATGTAAGTGGCGTCGCGATCTTTGAGAAGTCCTAAATAAATTTTCTGTAGTACCCCGCCAGACCTAAGAAGCTATGAATCTATGTAACTATCTTCGGTGGTTCCTAATCAAGTATGACCTCTACTTTAGCCGGATCTACTATAATACCCTCCCAGCTGATGACATGGTTTAAAAATTTAACCTCTAATAACCCGAATTCACATTTGCTAAATTTGGCACACAACTGGTATTCTCGCAAAGTCCATAATGCCAACCTTAAATGTTGCTCGTGCTCGCCCTTCGATCTCAAATAGATAAGGATATCATCAATGAAAACTATCACGAACTAGTCCAAATATAGACGGAAAACCCGATTCATCAAATCCATGAATACTACGGGTGCATTGGTCAGTCTAAATGGCACGACAAGAAACTCGAAAGACCCAAATCGAGTCAAGAAGGCGGTCTTAAGAATATTCATCTCCCGAACCAGCAACTAATAATAAACATAACGAAGATCTATCTTCGAAAAACAATGATCGCCCTGAAACTAATCGAACAAGTCATCGATCCTCGGTAATGGGTACCTGTGTCGGATAGTGACCTTGTTCAACTCGCGGTAATCAAAGCATAATCGCATACTCCCTTCCTTCTTCTTCATAAAGAGGACCGGTGCTCTCCACGAAGAGTGACTCTGTCGAATGAATCCCTAAGATAACAACTCATCTAGCTGGAACTATAGCTCTCTCATCTCAGCAAGCTCCATACAGTAAGAAGCTCGGGAAATCGGTGCGGTGCCTTGCTGTAACTCTATGTAAAACTTGATCTTTCTCACTGGAGGTAATCCTGGTATGTCCTGGAAAACATCATGGTACTCTGAGACTACTCGCATTTCACTCAAATCTGCGCCCCAATCCCGCAACATCACCTCCATGATGTATGCCAGATATGACTTCGCAAACTGGTTGCCTCTGGAGGTCGCCACCACTAACTCAGATCCATCATATGTTTGCAAACTGACTTTGTTCGCAAAACAGTCGATACTCACATGGTAGGAAGATAGTCAATCTATACCAAGGATAACATCAAACTCAGACATACGCAACACGATCAGGTCTATCACGAACTCAGAATCGTCCAAACTGATGATACATCTCCTACAAACACTCTCTAAAAGAGACGTCTCCCCTAAAGGAATAGATACAGATAAAGGAAAATCTAATGATTACGCCACAAGCTAAAGTCTAACCGTAAAATCGTAGGACAAAAAAAATGTGAAGTGCCAGAGTCAAAAAGAATATGTGCTGGAAAGGAATTTACAAGGAAAGTACCTTCCACCAGTGTTCTGCTTGCACCATGATCGTGAGAAACAAATGCATACACTCTACCAGTCTGCTGCGTTGCATCACCTGGAACGTATGGGACTATCTGTCCCTACTGGGTCTCCTGAATTGCTCGTACCTATCCCTCAATCCTTAGGACTGCTGGAGGTGCCTCAATACTCAACTGCTGACCCTGACTGCATCTCTGTGTGCGGTTCTGATGTTGCTGCTACTGATTCCTGCCCTGCGGATCTGTTGTGGGTGTGCTGCGGCACTCTACTGCTCTATGATCGAGCTTGTTGCAATTGAAACAAGCTCCATAAAATCGGTGTTGTTGTTGCTCCCTTTGATCCTGCTGATTGCACTTCTTATGGGGACCCTGTAGATGTGGAGCCTTATTCTAATGTTGGGGTCCTCCTAAGTCTGTAAAAGGTCTCTTACCCTTACCTTTATCCCCAGGCTGTCCTGACTTAGCATTACCATCTTTGCCCTTAATAAATATAGTTGTGTCTGTCTCCTGGGCTATGGCAGCATCTGCCACCTCCCGCACTAATCGAAATCTCCGAGATACTAGATATCGGCGTAAACTTGGGCGAAGTCCCAACATGAACATCTAGGCCTACCTCTCCTCGGTGTGCCACATGCTAGTGAATCTAAGTAGTGACATGAACTAACTCTCATGTTCGTCACCGACATATCCCCCTGCTCCAATCAAGCCAGCTCTAACTCCTTCCCGTCTTTCGCTGCAGCCAAAACATACTATTCTTCAAAGAAATACACAAAAGTCTCCCACGAGGCCGTCAACCTCTGCCCTAGAGTAAAATGAAGTCGATATCATCCTCCTGCATCGCCCTTGAGGCTGAAGGCTGCTAGCCTCTACTTCTACACAGTATCCACATTAAGCATGTCCAAAATGTTGCTTACATCTTCCTTCCATTTGTGTGCCGCAATGGAATCCGTCGAACCATGAAACTCTGAAGCCTTCAACTTCTGGTACCTCTCTACTAAACGAAGATAAGCCTCCCGCTCAGCCATTTCATCATTAACTGAACGTGGTGGTGTAACTACCGGTGTCCCCTCTGGCATCTCCTCCTGAATGGGTGTTCCCTGTCGAACCTGATCTGCTAACTGCTCCTCAATAGCTGCCAGACGGGCTTCTAATGGTGCTATGAGATCCACTAAGTACTGCAAAGCCTGCTGCGGCTCGGACTCTCTATCGACTAGCTCAGCTCTCTAAGCTCGAGTACCTCGGTGTCCACGTCCTCTTCCTGACATCTATAATTTTGAAGTAGAGCTCATTACGTAGAAAATAGAATCTCAAGCAGGAAAAGATATAACGTATACTAATAAGTAAATCGTATCACATATATCTCATAGCATGCTTTATTATTCAAGCAAATAGTTCATCATGAAAAAATTGTAATTTTTTGCGTACATATATAATACATCCTCACTCATACTAGGAATTCCTAGCGGACTGTATACATGATTCCTAGGAAACTCTATCCTAACTCCATAATATGACATAGGAATGATCCTAAGGATATTGGAACCTAGAGCTCTGATACCAACTGTGACGCCCTAGGTTTCACGCAAGGCTGCAGTCCAAGACGAAACCTAGATTGTCAAACCTGCCAAGCACCAAACATCATTCTATGACATGTTTTACCATCATAGTCACTATCTCTCTAGTGGAAACAATAAATAGGTAAAGGTACACACATGTGAAAAATAGAAATAGAACGAAACCAAGTATACACAGAAGCCATATGAGAATAATCATCAGTGAGTCTAACTAGAATAGAATTGAAATATCTCTGAGTCAGAAATAAATCTCAAATACAATGAGTCAAACAAAATACCTTTATGGCTCTCAGTCTCTACAAAATGAAATACAAGTCTAGAGTCTGAACATAAACAACTAACTGTGGAGTTCTATAATAACTACTAAAATAAAAAATAGCTAGATGGAATCTATGAAAAAATCCTATCAACCTGTGACTCTCCGTGTGCCGGACTCGCTGCCTGAAAAGGGGGGGAACAACGAGCGTCAAAACGCTATAACGAGATCATCTCCACCTCTCCCAAGGGTAAGGGGTAGGAGTGTATAGAAAATACAGACAGTATATAAGTATAAAATCATTCATATAAATCTAACTAGAGATTAGTATTTAGGAAACCCTCATGTATATACCATGTCTCAAATTATGACATCCTAAACACTAATTCCAAACTCTATGAATGAAAAAGAACAATAAACAAAAAGGTAACACTCCAAACCTCAAACCTGTAGAACAAATATCTCATTCCGATCTATACTCGGGTAGATGAATCTAACATAAGAGAAACTCATCCAAAACATAGATTAATTACAAGCCCTATCATGTAAGCTACAGTCTCAAAGAAAATACCCTACTTACAGGTATTCAAAATAGAAACAAAACTACAATTTATAATACTTACAAGTATGCATCTTACGTGCATTAGCGATACTCTTGTAATATTCTTACTCAATCGCTCTGCGACAATAGGTTTTGTCTCCGTATCCCAAATACATAAAATGGCGATACTTTTGTAATGTTTTTACTCAATCATCCTGTGGAAATGGGTTTTATTTCCCCAATCTGGATACATAATATGACAATACTTTTGTAATATTTTTACTCAATCGCCCTATAGAAATAAGTTTCATCTCCCTATTCCAGAAACATGAAATTACTATAATCTTCATATTTATCAACTTAAATTAGGACAAACGTATATCTACACAACATATTCTAGACATACGTGCACATATCTTGGGGTGCGTGTCCATATTTAGTGTTTACTTACATCTCGAGTGTTAAACAACACATAAATATTGTATTATAGCAGTACAAGGTCGAGAGGCTCGCTCAAAAACCAAAACAATCGAACAAAACATGCACAGGCCGATATACAGTTTGGCGGTCGATCGCAATTATGCGGCGGTCTACCGCAACGGGTTCCAAGGCCTACCTAGGCCTCTGCCCTGCACGTGGTCGACCGCCAATAAGGTGTGGTCGACCGTGGGCTGAAAATTCTAGATTCTAAATTTTGTTGTGTGTGTCGTGTTCATGCTATGTTTAGGTGATTCAAACATGATTAAAACAATATGAATCTTGCATGGTAACATGCCAACAATAGATAAAAAAATTCTGGGAGACAATATATAATACATGATTATAATCATAAAAATTCATATTTAAAACCCTAAAACATGCATAAGAACTTGAAACAAAGAACAATTCATCTTTCTATTTAAAACCCTAAAACATGCATAAGAACTTGAAACAAAGAACAATTCATCTTTCTTCAGATTAAACAACTTTTAAATCAAGAACAATTCATCTTTCTTCAGATTAAACAACTTTTAAATCATTTTCAGATCTTAAATATCTTCTGTATATTCGTTCTCAAACATTTTCACATGAAAAGACCTAGTCTTTATACATATAATACAAAAGAATTAACTTTTATTCATAAACTAGTCAATTTGGCTCTATAAAACATGTTAAAACTCTTTTAAAAATATTTTAAAAACTAGGAGGGAGATTAGCAGAGACAAACTTGTCTGAGATTTATAGAAAAATATTTAAGATGCCAATCCAAAGAAGATTTCCACTCCAAAAGTCAAAAACCACACGAAATCCCACTCAAAAGCCTCCAATCTTCTCCAAGAATCAAGTTAGGGTTTATGGGGTTTGGTGGCTATTAGGGTTCTTAGAAAAACTAAGAAAATTCGTAAAAGATTGATATATAAACTAAGGAAAGTGGATATGGGCTTTAGAAATCCGAAACCAACTAAAAACAGAAGAAAATCTTCTACAGGTCTCGCGGTCGACCGTGACGGTCGACCATCTGCGGTCGACCGTGACAGTCGACCAGACTAGAATTTTTCAGCTCCTCATATATTTGGCCATTGTGCATGTTTTGTCTCTTTTCTTTCTCATGAAAGAACTTGTTTATACTCAAAACACATGGTATACTACTCACATACCCTTTAACTGTATTTATCAAAATAAAAATCCATATATCATAAGTAATCACATATTAATTATATATATATCATAAATTTTCGGGGTTTTATAGTTGACGTGTTGTCAGTGGGGGGTTCAAGGTCGAACTCGCTTTTTGACTTGTATCGAGGGGTGTTGAGAAGTAACACCTTTCAATTCGACCCAGTAAGACGTTGGCTAATTAACTAGTTGAGTAGACTTATAGGGAGTCGTCTTTGATGAGAGGACCGATAAGTACCGTCAATTGAGTTGACCTAGCAAGTTATCGACTCAGTAAGTCGGCTAGGTCGGGACTCTGGCTGTCCTAAGTATCGAGTTGACTAAATGGTATGTGACGACGTATATTTGATTGTTGTTGGTAAGGGGCCATAATTTGGTGACTGAAAACACCATAACAACTACCTTTCAAATATTTTAAGATCCATTTACACATTCCAACTAAATTTTCATTAGATTATAAAGAAATCTGCTCACAACTCTAACTATATGAGTTATATCTGGCCGAGTACAAACAATGAAATGCATCAAACATCCTACGGTTGAAGAGTAAGGAATATTTTCCATCTCACTATTTTCCTCATTTGTAGTCAGGCAAAACTTCTTGCTAAGCTTCATGTGTCCTGCAAAAGGAGTACTAACAGAATTGGCATCTTTTATGTTGAATCTATCAAGTAACCATTCAACATATTTCTCCTGTGATGACCAGAATATCCTGACTTTCCTGTCACGAGCAATATCCATACTAAGAATCCGTTGTGCCAAGCCCAAATCCTTTATGTCAAAGTATTTAAATAACTCCTTCTTCAGCACACTGACCATCTAACTGTCCTGACCAGCAATCAACATATTGTACATACAAAGCGAAAGGATAATGAAGCTAAAATCAGAAAATCTCTTAAAATATACACACGAATCTACAATTTTCCTCTGGTAGCCATGATTCAACATGAAATAATTAAATTTCTTGTACCACTGTCTGGATGTCTGCTTCAAGCCATAGAGGCTCTTCTTCAACCTGCAAACCATGTGTTCTTTTCCCTTCATTTCAAAACCTTTAGGCTGCTCCATGTAGATCTTCTCCTCCAAATCACCATGAAGAAAAGTAGTCTTCACATCAAGCTGCTCAATCTTGAGGTCTAAACTTGCTGCTAACCCCAAGATAACTCTAATGGACATCATCTTCAAAACCGGTGAAAAAATCTCATCAAAATTAATGTTATTTTTCTTACCAAAGCCTTTCACCACTAATCTGCCTTTATATTTATGAATCCCTTTGTAGCCATCCTTCTTTAACTTGAACACTCACTTATTCTCTAAAGCTTTTATTTCCTTCGGCAAATCTTGATAGTCACATTTTATTACAATTTTATACCCTCATTATCTATTTTATATGAATAAATATACCACTAATAATTGTTTTTATCTTTAATTGCAGGTTATTGAAGAATAAATCCCAAAAATCTCATCTCTCAACAAAGGCCCTTGAGTAAATGAAGAAATAAGAGAAATTCAAGAAGCCAAATGAAATATTCCAAATGTCCATGGCAGCTCCTCCTTTTATTATTTCACAAGTGAATATTTGAATTTTAGAAGGCCCAAAGCCCATTAAGAAAGATTACACCAATGATCGGACTTAGATGCAAATAATTGGAATGAACCAGACTTGGATGCAAAGAGTTAATCTTGAAAATCAAATGAAATGGGGATGTGGTTGCTGCATAAATAGGACCGAACAAATGGTAATTTGAATGGACCAAATTAAATGAACGGCAACTTTGATTTTTTTTAGGAACCGGACTTGTGGACTTATTCTTGCTGCTGCATGTTCATAATAAATGCATTGGGCCAAAAATCTCTTGCTGCTGCATGTTCATAATAAATGCATTGGGCCAAAAATCTCTTGCTGCTGCATTGGGCCGGTCTTCTCTTCAATTTTCTTTTAAAGAATCAAATGCCGAAAATCTTGCTGCTATAAATGAATGGAGATTATGCTACAGAAATGCATTGGGCCAAATTGTTCCAACTTGATTTTCATTATTTTGAAAATCAATTGGGCCTCCTATGTTGGGCTAGAGAAGAACAAAAAGCAAATTCAAAGGTGGAGATTGTTTCTTGGGGCTCAAGACAAATCCAATGGCTCATATTCATTGAAGATTACTATAAATAGGGGTAGAGAGTGAGGGGTTAGAGGTGTGAAAATTTTGTAAACTCCTTTTGGAGAGGAGGGCTACTCTTAATTGAGAAGGCCTTCCAAAAATTGTAACTTTAGTTGCAATTAATAAAAATAATTTTTTCCTCTTTAAATTTGTTCTTTCTCCTCTTGTTGAATGATGAGGATGGAGATGAAGAGCAATTTGAAGGTTTGCATTTCTTTTCTCTTTTATTTCTTTTTAGTAATTTCTTTATTATTGCTTATTAGTTAGATTTAAATTCATGCTTGTAGTATAGATTTACTTTCTTGTCTTTTTTATTTTCTTTTTGCACTTTAATTTGTAGAGTAGATTTATTTTTCTTGCATTTAATTTCTGCAATTTATTTTGTAGTTTAGATTTTTATTTTCTTTGTAATTAGATTTATTTCTTGTTCATAGTTTAGATTTTTCTTTTCTTTTTAATTTTGTAATTAGTCTTCTTTTTCTTGTTTTTATTTCTTAAGATGTGAATTTAATTCTTGTAGGAATCTTAGAATTGTATGAAACTAGTCTAATTTCTTTTATATTGTATGAATTATTCTCTTGTACTTAAAATGTTCATGTTAGGATAATCAACTAGAGAACTAATCGGTAGAAGAAGAATTTGATAATCTATGCTTATCTTAAATGGTTTGATAGGTTATGCTTATGAATTCTAGGATTATTATCATGTTGTTGTTCTTATCATGAATAGTAATTTTAACTTAGATGATAATTTGATAGGTTACACTTTCCTTAAATGGTTTGATAATCTATGCTTAATAAATCTAAGTTGAAATATGATAAAAAGAGAATAGTTTATATTTTGTAATTGAAATTGGTTAGTGGATTATATTCTAGATTTCTTACCTCTTTTGAATCCTCCATCTTGACTTTCTTAAATTTTCTTTTCATTCTTAGTTTTATTTCTTGATTTTATTAATTCATATTTCTTGCCTTGTGATTTCATTTATTCTTTAATTCTTCCTTCTCTCCTCTAAAATTCAATTTATTACCTCTTGCATATAAATCAAAACAACCACTCATACAATCACACTTATTCTTTATTCCTAATTGTCACGCACAAAATATAAGAACCAAGTTTAATAATCTCTTAAAATCACCTTCTTCGTGGGATCGATATCTTTTTATACTATAACTTGATAAATTGTGCACTTGCAATTTTGGTACATAATTATGCCGCATCAAGTTTTTGGCGCCGTTGCCGGGGAAGGTGCTAAAATAGGATTTTATTAACTTGATTCTTTAACTTGTGTATTTTTCTTGTGAAGGAACCGCTTGGAGCTTGAAAATCTTGGATTGAAGATCAAGAATTTGGAGCATTGCTTTCGGGTAAGTCTTCTTTCTAGTTTTCAATTCCACCCTCTTTAGCTAGCTTCACAATTAGAGACAATTAGGATTTAAAAAAAAAGATTTTATTTTTGTTGACCATAATAAAATTCATCTTCTCACATTTGATTATTATTGACCATAATTAAAAAAAAGATTTTCTTTTTATCATCCTTTTTAGTCGCTTTTAATTTCTAGGGTTGCATTTCATATAGTGTAGGAATTCACCAAAGTGATTGTAGCACTTGATTTGGCACACACTTAAATCATTCTTAAGGGCAAAACCCCAATCAAGATAAGGTAAGGGATTTCATCACCCTTTCCTTAGCCCACAAATCACTAATTCCTCACTTCACAAATCCAAGCCTTCTAAAACTCATTAGACGTTGGCCCCTAAGGATTCGAGCTCAATAAGGAACAAGAAATCCTTAAGTGAACGGTTTAAGTTTTCTCAGAATAGTTGGTGTCTAAGGCAAGGTTTAGGGGTTGCGTAAAGCGCTCCGCAAGGAAAGAGGTACTTAATTGATCTTTGATCACCCTCTAGTACTATCCTTACCTGGCTAACTACCTGGGTAAAACTTTGATCTTTTCACTGTAGGAATTTTTGGTTAGGAGCTGGTCTAGTGGAGTTAGGCTAAACCCTAGAGTTAGAGTTGATTGAAAAGTGATTGCCTTGATTTGTTTTAGTTAGGATTTTTCTTTTTCTTTATCTTCTCATATAAAAAAAAACTAATTTTCTTTATCTTTTCATTAAAAAAAAACTAATTTTCTTTCCTTCCTTAAAAAAAAAAAAATTGTTTTGGTGTATGCAATTTTGGGTTCGGGATAATTTTCATCGCTTAATCCGTGTTGAACCAATCCAAGAAATGGCAAATCAACCAGTTCTTCAGGATATGTGTTACCCCACCAGAAATGCAATTCCATCTTGCATAAGACTCCCCGAAGTAAATGGAGCAAATTTCGAGCTTAGACCGCATTTCATTAACATGCTTCCCAAATTCCTAGGTAATGAAACAGAAGATGCATATATATTTATCTCGGAATTTGAGGAAGTATGTATTATGATAAAAATGAGAGAATTAACCGAAGATGCGATTAAGCTTAGATTTATTCCATTTGCTCTAAAGGACAAAGCTAAAAAATGGCTGTACAGCTTACCGATAAATTCCATCTCAACTTGGGAGGAATTTGTCACCGTTTTTCTCAAGAAATTTTTCCCTATTCACAAAACGGTAAAGCTTAGGAACAGCATTCAGAATTTCAAAATTGTCCCGGGAGAGCCATTCTGGAAATACTTTGACCGATTTAAAGATCTTTTAATCCAATGTCCTCATCACGGTCTAGAAAAATGGCGATTGTGCCAAGTCATATATGAAGGATTGGACTATTCTTCAAAAACATCTTTAGAATCGATGTGTCAGGGAGATTTTATGAGAAAAAACGCCGATGAAGCTTGGGAATTCCTAGAGAGTCTATCCGAGAAAACAATGCAGTGGGAAAACTGTGATGACAGGGTTTCATCTGTTTCCCAATCTAAGTCTAGTGGTCTTTCCCTGGAGTCAAACATTGCATCTGAAGCGAAGATGGCGACGATTATGCGGAGGTTAGAAGCCTTAGAAGTTAAGGAACGAGCTCCGGCTCAAATCAATCATATTTCTGCCCCGGGATGTCATAACTGTCAGTCTCCTACCCACGTTTCAGAGGAATGTCCTCTTCTAGGAAACAACCATGCTTTAGAACAGATGAACGCTGCATTCCAGCGCCCTAGAAATGATCCATTTTCTCCAACCTACAATCCAGGTTGGAGAAATCATCCCAATTTTGCTTGGAACCAAGGAAATTCTCATGGAAACCAAAACTTTATTCCCGCGTCAAACCAACAATTCCCTAGGGGAAACACTGTCCCATTCAACGCACCGAACAATTTTTCTAACCCACCTTTTCCAAACCAACATCCTCATCCTCACCAGCCTACAAATCAATCAAATTCCGATCATGACAAACGTTTGAGTGTCTTAGAAAAGGGTTTAGAAGCTATGATCAAAGCTTCTACACAAACTACCAACATGTTGACCCAATCATCCACCACTCTAAATTCATTCATGCAAACCACCGGCCAAGTGCTCAACTCGAACACACAAGCCATAGCCCGGTTAGAAACCCAACTTTGAACAAATTCCATCTTATGCTAAATTTTTAAAAGAATTGTGCACTAAGAAGAGGAGAATAAATGTTCCAAAGAAAGTCTTTTTAGCCGCCAATATCAGTGAAATGCTGTCAAATCCCATACCTTTGAAACGTAAAGATCCAGGTTCCCCCATCATTTCATGTATCATTGGTAATACTCACATTGATAAGGCGCTTTTAGACTTAGGGGCCAGTGTCAATTTGCTTCCATATTCAGTCTATCAGCAATTGGGTCTAGGTGTACTGAACCCAACCAAATGCACCTTACAGTTGGCTGATAGATCTGTCAAGGTCCCTATGGGTGAGTTAGAGGATGTTCTGATTAAGGTTGGAGATTTTATTTTTCCAGTAGATTTTGTAGTCTTGGAAACACAGCCTGTTTCCAATCCCAAAGGACAGACACCTGTCATCTTAGGACGACCGTTCTTAGCCACTTCTAATGCTCTCATCAACTGTAGAACTGGTCAAATGAAGCTGTCCTTTGGGAATTTGACTGCTGATCTCAACATTTTTAATCCAGGGGACCAACCAAATAATCAGCCTCTAGAAATAAACTACATCCAGGAAAGATCAGAAGAAGAAGAGTCTGATTTGAGTTTTGAGGAAATTTTTGGTGAAGAGTTAGAGTTTTTAGAAGAAGCAGATCAGGTCCTTGAGAATAATAAAACTGTGTTAAACATGTGCTGCTTTGAATTAAATTTTGAAGAACTCTTTCTTGATGAACTTAGATTTTTGGAGAATAATCAACAACCAAATTTTCAGAACTTCACAGAAGAATTGGTTGTTGGAAAACAAAATTTCACAGTACAAGAGTCTAAGTTCATTAAGAAATACAAAATGCATGACACCAATAATATCCACCTTATCTTGTTGCAAGAATTGTTGAACACCCCGAAATGCTCAAAAATTCACATTATTGATTATATCATTCTGAATTTGTTTAAAATCCGGGGAAGAATTTTCAACAGTAAGGTAGGATTCAATGTAGAACAGGAACTCTTCATGTTGAATATTTCATTCTACATTGTTTATTTTGTTTATTTCAGAATAATAAAAAGAATTTATTCTTCTCTCATGTGAGAGTTTCTTGTTCAGTTGTTAAAAAAAAAAGAAGAAAAAAAAAGAGAAAAAAAAAAGAAAAAAGAAAAAATAAAAAAAAAGAAAAGAAAAAAAAAGAAAAAAAAACAGAAGAATAAATTTTTGTCCTCCTCAGACCAAAGGTAATTGCAGATTTTTATCAGCCGACCAAATGTAAGTGCTTACTAACTCATAAGTATCGTTCTTCTTAAGAGACTTCATCTCTTCCTTCATAGCCTGGAACTATTTGTCCTTGTCTTTATGAGTATGTGCCTCCCGAAAGTTCTCTGACTCCCCTTCTTCTGTCAGCAAAGAATACTCTAAAAGAGGATATCTCGTGAATGGTCGATACTCTCTAGTTGATCTCATAAGTTGTGGCTCTGTAATTTCCTGCTGTTTGTGATGCCCCCCTTGCTGAGGAACCTCCTGTTCATGATCTTGATCTCTGTCTTCCTGCTTTGGTATCTGATCATCATCATCAATACTATTATCATGCATATGCTCCATATTTGTAGGATGCAACTGTACTGGAGATGAAAGGGGTATCATATCTAAAATCTCACTAGCAACACTCTCTGACTATTTTGGTCTCCGAAGATCTGCAATAGTCTGGTCCTCCTAAAAAATCACATCGGTTTGTCTAATAATTCATCTTTTTCTGAATCTTATAGCTTGTAGCTAAACTCATCTTCTTTGTAACAAAAGAAGATACAAGAAATCGCCCTATCATCTCCTTCGGAATGTGTGCAAATGTCTTGCAACTAAACACCTTTAGATGAGAGTAGAAAATATCTTTTTCAGACCAAACTCTCTCTAGAATATCAAAACCCAAAGGAACTAAATGAGACTTGTTGATTATGTAGCATGCAGTGCGAATAGCTTCAGCCAGAATCTATTATGTAACTTTGTTATCTTCAACATGCATCTGACTTTCTTTATAATGGTCTTGTTGTACCTCTCTATAACTCTGATATGCTACGGTGTGCCAGTCTATGTCCTCTAATGTCGAATATCATGCTCGAAACAATAATCTCTAAACTCAATGGAAGTGTACTCTCCTCCATTATCGATGTGTAAACACTACAACTTCTTTTCTATCTGCCTCTCCATCATAGCATGAAAATGCTAGAAAACTAAAAACACCTGATCTTTGTCCTCAACAAGAAGATCCACATCTTCCGCGATGCATCATCAATAAATGTGACGAAATTCATTTTGTACCCAAGGACTCCACCTCCATAAGACCACAAACATCAGAATGAATCAAATTTAGGATATCATATTTTCTTTTTAAAGTCTTACTAAAAGAAACTCTATGTTGTTTGGCCAAGAAACATTGATCACAAGGGGTGAGTGACAAACCTTTGGCAAAGGGAATGAGAGACTTCTTTGTCAATATCTATAACCCCTTCTCACTCATATGCCCGAGCCTTTTATGCCACAAACTGAGAGCATCAGCGTCTTGTGTCACGCTCAAAGAATCATATGAAGCCTTCACTTGAGTCTTGTATAAATTGCAACATATACTTTCTCTAGCCACCACAAGAGAGTCTTTGGTGATTTTATATTTTCCTCTATCAAATTGAATTTCATATTTCATTTGATCCAATGTAAGACCAAAATCAAGTTGATGTGTAAATTGAGAACATGTCGCATATTTTTTAAAATCAATGTGCCTCCGGTATCTATCTGTAAGTGTATATCACCAAGTCCCATAATCTTCTAGTAGCTAGTACTGTACATCTTCACATTTCCAAAGTCACATGCTTTATACAATGTGAAAAGGTCCCGATTAGAGGTAGCATGACATGTAGCTCTTGTATCCACTATCCACTTGAAATTCTGATTTGTAACATGCATACAGTTTTCTTCACTGAAAATGAGAATAACATCAGTCTCAGACAAAGTAGTTGCAGTGTCATTGTCTGCTTTTTTCTTCTCATCTTTCTTTTCATCTTTGTTCCTAACTTGCTCTCTCTTCATACCTAATAATTATTCTTGATATGACCAGACTTCCCACAATAAAAGCAACCTCTCCCTTTAGACTTTGATCTACCCTTGGATTCACCACGACCTCTAGACTGGTCCCTGTACTTGCTCCTGCTACTATTCTCCACAACAAGTGTCTGTGAGCTATATGAGTTCATAGACTATCTACAAATCTCCTGATTGAATGAACTACTAGTAACCATATTCATCGATAACACACTATCTAGAGTTGCATTGCAAATCTCCTGATTGAATGAACTACTAGTAACCATATTCATCGATAACACACTATCTAGAGTTGCATTGCTGACCGTCACAATCAGTGTCTCCCAACTGTCTACAAAGAACCCAATAGCAATAAAGCCTGTAACTCATCATTGATAATCATCTTCATAGTAGCTAACTAATTAGTCAATCTCTTGAACTCATTTAAGTGCCCTTCTATGTTGCTTCCTTCTTTGAATTTTAAGTTTACCAACCGCCTCATAATAAACGCCTTTTTTCCCGCGGTCTTCTCCTCGTAGAGATCCTCAAGCTTCTTCTAAAGAGACTTCGTATTAGTCTCACCCGATATATAATGAAACACACTAATGTCGATCCACATCTGAATATAACTGATCGTCTTCCTTTGTAGTTTCTTCCATTCCTTATAAATTATATTTTCTGGCTTAGCTTCATCTCCCTCAATAAGGTCATGTAAATCTTTACAGTATAGTATCTTTTATCTTGGACTTTCATATTTGCCAAGTGAAACTATTGAATTTTATCAATGTGCTAAAACTCTCTATATTTTCCATTCCAAAGCACGACTCAAACCAGGGCTCTGATACTACTTGTTAGGTATTTTATGGAAATTAATCTGTGAAATTAAATACTAAACAAATAACTAAATCAATACAAATACCATACGCAAGCAAACACTAAGATTTAACGTGGTTCAGCAAATCGTGCTGACATCCACGGGGCAATCCAGAGGGCAATTTTTCACTATCAATCGAGAGTATAATCCCTTATAAGAGAAAGATACGACGTTACCTCTAGGCACCAAAACCCTAAAATCCATCTCACCAAAATAAGAAGGCCAACACCTGTACTTGCTCCTGTTACTATTCTCCACAACAAGTGCCTGTGAGCTATATGTGCTCATAGACTTTCTCCAAATCTCCTCATTGAATAAACTACTAGTAACCATATTCATCAATAACACACTATCTAGAGTTGTATTGTTGACCGACACAACCAGTGTCTCCCAACTATCTACAAAGAACCTAATAGCAATAAAGCCTGTAAATCATCATTGATAATCATCTTCATAGTAGCTAACCGATTAGTCAATCTCTTAAACTCATTTAAGTGCCCTTCTATCTTGCTTCCTTCTTTGAATTTCAAGTTTACCAACCGCCTCATAATAAACGCCTTGTTTCTCGTGGTCTTCTCTTCGTAGAGATCCTCAAGCTTCTTCCAAAGAGACTTCGCATTAATCTCACCCGATATATAATGAAACACACTAACGTTGATCCACATCTGAATATAACTGATCGTCTTCCTTTGTAGTTTCTTCCATTCTTTATTAATTATTTTTTCTGGCTTAGCTTCATCTCCCTCAATAAGGTCATGTAAATCTTTATAGTACAATATCTTTCATCTTGGACTTTTATACTTACCAAGTGAAACCATAGAATTTTATCAATGTGCCAAAACTCTCTATATTTCCATCCCAAAGCACGACTCAAACCAGGGCTCTGTTACCACTTGTTAGGAATTTTACGGAGATTAATCTGGAAATTAAATACTAAACAAATAACTAAATCAATGAAAATACCACACGCAAACAAACACCAAGATTTAACGTAATTCAACAAATCGTGCTGACATCCACGGGGCAATCCAGAGGGCAATTTTTCACTATCAATCGAGAGTATAATCCCTTATAAGAGAAAGATACAACGTTACCTCTAGGCATCAAAACCCTAAAATCCATCTCACCACAAATCTCCAACACCCGCGGAGAAAACAACATCGTACCCGTGACGGCGTCATCGTTCTACAGACAATGGCTTTTGAATCAATGCAATCGAACAAAGTTAAGTCAAAGCAATAAGTATGCAGTGAGATAAGGTGCAACGAGGTGAAGACTGTGACTAGCTAGGAACTTAAGCTTGGGGGTCACTAATGTTTCTTCTTCAAGAGAATACAAAAACAATTATATTAATAAGCATGTCATATAAGTTCCCATCAAAAGGGTATTTACGTGATTGATCCTCAGAGCTAGAAATAACAAAGGAGCATGGTATTTGCTTAATACATCTTGGAAAATGTTATAGGTTATTTTCACATAACTCCCCGAAGTTTAATTATCTCACCTCACCTTCTAAACCTTGGATGTATCACAAACCTTCCAGACTTAAACTTTCGAAGTTTAATTATCTCACCTCACCTTCTAAACCTTGGATGTATCACAAACCTTCCAGACTTAAACTTTTTCTCACTGGACCCCCTACCTATAATTTACAAATAACTAAAATGCCCTTGAGAAAAAAAGCCCTCCAAATTATGTCACTGTCATTTATATGCAACACATCTCCTCCCCTAAATTGAGTTTTTTTCCTCTCTAAAGAAAATTTTATTTATTTATTTACAAATTGTACATGGGGGATCCTATAAGAAAATTTTAAAGTTCAGGGAGTTTTGTGAGACACCCAAAGGTTTAAGGGGGCATGTGAGACATATAAAGTTGGGGAGTTTACGTGAAAACACCCCCAAATTTTACGGGGGTTTTGTGAAATTAATCCAAATATATATTATGTTATTTCCTCACAAAATTAGAATGTGGTTTTAAATCGATTCATCCAACTTATATTTCTCCAGGTCATCATTAGCGACTAAACTAGTTTTAAATATTGGAAGAGAAAGCAAATTAGCAGGGGCTAAGTGAGAAAAGAATGACGAGGCTTTTGTGAATATGATAGATCCTGATATTGCTAGTTCAGATGAAGAAGAGAGATGGCAATTGGTGCCTTTAGACTTTGAGACTATTGCATGACAAGAAAAGAGGTCATGGCCTAACATTGGCTGCGGCTAATTCATTTCTTGCAATGATGTAATCCTTCTCTTTATTTCCTATGAATGAACTAATTAGCAATTGAAGAGATTCAAATCGATAGGTCTACACATGAGATATGTCAAAATTATTATGGTAAGAATATGATTTCATGTGTTAGGTAACTGGTTACTGTGATCAACATTTCTTGAAAACGGGTAAATTTTAAACAAGGGCTGGCAAGTGGGCCAGATTGGGCCAAACCAAGCCTAAACAATTGGAGGGTGACCAAGGGCCTGAGCGGGCCACAGCGGAAGCCTAAGCTAGGGAGTTTGTAGTTCTGATTCCTTTACCCGAGTCTGCCACATGGCGGATAAAGAGCCCGTAGAGGCGTCAGGGGGTTGTTGGAGAGGAGGCGGGTTTACTTTAGTCAGCTAAGCAGCTACAGAAGGCTAATGTCACCCCCGTACCGGAGAGGGGCTTTAGATAGTCGTTCTGCCATCGCATCTCTATGATTGATACCCAAGTGTGGAGCGAACTCAGAGCCATGTTGATTGGTGAGCTCGGAGGGGCTTCTACACATCAAGAGGAGCCATCAGAGGATGACAAGTTTGTCCCCAATAGGCCTCTAGATAGGGAGAGCTCAATACTCATAGTCGGGGATTGCTTAGGTCTGCGCCTTGGAGCAGTTTTTTTCCCAAGGGATGTGGAGATCCTGTATGAGACACCTAGCACTGGTCCGCATCTGGTCCTTAAGGGTTATCTTCTGTGGGGTTCTCTGATCGAGCAGGAGCTGTTCTCTCGGCTCGTTTTCGTGCAGAGGCTCCGTGCCAATTTTGAGGAGGTTATGTAAAACCCCGATAATTTATGAATAATATAATTAATATGTGATAAATTATGATATGAGGATATTTAGTATGATAAATATCATTTAATGGTATATGAGTATAATACCATGTATTTTGAGTATGAACGAGTTCATACATGAGAGAGAGAGAAGAGTTGAAACATACACAAATGGCCAAACACATGAGTATCTGGAAATGCCCAGTTCGGTCGACCGCCGCTGTCGACCGCAGTCCGGTCGACCACCACGGTCGACCACGAAACCTGCAGACTGTTTTAAACCTGTTTTGAGTTGGTTTCAGATTTCTAAACCCATATTTATTTTTCCTTGATATATATATGAGTTTTTCACGTTTTATTCAGTATTCCTAAGAACCCTAACAGCTACCAAACCCCCCAAACCCTAGTTTGATTTCTTGGAGAAGATTGGAGGTTTTCAAGTTGGGTTTTTGTTGATTTTTGGCTTTTGGAGTGGAGATCTCCTTCGACGTTGCTTCTAACACGTTTTCCTACAACCCTAGGCGAGTATCATCTCTGCTAATCCCCCTCTTAATTATTAAAAGGTTTTTAAAGAGATTTTAACATATTTTGTAGAGCCTAAACGACTAGATTATGTATAAAAGATAACTCTTTTGTATTATATGTATAAAGATTAGGTCTTTTCATGCTAAAAAGGTTGAGCATGAATTTTACAGATGTATTTAAGATCTCAAGATGATTTTTAAAATATTGTTAATCTAAAGAAAGAAGTTTAATTTGTCATTTTGAGCTTTTATGTATGTTTTACGGTTTTGAATATAAATTTATTGCATAAAATCATGCTTATACATGTTGAGTTTGCTTCGAGATGTTCCTATCTGCTGTGGCATGTTTGCATGCAAGTTTCATGAAGTTTTAAACATATTTATATCAAGAAAACACAACGTGAACACGACACACACACAAATCTATGAAAAACTAGAATTTGGGTTCACGGTCGACCGCCATGGTCGACCGCGTGCAGGACAGAGACTTGGGTAGTCTCTGGAGTCCGTCGTGGTCAATCACCACGGTCGACCGCTAGTTTGTTTTAGCTATGCATGTTTATATGACTTGGTTTTGGTTTGTTGAGCAGATTTCTCGATCTAATGATGATAGACTATTATGTTAGTGATTGTTTAACACCTGGGATGATGGTGAACTTCAGATGAGGACACGCACACCGAGATTTGTGCATGTATACTAGATGGTGTTAGATTGACACACTTTCGACATGAGTTAAATTGATAAACACATATGAATAATTTTGTTCTATACGTATCCGAAAATAGGGAGATGAAACCTATTTGCCGCAGAACGATTGAGTAAGAGTATTACAAAAGTATCATTATTACACATATCTAGAATAGGGAGATAATAAATCCTATTGCCACAGATCAATTGAGTAAGAGCATTGCATGAGTATCGCTATAGCACAAGATAATACACACATAGATATTTGATCAGTTATAAGTTTTACTTTCATGATAGACTACCCATGAGTAGGGTATTTACTTTGAGATTTTGGCACACCCATTATGGATGGCAGTTATATTTCGTTTTGGTTTGGTTGGAATCCTCTTTTATTAGAGCAGGCTACTCGGATGTACTTCGAGATGAGATATTTATTCTTTATGTGGGAGATTAGAGTATATTTCCTTGACTATTTGTTTTTTATTCATAAAAAGCTATTTGAATGATTTGATATATGTATATACTGACTCTATTTTCTTATATAGTCCTACCCCTTCCCCTAGGGAGAGGTAGTGATGATCTCGCTAGCGCTTTAACGCTCTTTGTTTTCCACTCTTTCAGGTAGTGAGTCTGGCGCAAGGAGCATTGCAGGTTGATGGGACATCTTAGTTGTCTATTTAGATATTTATTATATTTAATAGTTATTGCAGAACTCTACATGTAGTTGATTATTTTCAGACTCTAGATTGGTATTTTATTTTAGAGTTGAAAACTCTTTTGAGACTTTTTTTTATTTGATTCTTTGTTGTTCGCGGAAAAATCGTGTCTTTCTTTATTGTTGATTCCATTGTCATCTTAAATAACAACTTTTTGAGTTACAAAGATCCGGTCTTTTTTGTAAGATCCGGTTACAATAAAATCAAAGAAAAATAAAAAAAGATTACAACTTTCTCCTTTTGTGTCGAACAAATCACGAGCTCCTGTTTTGCGGTCGCTCGCTTGCGTGAGTTGTTTGCCTGCACAGGGGTTTATTCATGGACCACCGCGAGATTTAGATCCAGTCGGATCTACGCAGTACGACGGGTATTATTTCGCCAAGGAAATAATAGCCGAGGGTACTATTTTGCCAAGGAAATAGTAGCCTTTAGATCTCGGGATCAAAGACAAAGCTTTGATCCGGAGTATGCCTGCATAGATCTGAGATCCGATTTGAGATCCGGTTCCTCTCGAACTCTTGACTTATTTGGCGTTGACGATCGCCGAGCACCGGATCTGGATGAGCAAGTCTTCAAAGTCCCAAAGCTTGAATCTTTTTTAGATCTGAGCTTCGAATCCAGCAGGGCTTCGCCTCCAAAAAATCAAACCTTTGAAAATCCTTGGCTTGATTCCACACGCGAATGGATGTATTCCGTTGCTTGCGTGCGATTCGTTAACCTCGTCGCCTCGTTAATCCACTTCGTTGCGTGTCACTTGGCTTCGGCGTTGTGGACTGACGCTCGTGTTTGGATATGTCGCCTAATGGTTCGTCGGTCTGTACCGAGCTGTGCTAAGGGTCCTATAAGCAATTTTATACGCCTACAGATACCCCCTCCAAAGTATTTCGGTCTCGTTCTTTTATAGAAGAGTCTGGAATACTTTGGATATGATTGTCCCAACCTTCAGTCGGTGTAACGGGACTTTAGAATGGCTTATGTTCTTGATTCCTTCAATCCTTCAGGCTATTCGGTGCTTTGTCGAATGTTTGTAAGGTTTCCGGTGCTGCATTTATTGTCTGACCATTGTCGGAATTTCGAATTTGAAGTCGATTCCTAATTTTCTAATCTTTAGCTCGTGTTTGTTGGTTCAACATAGAACTGACCCTCGAATGTCGGCGTTGAGTCTTTATTTGCGACGCGTTGTCCGGCGTAGTGTTGTTGAGTTATCCTTAAGAAAAATATTCTGAATAGTTTATACTCGTATACCTTATTGGAGTATTTTCTGTGCCCGAATGGGCTGAACCGGTCTGATAATGAGCCAAAAAAAAGCAGTAATTCGGCTCAAAAATCTTTCGACCCTTCCGAATGTGTAGGAGAGGCAAGCATAAACAAAGGATTGAACCCTCGGTCGATTTGAAGTTGTTTCGATGCTCGATTCAGCTTCAATTTGAATTCTGGTTCGAATCTGGTTCAAACTGGTAAGGCTGGTTCAACCTGGTTCAAGGCTGGTTCAGGACTGGTTCAGACGGTTCAGGACTGGTTCACACTGGTCTGGTCTGGTTCAGTCTGGTTTGGCCTGGTTCAGCCTGGTTTGGCCTGGTTCAGCCTCTTTTGAACTGATTTGGACTGGTCTGGTCTGGTTCAACTTGGTCCGGTCTGGTTCAAGGCTGGTTCACATTATAAAAGGGATTCTTTTTCCTCCTCTTTTCCTCCTCTAGGGCCGTCCCCCTTTTCCTCCTATTTCTTGGATTCCTCTTCCTTCTTGCATTCTCTTTCCC
>NC_033794.1:38635733-38636122 GCF_001876935.1 Asparagus officinalis
TCCTTCCTTTTGATCTTTGACTGAGAAATCCCTCAAAATTTCCATATTTAGAATTTCTCTCAGGCCCCTCGAGCGCGTGGTTCGAGCCTCTTTCAAGATCTGATTTTTGTCGGATCCTCGAGCTTTCTTTCAGGTATATCCTCCATAATTTTAGCATATTTCATGCTTAATTCAATTTATGAATTTGTGGGGTCGCATGTGAGGGTTAGGGTTTATGATTTGGCGCCTCGAGCTCCTCTTTCAGGGGGTAAAATTTGAAGCTCTGAGGGATTTAATTGCAATAAAAGAGAAACTTTTTTTTGGATCTGATCCCTAATCTATTTTGCAGATCATCATGTCGCGTCTCCCGAGAGGTCGCTCCCCTGCTGCGTCGGCTGATGGCGTGCCTC
>NC_033794.1:38636192-38636909 GCF_001876935.1 Asparagus officinalis
TCCATTTTTTCTTAGAAATTTGCAAATTAGTCCTTTTTACCCCCACGTTGTTCTCCTTGGTGAGGATCGACGCTTTAAAGATATGTTTTGCTTGGTCAAAACCATATCTCAAAATAAAGGAGGCGTTTTGACGCTGCATTATGCCTTATAAGGCAGAGATATATTGTCGATATACCTTATCTTATGAATGCACAACGTGGCTAAATCGTCTCACCCTTTATAAGGCAATGACTCTATCTTACCCATTTGTAAGATGAGTTCAATTTCCTTTTATAACTGGAATTAACAAACGTTTAATTGCTTGTTTTCAGTTGAGTATCCTTCCGGAGCATTTTCATCTCATGCGATGAACGGACGTCGTGACGAGTATTATTCGACGTCCGATGATTTTTCGCCCATTCCACTTACTTCTCAGTTTGTTCCGGGCACGTCGACAGAGGTTGCCCAAGTGGTGAAGGAAGGTGGACATCGAGCTCTTCGACAGTTGATTACAGATGCGCCTTTCGTGAAGGATGCCAGTTCTATTCAGCCTCTCAAGAAGACCGACTTTTTATTTGGCGACTCTGCCAAATATCCGGATGCAGTGTTTATTGACGCCGAGCAGTGGCTTCATAAAACTGGCGGTGGTTTCATATATTTGCCGAAGATTCCTCGACACCGTTCGTTGACTGAGCTCAGACGTCAGGCTGTGACACGGGAGATGTCGTGGCGCTTGAC
>NC_033794.1:38641158-38641460 GCF_001876935.1 Asparagus officinalis
TTTTTGTAAGATCCGGTTACAATAAAATCAAAGAAAAATAAAAAAAGATTACAACTTTCTCCTTTTGTGTCGAACAAATCACGAGCTCCTGTTTTGCGGTCGCTCGCTTGCGTGAGTTGTTTGCCTGCACAGGGGTTTATTCATGGACCACCGCGAGATTTAGATCCAGTCGGATCTACGCAGTACGACGGGTATTATTTCATGAAGGAAATAATATCCGGGGAGGATTGGTTCACCAAGGAAATAATCGCCCAAATCTCGGGATCAAAGACCAAGCTTTGATCCGGAGTATGCCTGCGTAG
>NC_033794.1:38641673-38656513 GCF_001876935.1 Asparagus officinalis
AATCCAGCAGGGCTTCGCCTCCAAAAAATCCAACCTTTGAACAAATGAACCAAGCCCCCTATTTATAGGCACTCTGAACTGTGCCCGGGCACAGATCTGGCCGGCCACCGAGCCACCTATGGGTGACTCGGCTTTGGCCGAGCCACCTAGAGGTGGCTCGGTTTTGGCCGAGTCCCCTTTGGTGTTTGGGTTTTACCGTTTTTTTCGGTCTCGTGGTTGATATGGACTCTGATTTGTTGATCTGATTTGGCAGTAAATCCGATTCCTGATTTGGCAGTAAATCCACTTCTGAGTTCGAGTCCGAAACTGATCTTGATTTGATCGTGATTCGTCCGAGTCTGCCCTTGGTTAGATGACTCGTTGACTCTTCGAACACTTGGCTTGATTCCACACGCGAATGGATGTATTCCGTTGCTTGCGTGCGATTCGTCAACCTCGTCGCCTCGTTGGTTCCACTTGGCTTTGGCATTGTGGACTGACGATCGTGTTTGGATACGTCGCCCGATGGTTCGTTGGTTTGTGCCGAGCTGTGCTAAGGGACCTATAAGCAATTTTATATGCCTACAGATACCCCCTCCAAAGTATTTCAGTCTCGTTCTTTTATAGAAGAGTCTGGAATACTTTGGATATGATTGTCCCAACCTTCAGTCGGTGTAACGGGACCTTGGAATGGCTTCTGTTCTTGATTCCTTCAATCTTTCAGGCTATTCGGTGCTTTGTCGAATGTCTGTAAGGTTTCTGGTGCTGCATTTATTGTCTGACCATTGTCGGAATTTCGAATTTGAAGTCGATTCCTAATTTTCTAATCTTTAGCTCGTGTTTGTTGGTTCAACATAGAACTGACCCTCGAATGTCGGCGTTGAATCTTTATTTGCGACGTGTTATCCGGCGTAGTGTTGTTGAGTTATCCTTAAGAATATTTTTGGAAAAATATTCTCTAGGAACTTCTCAACCAAAAATAGGGAATAGTTTATACTCGTATACCTTATTGGAGTATTTTCTGTGCCCGAATGGGCTGAACCGGTCTGATAATGAGCCAAAAAAAAGCAGTAATTCGGCTCAAAAATCTTTCGACCCTTCCGAATGTGTAGGAGAGGCAAGCATAAACAAAGGATTGAACCCTCGGTCGATTTGAAGTTGTTTCGATGCTCGATTCAGCTTCAATTTGAATTCTGGTTCGAATCTGGTTCAAACTGGTTCAACCTGGTTCAGGACTGGTTCAACCTGGTTCAAAGCCGGTTCAGGACTGGTTCACACTGGTCTGGTCTGGTTCAGTCTGGTTTGGCCTGGTTCAGCCTGGTTTGGCCTGGTTCAGCCTCTTTTGAACTGATTTGGACTGGTCTGGTCTGGTTCAACTTGGTCCGGTCTGGTTCAAGGCTGGTTCACATTATAAAAGGGGTTCTTTTTCCTCCTCTTTTCCTCCTCTAGGGCCGGCCCCCTTTTCCTCCTATTTCTTGGATTCCTCTTCCCTCTTGCATTCTCTTTCCCTCAAATCTTCATAAATACCCTAGATCCATCCTTCCTTTGGATCTTAGGTTGAAAAATCCCTCAAAAATCTTCATACAGAAATTCCTCTCAGGCCCCTCGAGCACGTGGTCTGAGCCTCTTTCAAGATTTGATTTTTGTCGGATCTTCGAGCTTTCTTTCAGGTATATCCTCCATAATTTTAGCATATTTCATGCTTAATTCAATTTATGAATTTGTGGGGTCGCATGTGAGGGTTAGGGTTTATGATTTGGCGCCTCGAGCTCCTCTTTCAGGGGGTAAAATTTGAAGCTCTGAGGGATTTAATTGCAATAAAAGAGAAACTTTTTTTTGGATCTGATCCCTAATCTATTTTGCAGATCATCATGTCGCGTCTCCCGAGAGGTCGCTCCCCTGCTGCGTCGGCTGATGGCGTGCCTCTCTCATATGCTGGTGAGCTATTTTTTTGGAAATTTACAAATTAGTCCATTTTTTCTTAGAAATTTGCAAATTAGTCCTTTTTACCCCCACGTTGTTCTCCTTGGTGAGGATCGACGCTTTAAAGATATGTTTTGCTTGGTCAAAACCATATCTCAAAATAAAGGAGGCGTTTTGACGCTGCATTATGCCTTATAAGGCAGAGATATATTGTCGATATACCTTATCTTATGAATGCACAACGTGGCTAAATCGTCTCACCCTTTATAAGGCAATGACTCTATCTTACTCATTTGTAAGATGAGTTCAATTTCCTTTTATAACTGGAATTAACAAACGTTTAATTGCTTGTTTTCAGTTGAGTATCCTTCCGGAGCATTTTCATCTCATGCGGTAAACGGACGTCGTGGGGATGTTTTATCTTCGGTTTCCACCAGGCAGGCTATCAGTCCACTTCCTCGGTCAGGAAGAGGATCCCATTGCTGCAATTATGTCTGACCAAGAATCCTCCCTCCCGGTCTCCGAATCCGTGAAGGACATCCTCCAAAAAGTAGAGAAGGTTATGCATGCAACACACGGCCACCGTCATTATTTCTGGACGGGGAAGATTTTATGATTTGCTCCCTTTCATAACAGATAGTCTTAAAGACATTCAGCGTGTAGGTGGCATCCGGCTAGCTGGATGATGTGAGTTAAGGTTGACTTGCTTAGAGGAACTCATGTATCGTTTGGAAGAGCTAGTACACTTTGACTCATATGATAAGGTCACACCGCTCATGATCGATGCTCAGATTCAGAGGATGCACGAGCGTAAGGCCCGAGCGAGACGCATATCAGATCAAGAAATCATCGTTGCGAACTTGTACTAAAGGCAACGTCGTCTGCGGACTAAGATAGATGCTTATAACAGCATTGCTGATAGGACAGGGATTAGGACCGTCCAAGGGGAGAGGACTCTAAAAGATTTTGAGCTCGAGAGCACCAGAGTTCAAAATGTTTATAGAGGAGAGCTGGAGGTTCTTCACGCGTTGCGCCGAGAAGACGTAACTGCCGACGCTACCGCCGTTCTTGCTTATGCCAAGCTTTAGAAGGAAGAAGAGGAGAAGGTTCGAGCAGAACACGCAGAGGAACTTGCCACTGTTAAGGCTAAAATTGCTTCCTTCAGTTTGTTAGATCTGATTTGAGACGTCTTCTTGTATCTCAACTTGGTCTGATTTTATTAATAAAACAAAGTCTTTTCTTTAGCGCACTCCCCTTTTTATCGTTATGTTTCTCTGTTGATTGTGATCCCAACGGTCGTAATACTTACAGGATTTTTGGCAAACCCTCAGCCCTCAACGGGTTTGATAAGCCTTTACCGACTACCGTTTGAGTCGGGCTAGCATGCGAATTGTCTAAATCCGTTCCGCATGTAACGTTGTGCTAAGAGAGTGAATTCTCTGAGACTTTGTGCTATGATGTTAAATACATAGGCTTTACCATTTGTTATGGGAATAGGCTACCCGGCGACACGTGTTAGGTGTTGACTTTAGGATTTTTGGCTAACCCCCAACCTTCAACGGGTTTGATAAGCCTTTACCGACTACCGTTTGAGTCGGGCTAGCATGCGAATTGTACAAATCCGTTCCGCTTCGAATACATAGACTTCGCCATCGTTATAGGAATAGGCTACCCAGCAACGTGTATTAGACGCTGACTTATCCCTACTTAGGCTTCGGGATAAAATACCCTAGAATCGAACTCTGGTGTCTTTTTCTACGGAGAAAGACTAAACCGGCGACGCGTGTTAGGCGTGGGCATATCCTTTCTTAGGATTCAGGATGAAATTCCCCACGCATGTAAGGCATGGATTTTGGCGTTATTAATAACAACCTACCACAATGTTGAATATGTGAACGGGTGTTCTTTTTAACGGTTAAGAACTAACCGGCAGCGCGGGTTAGGCGCAGACTCATCCCTGCTTAGGTTTCAGGATAGGATACCCCAGAATCGAACTCTGATGTCTTTTTCTATGAAAAAAGACTAAACCGGCAGCGCGTGTTAGGCGCAGACTTATCCCTGCTTAGGATTCGAGATAAACTTCCTAGAATGAATCCTAAATTGATAAATTTTGGAAAATATCAGTGCGGGAAAAGGATGAATTTTATATTCTATTTCCCGGTCTTCTTTTAGGGTGAAGGCGAACCCGAATACAAGGAAGGAAGAATTTTATATTCTATTCCTTGACTCTAGAAAGGAAGAATTTTATATCCTATTTCCAGTGCAAAAGAAACTAGGAGTGGGATCTCCACTCCGAGAATCTGGAAGATCTAGATAAACTTACCTTTTATAGGACTGGTTATCTGATCGGAAAATGGATTTTTCATTTATCGAAATGAAATTTCAACTTCGGTTATAACCATGAGCAGGCTTAACCAAAGAGAAAAGAAAGGGAGTTCTTTCGTTTATCGAAAGGGGACTCTGAACTGAAGGTGGACCTCTTGTTCATGGAAAGAGTCAAGAGGGCCAGAAAGATATTTTTTTTGTGGACTCACTGTCAATTGAAATTGATCAGTGAGGGATTTTGGTGGTGAAAAAGATTTTGGGTTATCCTCTAGAATATTAAGTGTAATATTCTTCAAGGAACTTCCCGGTAAATGAGTTATCCTGAATGTACTAGGGGTAGTACTTTTTCAGGAACTTCCCATTTATTGGCATTAATTGCCTGTCACCCTCTTGAGTAATCAGGCGATATGCGCCGTTCGAGTAGACCGTGTCTATCACAAACGGCCCTTCCCATTTGGGTTCAAATTTACCTTTCTTCTTGGAGTTGAGGATTATCGGTCGGCGAGCAGCGAGGACTAGATCTCCTTCCTTGAAGCTTCTCTGTCGGACTCTCTTGTTAAAAGCCCTAGATATTCTGGCTTGATAAAACTCAATATGTTGTTGAGCCTCCAAGCGCTTTTCATCCAACCTCTCGAGTTCCTCGAGACGTTTTTGATGTTGTTCCCCTGTCGTCATCTCGGTTGCGAGGGCGATCCGAAGGGATGGGATTTGGATCTCCAATGGTAGCACAGGTTCACATCCGTATACTAACGAATACGGGGTGGCTCCTGTAGGTGTGCGTATGGTGGTGCGATAAGCCCAGAGTGCTTCACCGAGTTTATCATCCCAATCTCATTTATTGGTCTTCACGAGCTTGGACAGGATCTTAATGATCGTCTTGTTAAACGCCTCAGCTAATCCATTCGCAGTGGGATAGTAAGCTGTTGATGAAATATCTTCAATTTTGAACTTGTCACAAAACCTGACAAAAGCGTTGCTTATGAACTGTGGACCGTTGTCATGGATGATCCGTCTTGGCACGCCGTGTCGATATATGACATGATGCTTGATGAAATTGATGACGTTGTTCGTCTTTACTTCTCTAAGCGGAATCGCTTCGGCCCACTTTGAAAAGTAATCCGTGATTGCAAGGATGAATCGATCACCTTTGACTGAAGGAGGAAAAATAGGACCGACGATGTCCATGCCCCATGTCTCGAATGGCCAAGACGTGGTTGACGTGTGCAACTGCTCTGGTGGTTGATGCATATAATTCGCATATACTTGACAGACATGGCATTCTCGGGCGTATTCGATTGCATCACGAACCATCGTTGGCTAGAACTATCCCATCCTCCTGATGCAATCATACAGTTTGGGACCAGGCTGATGCGCACCACATTCTCCTTCGTGCGCTTCCTTAAGAACTTCTTCTACTTCTTTGTTCGAAAGGCATCGGAGTAGTAAACCATCGTACCCTCTACGGTATAACGTATGGGTCTCGGTATTATAGAAGAATCTTGGTGCTCTTCGGCGGATTGATTCTCTTTCTTTTACATCCTCTGGCAAAATACCATACTGGACGTAGTCAATGATGGGAAAACGCCAATCTCGGGACTCAGACCCAATTCGAGTTGAGTTCACCTCCTTGGCGCTCATGTCTCTATCATCTTCCTCTTCAATATCCATATCGTATATGGGTATGCAGAGCTGATGCGTCCTCACCGTGACTAATAGCTCAGTTTCGGGAGGCTGCGCAAGTGATACCGCTAGTGCTGCCAGTGCATCTGCATAAGCGTTCTGGAGACGAGGGATGTATTCAATAAAGAATTCTTCAAAAGATTCTGTCATTTTGATGGCCTCCTGATGGTACGGGATCAGGTCTTGGTTCCTGACTTCATACTCTCCACGGACTTGGTTGACTATTAATTAAGAATCCCCAAAAGCTTCGAGATATTCGACCCCCAGCTCTTTGGCTAAACTGAGTCCAATGAGAAGCGCGTTGTACTCAGCTACGTTATTGGAGCACAGACTAGTCAGTGAATAAGCTCGAGGCATCACATGTTTCCCCGGGGAGATTAAGACAACTCCAACCCCGGAGGAAACTGTAGAACCTCCTAGGGTTATTACCCTATTAACTGCCCTCGAAGCACCATCAAAGTATAATTGCCATACTTTTTGGTGCGACGTAGTGTTAACCTCGTGGGTTTCATCCGGCAAGTCATCAAATACTTCTGCCGTATCTGTGGTCGGGTTTGCCGCCAAAAGATCGCAAATCGCTTGTCCTTTGATCGATTTCTTCTGTTTGAAGTGCAGATCATATTGGGACAAGAGAAGGGCCCATTTCGCTAAACTCCAGTTCATAGAAGCCGGTTGCGTCATAAATACCCGTACTTGATTGACATTGGAAATGACGTAAATCGTCTGGCCAACCAAGTAATGCTGCATCTTTTGCATTGCGAATACCAATGCGAGGCATTCTTTCTCAATCATCGGATATCGAGACTCGGCGCCTATCAAGGTCCGACTTAAGTAGTAGACTTCCTGTTCGTGACCATTATCATCGTCTTGTGCTAGTAAAGCACTTATCGAGTGGTTCATCGCCTTGAGGTAAATCAAGAACGGTTTACCTGATTTTGGTGCAACGAGAACAGGAGGATTCGCCAGATATGTTTTGATATCTTTGAATGCTTTTGGCAGGCGTCGTCCCAAAAAAATGACACCTCTTTCTTGTTTAGCTTAGAGAATGGTTGCCACTTCCCAGAAAGATTTTAGATGAACAACCGGATGTAAGCTAATCGCCCTTGAAATCCTCTGAGCTCTCTTAGATTTCTAGGAGGTTGCAGTTCATGTATCGCCTTCACCTTATCGGGATCGATATGTATACCTTTAGTGGTGACGAAGAATCCAAGAAATTTTCCGCTGGACATCCCAAGGAAGGATTTAGTGGGGTTCATCTTCAGCTGATGGCTCCGCATGAGATCGAACATCGTCTTCAAATCCTTGATGTGATCTTCTTTGTTGCGGCTTTTTACAACCAAATCATCGACGTAGCATTTGACCGTTTTCCTAAGATGTTCTTGGAAAATCTTAGTCATTGCTCGCTGGTACGTGGCGCCTGCGTTCTTTAGACCGAAAGGCATCACCATGTAGCAAAAGACACCAATGGGCGTTCTGAACGCTGTATGCTTCTCGTCATCTGGGTGCATCTTGATTTGGTTATATCCTGAAAAACCGTCCATGAAAGACATTCTCTCAAATCCACATGTATTGTCGATAATGACATCTGTGATTGGGAGAGGGAAGTCGTCTTTTGGACATGCCGTATTCAGGTCCCTGAAGTCAATGCAAATCCTAATTTTACCGTTCTTCTTCATGACTGGAACGATATTGGCTAGCCAGTCTGGATGTTGTTCCTCTCGGATAAATCCTGATTCGATTAATTTCTTAACCTCTGCCTCAATGGCTTCCATTATCTGCGGACGAAACCGTCTTTGCTGTTGTTTGACAGGTTTGGCATCCGACTTGATATCGAGGCGGTGCATTGCTACATTAGGGTCGAGCCCTGGCATATCTTCATAGTTCCAAGCGAAGATGTCAATGTATTCCCTGATGAGAGCGATTAGTTCCTCCTTCTCATTTGAGGGGAGACTATCGCTGATGAATATCGGCTTTGGGTTGGCCTCGTCGCCCATGTTAACTTGGACTACTTTATCTTCAGTGGGGGGTTCTCTCTGTTCGAACCTATCACCATACTGCATGTTCAGGTGATGAACCCACGGGTCTTCCCATGTTGGCATTTGATCATCGTCTTCCATCATGGACGGATCAGCTGTAGCCATGTTTACCATTAGGGCTTTGAATGCCTCCCCTAGACTTGTGTCGGAATTCCCAGCTGAAGAATCAGAAGAGTATCCGTTCTTAAGTACGAGAACCTCGATCGAAGTATAGACCTTCTTCGAGTGTGAAATCATACCCCTGCTTTTCCATGAGCTTGCGCGCTTCTGGACTATACTTGGATAAATGCCGACCAGGTTTGTCATCATCTTCATCTTCGCTTAAGAAATGATCTGGTAATGGGGAGCTTTTTCCTTTACCGTAAATCACTTCTTTTTCACCTCCTATTTTGGTCGGGATGACCAGGGTTGTTCCGAAAGAATGCTGGAGGCGTTCCTTTGTTACATAGGACGACCGAAGTGGCATATACAAATCAGGATTATCATACAACTCTTTTATCACATCATCAAGAGACAGGGAGTACTCTAAATCGTTATTTATTTCATTATTGGCAAGTTGCCAGTTACAACTGCCTTCTGACGTTTGATCATCGTCAAGGTTGATTACAAAGGGTACAATGTCATTTAGAACATAACCGCCATTGTAATCAAATCCGGCTTCGGTATCAGCTTCTCCTCCGTTGTCCGTGCCTTGGGCCGATGATTCAGTATCGGATTCGTTACCATAAAGGAGAGAATCAGTGAAATAATTCTCATACCCTTTAAATGGTTGCTTATCCGCGACCACCGTTCTAACCCTATTATCAGTGTCGACATATTTCAAACACTGATGGAGAGTTGAGGGAATTATAACATTACTATGGATCCAAGGCCGACCCAGTAGTAAGTTATATGATGTCTCAGCATCAATCACGTAACACGTGACCTCCGTCTTCAGATCACCCATTTGGCATTTTATCTGGATCTTTCCCAAAGGCCTTGACCCGCTGGTGTTGAATCCGTAAATGACCGTGCCTGTAGACGCCAATTTACTGACTGGAATACCAAGGCTATGCATAAGGCGAAGCGGCATAATGCTCACAGCGGAACCCGGATCCACTTGGATTCGGTTGACTTCGCTGGAGCCAATGTATCCGACGAAATATAGGGGCCGATCATGGTTCGAATTCTTCGTCTGCATATCCATGGTTTGAATTCTTCGTCTGCATATCCTCTTTGGTGAAGGTGATGCAGGGAAGGTTCTTAGCCGCTATGTTGCAGTGTTGACTCAGCGGTTCTGGCCCTTCAGGCACCGGCTTGATTTGAGTCAGAAACACCTCTGAATTGGCCAAAGCTTCTTCCAAGGCCTCCCTGGTTTCCTTGGACAACCGCAGCAACTCATACAATGTTATCCGCGCCGGAATATTAGCTAATTGAGCCATTATATCAAAGGCTTGCGGAGTTTTCGAGCTTTCCGGTTTGTCTCTTCCAATCGGGCGACTGAAACGAGACTGCTTCGGATTCTGAACCTCCTGGGGATTCTTCTCTTTCGGTTTATTTGCTGGCTGTTGTCGAGCCTCTGCGCCCGGTGTAGGACTCGTAATCACCCCCATCTCCGTGAGAGTTTTGGCTGGTCCTTGTTTATTCATCCCCTGTTCACTAGGCGGCGAATAATTATAGTGATACTCATTTCTGCTTCTAGTGGCAAAGACTTCTTGTTCCTCTTCGGAGAGTGGGAAGGTAGGAGCTTCATCGCCATCCTCCTCGAAGATTGCGGATGTAGCATTGCAGGACTTGCCTTTACCCTTTCTTTTCGAGGAGGTCGCCCACTGCTCATCTCTAATGAGATCCGGATGAACCCAGAGGATTTCGCCGTTCGGGGCTGTGTGTGGCACAAGTCCCTTTTGGCGCTGTCCATGTGGGTCATCATTCACCGTCTTCATTCCCACTTTGGTTACGCGTTTCGGCTCGAACCATGTTGTGGGCACCGATCCAAAGCTGATTGACACTGCATTTGCTCCCACATTCTTGGCAGGCTTCGGGGTTATGACGACCACATCAATTAATGCCTGGATCTTATCCTTGAGGTGGTAGCACGACTTGGTACGCTGATGGACCGCTCTATGGTATGCGTAATACTTCGGATCCGTCACTTTGCTAGCCCCTTCTTGATCCACGATCGCCGGCAGTTGGATTTTGTTGTTCTCCAACATGTACTTGAAGATGTCGGGCACCTCGTCATCTTTGAAGGAATACACCTTAGGAAATCTTGGCTCCGTTCTTTGCTTCTGAGCCGGATATGGGATCGATTCCCACTCTCTGGGGTAGGGACAGGGAATGCCTGTTTTCTTCGTCTCTTGAGCGGAAATCAATGTGTTGATTTTGCTCTCGAAGTTCTTGATCTTCAAGTTTTCACCTGTGTTGTCGTTAGCATTCTCATTTCCACCCCCTGCATTGACAGGAGGATTATTGGCATTATGCATCTCATTCGCATTTGTGTCCTCTTCTTCCAGATTAACCTGGTTACGACGACTTGGCTCGGCTTGCTGGTTCGTCAATGCTTGGATTTGTTGGTCATGCATTTCTCTCATGTTCTGCATGGCCATCTGCATTTCGAACCTTAAGCTCTCCTGTTGTTTAGCCAAAGCTTCTTCGAGCATCTTGGTCACTTGCTCTGCACTTATCATAAGTGCCTCGCGGGGTTGTCCCTCGCTGGATACCATATTATCTGATGCAACCGCGGAGCCGGCATCAGATTCTTCATCTTCTGAAGGGAGTCTTGTCCGAACCCTACCATAAGTTGCTCGCTTGATGGTTCCGGACTGCAGACGGGTTCTAGGCCGGGATGCTTTCAGGATCGACTCAAGATTATCCCGTGCTGATGTCCCCTTGCTAGTCATGTTAGCGGTGACCCTTGGAAATTCTCCATCTTCAACCGTCGTTCTTCTTCGTCGGAAACGCCTAGGCCTTAGTTTTGGTGTTTCGGTACTAAGTCTTTCGAACACCGAAACTCTCTCGGGGACTGCCTTGATGCAGTTGCACTCAGACAGTACCGCCCGAATGAGCTTTGAACAAGGGCACTGAGTTTCTAGCCTTCGAGGACTTCTCTTTCTGGCTTTGCTCGTACCCCCAGCACGATAGTACAACTCTTCCGTTTGAAAGTCGGAGCAACCTATCGTGTGTTAGCACGATTTCTCAGGTCTAACGTAATCATCATCAGACGATAACGTTTCCTTCTGAGAGCGAATTACCTTCTTTGGACTTTCGAGAGTCACGCGCCTCGAAACGCGCCTTTGCGGGCGTGAATTCTCCACGGGCTCCTGAACTTCAATGCGCAAAGTAGTGCGCTTGGGTGCCATGATTTCTTTGTCATGTTGAGGGTTGCGGCGACCCCCAGCATGTTGATTCGTTCGGGGTTTTCTTAGTGGGTTCAAATGCTCTTGAACTGGAGCCTTGCCTCGCTCATTGGGAAGTGGACCGAGGTGCTCCAAAACTGGCTTCTTCTTCCGGGATGATTCTGCGTGCTCTCCCGGAGTAATTACTGGAATCATCGGCGGCTTGGGTTGATTCGCCGGTGGTTGAACTTTTGTTGGAGGCTGCTTCGGCCTCCATACTTGGCGGGTTGGTGATGGCTTTTTGGCCACTCTTTCTTCCTCTAATTTCTTGGCCTCCTGCACAAGAATTTTTGCTTGTGCGAGTAACGCGCGGCGTTTGTGAATCCGCTCTTCAAGTGTCGAACGGTTCCGTTTGACCCGGATCCATTCGTTCGTTGGCGGCTTGGAAGGGCGGCTTGGAGGAACCACCATTCATTGATTGTTGAGGCTGCTTGCCTCTTTTGTTCTTCAGATCCGCGTTGTAGCGGATCCCGTCAACGGACTCCATGGCCTTTGCGAACTGTTTCGCAAGGCGTTGACGTTGCCTTTGGCGGGCTCTCTTCGAGAGAGTCACCACGCCCTCTGCGGCAGAAGGGTTGGCCAGAGCAGCTCCGACCTGGTTGGGATTTGGAGGAATCTCACCCGATGCGGCTTTGGCATCCAGCGGGGTGAGATCTTCGTTGGTGTTTTTAACGTCTTCAAACCAACGAGTTTTTCTCCTTGAGGAGAGTTTCTTGGACTTGCGGGGGGAGGTTGATCCGGACGAGGATGACAAGTACTCCTCGAACTTCTGCTGGTCGAACTCGTATTCAACCTCCTCCACGACCGGGATTGAGATCCGCGGCTGCGACGCTCCGATCTCGGCAGCGAGATCGGCGGCTCCCACTGTGGTCGCCAAATTGTTCGCGGGAAAAATCGTGTCTTTCTTCATTACTGATTCCATTGCTATCTTTAAATAACAACTTTTTGAGTTACAAAGATCCGGTCTTTTTATAAGATCCGGTTACAACAAAAATCAAAGAAAATAAAAGAAAACTTACAACTTTCTCCTTGTTTGTCGAACAAATCGCGAGCTCCTGTTTGCGGCGCTCGCTTGCGTGGGTTGTTTGCCTGCCGCCGGTGTTATCCAGTGCACCACCGCCGAGATCTAGATTTCCGGTCGGTATCTACGCAGTACTACGGGGTATTATTTCGCCAAGGCAAATAATATGTCCGTTGTCAGTACATTTCGCTAAGGAAATAGTGGCCTTTTATAGATCTCCGGATCTAAGACCAAGCTTTGATCCGGAGGTATGCCTACGCTAGATCTGGAGATCGATTGAGATCCGGTTCCTCTCGAAACTCTTGCCCTTATTTTGAGGCTTGACGATCGTCGAGCACGGATCTGGTCAATGAGCAAGTCTTCAAAGTCCCAAGCTTGAATCTCTTTTTTAGCATCTGAGCTTCGAATCCAGCGAGTGCTTCGCCTCCAAAAAAATCCAACCTTTGTAAAATGAACCAAGCGGGGGGCCCCTATTTCATAAAAGGCTACCTTCAGTTTTTTCCCTGTGCCCTGCCGTCACAGATCTGGCCGGCCACCTATAGGGTGCGGGCTCTGTGCCGAAGCCACCTATAGGTGGCTCGGCCTGCGCGAGACACCCATAGGTGGCTCGGCTTTGGCCGAGCCACCCATAGGTGGCTCGGTTTTGGCCGAGTCCCCTTTGGTGTTTGGGTTTTGCCGTTTTTTCCGGTCTCGTGGTTGATTTGGACTCTGATTTGTTGATCTGATTTGGCAGTAAATCCGATTCCTGATTTGGCAGTAAATCCACTTCTGAGTTCGAGTCCGAAACTGATCTTGATTCGATCGTGATTCGTCCGAGTCTGCCCTTGGTTGGATGACTCGTTGACTATTCGAACCCTTGGCTTGATTCCACACGCGAATGGATGTATTCCATTGCTTGCGTGCGATTCGTTAACCTCGTCGCCTCGTTAATCCGCTTCGTTGCGTGTCACTTGGCTTCGGCGTTGTGGACTGACGCTCGTGTTTGGATATGTCGCCCGATGGTTCGTCGGTCTGTACCGAGCTGTGCTAAGGGTCCTATAAGCAATTTTATACGCCTACAGTTGTATTTGAGATTCAGTTCAGACTCAGAGATATATCTACCTCATTCCAGTTGGGCTCATTATTAATACTTTTTATGTTTCTTCTGTGTATATTTTTAGTGTTGCTTGATTTCGATTATTTACCTGTCTGTACCTTCATAGAGATAGTGATTGTGATGGTGAAAAAATGTCGTAGCATGGTGTTTAGTGCTTGGCAGGTTTAATAATCCGGGTTTTACCTGGGACTGTAGCCTTGTGTGAACCCTGGAGCATCACAGTTGGTATCGGAGCTCTAGTTCTAATATCCTTAGGATCATTCATGTGTCATATCACGGAGTTAGGATAGAATTTCCTAGGGATCATCTATACAGTCCGCTAGGAATCCCTAGTATGAGTGAGGGCGTATTATATATATATGAACGCGGAAAATCTACAAAAAAAAATTTATGAACTATTTGCTTGACTAATAAAGCATGATATGAGACATATGTGATACGATTTACTTATTGGTATATGTTATATACTTCATGTATTTGTATTTTAAAATAATTTTGATACTAGTTAAAATAATTTTTTAGTATTTTAAAATATTTAATTATGATTTTGAAAAGAGTATTTGTATTTTTCTTGAATTTCTATAATTTTCTATGATTTAAAGTCTAAGTTTTATATTTATTTAAATGGTATTAAAATTTATAAATTAATTTTATGTGGTGAAAATTTATGAAATTTATCTGTTGCGTTATCGATACTGTTACATGTCATTTTGAATAATACGTTGTATTATTTTTATTATTACATATATTTCGTATAATACGTTGTATTATTAATTACGTATTATTTGTATAATTTATTGTATTATTACTACTGTTACATATTATCTGTCGTATTAGTATAACTAGTATGTTTTATTTTGTGGATAATTAACCCATAATTATTTTATTTTGAATATAAGAAATTATATTTTTTATTAATTATTCTTGTTTAATTGTGCAATTTGTAGTATTAATTCAACTGTTGCGTATTTTCAATTATAATACCACAACTGGTATGTTTTGATGTGTAGATAATTTTCATATAATTATTTATATTTTTTCATAAATATTATTATTTTAAACAAAATTTTAAAACCCTAATTCTCTTTCTCTATATATATAAATAATATTTATTTTATTTCCCCCTCTCTCTTCTCTTTTCTTCCCCAACCCGCCGCCAGACCCCATCACGACCCCCTCACCGCCCTCCGCTCGTTGGGTCGAGCCGCCGACCGAGTCTTCGCCGCCTAGCACTGGCCTCCTCTCCCCATACTGGCTCCCTGCGTCCTCCGCGCTGCATCGCCAGCTCCCCGCGCTCGACGCCCGCCCAATGCCACCGCCGCCGCGCCTCCGATCTCGCGCCGCCCCAACCTTATCATCAGACCCCCCCCTCCCCTTAGCTCCGGCAACAGTAGCCACTCTCAACC
>NC_033794.1:38656538-38688015 GCF_001876935.1 Asparagus officinalis
ACCGTCGCTCCTCTCCTCCTGCTACGCGTGTCACCAAACAGCGACGCCTCACCGACAACCCGCTGCTAACACGCCCTCAGGCCACCGCTCCAACTCCGACAAACGCCCAACTCGCGCAGCCCAGCCACCTCCAGAACCGATGCCGGCGACACGCTCTCCACCCACGTCCTTCAGCCATTGAATTCCCCGACGTCGTCGAGCCCATCACCACCATGCTCAGATATGACCTCGCCTTGGTCGTCGTTCACCTTGGTCGCTGTTCACCGTCGAACACCGCAATTCACTCGTCGAGATCCACACCGGCCAGCGACGCTGACCCGAGTTCGACGCATCATTCCACCCATGCTCAGATCAGACCCGTGCCATCGACGTCGAATCATTCGATGAACCCCGAGGCAAGATCCCGAACCTTGATTATTTAATTTTAATTCTTAGTTTTATCGTAAATTATTATATGACTGGTATGAGTTAATTAATTAGATTAGTCTGTGATATATTATTACCTGCGTGGGATTGCTTGACATGAATAGATGTGTGGAAGCTTGTTGTTTTATAACTTAGTTGTTACCTAATAGGAGAGACTGTACATGAAGACGACTTCTGTTAAAAGTATGATTTATAAGCGTGTTTCAAAGCATGGCTATACTCGCTCGACATCGATATCCCGATGTGAGGAGTCCCGAGTTCCCTCGATATCGATATCCCGGTATGAGGTTTCCTTGATTATTACTATTATAGCATTGACTAGACGATGCACTCTTGATCGGACGTGTTGTGGGTCACGATTATGTTCATAGTTTTACAGAAGTCGTTCCACGGTAACTCCATGGCTAGTGCACAATATTTCATGTACAGTTACGTAATTAATAGGACAATATGGGGTTATAAAGAGGAATTGGACGGAGAATATAACATGTATATAAACGGACACAACGCTTTCCTATTATCGTGATATCGTGAGTGTTATATATATGGGCCAGAGGGCCAGTACTCGACTTGAAGGCAGCCCCCGGGCATGTTTATGGGGACCCGATTATATACATCAAAATATTCTTCCTCAATTCAAATAACATGTAAAACAAGAATAACATGCTTGCGTGCTTTATGGTGGACCATGTTAGTTTTGTTGAGATGTAAATCAGTGTTGTTCTTTTCATACATAGATCGGGATTAATATTTAATTATCTGTAATTTGAGACATATGGTATATACATGAGGATTTCCTTGTTTGGATTATTTCGCTCGACGTACTACGTCTCGAGTTGTAGATTTTTAAGTATTAATTTCATCTAGTGTATGACCTTGTTACTTGGATGATATTAGTTTGATCGCTAGCTGCATGATTTCGTTACCTGATCGATTCTGGATGCTTTATGTTATCATGATTTAGTAGTGTTTTCATGTTGATTTGTGGATTTTAGTTGTACATTCTTTTGTCATTTCTGTTATCGTATCGTTTTCTGCTTGGGTTTTTGTTCGTTCTATTTGTTTTGTGGGATCTTGCCGTGTGCCATACACGCTGACGTACACCTGTTTTCTCAGGTGTACGTCACACTTAGAGGAAGAACAGGTTCAACAGGAGCCAGAAGATTCTTAACATGAGTGCCTTGTAGATGAAGCAGAAGAAGAAGCCGAAGTTTAGTTATTCTCTCTAGTTATCGATGATCTAAGTTTACTTTGTAGCATTTCTTTTCCGCCTGATCATTGTATCTTACATTTCTCTAGTATTCTTTGTTCAGATATGTATAAGGGCATGTTTGACCCGAATATTATGTCTTGGATGATATTCATTTGCGATATGTATTATTTTATTCTGAGTTTGTCTATTATATTCTTGTTGATTGTGATTGGGGACCTGTGACTTCGCATTGTACTTATTTCCATACGCTTAGCATATTAGGTTGAGGAGAAAATTTTATTTTTATTTATTCTCCTTGACCTAATACGTCGTGAGCTTGTTCACATTCCGGCTCCCATGTATTTTAGGAAGCGGGGCGTGACAGGTTTTAGTGGTGGCCCATGCAGGTCACGGTTCCGATCACGGTCCCGAGTCATCACTAGTAAGAATATGGTAGACAATTTAGATACATATCATATTTCATCCGTAAGACTAATCTTGAGCCCTTATCCTATTTTCTTGATAGATTTCGTTTCATCCCTATCTTATCACTCTTTGACTCTGGAGTTTCCACGGTTCTTGTCCCATCGCTTCGCGATTACCATCTTTTTGTTTAACTCCTCTATCCTCGTACCGGTCGTTATTTATGTGTTGTTATTTTTACAACTAGGTTTTCTTTGATTTGACTTATATATTATTTGATTGTATTAATTTTGCATTATTTATTACATATTTTATGTATCACATACAGTGTTGTATTGTATGTTTTTATTTGTTTATAAATCTATTTTATCTTCCATAGTTCATATTTTATGCATTATACATTTTATTTATGTATATTACGCTGATTGTATTTATGTGATTTTGACTATTTCACAGTATACTGCTATGTCTAAATTGATTTTAGATAGTGATTATTATTGTTATTAAATCTTGTTTATCCTTTTTGCTTTTATATCTTTTATTTTTATACTTTGATTTTATTTGTGTTTCTTTGAACCTAATATGATTTGGTATTATTTACTTTGTGTTATATAACTGTTTGTATGCTAGTAATTATATGTATCGTTTCATTCTGCTATTGATTATTATTATGATTCTATCTATGTTTATTTCTTAATGTTATTTCAATTGTGATTATCTATGCTCTGTATACCTTATTATAATCTTTATTGTCCTTCTGCCTGATTGTTCTGCATTCTTGTCTTATATCTTGTGCTTTCTAGTGATATTGCATCATTCTCGTGTTTGGTATATTTCAATCATTTTACATTATCATTGTCTACTATTGTATATTATATTATGAGTGCATTATTAACTTGCTAGCTTATTTTATTACGTATAAAGTAGTTTCATTTAGTATATTTTATTTCATTCTTTACTTCCAATTACATGTAACGTTATTGTTGATTTAATTTATCAATCATTTCATCTTTCTTAGTTTTGTTTATGTTTTTCTTACTTATTTTCTATATATACAGTTTCTTATTCATTCTAATACTTACTTTTTATTTTGTTCTTTGTTCATGTTAGTCTGTTTTATTTATTTAGTCATAATATTTATATAAAGTGTGTGTTTTTTATAATTATTGCTGTGATATACGCCTATAATTATTTATTTTATTTTTGATATGATATACTATATAAAATTCATTTTCTTATATGTTGTTGTGTCATATCACCTTGTCCTTCCATGATTATCTACCTTGTGTTGTTTTGTATATAAGATCTTTTTGGTTTATGTTCAATTACCTTCTAATGTTCCACTTGCATTGTGTTGCTTATTTTATATAATTATATTGTTTGTCGCATTTTAATTTCTATGTATATAATTTATAAATTCCCAATATTTGTGTAATGAATTATTTATCTACTAAATTTTGTATACTGTTTTACATGATTATTTGATTGTATAATTATTTTAATAATTGTGTTTAGCTATTTATACTTGACTGTCTTTGTATCTTTTCAATGTTTCAGACTATTTTTTATCATTTCATCAATTAAATATGTTTTCTTTTATTTGTGATTATTTTGTATGTATTATTATTCTAATTGTTTTAGGGTTGTTTTTCCTGTTATCTTTGATTTATACTTATTAGTATATCATTCTATTTTGTTATATGATCCTGTGATGTTTGTTTTTCGCTCGTTTACTCATTTTTATTGATTTTATATCTTGCATTGTGTTTTTAATATCATTAGTTTAAACCAGTATTGATTGTGTTTTTCATAATTAAATTTCTTTTTGTTTTTATTAACCATCGTTATACCCTGCTATTATGTTTGTTTAAACTGTTATGTATTTTAGACTTTTCGACTTTTCTTATTATATTGTTTATGTTTCTGTCTGTTTCTATTGTATTTGACTTATTTTTGTGTTTGATTTAGATTTATTGTTCTTACTTGACATTATTCTTACTTAATATGTTTCTGCTTTGTTTCTAAGAATGCTTATATATCATTTGTATGATTCACTCTATATGATTCTTTATTTATGTTGTACCTATTTCTTTTGATTCTATATTATTGCTTATCTTATACTTTATACTGATTAGATTGCTTATATATTTACAAGTATTGTATATCAAGTTCATATAGTTAAATATGTTTTATATCATAGTATTTGTTTGGACTTTGTTGCTAGTCTGAAATACGATAGTGAGATCTTAGTTGTTACATCTTCTATCTTACTTTGTGTCATTTTTGTTTTACATTCTCCTCAGTTTATGGATATCGTTCTATATCTCTGTCCTTGGATTCTTTTTGCATTATTTTTATTTTAATTCCGAGGGTGAAATTTGTTTTAAGGGGGGTAGAATATAAGGATCATGAATTTTGATACTAGTTAAAATAATTTTCTAGTATTTTAAAATATTTAATTATGATTTTTAAAAGAGTATTTGTATTTTTCTTGAATTTCTTTAATTTTTTATGATTTAAAGTCAAAGTTTTATATTTACTTAAATAGTGTTAAAATTTATAAATTAATTTTATACATTGAAAATTTATGAAATTTATCTGTTGCGTTATCGATACTATTACATGACATTTTGAATAATACGTTGTATTATTTTTATTATTACATATATTTTGTATAATACGTTGTATTATTAATTATGTATTATTTGTATAATTTATTGTATTATTACTACTGTTACATATTATCCGTCGTATTAGTATAACCAATATGTTTTACTATGTGGATAATTAACCCATAATTATTTGATTTTAAATATAAGAAATTATATTTTTTATTAATTATTCTTGTTTAATTGTGCAATTTGTAGTATTAATTCAACTGTTGTGTATTTTCGGTTATAATACCACAACTAGTACATTTTAATGTGTAGATAATTTTCATATAATTATTTATATTTTTTTGTAATTATTATTATTTTAAACAAAATTTTAAAACCCTAATTCTCTATATATATATATAAATAATATTTATTTTATTTTCCGCTCTCTTCTTCTCTTTCTTGCCGCCAACCTGCCGCCAGACCCC
The DNA here is from genome assembly GCF_001876935.1 of Asparagus officinalis. Taxonomy (NCBI): domain Eukaryota; kingdom Viridiplantae; phylum Streptophyta; class Magnoliopsida; order Asparagales; family Asparagaceae; genus Asparagus; species Asparagus officinalis. The sequence goes on from NC_033794.1 coordinate 38,661,665, forward strand.
ATCAACGCGGTACCCCTCCTCCTATAAGCCACTGACCGCCTCGCCCGGCCAGCACTCCTCCTGACCGACCTACTCCCGCTCTCCTCGCGTCACCCCACTCCCCACCGCGTCGAGCCACCAACGCCAGGCGCCCGTCGCCTCTGATCTCGCCCCGTCCTAACCTCATCACATCGAGCGCCCCTCCCTCGGCCCTTAGCTCCCGCGGCACATGAAGCAGGCGCCTTCTCCCCACTGGCTCGCTCCCTACCGCTGCGATCTCAGCCTAACTGTACGCTGCCTACTCCTGCCTAACTCTCTGCGCGGGTCCCAAACAACGACGCCATCGTCGACACGGGACCGCTGCCATCAACAGCTCAGGCCTCCGCTCCACCTCCGACAAACGCTCAACTCGTGTAGCTGTGCCACCTCCAGATCCGATGCTGGCGACACGCTCTCCACCCACGTCATTCAGCCATTGAATTCCCCGACGACGTCGAGCCCATCACTACCATGCTCAGATCTGTCCTCGCCTTGGCCACCGCTCACCTTGGTCGCTGTTCACCATCGGACACTGCGTTTCATTCACCGTGATCCACGCCGACCAGCGACGCCGACCCGAGTTCGACACATCGTTCCACCTGCGCTCAGATCAGACCCGTGCCGTCGACGTCGAATCATTCGATGAACCCCGAGGCAAGATCGCGCACCTTGATTATTTTATTTTAATTCTTAGTTTTATCGTAAATTATTATGTGACTGGTATGAGTTAATTAATTAGATTAGTATGTGATATATTATTACCTGCGTGGGATTGCTTGACATGAATAGATGTGTGGAAGCTTGTTGTTTTATCACTTAGTTGTTACCTAATAGGAGAGACTGTACATGAAGACGACTTCTGTTAAAAGTATGATTTATAAGCGTGTTTCAAAGCATGGCTATACTCTCTCGACATCGATATCCCGATGTGAGGAGTCCCGAGTTCCCTCGATATCGATATCCCTGTATGAGGTTTCGTTGATTATTACTATTATAGCATTGACTAGACGATGCACTCTTGATCGGACGTGTTGTGGGTCACGGTTATGTTCATAGTTTTACAGAAGTCGTTCCACGGTAACTCCGTGGCTAGTGCACAATATTTCATGTACAGTTACGTAATTAATAGGACAATATGGGGTTATAAAGAGGAATTGGACGGAGAATATAGCATGTATATAAACGGGCACAGCGCTTTCCTATTATCGTGATATCGTGAGCATTATATATATGGGCCAGAGGGTCAGTACTCGACTTGAAGGCATCCCCTGGGCATGTTTACGGGGACCCGATTATATACATCAAAATATTCTTCCCTAATTCAAATAACATGTAAAACAAGAATAACATGCTTGCGTGCTTTATGGTGGACCTTGTTAGTTTTGTTGAGATGTAGATCAGTGTTGTTCTTTTCATACATAGATCGGGAATAATATTTAATTATCTGTAATGTGAGACATATGGTATATACATGAGGGTTTCTTTGTTTGGATTATTTCGCTCGACGTACTACGTCTCGAGTTGTAGATTTTTAAGTATTAATTTTATCTAGTGTATGACCTTATTATTTGGATGTTATTAGTTTGATCGCTAGCTGCATGATTTCGTTACGTGATCGATTCTGTATGCTTTATGTTATCATGATTTAGTAGTGTTTTCATGTTGATTTGTGGATTTTAGTTGTACGTTTTTTGTCATTTCTGTTATCGTATTGTTTTCTGCTTGGGTTTTCGTTCGTTCTATTTGTTTTGTGGGATCTTGCCGTGTGCCATACACGCTGATGTACACCTATTTTCTCTGGTGTACGTTAGACTTAGAGGAAGAATAGGTTCAATAGGAGCCAGAAGATTCTCAACAGGAGTGCATTGTAGATGAAGCAGAAGAAGAAGCCTAAGTTTAGTTATTCTCTCTAGTTATCGATGATCTTAGTTTACTTTGTAGCATTTCTTTTTCGCCTGATCATTGTATTTTACATTTCTCTAGTATTCTTTGTTCAGATATGTATAAGGGCATGTTTGACCCGAATATTATGTCTTGGATGATATTCATTTGTGATATATATTATTTTATTCTGAGTTTGTCTATTATAGTCTTGCTGATTGTGATTGGGGACCTGTGACTTCACATTGTACTTATTTCCAGACGCTTAGCGTATTAGGTTGAGGAGAAACATTTATTTTTATTTATTCTCCTTGATTTAATACGTCGTGGGCTTGTTCACGTTCCGGTTCCCGTGTATTTTGGGAAGCAGGGCGTGACAGTTTGAGATCCTCTTTAATGCGTAATAATCTTTACTTTGGAATTATAGATGTTAGGAAGAGGTCATGGATGCCGAGTGACTCATGCTCAGGGAGTTGAGCAGGAAGATAGGGAGCCCGGGTCACATCAAGCTTCGTAGTACTTAGTGGATCTTATAGCACTATTGGCAGCTCGTATGGCGGCTATTAAGGAGCAGTTAGCAGCCCAGGTTTGTCAAGAGACTTTTGTTCATGAAGAGGCACCCATACAGGAGTCATCTATTAGGGAGGAAATACCAGAGAGGGCACCAGTGGTCCCACCGACACCACAAGTTGATAACAGAGCAGCTGATCAGGAGGCTTGGCTTCGTTTAGTTGAGAGGTATCAGAAGTTGAAAGCACCTGAGTTCCACGATTCGACGGATTCTATTACTGCACATAAGTGGAAAGAGGATGTGAGCAATATCTTGGATATGCTGATTGTTAATTCGGTGCAGAAGCAGAGGCTAGCGGATTTCATCCTCAAGGGTGATGCGGGAGGATGGTATCGACTTCGCTTCACCCTAGAGCAGAGGATGACGGTTTCATGGGAGACCTTTATATATCTATTTGATGAGCAGTATGTTTCGGCTGCAGCGAAAGCCGAAAAAGAGTTAGAGCTGGCTCGGTTCGAGCAGGGAGATATGTCTGTCATGGACTTTGAGAGTAAGTTCATGTTATTACTTAGATTCACCGTCATGTGGCACACAGAAGAGTGACAGGCTTAGATGTTCCTGATGGGACTTCGTCTAGGGTTGCGCCGGTATATAGTATCTCTGAGGTTTCGGTCAGTGCGGGAGGTGGCAGATGCTGCCATGGCTTAGTAGACTGATACAGTCATATTCAACAAGGGCAAGGACAATGGTAAGTCAGGGCATACCGAGGACAAAGGAAAGGGGAAGAGACCATTTGGAGTCTCAGGAGGACCCCAGCAGCAGGGTAAGGGTCCGCATCATCAAGGTCCCCATAAGAAGGGCCATCAGCAGGACCAGAGAGTGCAGCAGCAGTGCTGATTCTAGGGAGCTTGTTATAATTGTAACAAGATTGGGCATCGAGTAGTCGAGTGCCGCAACGCACCCGCAGCAGGCCAGTAGGGCAGGACTTAGTAGCATTGGAAAAACTGTTCTCAGGGACGCGGTCAGGGCCAGTAGCCGAGGATTGAGGAACCTACAATAGTTCCGAGGATAGAGGGATAGGTTCGTGCGATCCAGGAGATCCAGCAGAGGCAGATGACACCATTCACTCCAGGTGATGCAGAGCAGCAGACCGGTAGAGTGTATGTAGTGGTTCCTCATGATTATGGCGCGAGCGGAACTATGGTGGAAGGTACGTTCCGTGTGAACTCCTTTCCAGCACATATTCTATTTGATTCTGGTGCTTCATATTCTTTTATCTCCTACGATTTTTTGAATAGGCTTCGGCTTACAACTCAGTCGTTAGATTTTCCTTTATCTGTATCTACTCCGTTAGGAGAGATGTCTCTGTTAGAAAGTGTTTGTAGGAGATGCATCGTCAGCTTGGACGATTCTGAGTTCACGATTGATTTGATCGTGTTGCATATGTCTGAATTCAATGTGATTCTTGGTATGAATTGGCTATCTTCCTACCATGTGAGTATCAACTATTTTGCGAAAATAGTCAGTTTGCGAGCATATGATGGATCAGAGTTAGTGGTAGTAGTCTCCAGAGGCAACCAGTTTGCAGAGTCATTTCTAGCGTACGTAGAGGAGGCGATATTGTAGGATCGGGGCACAAATTTTAGTGAGATGTGAGTAGTCTCTGAGTACCAGGATGTCTTCCAGGACATACCAGGATTACCTCCAGTGAGAGAGGTCGAGTTTTGCATAGAGTTACAGCCAAGCACCGCACCAATTTCCCGAGCTCCTTACCGTATGGCGCCTGCTGAGATGGGGGAGCTACAAATCCAAATAGATGAGTTGTTGTCTCAGGGCTTCAGTCGACGGAGTCATTCTTCATAGGGAGCACCAGTCCTCTTTGTGAAGAAGAAGGACGGGAGTATGCGATTATGTATAGATTATCATGAGTTGAACAAGGTCACTATCCGTAACAGGAACCTATTATCGCGGATCGATGACTTGTTCGACCAATTGCAGGGAGCGTAGTATTTCTTGAAGATAGATATTCACTCTGGTTATCATCAGTTGCGAGTTCGGGAGATGGATATTCCCATGACCACTTTCTTAACTCGATTTGGGTCTTTCGAGTTTCTTATCATGCCATTTGGGCTGACCAATGCACCCGCAGTATTCATGGATTTGATGAATCGGGTTTTCATCTGTATTTGGACCAGTTTGTGATAGTTTTCATCGACGATATTCTTATCTACTCGAGGTCGGAAGCTGAGCACGAGCAGTATTTGAGGTTAGCATTGCAGACTTTGAGAGAACATCAGTTGTATGCTAAGTTTAGCAAATGTGAATTCTGGTTATCAAAGGTCACATTTTTGGGCCATGTTATCAGCCGGGAGGGCATTATAGTAGATCCGGCTAAGGTAGAAGTCGTACATGATTAGGAGCCACCGAAGAAATTTACTGAGATTCGTAGCTTCTTAGGCCTGGCAGGCTATTACAGAAAATTTATTTAGGACTTCTCGAGGATTTCCACACCACTTACACACCTTACTAAGAATGGTGTATAGTTCATTTGGAGCATAGAGTGCCAGAAGGTATTTGAGACATTGAAGACTAAGTTGACTTCAGCACCAGTATTGGTTATTCCTAGCAGTAATAAGACTTTTGTTGTCTACACTGATACATCCTTATCGGGTCTTAGCGGTGTATTGATGCAGACCCAGAGAGTCGTAGCCTATATTTCAAAGCAGCTGAGGGCTCATGAGTAGAATTATCCCATGCACGATTTGGAGCTAGCAGCAGTGGTCTTTGTACTAAAGGCATGGAGACATTATTTGTACGTAGTACAGTTTGAGTTATTCACGGAATATCAGTGTTTGAAGTACCTCTTCTCACAGAAAGAACTTAACCAGAGGCAACGACGATTGGTAGAGTTTATTAAGGATTATGAGTTTGCTATACAGTATCATCCGGGAAAGGCGAACGTGGTAGCAGACGCGTTGAGCAGGAAGCATCGTCACGGACTAGCAGCTTTGAGGTGTTTACTATATCAAGATCTTTATACCCTCAGCCATTTTGGTTTTAGGCCAGAGATTGGCGGGAGCCATGTGTTCTTTGGAGCGCTATCTGTACAGCCATCTTGGAGAGATAGAGTAGTCGGAGCTCAGTTAGAGGATTCTTGGATTCAAACCCGCAAGGGGGAGATTTCCAAAGAACCCAAGGATGATTGGACTATTGAAGTAGATGGAGGCCTTAGGATGAAGGGCAGGATCGTTATGCCGAACAATCTACAGCTGAAGAGGGAACTTTTTGACGAGGCTCGTCGCAACAGATATACAGTGCACCCAGGCACGACGAAAATCTACAATGATCTGAAGAGACATTTTTGGTGGAGTGGTATGCGCAGAGAGATTTCAGGTTATGTGGCTAAGTGTTATACCTACCAACAAGTTAAGGCAAAACATCAGAGACCTACAGGAACCTTACATCCTTTACCCATTCCCGAGTGGAAGTGGGCAGATATCTCCATGGATTTCATAGTGGGGTTGCCTAAGTCAAAGAAAGGAAATGATCTATTTGGGTTATAGTTGATCGATTGACTAAGTCCGCACATTTCTTACCTGTGAGGATGACTCTTATGGCAGATATATATGCGAGGATCTTCATTCGATAGATTATTAGATTGCATGGAGTTCCGGAGACGATTGTATCAGATCGGGGCTTAGTCTTCACATCTTATTTTTGGAGGAGTTTTAAGGATGCTTTTGGCAGCCACTTGTCATTTAGCAGTGTCTTTTACCCCCAGATAGGTAGTTAGACTGAGAGGGTGAATCAGATCTTAGAGGACATGCTGAGAGCGTGTATTATAGATTTTCAAGGTAGCTGGGAGGACCACATCCCACTGATTGAATTTACATATAATAATAGTTATCAAGCTACCATCGGGATGACACCGTATGAAGCTTTGTACGGAAGACCTTGTAGATCACCCATATGTTGGGCAGAGCCAGAAGATAGTCTACTGATTAGCCCGGAGTTAGTTAGACAGATCACAGAAAAGGTGGCATTGATTCGAGAGCGCATTCTTGCGGCGCAGAGTCGACAGAAGAGCTATGTAGCTCAGTGGAGACGACCTTTAGAGTTTTAGGTCGGAGACTCAGTTATGTTGAAAGTATCACCGATGAAGAGCGTTCAGCGATTCAGTAAACAGGGGAAGCTTGCCCCGAGATATGTTGGTCCTTTCAGAATCATCGAACGCATTGGAGTTGTTTCTTATAGATTAGATCTTTCAGAATCGATGTCGAGTGTACACGATGTCTTTTATGTTTCGATGCTTAAGAAGCATCTGTGGGATGATGAGCAGCAGAGAGTGATTGACTCACCAGAGATTTGAGATTCAGGATTACTTGACTACCGTAGAGGTACCGGTATGCATACTTGCTAGAGAGAGTAAAAAGCTTAGAAATAAAGTTATTCCATTGGTGAAAGTTCAGTGGAACCGGCAAAGAGCCGAAGAGATTTTTTGGGAGCGCGAAGAGGATGCTCGTCGCGACTACCCACACCTGTTTGGAAAGGTATGATGTTGATAATTTTGTATGCTTATATGTTTTGATAGTAGTTATTATCTATGTTGTTTAGTCACATTTATATTTATCTTTAACACTAGAATGGGGATATTGACACCTGATTCTTAATCATTTGAAGCATATGGTATATACATGAGGGTTTCCTTGTATGGATTATTTCGCTCGATGTACCAATTTTCATTTAGTTAAGGATTTAGGTAAGAATGTTTGCATTCTAGGTTATTAACTTTAAATATCATTGTGCTAATATTATAAGATGGGTGCAGAAGGGTTTCTTAATATGAATTACACCTTCTTAATGTGTTTTCCCAGTTATTAAGATTTGAGATGCGACTGCAGAATTTTGAGGATGAATTTCTCTTAAGGGGGGTGAATGTAAAACCCTGATAATTTATGAATAATATAATTAATGTGTAATAAATTATGATATGTGGATATTTAGTATGATAAATATCATTTAATGGTATATAAGTATAATACCATGTGTTTTGAGTATGAACGAGTTCATACATGAGAGAGAAAAGAGTTAAAACATGCTATATATATATATATATATGAGTTTTTCATGTTTTATTCAGTATTCCTAAGAACCCTAACAGCCACCAAACCCCCTAAACCCTAAGGATATTTAGTATGATAAATATCATTTAATGGTATATGAGTATAGTACCAAATGTTTTGAGTATGAACGAGTTCATACATGAGAGAGAGAAGAGTTGAAACATGCACAAATGGCCAAACACATGAGTATCTAGAAATGCCTAGTCCGGTCAACCGCCGCGATCAACCGTAGTCCGGTCGACCGTCACAGTCGACCGCGAAACCTGCAGAATGTTTTAAACCTATTTTGAGTTAGTTTTGGATTTCTAAACCCATATTCGTTTTTCCTTAATATATATATGAGTTTTTCACGTTTTATTCAGTATTCCTAAGAACCCTAACAGCCACCAAACCCCCCCAAACCCTAGTTTGATTTCTTGGAAAAGATTAGAGGTTTTCAAGTTGAGTTTTTGTTGATTTTTGACTTTTGGAGTGGAGATCTCCTTCGACGTTGCTTCTAACATGTTTTCCTACAACCCCAGACGAGTATCATCTCTGCTAATTCACCTCCCAGTTTTTAAAATGTTTTTAAAGAGATTTAAACATGTTTTGTAGATCCTAAACCACTAGATTATGTATAAAAGACAATTCTTTTGTATTATATGTATAAAGATTAGGTCTTTTCACACTAAAAAGGTTGAGCACAAATTTTACAGATGTATTTAAGATCTGAAGATGATTTTTAAAATGTTGTTAATCTAAAGAAAGAAGTTTGATTTATCGTTTTGAGCTTTTATATATATTTTAGGGTTTTGAATATAAATCTAATGCATAAAATCATGGTTATACATGTTGAGTTTGTTTCCAGATATTCCTATCTGCTGTGACATGTTTATATGTAAGTTTCATGAAGTTTTAAACATGTTTATATCAAGAAAACACAACGTGAACACGACACACATACAAATCAGTGAAAAACTAGAATTTGGGTTCACGGTCAACCGCCACGGTCGACCGCGTGCAGGACACAGACTTAGGTAGTCGCGGTCGACCGCTATGGTTGACCGCTAATCTGTTTTGGCTGTGCATATTTATCTGGCTTGGTTTTGATTTGTAGAGCAGATTTCTCGATCTAATGATGATAGACTATTATGTTAGTGATTGTTTAACACCTGGGATAATGGTGAACTTCAGATGAGGACACGCACACCGAGATTTATGCATGTATACTAGATTGTGTTAGATTGACACACTTTCGACATGAGTTAAATCGATAAACACATATGAATAATATTGTTCTATACGTATCCGGAAATAGGGAGATGAAACCTATTTTCTGCAGAACGATTGTGTAAGAGTATTACAAAAGTATCGTTATTATACATATCCGTAATAGGAAGATAATAAATCTTATTTCTGTAGAGCGATTGAGTAAGAGCATTACAAGAGTATCGCTATAGCACAAGATGGTGCACATATCGATATTTGATACGAGTTGTCATGCGAGCACCCTTTGGTCGCGGAATTACCAAAAGGTGGGTTGAGAAGAGGATGACCAAACACAAGAACAATTCAGTATAAGGTGAAGGAAAATACCTTCTCTAGATTATGAAGAACAAAGATTACAATCTCTCCCTCACAATCTCTCTAGAATTAAGAACAACCTCTCAACTCTCTCTCTAAAATCCTAATACAATTATTAGAATTTCTCTTGATCACTTCTCTCTGAGATCTGATTGTTTAGAACCCTAAAACAACCCTAATCCTTTTGATCAGGATTTCACTTAGACCTAAAACCCTTTAGGACTACATCTTGGCCTCTAACTTCCCCGTTTAGAACCCTAAACAATCCCTATTTATAGGGTTTACAACGTGGTGGTAATCTTGTAAATAAACAAGTTTAGAACCCTAAAACAATCCTATTTATAGATGTGCAAACGTGGATGGCAAACTTGTAAATAAATAAGCCAAAAAGAATCAGGAATCCCTGTCAAAACAGAATCCAAAACGAAACAGGAAACCCACAAATCACGATCCGGTCGACCGCCAGGCTTGGTCCGGTCGACCGGCCAGAGAGTTTTCTCAAACCCTGCACATATCGCGATCCGGTCGACCGCCAATCCTGGTCCGGTCGACCGGCCAGAGCGCTTCTGCAAACCCTGCCATGTGCAGGTTTTCCGGTCGACCGGCATGGGTGCCGCGGTCGACCGGCCAGAAGCCAACCCTGTTTTCCTGATCTTCTGCGTTTTACTCCTTCTGACTTCTTTCGCCATCCTCTATGGCTCCAACCACGCCTCTATTCTCAAGATATCATGAGAATCACCTATCCTAAAGCTCCCATGAGGATTGCTTTTCCGAAGAGAAGATACACTCATATCATGGGTCCCCCTTTAGAAACTTGAAGTCCCTTTCAAGTTAGAACTTCAGCTGAGGAAACTCTCGAGCCCCTCCATCTTTGTTTTCTTCAGTCATCTTCTTATTCCTTAGTCTCTGAACTCTTTCCAAAGAAAAAGGATCTCGCCAAGCTTCTTGTATTGCGATCGAGTAAGGACCATCCACAGGTTCCCCCTTCCACAGGATCTAATCGCTCTGATACCAACTTGATACGAGTCGCCGTGCGAGCACCCTTTGGTCGCGGAATTACCAAAAGGTGGGTTGAGAAGAGGATGACCAAAACACAAGAACAATTCAGTATAAGGCGAAGGAAAATACCTTCTCTAGATTATGAAGAACAAAGATTACAATCTCTCCCTCACAATCTCGCTAGAATTAAGAACAACCTCTCAACTCTCTCTCTAAAACCCTAATACAATTATTAGAATTTCTCTTGATCACTTCTCTCTGAGATCTGATTACAATCTAAACCCTAATCCTTTTGATCAGGATTTCACTTAGACCTAAAACCCTTTAGGACTACATCTTGGCCTCTAACCTCCTTGTTTAGAACCCTAAACAATCCCTATTTATAGGGTTTACAACGTGGTGGTAATCTTGTAAATAAACAAGTCCAAAAAGGATCAGGAATCCCTGTCAAAACAGAATCCAAAACGAAACAGGAAACCCAGAAATCGCGATCCGGTCGACCGCCAGACTTGGTCCGGTCGACCGGCCAGAGAGTTTTCTCAAACCCTGCACCGTGCAGGTTTTCCAGTCGACCGGCATGTGTGCTGCGGTCGACCGGACAGAGATCTGCCAGTTTACCCTGTTCTTTTGTGATACGCTCCTGTTGACTTCTTTCACCCTCTTCTTTGGCTCCATCCATGCTCCTATTCCCAAGATATGAGACCACGCCTCTATTCTCAAGATATCATGAGAATCACCTATCCTCAAGCTCCCATGAGGATCGTTTTTTCCGAAGAGAAGATACACCCGTATCAATATTTGATCAGTTATAAGTTTTACTTCCATGATAGACTACCCGTGAGTAGGGTATTTACTTTGAGATTTTGGCACACCCGTTATGGACGGCAGTTATATTTCATTTTGGTTTGGTTGGCATCATCTTATATTAGAGCAGGCTACTTGGATGTACTTCGAGATGAGATATTTATTCTTTATGTTGGAGATTGGAGTATGTTTCCTTGACTATTTGTTTTTCATTCATAAAAAGCTATATGAATGATTTGATATATGTATATACTGACTCTATTTTCTTATATACTCCTACCCCTTCCCCTGGGGAGAGGTAGTGATGATCTCGCTAGCGCTTTGACGCTCGTTGTTTTCCCCTCTTTTCAGGCAGTGAGTCTGGCGCACGGAGGTTGATGGGACATCTTAGTTATCCGTTTAGCTATTTATTATATTTTGTAGTTATTGCAGAACTCCACATGTAGTTAATTATTTTTAGTCTCTAGATTTGTATTTTATTTTAGAGTTGAGAACTTTTGTAAGACTTTGTTTATTTGATTCGTTGTATTTGAGATTCAGTTCTGACTCAGAGATATATCTACCTCATTCCAGTTGGGCTCATTATTAATACTTCTTATGTTTTTTCTGTGTATATTTTCAGTGTTGTTCAATTTTGATTATTTACCTGTCTGTACCTTCATCTATTTATTGTTTCCACTAGAGAGATAGTGATTGTGATGATGAAACATGTCGTAGCATGGTGTTTAGTGTTTGGCAGGTTTGATAATCTGGGTTTTACCTGGGACTGCAGCCTTGTGTGAACCCTGGGGTGTCACAGGCTATGGTAGCCGAAATGGCAGCTAGGGAAAATGTCGAGAAGAGAGTCGCTGCTTTGGAGGCCAAGCGTACGACTTAGATCCAGAATGAAGGCAAACTACGCCGGGAGCTGGAGATGAGGGAAGATATGATCAAGGGGCTTTAGGGGCATCGCATCAACCAATCCGCCACTATTGCTAAGATAAAGGAAGAGATCAGCAATTACCAGCATAAGATAATCGAGTGGGATGGCCAGATCAAATATTTGGCTGAAGAGGTTGAGAGTGAAAAACGTGCATGATTGGATGCTCCGGAATGTGCTTGATCTGATCACTTGGCGGTCGAGAATCTAAATCTCGATCTTGAGGAGGTACGACCGGCTCAACAGGAAACTGAGGCGACCATCCAGGCTTTGGAGGCTCGAATCACTTTCTTGGATTCTGAGACTCACAAGCCAGAGGTCGTGGAGGAGTATTGCTAGGGCCCCTTGGGTGAAGTTGAAGTGTCATTAGCCTGCAAGTTAGGCTTCGACTATCTTCTAGCCTTGCTCCCTCAAGAGTCCTGACCCACCCTCAGTAGCCTCTATCCCTCTCAAGTCGCTAGTTGCCTTGATTTTCTAAAGGAACTTGAGTCGAAGGGAGGGGAAATAAAGCTGGAGGTGGATGATGGTGATGACGAAGATGAGTCTTAGGATGACTAAGAAGAGGCCGCCCATTCTGCCGCTCAGGATGCTCTAAATCCCAAACCAAGTGCCTCTCTCCCAAGTCCTACTCCCGATCCGAACCGAGACACATGAGAACTTGTGTCTTCTTTCTTCTCTCTTTTTTTGTTATTGTAACTATGGATGTAAGTGATAATGTAAATATATTGACATATGGAATGAAATTTCAGGCTTATAAGCCATTCTGATTGTTGCATGTCTTTATTCTACTCTTGTTCAGATATTTTTGTACATAGTTTTGCTCTGTTTGCTAAGATTGCAGTTTGTGATGAGTTGGCTTTGTATGTTGAAGTTACTCAGGTGTTTGCTTTGGACATAATGAGGGAGCCAATGTCTTTTTGTTTAAGCCGACTGAATGATGGGAGTGCCTTGGTTTTACCCTGAAGAGGTACCAAGGTCTTGGTGTCGAATCCGACCAAGTAGCTGGGCTCCATGCATTGGTTTCCTCACGATGACACCAAGGTCTTAGGGTATGTGCCTTGGACTTAATAAGGACACCAATGTCTTTTTTCCAAAGACCACATGATTAGAGTTCCTTGGTTTTACCCTAAAGACGTACCAAGGTCTTTAGTTGGGTGCAATGGACTTAATGAGGGTGCCAAGGTCTTTTTACCAAAGATGGCCAAATGGTTGGAGTGTCTTGGTTTTATCTTGAAGTGGTACAAAGTTCTTTGGTATGGTGCCTTGGACTTAATGGGGTGCCAAGGTCTTTATGTCGAAGACGACAAAATGGTTAGAGTGCCTTGGTTTTATGCTGAAGAGGTACTAAGGTCTTTTGTTGGGTACCTTGGACTTAATGAGGGTGCAAGGTCTTTTTATCGAAGCCGACTGAGTGGTTGGGCTCAATGCATTAGGTTTACTCACAATGACGCCAAGGTGTTCAGGTACGTGCCTTGGACATAATGAGGGTGCCAAGATCATTTTGCTGAAGATGACCGAATGATTAGAGTGCCTTGTTTTTACCCTGAAGTGGTACCAAGGTCTTTGGTTGGGTGCCTTAGACTTAATAAGGATGCTAAGGTCTTTTTGTCGAACGAGAAAGGACTCAGCCTTAGATTCTGTAAAGAAAATGTACTATGAGAGTACAGCATAAGTGTTAGAACTCAATGATTTTATATTATAAATGAGATTTTCATTTATAGTCATTAGAAGTATTTCTTGAGGTGCTCGATGTTCCAAGAATGCTATAATATTCTCCCATTGCGGCTTCTTAGCGAGTAAGTGCCTAGACGCAATTCCTCAAGGAGTGTGTAGGGTCCTTCCTTATTGGGTGCCAACTTATCGTGCTTGGTATCCTTGTCGAAATCTACTTTTCAAGAGGATGAGGTCACCGACATTGAACCTACGGGGCCCGACTTTGCTATTGTAGTATTAGGTGATGTGCTGCTGATTGACAACTTTGGATCAGAGAGCTTTTTTTCAGACTTCATCAATGAGGTCGAGTCCTATTTGAAGCCCCTTTGTGTTCAAGTGTTCATCAAAATGTCGTAGTCAGACTGTCATCATGCCAACTTCAACTAAGGTAACTGTTTCGGCTCCATAGGCCAACTTGAAGGGGGTTTCTCCTGTAGAGTTCTTGTGAATTATGTGGTAGGACCATAGAATCCTAAGCAACTCTTCAACCTAATTTTCAACCACCATGTCTACCTTCTTCTTCAGGGATTGGAGGATGCATTTATTGGCAGCTTTGGCAAACCATTGCACTTAGGGTGTGTGACCGAGGAGAATTTGATGCGAATGTTCCACTCTTCACTAAAGCTTTAGAAGCCCCCGCTATCTAATTGAGTGTCGTTGTCCATCACAAATGAGAGGTGTACACTAAATCAACAGACCATAAACTTCCAAAAAAAATTATGACGTTACACTCTCCAACTTTAGCCAAGGGATCTACCTCGATCCACTTAGTAAAATAGTCAATGGCGACAATCATGAACTTTCACTGTCCAGAAGCTATGGGGAAAAGACTCAGCAAATCTAACCCCTAGTGGGTGAAAGAAATTGGACTCAGAATGGAGGTGAGCTTAGTGGTTGTTGCTCACAAATTAGCTGAGACGAATCAGCACTTCTTGCATAGAGAGACGAGCTTTTTGATTCAGCTACTATGGTGGGCCAATAGTACCCAAGGCAAATGATCTTTTAGGCAAGAGTTCTAGCCCCAATGTGATTCTCACAAGTTCCTTCATGAATCTCTTAAAGAACACAACTAGCTTCAGCAGGCCGAAGTGTGACGCCCTAGGTTTCACGCGAGGCTACAGTCCAAGGCGAAACCCGGATTGTCAAACCTACCAAGCACCAAACACAGTGCTATGACATATTTTACCATCACAATTACTATCTCTCTAGTGGAAAAAACAAATAGGTGAAGGTACAGACATGCAAATAAAAGAAATAGAGTAAAACCAGATATACACGAAGGAAGCATGAGAATAATCATCAGTGAGCCTAACAAAAATAGAATGGAAGTATCTCTGAATCTGAAATAATCCTCAAATGTAAAGAGTCAAATAAAGTATCACTATGGCTCTCAGCCTCTACAAAATGAAATATAAGTCTATAGTCTGAACATAATAAACTAACTATGGAGTTTTGACTAACTACTACATAATAAATAGCTAGGTGAGATCTATGCCAAAATCTCATCAACCTGCAACTCTCTGTGAGCTAGACTCATTGCCTGAAAGGAGGAAAAACAACGAGCGTCAAAGCACTATAGCGAGATCATCTCCACCTCTCCCTAAGGGAAGGGGTAGGAGTATATAGAAAATAGAGTTAGTATTTATACATAAGAAATCATTCATAAAATTCTAAGTGGAAGTTAATATTTAGTAAATCACAACACGAGAGTTAGTACGTCAAGCGAAATAATCCAAACAAGGAAATCCACATGTATATACTATATCTCAAATTGTGACTCCCTAAATACTAACTCCAAACCCTATGAATAAAAGTAATAAACAAATAGATAATACTCCAAACCTCAAACCTTTAGAACAATTATCTCATCCTGATCTACACTCGGGTACACGGATCTAACATAACAGGAACTCATCAAACAAAAACCAACCAAAAACCATGTTGCGTAAGTCACGGTCTCAGAGAAAGCACCCTACTCATGAGTATTCAAAAATGGAAACCAAATTATAAATTATATTACTTACAAATGTGCATCTCTTATACATTAGCGGAGTATTCAAAAATGGAAACCAAATTATAAATTATATTACTTACAAATGTGCATCTCTTATACATTAGCGATACTCTTGTAATATTCTTACTCACTCTTATACATTAGCGATACTCTTGTAATATTCTTACTCAATCACTCTGCGGTAATAGGTTTTATCTCCTTATCCCGGAAACATAATATGACGATACTTTTGTAATACTCTTACTCAATCACCCTGCCGAAATAGGTTTCATCTCCTTATTCCGGAAACATAATATGGTGATACTTTTGTAATACTCTTACTCAATCGCCCTACGGAAATAGGGTTCATCTCCCTATTCCAGAAACATAATATGACGATACTTTTGTAATACTCTTACTCAATCGCCCTACGGAAATAGGTTTCATCTCTCTATTCCGGAAACATAATATTTATGTATTTTTCTAATTTAGCATGTTAACACATCATATTTTAAACATACGTGTACATATCTTGGTGTACGTGTCCATATCTGGTGTTTACTAACATTTTAGATATTAAACAGCTCATAAACATTTTATCATAACAGTACAAGGTCGAGAGACTAGCTCAAAAATTCAACAATCGAACAAAACATGCACAGGGTCACAGACTGTGTGGCGATCGACTGCACAACAACGAAGGTCAACCGCGATGGGTTCCAGAGCCTACACAGGCATCTATCCTGCACAAAGTCGATAGCCTTTATGGCGCGGTCGACCATGGATTGATATTCCAGATTCTTAATCTGGTTGTGTGTGTCGTGTTCACGCCATGTTTAGTTGATTCAAACATGATTAAAATAACATAAAACTTGCATGAGAGCATGTCTACAGTAGATAAAAACTTCTCGAAACAAACTCAACATATATAGCATGATTATTTGCATAAAATTTATATTCAAAACCCTAAATCATGCATAAAAACTCTAAACGAAGAACAAATCATCTTTCTTTAGATTAAACCACGTTTTAAATCATTTTCAGATCTTACATACTTCTGTAAATTTATTCTCAAACTTTTTAATATGGAAAGACCTAGTCTTTATACATATAATACAAAAGAATTGACTTTTATTCATAAACTAGTCAATTTGGCTCTATGAAACATGCTAAAAATTCTTCAAAAAACATTTTTAAAACTAGGAGGGGGATTAGCAGAGATATACTCACCTGAAACTTGTAGAAAAACGTTTTAGGATGCTAAGCCAAAGCAAATCTCTAATCCAAAAGCCAAAATCACTCGAAAAATCCACTTGGAAGCCTATATTATTCTCCAAGAATCAAATTAGGGTTTGTGGGGGTTTGGTGGCTATTAGGGTTCTAAGAAAAATTGTGAAAGTTTGATATATAAATCAGGGAAAATGAATATGGGCTTTAGAAAACTAAAACCAACTCAAAATAGGAATCTAACTTCTGCAGGTTTTGTGGTCGACCGTGGCGATCGACCGGACAGTGGTCGACCGCGACGGTCGACCGGACTAAAATTTTCCAGTTACACATATTTAGCTATTGTGCATGTTTCGACTCTTCTCTTTCTCATGAATGAACTTGTTTATACTCAAAACACATGGTATCATACCCATACTCTATTTAACTATATTTATCAAAATAAATATCCATAAATCATAATTAATCTCATATTAATTATATTAATATAAATTTTTGGGGTTTTACATTCACCCCCCTTTCCCCCCCCCTCAAAAGAATTTCATTCTTGAAATTCCGCAGTCGCATCGCAGAGATTAATAAAACGAGAAAAGCATAAAAAGGGGATAATCCAAACAAGGAAACCCTCACGTACACATCACGTATCATTAATCTCATGATTTAAAATATAAGCAATATTTAAACTTAACAATCTAAATGCGTACATTATCACTTAACCCCTAATTAGATGGAACTAGTACATTGGACGAAAAATCCAAACAAGGAACCCCCCATATATATACCATATGTTCTGAATAATTAAGAGCTAAGTGTTGAATGACTCATTCTAGCGTTAAATGTAAATGTGACTAAACAACACATATAATCAAATCTATCAACGCAACTCATTCTAGCGTTAAATGTAAATGTGACTAAACAACACATATAATCAAATCTATCAACGCATATAAGGACATTTAAATATCGACATTACCTATTCAAACAGGTGTGGGTAGTCACGACGAACATCCTCCTTGCGCTCCTAAGAAATCTCTTCGGCTCCTTCCCGGTTCCACTAAACTTTCACTAATGGAATGACTTTGTTTCTAAGTTTTTTATTCTCTCTAGCAAGAATGCATACCGGAATCTCTACGATGGTCAAATCATCCTGTATCTCAACCTCTGGTGAATCAATCACCCTCTGCTGCTCTTCGTCACACAAATGCTTCTTAAGCATCGAAATATGAAATATATTGTGAACACTCGATATCGATGTCGGAAGATCTAATCTATATGAAACTGTTCCAATGCGCTCAATAATCCTGAAAGGACTAACATATCTCAGGGTGAGTTTCCCTCGTCTACTGATTCGCTGAACACCCTTCATCGGTGATACTTTTAACATAACTAAGTCTCTGACTTGAAATTCTAAGGGTCGTCTCTGCTGATCTGCATAACTCTTTTGCCTACTCTGTGCAACAAGAATGCACTCTCGAATCAATGCTACCTTTTTCGTGGTCTGCCTAACTAGCTCTGGGCCAAGTAATAGACTATCCTCTGGCTGTGCCCAACATATAGGTGATCTGCAAGGCCTCCCATAAAAGTCTTCATACGACGCCATCCCGATGGTAGCTTGATAACTATTATTATATGCAAATTCAATCAATGGGATGTGATCCTCCCAGCTACCCTTAAAATCTATAACACATGCTCTCAGCATATCCTCCAATACCTGATTCACCCTCTCTGTCTGACCATCTGTCTGGGGGGTGAAATACACTGTTAAATGATAACTGGCTGCTAAAAGCATCCTGAAAACTCCTCCAAAAATGGGATGTAAAGGCATAGCCTCGATCTGATACAATCATCTCTGGAACTCCATGCGATCTGATAATCTCTTGAATAAAAATCCTTGTATAGATGTCCGTCGTATAAGTCGTCCTTACAGGTAAGAAATACGCCAACTTTGTTAATCTGTCTACTATCACCCAAATAGAATCATTTCATTTCTTTGATTTAGGCAACCCTACTATGAAATTCATGGAAATATCTGCCCACTTCTACTCGGGAATGGGTAAAGGCTGTAAGGTTCCTGCAGGTCTCTGATGTTCTACCTTAACTTGCTAGCATGTATAACACTTAATCATATAATCTGCAATCTCTCTGCGCATACCACTCCAGCAAAAATCCTCTTCAGATCCTTGTACATCTTCGTTGTGCCTGGGTGCACCGTATATCTGCTGCGATGTGTCTCATCAAAAAGTTTCCTCTTTAGCTGCAGATTATTCAGCATGACAATCCTTCCCTTCATTCGAAGGACTCTATCTACTCTAATAGCCCAATCAACCTTGGGTTCTTTGGAAATCTCTCCCTTACGGGTTTGAATCCAAGATTCCTCTAACTAAGCTCCGACTACTCTATCTCCCTAAGACGGCTGTACTAATAAAAGTCCTAAGAAAATATTGCTCCCACCAATCTCTAGCCTGAAATCATAATGGCTGAGAGTATAAAGATCCCGATATAGTGAACACCTCAAAGCTGGTAGCCCACGATGATGCTTCCTGCTCAACACGTCTGCTACCACGTTCGCCTTTCCCGGATGGTACTGTATATCGAACTCATAATCCTTAATAAACTCTATCCATCGTCGTTGTCTCTGGTTGTGTTCTTTCTGTGAAAAGAGATACTTCAAACTCCAGTGATCTGTGAATAATTCAAACTGTACTCCGTACAAATAATACCTTCACGCCTTCAGTACAAAGACTACTGCTGCTAGCTCCAAATAATGCATAGGATAATTCTGCTCATGAGTCCTCAACTATCTCGAAATATAGGCTACAACTCTCTGGATTTGCATTAATACACCTCTAAGACCTAATAAGGATGCATCAGTGTAGACAACAAAAATCTTATCACTGCTGGGAATAATCACTACTGGTGCTGAAGTCAACTTAGTCTTTAATGTCTCAATAGCCTCTTGGCATTCTGTGACCTAAATAAACTGTACACCCTTCTTAGTAAGGTGTATAAGTGGCATTGCAATCTTTGAGAACTCCTAAATAAATTTTCTGTAGTAGACCGCCAGACCTAAGAAGCTACGAATCTCTGTAACTGTCTTCGGTGGTTCCCAATCAAGTATGGCCTCTACTTTAGCCGGATCTACTGTAATACCCTCCCAGCTGATGACATGGCCTAAAAATCTAACCTCCAATAACCAGAATTCATATTTGCTAAATTTGGCACACAGCTGGTATTCTCGTAAAGTCCATAATGCCAACCTTAACTGCTGCTCGTGCTCGGCCTCCGATCTTAAATAGATAAGGATATCATTGATTAAAACTATCACAAACTAGTCCAAGTATGGACGGAAAACCCGATTTATCAAATCCATGAATACTATGGGTGTATTTGTCAGCCCAAATGGCATGACAATAAACTCGAAAGACCCAAATTGAGTCAAGAAGGCGGTCTTAGGAATATCCATCTCGCGAACCTGCAACTGATGATAACTGGAATGAAGATCTATCTTTGAAAAACACTAAGCTCCCTGTAACTGGTCGAACAAGTCATCGATCCTCGGCAATGGATACATGTTTCGGATAGTGACCTTGTTCAACTCGCGATAATCAATGCATAATCACATACTCACGTCCTTCTTCTTCACAAAGAGGACCGGCGCTCCCTACGGAGAATGACTCCGTCGAATGAATCTTTGAGACAGCAACTCATCTAGTTGGATCTGTAACTCCCTCATCTCAGCAGGCGTAATACGATAAGAAGCTCGGGAAATCGACGCAGTGCCTGGACGCAACTCTATGTAAAACTCGGCCTTTCTCACTTGGGTTAATCTTAGTATGTCCTGAAAAACATCCTGGTACTCTGAGACTACTCGCATCTCACTGAAATCTGTGCCCCGATTCTGTAACATCACCTCCTCGACATATGCCAGATATGACTCCGCAAACTGGTTGCCTCTGGAGGTCGCTACCACTAACTCAGTTCCATCAAAAGCTCGCAAACTGACTGTCTTCGCAAAATAGTCGATACTTACATGGTAGGAAGATAGCCAATCCATAGCAAGGATAACATCAAACTCAGACATATGCAATACGATCAGGTCTATCACAAACTCAGAATCATCCAAGCTGACGATACATCTCCTACAAACACTCTCTAAACAAGACGTCTCCCCTAAAGGAGTAGATACAGATAAAGGAAAATCTAATGGCTGCGCCACAAGCTGGAGACTAACCGAGAAATTGTAGGAGATAAAAGAATATGAAGCTCCAGAGTCAAAAAGAATACGTGCTGGAAATGAATTCACAAGGAAAGTACCTTCCACCACCATCTCGCTCGCGCCATGATCATGAGGAACAACTGCATACACCCTACCAGTCGCCTGTGCCGCATCACCTGGAACATAAGGGACTATCTGTCCCTATTGGATCTCCTGAATCGCTCGTACCTGTCCCTAAATCCTCGGGACTACTAGAGGTGCCTCAGTTCTTAAATGTTGACCCTGACCGCGACCCGAAGTGTGGTTCTATTGCTGCTACAGATTCCTGCCCTACTGGCCTGCTGCGGGTGCGCTACGGTACTCTGCCCCTCTGTGAATTGGCTTGTTGTAATTAAAACAAGCTCCATGAAACCGGCGCTGCTGCTATGCCCTCTGATCATGATGATTGCCTTTCTTATGGGGACCCTGCTGTTGTGGAAACTTATTCTGATGCTGGGGTCCTCCTGAGCCTGTAAAAGGTCTCTTACCCTTACCCTTATCTCCTAACTGTCCTGACTTAGTATTTCCATCTTTACCCTTGATAAACATAGTTGTATCTATCTCCTGGGCTAAGGCAGCATCTGCCACCTCTCCCACTGAACGAAATCTCTGAGATACTAGATATCAGCGCAAACTTGGACGAAGTCCCATCATGAACATCTGAGCCTATCTCTCCTTGGTGTGCCACATGCTAGTGAATCTAAGTAGTGATATGAACTTACTCACAAAATCCGTCACCGACATGTCCCCTTTCTCCAATCGAGCCAACTCTAACTCCTTTCCGGCTTTCGCTGCAGCCGAAACATACTGCTCCTCGAAAAAATAGATATAACGTATACCAATAAGTAAATCATATCACATATTACTCATAGCATGCCTTATTATTCAAAGAAAATAGTTCATCATAAAAAAAATATTTATAATTTTTCGCATATATATATAATACATCCTCACTCACACTAAGAATTCCTAGCGGACTGTATACACGATTCCTAGGAAACTCTATCCTAACTCCATAATTTGACATAGTGATGATCCTAAGGATATTATAACTAGAGCTCTGATACCAACTGTGACGCCCTAAGTTTCACGCGAGGCTACAGTCTAAGGCGAAACCCGGATTGTCAAACCTGCCAAGCACCAAACACCGTGCTATGATATGTTTTACCATCACAATTACTATCTCTCTAGTGGAAACAACAAATAGGTGAAGGTATAGACATACAAATAAAAAAATAGAGTAAAACCAGATATACACAGAGGAAGTATGAGAATAATCATCAGTGAGCCCAACAAAAATAGAATAGAAGTATCTCTGAATCTGAAATAAACCTCAAATGTAAAGAGTCAAATAAAGTATCACTACAGCTCTCAGCCTCTACAAAATGAAATACAAGTCTAGAGTCTGAACATAATCAACTAACTGTGGAGTTCTGACTAACTACTACATAATAAATAGGTAGGTGAGATCTATGCAGAAATCTTATCAACCTGCCATTCTCCATGCGCTGGACTCGCTACCTGAAAGAGGAGAAAACAACGAGCGTCAAAGCGCTATAGTGAGATCATCTCCACCTCTCCCCAAGGGAAGAGGTAGGAGCATATAGAAAATAGAGTTAGTACTTATACATATGAAATCATTCATAAAATTCTAACTGGAAGTTAATATGTAGAAAATCGCACCACGAGAGTTAGTACGTCGAACGAAATAATCCAAATAAGAAAACCCTCATGTATATACATGTCTCAAATTGTGACTCCCTAAATACTAACTCCAAACCCTATGAATGAAAGTAATAAACAAATAGATAATACTCCAAACCTCAAACCTGTAGAACAATTATCTCATCCTGATCTACACTCGGGTAGACGGATCTAACATTAAAGGAACTCATCAAACAAAAACCAACTGATAATCACATTTTATTATAGTTTTATACCCTCATTATCTATTTCATATGAATAAATATACTACTAATAATTATTTTTATCTTTAATTGCAGGTTAATGAAGAATAAATCTCAAAACTCTCATCTCTCAACAAAAAGCCATTGATTTAATGAAGAAATGAAGCCCATGAAGCCAAATGAATTATTTCAGATATTTAATAAAAGCCCAGAGGAAAATCAAGAGAAAATGCCAAAATCCAAATATTGAAGCCCAAAAGTCCAAGCAGAGAAAGCCCAATGTCCAAGTCCAAAAACCAATGGAAGAAAGAATCTCCGACAGCAACTAGGAAGAGGCACACATCGATGCCAGCATCGATGCCCATATCAATGCCAGCATTGATACCCCTATCGATGCTGGCATCGATACCCCTATCGATGCAGGCATCAATACCATCGGCCAGTTTGTTACGAATCTAAGACTGAAATTTATTATTTTTTGATAAGATTTTAATCCAATGGCTCTCATTCACTAATGTTTACTACAAATAGGGGTAGAGAGTGAGGGGCTAGAGGTGTGAAAAATTTTGTAACTCTGTTTGGAGAGGAGGGCTACTCTTAATTGAGAAGGCCTTCCAAAAATTATAACTTTTGTTACAATTAATAATAATAATTTTTCTCCACTTTAAAATTTTCTTTTCTCCTCTTTGTTGTATGATGAGGATGGAGATGAAGAGCAATTTGAATGTTTGTATTTCTTTTCTCTTTTATTTCTTTTTAGTAATTTCTTTATTATTGCTTATTAGTTAGATTTACATTCATGCTTGTAGTGTAGATTTATTTTCTTGTCTTTTTATTCCTTTTTGCACTTTATTTTGTAGAGTAGATTTATTTTCTTGCATTTAATTTTTGTAATTTATTTTGTAGTTTAGATTTTAATTCTTTGTAATTAGATTTATTTCTTGTTCATAGTTTAGATTTTTCTTTTCTTTTCTTTTTGTAATTAGTTATTTTTCTTCTTGCTTTTATTTCTTAAGATGTGAAATTAATTCTTGTAGGAATCTTAGAATTGTATGATACTAGCCTAATTTCTTTTATATTGTATGAATTATTCTCTTTCACTAAAAATATTCATGTTTAGGACAATCAATTAGAGAACTAATCGGTAGAAGAAGAATTTGATAGTCTATGCTTATCTTAAATGGTTTGATAGGTTATGCTTATGAATTCTAGGATTATTATCTTGTTGTTGTTCTTATCATGAATAGTAATTTTGACTTAGATGATAATTTGATACGTTATACTTTCCTTAAATGGTTTCATAGTCTATGCTTAATAAATCTAAGTTGAAATATGATAAAAAGAGAATAGTTTATATTTTGTAATTGAGATTAGCTAGTGGATTAAATTCTAGATTTCTCATATCTTAATTGAATCCTCCATCTTGATTTTCTTTAATTTTCTTTTCATTCTTGATTTTATTTCCTGATTTTATTCATTCTTCTTTCTTGCATTGTGATTTCATTTATTCTTTGATTCTTTCTTCTCTCCTCTAAAATTCAATTTATTATCTCTTGCATATATTCACAATAATCACTCATCACAATCACACTTATTCTTTAATCCTATTTTTGTCATGCAC
The DNA here is from genome assembly GCF_001876935.1 of Asparagus officinalis. Classification (NCBI taxonomy): domain Eukaryota; kingdom Viridiplantae; phylum Streptophyta; class Magnoliopsida; order Asparagales; family Asparagaceae; genus Asparagus; species Asparagus officinalis. The sequence continues at coordinate 38,686,199 of NC_033794.1, forward strand.
AAAACATAAGAACTAATTCTAATAATCTTTTAAAATCATCTTCCTCGTGGGATTGATATTTTTATACTATAACTTGATCAATTTTGCACTTATAAATTTGGTACATAATTATGCCGCATCAAGTTTTTGGCGCCGTTGCCGGGGAGAGCGCTAAAATAGGATTTTATTATTTTTGTTCTTTAACTTGTGTGTTTTTCTTGTGAATGAACCGCTTGGAGCTTGGAAATCTTGGATTGAAGATCAAGAATTTGGAGCATTGCTTTCAGGTAAGTCTTCTTTCTAGCATTTTTAATTCCACCCTCTTTAGTTAGCTTCATAATTAGAAACAATTAGGATTTAAAAATAATTTGTTGACCATAATAAAATCCATCTTTCACTTGAACATTAACAAACAAAATAATAAACTCAAACAATGTTCCCCCTTCTCATAGTTGTTTGATTGTTAACCCTAATAAAAAATATAAAGATTTTCTTTTTATTATCCTTTTTAGTCGCTTTTAATATCAAGGGTTGCATTTCATATAGTGTAGGAATTCACCAAAGTGATTGTAGCACTTGATTTGGCACACACTTAAAACATTTTTAAGGGCAAAACCCCTAATCAAGATAAGGTAAGGGATTTCACCACCCTTTCCTTAGCCCACAAATCACTAATTCCTCACTTCACAAACTCAAGCCTTCTAAAACTTATTAGATGTTAGCCCCTAAGGACTCGAGCTCAATAAGGAACAAGAAATCCTTAAGTGAACCGATTTAAGTTTTCTCAGATTAGTTAGTGTCTAAGGCAAGGTTTAGGGGTTGCGTAAAGCGCTCCGCAAGGAAAGAGATATTTAATTGATCTCTGATCACCCTCTAGTAGTATCCTTACCTGGCTAACTACTTGGGTAAAACTTTAATCTTTTCACTATAGGAGTTTTTCGTTAGGAGCTGGTCTAGTTGAGTTAGGCTAAACCCTAGAATTAGAGTGATTGGAAAGTGATTGTTTTGATTTGTTTTAGTTAAGATTTTTCTTTATCCTTTTCTTCTCATAAAAAAAATCTAATTTTCTTTCTTTCATTAAAAAGAAAAAAAATTGTTTTGGTGTATGCAAACTTGGGTTCGGGATAATTCTCATCATTTAATCCGTGTTGAACCAATTCAAGAAATGGCAAACCAACCCGTTCTTTAGGATATGTGTTACCCCACCAGAAATGCAATTCCATTTTGCATAAAACTCCCCAAAGTAAATGGAGCAAATTTCGAGCTTAGACCGTATTACATAAACATGCTTCCTAAATTCCTTGGTAATGAAACAGAAGATGCATATATTTTTATCTCAGAATTTGAGGAACTGTGTATTATGATTAAAATGAGAGAATTAACCGAAGATGCCATTAAGCTCAGATTTATTCCATTTGCTCTTAAGGACAAAGCTAAAAAATAGCTGTACAGCTTACTGACAAATTCTATCTCAACTTGGGAGGAATTTGTCACCGTTTTTTTTATAAAAATTTTCCCTATTCACAAAACGGTAAAGCTTAGGAACTACATTCAAAACTTTAAAATTGTTCCGGGAGAGCCATTCTGAAATTATTTTTGACTGATTTAAAGATCTTTTAATCCAATATCCTCATCACGGTCTAGAAAAATGGCGACTGTGCCAAGTCATATATGAAGGATTGGACTACTCTTCAAAAAAATCTTTAGAATCGATGTGTCAGGGAGATTTTATGAGGAAAAACACAGATGAAGCTTAGGAATTTCTAGAGAGTTTATCCGAGAAAACAATACAATGGGAACAATGTGATAACAGGGTTTCATCAGTTCCTCAGTCTAAG
>NC_033794.1:38688025-38705151 GCF_001876935.1 Asparagus officinalis
TTTCCCTAGAGTCAAACATTGCTTCTGAAGCGAAGATTGTGACGATTCTGTAGAGGTTAGAAGCCTTAGAAATTAAGGAACGAGCTCCAGCTCAAATCAATCATGTTTTTGTCTCGGGATGTCATAACTGTCAGTCTTCTACCCATGTTTCTAAGGAATGCCCTCTTTTAGGAAACAACCATGCATTAAAACAGATGAACGCTGCATTCCAGCGCCCTAGAAATGATCCATTTTCTTCAACCTACAATCCAGGTTGGAGAAATCATCCTAACTTTGCATGAAACCAAGGAAATTCTCCTGGAAATCAAAACTTCATTCCCGCGTCGAACCAAAAATTCCCTAGGGAAAATACTGTTCCGTTCAACTCACCAAGCAACTTCTAACAAGCTAACCCAGTTTTTCCAACCCAACATCCTCATCCTCACCAGCCAACAAATTCTGATCACGACAAATGTTTAAGTGTCTTAGAAAAGGGTTTAGAAGCTATGATCAAAGCTTCTACACAAACTACCAACATGTTGACCCAGTCATCTACCACTCTAAATTCCTTTATGCAAACCAGCGGCCAAGTGCTCAACTCAAACACTCAAGCCATAGCCCAGTTAGAAACCCAACTTGGGCAACTAGCCACTGCCGTAAGTGAGAGAGAAAAAGGAAAATTCCCAAGTCAACCTGTTACAAACCCTAAAGACAATGGATCCAGTTCAAACCATCCAGCTCATGTGAATGCAGTTCATACTCTAAGATCAGGGAAACAAATAGACAATCAAGTTAGAATGCCACCGGATCAAACCCCTTCTCCCATTCAACACACTCCTTCCGATGAAGCAATTCCTTCTGATGACCAAAACGCTAAACTTGAGATTGAGCCTGATCTAGATAGGTATAGACCAGTTGCCCCCTTTCCAGATAGACTCAAACCTAGAAAAAACTCCCCGCGAGTTAAGAAAATCCTAGAAACATTTAAACAGGTCAAGATCAACATCCCTCTCCTAGATGCAATCGAACAAATCCCCTCTTATGCAAAGTTCTTAAAGGACTTATGCACTAAGAAAAGAACCACCAATATCCCCAAGAAAGTCTTCTTAGCTTCCAACCTCAGTGAAATTTTTTCGAAACCAATACCATTAAAATATAAGGACCCTAGTTGTCCCACAATTCCATGCGTCATAGGTAACACTCACATTGATAAGGCACTTCTAGACTTGGGAGCCAGCGTCAACCTCCTTCCTTATTCAGTCTATCAATAGCTAGGTGTAGGAGAACTTAAACCGACGAGATGCACTCTACAGTTAGCTGATAGATCTGTAAAAATTCCCAAAGGAGAGGTAGAGGATGTTCTGATCAAAGTTGGAGAGTTTATTTTCCCTGTTGATTTTATTATCTTGGAAACGCAGCTCGTTTCCAATTTCAAAAGTCAAATCCCCGTCATTCTAGGAAGACCGTTCTTAGCCACCTCAAATGCTTTGATAAATTGTAGAACCGATCAGATGAAACTATCTTTTGGGAATATGACTGTTGACCTCAATATCTTCAACCTAGGAAGACAGCCTAGTGATCCATCTGATGAACCTATGGAAGTGATTTTCATTCAAGGAATATCTAGTGACCAACAAGAGGGAGAGTGTGAGTCTGATACAAATGCATCTGATTTAATGATTGAGGAGCTTTCTGATGACGAACTAGAGATAGAACCATTGGCCAATCATGTTTCTATTGTTGGATGGCAACGAGAACCTTTGGAGATAGAACCCCGAGTCCAGCTTCGCCCATCTGTGGAGGAACCCCCTAAGTTAGAGCTCAAACCTCTACCTGAAAATCTAGAGTATGCCTACTTAGGGGAGAACGAGTCTTTACCAGTTATCATTTCTTCTGATTTGACTACCGGTCAAAAGGAAGCCCTCTTAGATGTTTTAAGAGAGAATAAGGAAGTCATTAGATGGACCATGGCTGATATCAAAGGGATTAAAACCTACTAGAGTTCCTCAACGTAGGTTAAACCCAGTGATGAAAGAAGCCGTTAGGAAAGACATTCTGAAATATCTCGATCATGGGATCATTTATCCCATTTCTGATAGTTCATGGGTGAGTCCGGTCCAAGTTGTTCCAAAGAAATTTGGGATCACCGTGATCTAAAATGAGGCTAATGAGCTGATTCCCACTCAGATCCAAACTAGATGGCGAGTTTGCATTAACTACCGAAAACTCAACTTAGCCACTCGAAAAGATCACTTCCCTCTTCCTTTCATTGACCAAATGTTAGAGCGTTTAGCAGGACACGAGTTCTATTGTTTCCTGGATGGATATTCAGGTTACAATCAAATCCCTATCGCTCCAGAAGTTCAGGAGAAAACCACCTTCACTTGTCCATATGGAACATTCGCATACCGACGCATGCCCTTTGGACTGTGCAATGCACCAGCCACATTCTAACGCTGCATGATTAGTATTTTTTCCGACATGGTAGAGGGATTTCTCAAAATTTTCATGGACGGATTTTCTATTTTTGGTGACATATTTTCCCAATGTTTGCATCATCTTAAACTGGTCCTAGAACGGTGTAGGGAGAAAAATCTGACTCTCAATTGGGAGAAATGTGTCTTAGGACATGTAGTTTCCAATAGGGGAATCGAAGTGGACAAAGCTAAGGTAGATCTTATTTCCAATCTCCCTCCTCCCAAAACAGTCAAAGATGTCAGATCGTTTCTTGGTCATGCTGGTTTTTACCGATGTTTCATCAAGGACTTCAGGAAAATTGCTAGATCCTTGACCAATCTCTTAGCCAAGAATACATCATTTGTCTTCTCTCTCGACTGCCTCAAAGCTTTTGAATATCTGAAAAAGGAGCTAACCACAGCTCCTATCATTCATGCACCAGACTGGACCTTACCCTTCGAACTGATGTGTGATGCATCTGATTCTACAATTGGTGTTGTTTTAGGATAACAGTTTGATGGAAAACCGCATGTGATCTACTACGCCAGTAGGACTCTAAATGATGCCCAGCAAAATTACTCTGTCACAGAAAAAGAGTTTTTAGCTGTAGTCTTTGCCTTAGAAAAATTCAGGTCCTACCTCATCGGTTCCTTAACCAAAGTTTTCACATATCATGCCGCACTAAAGTATCTTTTGACCAAAAAGGATGCAAAAGCACGGCTCATTAGATAGATTCTCCTACTTCAAGAGTTTGACATTCAAATTCTTAATAGAAGAGGAACAGAGAACCCCGTAGCAGATCACCTCTCTCGACTCCCAAATGCACCAACATTAACCGTCCCGATCAATGAACACTTTCTAGATGAACAACTCTTAGAAATCCAATTTGTTCCATGGTTCGCCGATATTGTGAACTACATAGTCATGAACCAGATCCCTTCTCATTGGTCCAAACAGGACAGATCCTGTTTTCTCTCCTAAATAAAATACTTTTACTGGGATGATCCATATCTGTTCAAATATTGTCCTAATCAGATCTTTAGGAGTGTGTTCTCACTGAAGAAACTAGGAGTGTTCTATCCTTTTGTCATGAGAAAGCGCAAGGATTCATATGAGTTTTGCAAAACCTGTAACCGCTGTTAACTTTTAGGGAAGGTCACTAGGAGAAATATGATGTCTTTACAACCCATCTTATCTGTTGAACTTTTTGATCTGTGGGTTATCAATTTCATGGGGCCATTTCCAAATTCCTTTGGAAATGTTTACATTCTAGTAGCCGTTGAATACATATCAAAATGGGTTGAGACAGTAGCTTGCAAAACTAATGACAACAAGGTCGTTGTCAAGTTTTTGAAAGAGAACATTTTTACACGGTTTGGAGTATCCCGAGCAATCATCAGTGACAACGGTACATTTCTGTAACCGTTCTTTTGAGGCTTTGATGAGGAAATATTCAATCACACACAAATTGTCAACTCCTTATCACCCCCAAACAAGTGGACAAGTAGAGGTCACAAACAGGCAGATCAAACAAATCTTAGAAAAAACAGTTAATCATAACATAAAAGATTGGTCACTAAAATTATGTGATGCTCTATGGGCATATAGAACAGCTTTCAAGACCAATTTGGGGATGTCACCATACAGATTAGTGTTTGGGAAAGCTTGCCACCTACCAGTAGAGTTGGAACATCGAGCAATGTGGGCGATAAAACAGTTGAATTTTGACTCAGACTCGGGAGGTAAGAACAGATTACTCCAAATAAATGAGTTGAAAGAAATTAGAAATGATGCATACATAAACTCAAAAAATTACAAAGAGAAAACTAAGATTTTTCATGACAAATCAATTTTACGAAAAAATTTCTCTCCATGACAGAAAGTTTTATTGTACAATTCAAAATTGCATCTTTTTCCTGGGAAATTAAGATCACGATGGACAGGTCCATTTATTGTAAAACAAGTTTTCTCACATGGGGCTGTCGAGATAGAAAATCCTAAAAATGGTGACATTTTCAAAATTAATGGTCAACATCTAAAATCATTTTTAGAAATTTCTACGCTTGGAGAGGAAGAGGTGTTGGTCCTTCATGAACCTCATTATCCATAAAAAAATTAATAAAAAAAGTAACAATAAAAATAAAATGAAAAAAAATCTCTTATCTGATTTCTTCATCCTCATACTAACAGTAATTGCAGATCCTTATCATCATTGTCGACCGAACAAATATAAGTTCTTTAATTCTTATCTGCTTTACTTTGTGCATCAACGAATTTGCATTGAGGACAGTGCAAAATTTAGGTGTGGGGGTGGGAAGTACATATTTTCCTCTTTATTTTATCCTTTTGTTACACTTTTGACATAATTTTTGTTTTAAAAAAATTATAAAAATATTGTCACTTGCCAAATTAATAGAGTTAAGTAATAATTGATCTAATTGATAGTTTTTAAATTTTCTAATTCCGAGTTAGTGACATAATCAATTTCACCTTTTATGATAACTCCAAATAAAATTCTTAAGAAATAATTTTTCAACTAGTATACTTTACTTAAGTAAGAAATAATTTTTCAACTAGTATACTTTACTTAAGTCTTACCTTAGATTTTTAATTAAAAATAATAAAATTTTTGCATGCTTAACTTAGAGTTGAAAATAATTTCTTCAAGTTATCTTGATTTACACATTTTTTTCTGACTATATATACTTACACACAAATATATATTACAAAAACTAACCTTATATAGAAGAGTGCGAAAAATGGGCACCAAAAAGAAAAAAAAGGAAAAAAAACTCTTAAATTCAGGGTGATTTTATCTTATAAAGCCTAAGTTGACTGAGTAATAGGATGCCAATAAGTAAATCATATCACATATTACTCATAGCATGCCTTATTAATCAAAGAAAATAGTTCATCATAAAAAAATATTTGTAATTTTTTGCGTATATATATAATACATCCTCACTCACACTAGGAATTCCTAGCAGATTGTATGCATGATTCCTAGGAAACTCTATCCTAACTCCATAATTTGACACAGTGATGATCCTAAGGATATTAGAACTAGAGCTCTGATACCAACTGTGACGCCCTAAGTTTCATGCAAGGCTACAGTCTAAGGCGAAACCTGGATTGTCAAACCTGCCAAGCACCAAACATCGTGCTATGATATATTTTACCATCATAATTACTATCTCTCTAGTGGAAACAACAAATAGGTGAAGGTACAGACATGCAAATAAAAGAAATAGAGTAAAACCAGATATACACAAAGGAAGTATGAGAATAATCATCAGTGAGCCCAACAAAAATATAATAGAAATATATCTGAATCTGAAATAAACCTCAAATGTAAAGAGTCAAATAAAGTATCACTACAGCTCTCAGCCTCTACAAAATGAAATACAAGTCTAGAGTCTGAATATAGTCAACTAACTATGGAGTTCTGACTAACTATTACATAATAAATAGCTAGGTGAGATCTATGCAGAAATCTCATCAACCTACGATTCTCCATGCGCTGGAATCGCTGCCTGAAAGGGGAGAAAACAACGAGCGTCAAAGCGCTATATTAAGATCATCTCCACCTCTCCCCAAGGGAAGGGGTAGGAGTATATAGAAAATAGAGTTAGTACTTATACATATGAAATCATTCATAAAATTCTAACTGGAAGTTAATATTTAGGAAATCACAACACGAGAGTTAATACGTCGAACGAAATAATCCAAATAAGAAAACCCTCATGTATATACCATGTCTCAAATTGTGACTCCCTAAATACTAACTCCAAACCCTATGAATTAAAGTAATAAACAAATAGATAATAATCCAAACCTCAAACCTGTAGAACAATTATCTCATCCTGATCTACACTCGGGTAGAGGGATCTAACATAAAAGGAACTCACCAAACAAAAGCCAACTGATAATCACATTTTATTACAGTTTTATACTCCCATTATCTATTTTATATGGATAAATATACTACTAATAATTAATTTTATCTTTAATTGCAGGTTAATGAAGAATAAATCTCAAAACTCTCATCTCTCAATAAAAAGCCCTTGATTTAATGAAGAAATGAAGCCCATGAAGGCAAATGAATTATTTCAGATATTTAATAAAAGCCTAGTGGAAAATCAAGAGAAAATGCCAAAATCCAAATGTTGAAGCCTAAAAGTCCAAGCAAAGAAAGCCCAATGTCCAAGCCCAAAAACCAATGGAAGAAAGAATCTCGGACAGCAACCACGAAGAGGCACAAATCAATGCCAGCATCGATGGGGGCATCGATGCCAGCATCGATGCCCGTATCAATGCTAGCATCGATACCCCTATCGATGCTGGCATCGATACCATCGGCTAGTTTGTTACAAATCTAAGGTTGAATTTTGTTATTTTTTTGATAAGATTTTAATCCAATGGCTCTCATTCACTGATGTTTACTATAAATAGGGGTAGAGAGTGAGGGGTTAGAGGTGTAAAAAATTTTATAACTCTATTTGGAGAGGAGGGCTACTCTTAATTGAGAAGGCCTTCTAAAAATTATAACTTTTGTTGTAATTAATAATAATAATTTTTATCCTCTTTAAAATTTTCTTTTCTCCTCTTTGTTGTATGATGAGGATGGAGATGAAGAGCAATTTGAAGGTTTGTATTTCTTTTCTCTTTTATTTCTTTTTAGTAATTTCTTTATTATTGTTTATTAGTTAGATTTACATTCATGCTTGTAGTGTAGATTTATTTTCTTGGTTTTTTATTTCTTTTTGCACTTTATTTTATAGAGTAGATTTATTTTCTTGCATTTAATTTTTTTAATTTATTTTGTAGTTTAGATTTTAATTCTTTGTAGTTAGATTTATTTCTTGTTCGTAGTTTAGATTTTCTTTTCTTTTCTTTTTGTAATCAGTTATTTTTCTTCTTACTTTTATTTCTTAAGATGTGAAATTAATTCTTATAGGAATCTTAGAATTATATGAAACTAGTCTAATTTCTTTTATATTGTATGAATTATTCTCTTTCACTTAAAATATTCATGTTTAGGATAATCAACTAGAGAACTAATCGGTAGAAGAAGAATTTGATAATCTATGCTTATCTTAAATGGTTTGATAGGTTATGCTTATGAATTCTAGGATTACTATCTTGTTGTTGTTCTTATCATGAATAGCAATTTTGACTTAGATGATAATTTGATTGGTTATACTTTCTTTAAATGGTTTGATAGTCTATGCTTAATAAATCTAAGTTGAAATATGATAAAAAGACAATAGTTTTTATTTTGTAATTGAGATTAGCTAGTGGATTAAATTCTAGATTTCTCATGTCTTAATTGAATCATCCATTTTGATTTTTGTTAATTTTCTTTTCATTCTTGATTTTATTTCTTAATTTTATTCATTCTTCTTTCTTGCCTTGTGATTTCATTTATTTTTTGATTCTTTCTTCTCTCCTCTAAAATTCAATTTATTGTCTCTTGCATATATTCACAATAATCACTCATCATAATCATACTTATTCTTTAATCCTATTTTTGTCACGCACAAAACATAAGAACCAATTCTAATAATCTCTTAAAATCACCTTCCTCATGGGATCGATATTTTTATACTATAACTTGATCAATTGTGCTCTTGTAATTTTGGTACATAATTATGCCGTATCACCAACCAAAAACCATGTTGCGTAAGTCACGGTCTCAGAGAAAGCACCCTACTCGCGGGTATTCAAAAATGGAAACCAAATTATAAATTATATTACTTACAAATATGCATCTCTTATACATTAGCGATACTCTTGTAATATTCTTACTCAATCGCTCTGTGACAATAGGTTTTATCTCCCTATCCCGAAAACATAATATGACGATACTTTTGTAATACTCTTACTCAATCGCCCTGTAGAAATAGGTTTCATCTCTCTATTCTAGAAATATAATATGACGATACTTTTATAATACTCTTACTCAATCGCCCTGCGGAAATAGGTTTCATCTCCCTATTCTAGAAACATAATATGACGATACTTTTATAATACTCTTACTCAATCGTCCTACGAAAATAGGTTTCATCTCCCTAGTCCGGAAATATAATATTTGTGTATTTTTCTTGTTTATCATGTTAACACATCATATTTTAAACATGTGTACATATCTTGGTGTACGTTTCCATATCTGGTGTTTACTGATATTTTAGATATTAAACAGCTCATAAACATTTTATCATAACAGTACAAGGTCAAGAGACTAGCTCGAAAACTCAACAGTCGAACAAAACATGCACAGGGCCACAGACTGTGTGGTGGTCGACCGCACAAGAACGGCGGTCGACCGCGACGGGTTCTAGAGCCTACACCGCCGCTATGGCGCGGTCGACCATGGGCTGATATTCCAGATTCTCAATCTGGTTGTGTGTGTCGTATTCACGTTGTGTTTAGGTGATTCAAACATGATTAAAACAATATAAAACTTGCATGAGAGCATGTCTACAGTAGATAAAAATTTCTGGAAGCAAACTCAACATATATAGCATGATTATTTGCATAAAATTTATATTCAAAACCCTAAGTCATGCATAAAAACTCGAAACGAATAACATATCATCTTTCTTCAGATTAAACCACATTTTAAATCATTTTTAGATCTTACATACTTCTGTAAATTCGTTCTTAAACGTTTTAACATAAAAAGACCTAGTCTTTATACATATAATACAAAAGAATTGACTTTTATTCATAAACTAGTCAATTTGGCTCCATGAAACATGTTAAAAATTCTTCAAAAAAATATTTTTAAAACTAGGAGGGGGATTAGCAGAGATGAACTCGCCTGAAACTTATAGAAAAACGTTTTACGATGCCAAGCTAAAGTAGATCTCCAATTCAAAAGCCAAAATCACCCGAAAAACCCACTTGAAAGCCTCCATTATTCTCAAAGAATCAAATTAGGGTTTATGGGGGTTTAGTGGCTGTTAGGGTTCTTAGAAAACTAAGAAAATTCATAAAATTTTGATATATAAACTAGGGAAAACGGATATGGGCTTTAGAAAACCAAAACCAACTCAAAACATGAATCTGACATCTGCATGTTTCGCGGTCGACCATGACGGTCGACCGGACAACGATCGACCGTGGCGGTCGACAGGACTAAAATTTTCCAGTTACACATATTTGGCCATTGTGCATGTTTCGACTCTTCTCTTTCTCATGAATGAACTTGTTTATACTCAAAACACATGGTATCATACTCATACCCCATTTAACTATATATGAACTTGTTTATACTCAAAACACATGGTATCATACTCATACCCCATTTAACTATATTTATCAAAATACATATCCATAAATCATAATTAAGCTCATATTAATTATATTAACATAAACTTTTGGGGTTTTACACGAAGACACCTGAGATAGAGCCCCACACCACTGCTAGAGTTTGACGGCCAATAAAGTTTGTTATCGAGCATTAGATATAGACGAGTGTTTCTTTGTAGACAACTAGCTTTAGTGGCATTCTCTGGTAGGGTCCCTTGTGATAAATACTAAATGATGGGATTGATCCAACAGGGCTCAATGGGCATATAAGCTTACATGACAACCTATGATTTTTTGATGATGCTAGGGTGCTCAAGAGTATCAGTGTATACACGCCCCGAACTACTTCCTGAACTAGTTGATCTGAGTTTGGATAGAGCATCCATACAAGTGTTAAGGGCGAGGGGGACTTGGGCAATTCTGAAATTGGCGAAGTTGGCTAATAGCTCTTTAGCTACTTTCAAATATAGGACCATTCTAAAATCTTTGGCTGCATATTCTCCATTCACTTGATGGACAACAAGTTGGTAGTCGGCCAAAATGTAAAAGCGTTTGCCCTTTACTGCTAAGGCGGCTCAAAGACCCGCCAAAAGTGCTTCATATTCGGCCTCGTTGTTAGAGGCTAAAAATCTAAAAGTGATGGAGTGCTCATGCGTCAACCTATCAAGCTAAGCAAGACTACTCCTTCTCCATTACCAGCTTTGCCAGTGGATCCGTCCATTTTTAGCAACCACCAAGAGGTGATTTTCAAGGAGCTACATTCAAGTGTGTGGCGTTTCCGAGGGGTAGGTGCCTTGGCAGCTTGAGATTGGAAAGGCTTTTACTATGTTGTCGGTAAGGTTGCAGCTGATTCATCATATGGTGGGGCCGACTCAATAAGAAAGTCGGCCAAAGCCTGGGCCTTAATTGTCATCATTGGTTCAAACTGTATATTGTGCTCACTGAGCTCGACCGACTAGGCGACTATTCTTCCTGAAGTGGTGGGGTTTCTGAATGCCTTCGTCAGAGGCAAACTGGTCAGCACAATTATTGAATGTGCTTGGAAGTTAGGACGGAGTCTCCTACGGTGGTGACGAGGATGAAGAAAGCCTTTTCTATAAAAGGGTAGTTGAGTTCACCCACCTTTAGTATTTGGCTAAAATAATATACTAGCTTCTTGGTGTTCTCTTCTTCTCGAACCAGAACATAGTTGATGGCTTCGGGAGAGATGGCCAAGTATAAATACAAGGTCTCCCCTTTCCTAGGTTGACTTAGTAATGACCTAGTGCTCAAGTATGTCTTGAGCTGAAGGCTGTGCTACAGTCGGCCATCCAGCTCTTGTTTTCCTTCAGCTCTTTGCTTCCTCTTAGATTCTTAAAAAATAGGAGGCTCCTCTCGGCTGATTTGGAGAGGAAACAACTCAGTGTGGCTATCTTCCCATTTAGCCTATAGATGTCGTTCAACGTATGGGGCTCGAGTAGCCACTCTATAGCTACTATCTTCACAGAGTTGATCTCAATGGCTCTTTGGATGATCATGAACCCGAGGAAGTTTCTCGACTGCAACAAAAAAAGCACACTTGGTCAGGGTTGAGCTTCATGTAGTAGCACCGAAGGAAAGAAAAGGTTTCATGAAGGTCAGCTATGTAGGTCGATGCTTGGTTCGATTTCACCAGTATGTCGTCCACATATGCTTCTATGTTTCGGCTAATTTAGGGCATGAAGATCTTGTTGATGAGCTGCTGGTATGTGGCACCTATATTTTTGAGATCGAAGGGCATCACCTCATAGCAATGGGTCCCTTGGTCTATAGTAAATGAGGTCTTCTCTTGGTCATGCTCCTCCATAAGGATCTGATTGTAGCCAGAGAAGGTGTTCATGAAGCTGAGTAATTCATGTATCGCACTTCCATGAACTAGTTTATTGAATCGAGGGAGGAGGTAGCTATCCTTTGGACATGCTTAGTTGAGATCAGTGAAATCTACACACATCATCCACTTGTTAAGTGCCCTCTTCACCAGCACCGTATTAGATAGCCATTCCAAGTATTGCACCTCTCGAATGAATCTAGCTTTTAGGAGTCGGTCAACTTCATCGGATGCTGCCTCCTGCCTCTTGGGGGTCGAGATGTCACTTCTTCTATTGTACCGGCTTAGTGTGCTGATCGACTGTGAGCTCATGGCTTATCACTTCGAGAGGAATCCCTGGTATATCTTTTGGTCCCTAGGTGAATACATCAGTGTTCGCCAATAGGAACATAATCATATCTCCTTGTTGAGGCTCAATGAGGCATGATCCAGTCTTAACCTTCTTCAAACCTTCCTGGTCAATTAGTATCTCTTGAAGTTCCTCAATGTGAGTCGTTCTCTCTTGTTCCAATTCTTTCTCTATCCAAAAGCAAGTCTTTTCAATGGGCAGGGTCCCTTACACTCCTTTTCCCTTTTTCGAGAGTAGATAGCAGGATCTAATCTCTCATTTATTGCTTCTAGCCACGCTGACTCCTTCCGAAGTTGGAAACTTCATCATCTGATGATATGTAGAGGGGACGGCTCCCAAGAGATGGAGGATAGTTCTGCCCAATATAACATTGTGGGCCAACTTGAGATCTATCACTACAAACTAGACCTGAACGGTGGACTATCGAGGGTACTTGCCAATCGTTAGGGGGAGTGTGATCATCCCCTCTAGTTGGAGTGCATGCCCTATAAAACTGATCAGTGGACCTCAACAAGGCTACATTTAGGACTTGTCAATGCCCATCTGGTTGAAGGCGTTAATATACAGGACATCCACCGAGCTCCACATGTCGACCATGATCCTCTTGACATAGAAGACGTCAATCCCGACCATAATGATAATAGGATCACCATGAGGTGTCTCAACATCCTTTAAGTCCGCATCACTGAAGGAAATGGGCTCTTCTGCTCTTGGCTTATTGTCACACATATTCACCTGCAACACTCGCTTGGCATATCTCTTTCGAGCATTATTAGACGATCCTCTAGCTTTGAGACCGCCGTTGATAGTGTTAATGACCGCCTTGTGGCTGGGCTCGGCATCCTCTAGCTTTGAGACCGCCGTTGATAGTGTTAATGACCGCCTTGTGGCTGGGCTCGGCAGGTCAACTATTAGGTGGTAGTTGAGGGTGAGGCGACCGGTAACGAGACCTCATATTAGCTCTTGCTAGGGCAGCTTCCCTCCTGTCTCTTCGAGAAACTAGCTTCCTAATATAACCTCTTTGTATCAGGTCCTCTATATCCCTTTGGATGATTCGGCAATCATTTATGAGATGGTCATGATCTCTGTAGTATTGGCAGTATTGTTGAATGTCTCAATTATGAGGATCTGATTTTATCCGAGGAGGGTCAGAATTTAGATATCCCTCCCGTTGAACCATATAGAGGGTATCAGGGAGAGAGCTGTTAAGGGATGTGAGGAATGGCTTAGGCAGCGACTCCCTCTTTTGGTCCTTCATGTCGAACTGATTTGGATGATAGTTAGCTCTAAAGGGATGGATTGTTAACTCTCATCTTGGAAAGAGACCCCTAGCGGACTCCCGTATTGGTTCGGTTGTCTGGGCTATTACAACGGCCATCGGCGTGGCTGGTACTATACTATAAGAGTCACTGATGTTGGAACTGCTGCTACCCCTACATTGCTGTGTCACAGGTACTGCACTCCCGCTTGTGTTTCCTTGGCTGCATTCTTGTATCGTCCATATCCATATATCCATGAGCCTTTGCCATCAACTACTTGTATGTGGAACACCTCTTCTTGGCAAGTGAGTCAGCTAGCTCAATTTTTGACAGACCAGCCACAATGGCTTACATGGTGATAGCGCTTCCTGGGTTATCAACCTCCAATCGCTTCACTTGGAACCTCTTGAAATAGCTTCAGAGGCTCTCTCTCTAGGCTCATGCCTCATCTGTATCAACTGAGTAGGTAACTTCTAATTGGTGTTGGCTAAGAAGTGGTGCACAAACTTCTGACTGAGTTACTTGAAGTCACTGATGTACTTCTTCTCCAGGGAGTTCCACCAGAACTTGGCACTTCCCAACAAGGTGATGGGAAAGCACCTACATATGATGCCTTCAGGTGCCTGCAGCATGCTCATCATATCATAGTAGTTCGGGACATACTCCACAGGATCTCCATTGCCCTTGTATTTCTCTACTTGAAGCATCTTGAATTTCTCACATATGGCATTCATGGTGTCTTCAGTAAATGGAGTGNTGCTTCAGTGATTGATCGGTAAGTCCAAACATAACCGGAGGCCATGTAAGTAGCTGAGGGGCCTATAGGAGAATGGTAACGCCAAGGATATCGCTAAGCTCCTATGGTAGTATACTCCCTGCCATCACGACTAGGGTTGTGACTCTCATTAGTCACTTCCATGTATTGAGAGTAAGGTCGATGAGGATCTGCTCAGTGAGTCGGCTAGAATAGGGAAGGAGATGCGTGCGTGACTCGGCTTCTCTATTATTTGGCATGAACAGCATGCATAGGCGGAGGAGGAGCACTAAATTGGGCTTCTGGTGGAGGACGAGTTGTCGAAGGTTGGTCCCCGGATGGTGGAGGAGCAGCAGAGTAAGTAGGCTGAGGAGGACGAATCCAATGGAGGAGTTCGGTGGTGAAAGCCACAAACTGCTGCTAGAAGGCTTGGGTGATCCGCTGGGCTGACTCTTCAAGTTGGGCTTGAATAACATAAACATGATGCGGTGCTCCAGGAATGGACCGATCATGCCGATGCTTAGAATCAGACATGATTATTCGGAGAAGAAAGAAGGCTCCGATGGGTGCTAAACTGTTGATGGTTGATATAAAATAGTCAATGGGTGAAGTTATTTGGCTAACAGAGGCCCTCTAACCCCTTGAATGTCCGGTTCTGAGGTGAGCTATTCTTCCCTACAAAGGTAGAAAATTGTAAGAGTGTGGATTTGGCTTCTCCGGTTGTTCCTCCGATGATCAAGCTAGTAATTTGCTTGAATGGATGAGTAACTGAACTGTAAAAGTTCTTAAGCATTATGTGTAGAGATAAAGATCTTACCTTTTGCTAAAAATAGTAACCATATTTGTAGTGGTAGTAGATGAGTAGGATGGTAACTTTGATCGAGTATGGGCTGGCGACCAAGTGAGTATCTGTTTTGCATGTGTCGGCCAACATGTGGAGGGGATGTCACTTTCGCATTTAATGTGAAGTGACTAGGGTCATACGGTATCGACATGATCAGATGTGTCATAAAAACTATCGAGGATAGAGAAATGATATTGTCGATCATGTATTTAATGACATTCATTGTGAGGTGATAGTTGTCACTGAGCAGGAGGGGGCTCGAGACTCGAGGTAGTCGTCATCTTTCTATTCATCCGATAGAACGCCGATAAGTACCTCCTTTTTTTGAGTCGTCCTCACGAGATGTCGGCGGAATGGTCGGTCGAGTGGGTTGACCAAGAAGTTGACCTAACCATGGGTCGACATGTAGCGCCTTTCAAGTCTACCTCGTAAGATGTGGGCATGTCGAGTCGTCTGAGCTGGGTCTTTGCTTATCTTGAAGTGAAGACCTAACTCGATTACGCATAATGTGGGACATTTATCTGTTATTGATTGGAGATTACTTTTTAGCACTAAAATAGCTATAACATATACAGTCATGAATAATGTAGGGATGTATTGGATGACATTTAGGAAACATAATATTTTACATATCGCGTCCACTTTATATATATATATATATATTATATATATATATAATATATATATATATATATATATATATATATATTATATATATATATATATACTATATTATATAGTTATATACTATATATATATATATATATATATATTTATAAGTGGACTGATATGTATGTAGGGATGTATTGGACGACATTTAGGAAACACAATATTTAACATATCGGTTCCACTTTATATATATATATTATTATATATATATATTATAATATATTTATATATATATATATATATATATATATATATATATATATATATATATATATATATATATATATTATATAATATATATTATACTATATATATATATATATAATATTATTATTAATATATATATGCAGCAATATGGCGTATGCTTGGTACCAAGCACAAAAAGTTGTGCTGGTAGTGATGTGTCACATCCCCCTCCATTTCATTCAAATATGGAACCATATCACATGGGTAGTGAGTGGATGAGTGATGTGACACTCATACAAGCACAAAATTTTGTGCTTCGGTACCAAGCATATACCCATATTCTCTCTCTCTCTCTTCTCTCTCTCTTCTCTATTATATATATATTATATATATATATATATTGTTATATATATATAATATATATATATATATATATATATATATATATATGTATATATATTGTTAGACCCTAGAGGGGGGTGATTAGGGTCTTATGCTAATCTAATCCGATTTTATGCCAATTAAAACTTAATTAACAAGTTATCCTAGCAAGTATGAAATACAACAATGTATATGAGCTAGGATAAGTAATATGAATAACAATATATATCCTAACAAAGAGATATAGGCAAGGTATGTGCAAGGATATATAAACAAAACAAGGGTAAACAATCTAAACTAGATAGTGGGCAATATAATCAACAAGCAATATACAAAGACAATATAAGATATAAACATAAAAGTAAGTACGCCAATGCAATCACAAACAAACAATATGATTACGGAGTTCAGTCCCTACTGTTTGCGATGAAAGCTGATGTTTCTATTGTTATCGAATCTATTACAACTTTAGTCGTTACAATAAACTCGAATGAAATAAAAAGTTAATCTTTTTATAAGATCTCCTTACACAATGAAAACAAAAAAAAAAGTTTACAACTTTATCAAACAAACGCAGAGATCGTTTATCGGTCTTCTGCTTGCGTGGGATCTTTGCCTGTGCCGGGGTTTATCCGTGGACCACTGTCGATCAGATCTGATTGCTGAAAAATTAGGCAGAGCTTCATCTATCCGCGAAGGGATCGAGAAACCGTAGCTCTTATCTTGGCGAAGCGAGATAATCATAATCTTAAGGAACGAACCCGGGGAACTGCAGATCTGAAGAATCTCTCTCTCTCTTGCGTTGAAGAACTCGATCCGATCTCTCCTCCTCCTCTCTGAAATCCGTGCACCTTCAGTCTTCAATCCAGCAGGGCTTCGCCTAATCTCCAAATTCCAGATCTTGAAAAATGAGGCCTAAGGCTTGTATTTATAGGCTTGAGGGGATAACGGAGAGGTTAAAAACACTTAAAGGCCCAAATCTGCCTTGGAGACACCCCAGGGTCTCTCCATTTGATCGGAGACACCCTAAGGTGTCTCCCATTGATCCGAGACACCCAAGGGTGTCTCGGCCTTCGCCGAGACACCGA
>NC_033794.1:38705161-38718514 GCF_001876935.1 Asparagus officinalis
CGAGACACTCCATATGGTGTATTTGTCCGCTTCCGCCATAATTCCTTCGTCCGAACTCGGATTTGAGTGATTCGAAGTGCGTTGGAAAGCCGACAAGGAGTTCTATCAGCTCCGATGGTTGGATCATCTGTTGAATGAATGAGACACGAAGGGCGTTGTTCCTTTTGTAAACATCGCGGGACTCTCGATTAGCCCGTACCTTCGTTAGTTCACGTAGTTCATCGATTTACTTCAAGCGTTTATCGACATCAATCGAACTCCTGTGAACCGGATAGTGACATTCATCGTTGTTCCTTAATACTAAGTTGTTCGTGGAGACCTATAGGCAATTTTTGATGCCTACAGATACCCCCTCCAAAGCGTTCCAGACTCGTTTCTTTTATAAAAGAGGCTGGAATACTTTGGATGTGATTGGTCCAGCCTTCAGTCAGCGTAAAGGACCTGTAGTTAGCTTCAACTCTTAGCTCCTTTGATTTTCGGTCTATTCAATGCTTTGACGAATAGCCGAAGTCCTTCCGGCGCTGCGTTTATCGCCTAGCCGTCGTCGGAGTCTCGAGTCTACCACCAGTGAGTTGAGTTTGACTCGTGTTATTGAGTTGACTTTGAACTGACTATCTCTGTCATATTGTGCTGACTTAGTATTCAGATCACCGTATGTTGACCTAGGGTTACACGTTGACCGGCGTTGACCCTAGGGTTTCGAACGTTGAATGTTGACTTTTTGGTCGCAACGCGTTGACTGGCGTTGACCTAGGGTTACGTGTTGATCGACGTTGACCCTAGGGTTTCGAACGTCGAATGTTGACTTTTTGTCGTAACGCGTTGACTGGCGTTGACCTAGGGTTAGGTGTTGACCGGCGTTGACCTAGGGTTACGCGTTGACCGGCGTTGACCTAGGGTTTCGAACGTCGTACGTCGACACAGTTTATACTCGTACGTTTACTGGAGCATACACAGTTTAAGCTCTTAAGGTATTGGAGCATGGTGGTCCCAAGTGTCGGGGCTGCAGGACCAACTGTTAAAGCTGATTCATCTGCATTTGTGGATCTTATTTTAATATTGTTGGATAATCGAGTCACGAGACCAACTAACAGAGTTGATGCATCAATGACTCGCACTTATAGAATTTTTGGCAAATTCTCAGCCATCAACGAGTTTGATGAGCCTTTACCGACTACCGTTTGAGTCGGGCTAGCATGCAGATTGTTTAGATCCGTTCTGCACGTGACGTTAAGCTAAAAGAGTTAACCCTTTTAGTGCTACGATATTAAATACGTAGACTTCGTCTTTCTCACGGGAATAGATTACCCGGCGACGCATGTTAGGCGTTGACTTTAGGATTTTTGGCTAACCCCCAGCCTTCAACGGATTTTGTTAGGCGTTGACTTTAGGATTTTTGGCTAACCCCCAGCCTTCAACGGATTTGATTAGCCTTTACCGACTACCATTTGAGTCGGGCTAGCATACGGATTGTCTAAATCCGTTCCGCATGTAACGTTGTGCTAAGAGAGTGAATTCTCTTAGACTTGGCGCTACGACTTCGAATACATAGGCTTCATCATTATTACGGGAATAGGCTACCTGGCAACGTGTATTAGACGCTGACTTATCCCTACTTAGGCTTCGGGATAAAATACCCCAGAATCGAACTCTGGTGTCTTCTTACTTATCCCTACTTAGGCTTCGGGATAAAAGTCCCCAGAATCAGGTTCTGGTGTCTTCTTGGCAGGTAAAAGACTAACCCGGCGATGCGTGTTAGGCGTCGGCATATCCTTTCTTAGGATTCAGGATGAAATTCCCCATGCGTGTAAGGCATGGATTATGGTGTTATTAATAACAACCTGCCGCAATGTTGAATATGCGGACGAGTGTTCTTTTTAACGGTTAAGAACTAACCGGCAGCGCGGGTTAAGCGCAGACTTATCCTTGCTTAGGTTTCAGGATAGAATACCCCAGAATCGAACTCTGGTGTCTTCTTCTTCGGAGAAAGACTAAACCGGCAGCGCGTGTTAGGCGCAGACTTATCCCTGCTTAGGATTCGGGATAAACTTCCTAGGATGAATCCTAGATTGACAAATTCTTGGAAAAGGTTGACATGGGAAAGGAAGAATTTTATATTCTATTTCCCGGTCTTCTTTTAGGGTGAAGGCGAACCCGAACACAAGGAAGGAAGAATTTTATATTCTATTCCTTGATTCTGGAAAGGAAGAATTTTATATTCTATTTCCAGCGCAAAAGAAACTAGAAGTGGGATCTCCACTCCGAGAATCTGGAAAATCTAGATAAACCTCCCTTTTATAGGATTGGTTATCTAAAGATGAGAAATAGGTTCTTCGTTTATCGAAGTGGAATTCCAACTTCGGTTATAACCATGAGAAGGCTTAACCAAAGAGAAAAAGAAAGGAGTTCTTTCGTTTATCGAAAGGGGACTATGAACTGAGAGTGGACCTCTTGTTCATGGAAAGAATCAAGAGGGCCAGAAAAACATTTTTGGTGGACTCACTGTCAATTGAAATTGATCAGTGAGGGATTTTGGTGGTGAAAATGATTTTGGGTTATCCTCTAGAATATTAAGTGTAATATTCTTCAAGGAACTTCCCGGTAAATGGGTTATCCTGAATATACTAGGGATAGTACTTTTTCAGGAACTTCCCATTTATTGGCATTAATTGCCTGGCGCCCTCTTGAGTAATCAGGCGATATGCGCCGTTTGAATAGACTGTGTCTATTACAAACGGTCCTTCCCATTTGGGTTCGAATTTACCTTTCTTCTTGGAGGTGAGAATTATTGGTCGGCGAGCAGCGAGGACCAGATCTCCTTCCTTGAAGCTTCTCTGTCGGACTCTTTTGTTAAAAGCCCTTGACATCCTGGCTTGGTAAAACTCGATGTGTTGTTGAGCCTCCAAACGCTTTTCATCCAGCCTCTCGAGCTCTTCGAGACGCTTCTGATGTTGTTCCTCCGTCGTCATCTCCGTTGCGAGGGCGATCCGAAGGGACGGAATCTGAATTTCCAGCGGTAGCACAGCTTCACATCCGTATACCAGCGAATACGGGGTAGCTCCCGTAGGCGTGCGTATGGTGGTGCGATAAGCCCAGAGTGCTTCACCGAGTTTATCGTCCCAGTCTCGTTTATTGGTCTTCACGAGCTTGGACAAGATCTTAATGATCGTCTTGTTAAACGCCTCCGCTAATCCATTCGCGGCGGGGTAATAAGCTGTCGACGAAACATCTTCGATTTTGAACTTGTCGCAGAATCTGACGAAGGCATTGCTTATGAACTGTGGACCGTTGTCATGAATGATCCTTCTTGGCACGCCGTGTCGGTAAATGACATGATGCTTGATGAAATTGATGACGTTGTTCGTCTTCACTTCTCTAAGCGGAATCGCTTCAGCCCACTTTGAGAAATAATCTGTGATCGCGAGGATGAACCGATCACCTTTGACTGAAGGGGGAAAAATAGGACCGACTATGTCCATGCCCCAAGTCTCGAACGGCCAAGACGTGGTTGACGTGTGCAACTGCTCTGGCGGTTGATGCATATAATTCGCATGTATCTGGCAAGCGTGGCATTCTCGTGCGTATTCGATTGCGTCACGAACCATCGTTGGCCAGAAATATCCCATCCTCCTGATGCGATCATACAGTTTAGGACCGGGCTGATGCGCACCACATTCTCCTTCGCTTCCTGGCTTGAGGCGACGATACCAATCGAAGGCGGCTCCGCGAAGAGTGCCAACGAAGGACCGTACCATCAGAGGCTCATTACCAGAGATAACACCCAGGTGTGATTTGAAGTAAATCAAATGCTGAGTGGGTGAACCCTTCCCATCAAACGGCGTGAAGTTAATTAGACTGAACTTCGCCGGATAGGGGATTGATTCCCATTCTCGTGGGTATGGACAAGGGATGCCCGTCCTCTTCGTTTCTTGAGCGGAAATCCACATATTGATTTTGCTCTTGAGATTTTTAATCTTCAGGTTTTCACCTGAGTCTTCATCAGCATTCTTGTTACCACCCCCTGCATTGCCGGGAGGATTATTGGCGTTATTTGCACCTGTGTCCTCATCTTCCAGGTTGACCTGGTTACGACGACTTGGCTCGCCTTGCTGGTTTGTCAGCGCTCGAATTTGCTGGTCATGCATTTCTCTCATATTCTGCATGGCCATCTGCATTTCGAACTTGAAGCTCTCTTGTTGTTTAGCCATGGCTTCTTCGAGCATCTTGGCCACTTGTTCTGCGCTTATCATAAGCGACTCGCGGGGTTGTCCCTCGCTGGATACCGTATTGTCTGATGCAACAGCAGAGCAGGCATCCGATTCTTCATCTTCTGAAGGTAATCTTGTCCGAATCCTACCATAAGTTCCTCATATGATGGCTCCGGACTGCAGACGGGTCATCCGCCGGGGTACTTCCGGGATTGACTCGGGATTATCCCGCGTCGATGTCCCTTTGCTGGTCATATTAGTGGTGACCCTCGGAAATTCTCCGTCTTCGACTACCCTTCTTCTTTGTCGGAAACGCCTAGACCTTGGTTTTGGCGTTTCGGTACTAAGACTTTCGAAAACCGAAATTCTTTCGGGGACCATCTTGATGCAATTGCACTCAGACAGTACTGCCCAAATGAGTTTGGAACAGGGGCATTGAGTCTCTAGTCTTCGAGGACTCCTCTTCCTGTTTTTTCTCATACTCCCATCACGATAGTACAACTCGTCAGCTTGACATTCGGAGTAACCTATCGTGTGTCGACACGACTTCTCAGGTATAATGTCATCATCATTAGACAACGACGTTTCCTTCTGAGGGCGGACTGCCTTTCTAGGGCCTTAAAGAGTCACGCGCCTCGAAACACGCCTTTTTGGGCGTGAGTTCTCAGCGGGCTCCTGGACTTCGATGCGCAAATTAGTACGCGCAGCTACCATGAACTCCTTGTCATGTTGAAGGTGGCGGCGACCCCTAGCATGTTGAGTCGTTCGGGGCTTCTTCATCGGGCCCAAACGTTCTTGAAGCGGGGCTTTGCATCGCTCATCGAGAAGTAGACCGAGGCGCTCAAAAACTGACTTCCTTATTCGGGATGGTCCCGCGGGATCTCCCGGAGCAGCTATGGGAATTATCGGCGACTTAGGTTGGTTCGCCGGGGGTTGAACTTGCTTCGAAGGTCGCAATGATTGTTCCTTAGCCTGAATCGCCGCTTCAGACTTCGGCTTCCATACTTGGCGGGGTGGTGGCGGCTTTTTGGCCACTTCCTTCTGCAATTCCTGTGCCTTCCGTACAAGAATCCTCGTCTGCGCTAACAGTGAGCGGCGCTTATGGATGAGCTCCTCAAGAGTTGAACGGGTTCGTTTGACACGAACCCATTCATTAGTAGGTGGTTGGGAGGAGGTTCCCAAAGCTTGTTGCTGGAACACTTTGCGCCTTCTGCGTTTTAGATCCACATCATAGTAGATCCTGTCAACAGGCTCCAAAGCCTTGGCAAATTGACGCGCGAGATGTTGACGGCGCCTTTGACGAGCCCTCTTCGTCAACACTGGTGCACTTTCAACGGGCAACTCCTTGACTTTCGAGGAGTTGTCACGAACGTTGGATCTGGTTTCTTTGGAAGCCGGCGGATCGTTGCGAGGTGTAACTACAGCAGCGATGGCGGAGAGATCGTCTTCTTGGATCTTCAGATCTGAAGACCAGCGGATCTTCCTGGAGGAGGAAGCCTTCCTGCACCTGCAAGGAGAGGCAGATCTGGAGGAGGAGGAGGAGACATACTCCTCGAACTTCTGCTGGTCGAACTCGTATTTGACCTCTTCAAGCACCGGGATCTTGATCATCGGCTGCGGCACGACAGCTTCGGCAGCAAAGCTGTTGGCTCCCACTGTGGTCGCCAGTTTGTTTGCGATGAAAGTTGATGTTTCCATTGTTATCGAATCTATTACAACTTTAGTCGTTACAATAAACTCGAATGAAATAAAAAGTTAATCTTTTTATAAGATCTCCTTACACAATGAAAACAAAAAAAAGTTTACAACTTTATCAAACAAACGCAGAGATCGTTTATCGGTCTTCTGCTTGCGTGGGATCTTTGCCTGTGCCGGGGTTTATCCGTGGACCACCATCGATCAGATATGATTGCTGAAAAATTAGGCAGATCTTCGTCTATCCGCGAAGGGATCGAGAAACCGTAGCTCTTATCTCGGTGAAGCGAGATAATCACTCTTCTTAAGATTACCACAACGGGATAATCTTAAGGAACGAACCAGGGGAACTGCAGATCTGAAGAATCTCTCTCTCTCTTGCGTTGAAGAACTCGATCCGATCTCTCCTCCTCCTCTCTGAAATCCGCGCACCTTCAGTCTTCAATCCGGCAGGGCTTCGCCTAATCTCCAAATTCCAGATCTTGAAAAATGAGGCCTAAGGCTTGTATTTATAGGCTTGAGGGGATAACGGAGCGGTTAAAACACTTAAAGGCCCAAATCTGCCTTGGAGACACCCCAAGGTGTCTCCATTTGATCGGAGACACCCTAAGGTGTCTCTCATTGATCCGAGACACTCCATATGGTGTATTTATCTGTTTCTGCCGTAATTCCTTCGTCCGAACTCGGATTTGAGTGATTCGAAGTGTGTTGGAAAGCCGACAAGGAGTTCTATCAGCTCCGATGGTTGGATCATCTGTTGAATGAATGAGACACGAAGGGCATTGTTCCTTTTGTAAACATCGCGGGACTCTCGATTAGCCCGTACCTTCGTTAGTTCACGTAGTTCGTCGATTTACTTCAAGCATTCATCGACATCAATCGAACTCCTGTGAACCGGATAGTGACGTTCATCGTCGTTCCTTAACACTGAGTTGTTCGTGGAGACCTATAGGCAATTTTTGATGCCTACACCTACGACCTACGTCTCCGCTCCTCACCTCGAGGAGATCTCCAATATCACAACCGGGTTTTCTACGTTCACCCGAACAACGTTTACACCTCACAATACAATCACTATGCAATCACACCTCACACACTATAGACATGATAATAAACATGCTACAACGACTGGTTATCAGAAAGGACCTCCCAAATGAAAAATATCATCATTTTACAAAATAGTCCAAAACACGAAAATGTAAACATATGAATTTTGACACTTAGGCTAAACCATGTTTTGAAACTTTGCACAACGATTATGTAGACTTAATAAAATATGTATATGAATATTGTTAAGTCTAAAAACTAAGAATATGATATTTTCACAAATACATTAGAGAATGAAACATAGGAGTATGTATATGAAAATATATTTGTTTCATATCTAAGTAGATAAACCAAATCACAATAATAAATATGAAATATGTGATTTCATATTATAAACATGAAAACCCAATACAATGCATGTATATATATCTATATATATGCATAGAAACCAAAACTTATGTCCGACAACTTGGTGTGTTGGTAGTTATAGAAAAATTAATGTATAACATGATTCAATGATTATCATACGCGAGAGAGCGAGAGAATCATCCACAAATGCGGGCTACAATCATATGATTTAGAAGGCGTCATAGGAGGCAAATCCGTGCCCGCGCCCGGCCATATGAAAAGGAATAAAATGTGTGTCGTACTAATAATGATACTGTCTGAGCTATTATATAGATATATTAAACTCACTAACATATAATAGTAATAAAACCTATATATTAACTATAAATAATTTAACACTTACCCAGTTTGTAATCTTTAGATTATACTATTCCATTAGTAACTATATATCACTTAGGTATACACATGTAGGATTATAGAAGCTTGAACTCATTATAGATCTTATTACACTTGAATTGCAAGATGATCTTTTGGTCATACCCCGAAAGCAATATAAAATATGTTATGCTTGGTAGTGATTGCACATTCCCGCCACTAACGCTCTCATTTGACTATGAATCGTTATGGCCTCGCAGCATATCATTCAAGAATAATCGGAACGCATCACACATTCCACACATGGGTACCGTCCAGAGATCGGATAAGAACTGTGACACATCGACGTTACTAAAGCACTAAATGATTTTGTTTGACATTAGGTATATATATATATATATTATAATATAATAATTATATATATATATTAAAAATGGACTAATATTATGTTAGGGATTTGATTGGAAAAGACATGTAGAAGCAAACACAATATAAGTGGACTCGATTTGTATGTAGGGAATGTAATTGGACACATGTATGGAGACACAATCATTTTAGAGCATAGTCGGGTCCCAACTTTTAATGAATATATATATATATATAATATACCCTATCTAATATATTCAATATATAATATTATATATTATAATAATATATATATATATATATAATATATATATATAGTATATATATAGCGAAGAGAGAAGAGAGAAGAGAGAGAAATGGGTATGCTTGGTACCGAATGCACAAATTTGTGTTTTGTAGTGATGGTGTCACATCTTATCCACACTCACTAACCCATAGTGAATGTGGTTCCATATTGAATATGATGGAGGGAATGTGACAAAACCCCATCACTACCGGATTTGGTCGAAGAGCCATTCTGAACTGACCGGATTTAAAGATCATTTCCAATGTCTCATCAACGTCTCAGATAGAAAAAGCGGATTGTGCCAAGTCCATATATGAAGATGACTAGACCTTCTATATACATTGTATTAACGCAACGATTGAGGAGATTAATATACATTGAAAAAAACACATATCCCTGATATAGAATAGCTGGGGTAATATTACCTAGAAGCTATCCGAAAAACAATAACAGGAAAAATACATTGATAGTAACTAAGTGATTTCATTACTATTCACAATCTTAACAAGTCTAAGTGTCTTATCCATTGAATCAAACATGCATCTTAGCATCGAAGAATGCGATACATTCTGCGAGGTTAGAACCTTAGAAGTAATGAACGAGCTCCGGCTAAAATCAATCACATTTCTGCCTCCGAATATACATAACTCAATATATATATATATATAATATATATAATATGAAGCCAGTCTATCTACCAGTTCAGAGGAATGTCCTCTTCTAGAACAACAATCTCGAACAGATGACCTAAGAGCATTTCAAGCCCAAAATAATTAATGGGTACTCACTTTCTTTCCATACATACACATGCGACAGGTTGGAGAGATTATCCACCCCTATCGATCGCTCCCATACTATTAGAGATTAGCAACCAATACCTCATCGTAAATCAGAGAAAGCGACTTTTTTTTCATTCCCGCGTCAAACACCGAATTGAGGAAAAAATAGGATACAAACAAAAAATACATTGTGGATATCCGCTCCGTGAAACTTGATCTAACATATTCTAAAACCCGCAACACACCAAGTTTTGGGTGAATCCGTCTCGTTACGCTCCATCGAGCCATGTGAAAGTTCTATCATTCAAAACCGTTAAATTGATACGATGGATGAAGGTGCAACTGACGAGGGTTCGACCCAACACTTGGTTGCTGTTGGGGTTTTAGAATATGGTAATCCAAGTTTAACGGAGGGATCATCCAACAAGCGTGCATCATGTGATTTTTAAAGGCGTCATAGAGAAATCCCCTCTCATATGACAAGGATACTCATTAATCTTAATCTCTCTCTTCTCTCTCTCTCTAATATATATCATATATATATATATATATATATATATATATTATATATATATATATAATATAATATATATATATATATCATATATATATATATATATAATATATATATAAAGAGAGGGAAAAATGGGTATGATTGAGTACCGCATTAGCCGTTCAAGCTCCACTCTTACCGAAGCATAGAATTTATGCTTGGTAGTAAGTGTCTCATTCTTATCCACTCATTGTCATTCTCCCAGCAACTCCCAAAGGACCCACATCGTGAGGTGGGCCCCGATTTCAATGAGTGGAGAGGGAATGTGACACCTTCACTCTTACAACGCACCCAGACCCTATTTTTTTCATCGCTATGGATACCTAACGCATAACCCATCATACATTTTCTCGTGTATTTAATATATTATCATTATATAATTACTACTATTATATATATAACTATATATATATCAATATATAGAGACGAGAGAAGAGAGCAGAGACTCCTATCGAACTTCAAGTTGATGTTCAGCATCAAACTCCTAGCCACTCATTTATTAATATAAAAAATATTTCATTATCATGCAAGGATCCTATGCAATATGACTCGGCTAAAAAAGTTTGGTGACACAAACTTTTTAGCTATCATATTAAGATAATGATACAAGTTTGGCGTCTAATATAATATAGTTATATATACCCTATACTTAGATTCAATATATATATATATATATATTCTATATATATATATATTAATAATACTAAAGATATTTTAAAAGGTAAAATATTTGACCAAAATTTTATATGAAAATAGATCAAACACTAAATTAATTCTCTATTCTAATAGAAGATGACACATGTTCAGCTAATTTTAGCTTTCTAAAAGTTTTTTTAATTAAAATTATTCTTATCCATAATTAAAATATTATATCCATAAAAGTAACCCTCAATGATAGTATATATCTCTTAAATCGTTCTCATTTTCAAGTTAACCCAGAAATTTACAAACAACCCTATAAATATGAAAAGTTACAAATAGCTACCCAAAATATCTAGAATTAAAAATAACAAGTTAAAATTTTTTTTGAAAGTTACAAAAATCCCCTTAAAATTCTTAAAAATTATAGAAAACCCACTGACAAATAAGTATATTACAAACAAAGCTTTAAAATTTTAAAAAATCATATAGTCTCTAAAAAAATTTGAAATTGCAAAAAACCTTTTAAAATCTCAAAATTAAAAATAATAATTTTAAAATTCTAAAATCACAAGTGACACACAAAACATCTATTCATAAGTTAAAAACAATCTCCTAAAAAATCCAAAAATTAGAAACTACACTTTGTAAATTTTAAAAAATACCAACAACCAATTAATAATTCAAAAAACACATGAAATATATGAAAAGTACAAAAACACCATAAAAATTAAAATAAAGACTAGTTCCCTAAAAATTTTGAAAATTACAAACAGACCCCTCAAAATCTAAAATTACAGGTAATTCCCTAAAAATAAAAAAATTCAAAAAATAAGTAAATAATTAAAATATTCAAGAAAACAACATTTAAATTCCTAAAAATTATAGAAAACCCACTAACAATTAACGATACTACAAACAAACCCTTGAAAAAGTTAAAAAATAAACAACACTCTTTAAAGCTCAAATAACCTCTTAAAACAAAAAAAATATTAAAATTACAAAAAAACATAAAATAAAAACAATAAATAACATCCTAAATAATTTAAAATTGAAAAGAACCCTAAATTTGAAATAAAAGATAAACAGACTCATGAATTAGAAAATTACATGAATATCTTAAAATCATGAAAAATAGAAAATTATGATAAACTGCATAAAAACTAAAAATTACAAATGGTAGTGTAAAAATGTACAATTACAAAGAGCCTCCTAAAAGTTTGAAAATCATAAATAAACCCATTAATTAGAAAATTACAAATAAACCTTGAGAAAATTAAAAGAATACCCCAAAAATTATAAAAAATACTAATAAACCGCTAAACATTCTAAATATAGAAACAAACCCCTTTGAAGTCAAACAATTACAATCAACCTCTTGAAAATTCTAATAATTACAACTAATCTCTAAAAGATCTAAAAATTAAAAACATTTAGCATTTGGGGTTTTTGGCCAAACATTATTGTGGGTAAAGTGAAGAAACGTAAAAGGTATTGGGTATTAGGGTGCATTTTGTTCATTTGACTATTGTTGACGTTGGCTATCAAACAGTTAGATTACATCTATGGGTTATGAGATGTGTAGGTTTCTCCAACTTCTTCAGATAGCTAGACCTTGGGCCAGTAGCTCCATCCTACGCATGAAGAGTACTAAGAGGTCGAAGCTGAGATCTCTAGTAGTTCCTCTGACGGTCAAGTTAGTGAAAAGCTTGAGTGGAGAAGATGAATAATGATAGAGTTTTCTAGGGAAAAATTTGCTTACCCTCAGCCGTGGACATCACTCCCTTTCATAGTCGATATAATGGGGGTAAATGGGTAACTTAGGTCGAGGTCAGGCAGGTAGCTTTGTTGGCATTTACTTTACAGGTATCGGTTGCTAAGGGGCTGAGTCATCCAAGTATTTAATGCGATGGTGACTGGGCAGGGTGTGGTTGACGAGGTCTGATGTATCATAAAGACTTTCGAGATAGGAGTAGTGATGACTCTGATCATGCATTTAACATGATGGCAGTCAACTTTTGGCAGTGGGCTCGAAGATGCATCACCTTCCGACTCGTCTTACTAGAGGTCATCAAGTACCACCTTTCTAGCCGGCTTCGCAAGTTAGAGGTCATCAAATACCACCTTTCTAGTCGGCTTCACAAGTTATCAGCTCGGATGGTCGAGTAAGGATGTCTCGAATCTGTGGGTAGGTCGACAAGCACCGCCTCTCTGGTTAGCCTTGCAAGTTATCGGCAAAACAGGGGTCTTGTTTGTAATTGTGTTGGTGTTGCTCGAATTGTCCTGCTCTTGGAGTTGCTGAATTGAAGGTAATTAATCATGGGACGAGTGTTGACTTTCAATAGAGGATTAATGCTTAGATTATTTGCAGGACATATATGAATTAATGATGTTAGTTTTGAGGATTTTTAGTCAAAAGTTATTGGGGGTTTAGTGAAAAGTTTTTAATATATTGAGGATTTAGTTCCAAACACCAAACCTATCAGAGGTTTACCAAAATTTACTCATATTTTAATTTTGAATTTTACATGAAAGTCCCCCCAAATTCATACGTAAATAAAAGAAATATTCACAACTGAGTTAAGTAAAAAAATAAACTAAAAAGAAAAACATATTGATATTTAATCATGTGTAATGCGCATGCGTCCAAACTAGAGAGAGTGTGTGTGTAATTGATAGCGAAAAACTAATTAAAAAACTTCAATTTGTGTAAAGGAAAGTGATATCTGAGAAAACGAGGGGATGCTGTTTCTAATCACCCAAAGGATGCTGTTTTCATTAGTTAATAAGATGTATGAATCACCTTGCAACTTTTTATTAATGCGGACAGTTGGCCGGTGAGTGCAGATCCAATTATTCATTTATTTGTACGGCAAATGCAGCTGTCTCATGATTTCCATCCACTAAAATGTCGGACAAGTGGCAGCTTCTCATAACTCCATTAGGAAAAAAATTTATGTAGAAAAAGAAATTTATGTAGGAGGATGAAGGCCCCCTGTTATTTATGATTAAAAAAGAGGGTTTTTTTAAAGGAAAAAAATTAACAGAAAAAGAGGC
>NC_033794.1:38718524-38721984 GCF_001876935.1 Asparagus officinalis
GTGACTAATAATTTTAAATGGAGTATTTCCGCATTATCAATGTCATGTGAGGTTAGCGTATTGCTGAGAATTTTAAGTATTAATGTTCTTAAGAAAAAGCCATCAAAATTTTGCTTAGTTTCTTTAAGTATTTGCTACGTACGCATCGAAATTTGAGCCAATGAAATGCAACCCCTGTTATCTATCTTATCGTTTAAACATTGAGCAAAGAATCAACACTGACCAATGCTATAGTTTATTGCAATAGGCGATAGCGTAATTTATGTTTCGCTTTTATAATGATGAGATTGTTGGATCTCGTGGTCATGGTTGCATCTAAGTCAAGGGGTACCTAATAACTTAAACATTTTTGTGGTTATGTTTGTTGGAAATTCGTGCTAAATATATGCAAAATACACAACGAAAGACTATATGTATAATAATACTAAGCATGTATAGAATATGAAAACAAGGTAGAACCATCTTTATTAAATCTAACATGATTGCTATAAAAAAGAGAGCAATCAAGAGCTTTGAATGCTTACTTTCGTAGCGTGATTCGATGGTAGATCGAACAACCCCTAGCTCTTTCTCCTTGTTGTTGTAAACCACCTTGTAGTGGATCTCCAAGTTTTCAAATGATCTTGATAAAATTGAAGAGCTCCTATATAGAGTGAGATATGTCATGACTCATCTCATGAGTCATGCCATGAGTCATCTAAATGCAATGATTCCTTTCATGAGTCATGCAATGACTAATCTCATGAGTCATGCAAAGAGTCATGAAGAATCAAAACTATGTGCTAAAACCATGTGTCCAAACCATACCACATTAATAACTCATCTTATGACTCATTAATCAAGGTATAATAAAGTGTGTATTTTAAAAATAAAAATATCACATCAATACGGTGTTTTATAAATACGGTATTACGTAATTTTTTCAATCATTAACTAATAAGTCATCATATGACCAAAAAATCAATGAGTTAACCAAAAGTCAACTGTTGACCAAAAAGTCAACCAGTTGACTAAAAGTTAACTTTATGGGAAAAATACTGAAATTTATTTCTTAAGCACATAGCATTCTGTTTTTTACCAATACATATAATCGTTTATGTGTATCCGGTGAAAATCATATATGCGTATCAATCATATGCATTAACTCTATAAATTATATTTTATAGGATTCAAGTACGCTTGGTGTGACTCTAGGGCCTAACTTAAGACTCGGTAGTGGATCATATCCACAAATACAACAGATGTGCTAGCTACACATGAAGACTACCTGAGTATAAGTTATGATAAAGGTCTGCAAGATGTTTACCCAAATTTATCAGGACCACTCAGTGATAATACTGTACAGTCTGGTTTCTTTGTCAAACCATGTCAAACTATAGAACCTAGGGTATGGAAAACTGTCAAACCCTAATAGCTTGATTAGTGTTTGTTGATATTAAACTTTTAACCTTTAAGATCAAACTGACACTTCGTTTATCTTATTTACCTTGGCCAAGCATTTCCAGGCTATAGTTATATCAAACAATCTTATGACATCAACCCCTTATAGTGGGAGAGACGAATCTCATCTTGGCATCTCAATATCTACTTATGTCTCGGGATGCACCCAATAAGAACCGTTATGCACAACTCAATGAGAACTGTGATTAGGTAAAAATCTAAGAACGTATATACTGACATATAAGATATTACACTCATGCCTCAGGTCAAGAGACTACTTTGTACTATATCACTTTAGAACTTCGATTTGACAGTTAAGTATAATTACAAACTAGACGTCCTCAGTGAGTTGTTCAGTCAACTCATTCAATAATGAGTCACCTATATACTATATCTTAATGTCTCATATCAATGATCCAAGAGATGAATCATCATCCTACCAAAGGAGAAATATAGTATACACTAGTCTTCCCAAAGTGATGATATCTCATTTCTACACTTCATCGAGTAGGAACATTTTAGAATATACGTTAGCGACAAATCGGATCTCTTCATTACGATCATATTCGGAATGTATAATAGTCTAGTATCATTCTAAGGACTTTATCTGTATTAAAATACCAGATAAATCTGATCAAAATAGCATACTATTTTGAACAAGGGTGTTATATTCATATAGGTCCTATTACAATATATAATTATTGCCTATAGGACACCTATATCTAACAATGTTTGTATCTACTTTGGTCGATTTAGTTGTCAAAATATCAGAATTAAGAAATAGATTTAAAAAAAAAGATAACTTCTAAAATTATAAAGTAGAAAGTAATAAAATAAATTTTTTGTTATACATATTTTTTAAGTAGTGGATGTTGGCGCACGCCACGCGCAACCCGATACTGATCGGTGAGCACCAACTGACGATCTATGCGAAAGAGCAGCCTGTGGAAGTATAACCGGATACCATGATTAGGTCTCCTCCTTCTTTGTAAACCAATCGATCAGTGGGAGATGTGGAAACACCGAGAAAACCCGTTTGAACTAAAGAGAATAGTAACATACCATAGAAAATAGATGAAGAGCACAAAGACACTGGATTTATATGATATAGCAATCATCTATGTCCATAGGGAGAGAGTTGAGTCGTCTTTTATTCTAAAGATTACAAGATAACCTATTTGTGCATTCTTGATGAAGAACTAGCGTAAAACCCTCTTAATCTCACCAAAAGATCTCTCACAAACTCTAGATCATTCCCCTTTATTTCTCTCTATTTCTCTTTCACAGTATACAGCTCTCTTTGCCTTCCGTTAAACTGTGGAGCTTAAGAAAAACCTTATTTATAGAGTAAAATCCCAAATACAGAAAATTTCCCAAAGTAGCCGGTTCTAAACCGACCCAAATTGGGTTTTAATCTAGTTTGGCACACGAATAGCCAACAGTGACCGGTGGTCGTTGTAGCTCTGGCCTGCTATCGTCGCCAGTGGCAGACGACGGTCCATATATAGCTATTTTTAGTCCTTTTTTCTCCATTTTGCCACCATTCGGACATCCTTTCTTCTATTTTCTTTTGAATTGTTGTTTTTTAGCGCCGAAATACAAGGCTATTCCTAACATTGGAACAGTACTTAGCTTTTATTCACTTTTTCATGTTGACAACAATGAAAATTTTCTACAAAGTAACTAATAAAAAATTATTTAAAAACTAATTTCTTCCTAAATTCTTGATATTTCACCAACTTTCGAGTTATTTCAAGCTTTAAGGACAGAAATAAGTCCGAAGACATGTGTCTAGATGCTTCATAATTGTTTAAGGAAATATTGTAAGTACATTTTGAGAAACAAATAGTTCTTTTGCTAACAAATTAACAGGGCCTAGTATGGTTGACAGAGAGATATTTGAATAGGAAAACATCAACTTGCCACTTAAAATTTGGTATCTTTAGTCTTGGGAAATAGCCTTGTATTTCGAAAAGGGAAGCGAAACAAGGTGCAAAAGAGGCGAAACGGTGGCAATTGG
>NC_033794.1:38722006-38735078 GCF_001876935.1 Asparagus officinalis
GCCGGTCTGACTGGCAAAATTCTCTGACAATATAATGGCCGTCAGACCGGTCGGTCGGACTAGATTCGGGTAGTTTATTGGTTTGGGTCTATTTTGTATTCTACTCAGATTAGGACTACTATATGGTACAATATCCGATTTTGGGCCCTATAAAAGAAGGCTTTATAAGTCTAGGGTTAGAAAGAATCATACCAAGGAGTGCTGCATATTGTAAAAGAGAAGAAAAGAGAACTAAGGAGAGAAATATGGGGTTTGAGAGATCTCTTAGTGAGATTGAAAGGGTTTATTGTAGAATCTATTTTAGATCATAAGAGTAGATTATCTTGTAATCTCTAGAGCAAAAGATGACTTTATTTTCTTGCCGTGGACGATGGCGATCACCGAACCACATAAATTCAATGTCTTTGTCTTTTGATCTATTGTTCTGAGGTATTTGCTTTACACTTTTGTTCGAACTATTATTTTCTCGGTATTTTCACATTGCCTAGTGATTGATTGGTCTACAAAGGAGAAGGTCTAATCAAGAGTTTTGGTGATGCTTCCGCAGGATACACTTCCGCATAGATTTCTGATTGGTGTGTATCCATCAGTGTCGGGTTGCGGATGGCGTGCGAAAACATCTAAATCACATGATCGTTTACCCTAGTTAATACGATAATATATCCTCTCAGCTCAGTTCAGTAGTAAAGGATTAGGATGGGGAGCAGAAAATCCAAGATCAGTAATTCCTGCTCTAAGCAAGAAACGGTTCTAATGAAATTGATGTAATTTCGTCTATGAATATTTCTCGCTGTTGGCAAAAATCTGCGGTTAAGTTTATAGGACGTTTATAATTTTTTCATTGAATTCAACACAATGTTAACTATAAATAGCACATTTTCTCTGCAAATCATTATTTGTACATCACCTCAGTCTGATATACAGACACTTAGTAGATACTGCTCTATTTCGAAGTGTAGGATTCAATATTCTCAGAATCTGATACAGAGATCGCCATCTCCAGGGATTTCGACGATTCATCTACTTGTTCCCTCGATGGAAAATTTGAGCACGAAGGGGATTCTTCATGACGGTAGTGATTTCAAATCCTTCGGTTAGATCAACCTCTTGTCCTTCCGCTGTTCTCCATTCGAACTTCCTCACCAAATTCGCTACAAAATACTCCAAATGCAACATGGCAAGCCCATAACCAGGACATATCCTCCTCCCTGCACCAAAAGGCATCATCTTGATCTCCCTGCTTCCCGTTATATCCACTACTTCGTCAGAAAAATCACCATTTCCTTTTATAAACCTCTCCGGCTTGAACTCCATTGGATCCTCCCACACTTTCTCATCCCACCCTAGTTGAACAACGTTGGTATGTATCTCTGATCCTTTCGGTATCAAATAATTGTTCAATTTCACATCCCGTGCCGCTCTATGAGGCAGTATGAAATGAGCTGGCGGGTGTCTCCTCAGCCCTTCCACGACCACCGCCTTCAGATACGGCATCTTCTGCAAGTCTTCCTCCTTGATCTCCTCGTTCGCAGGTATCACCCTCTCAATCTCCTCTGCTAGCTTCCTCTGTACCTCCTGATGTTTCACTATCTCGGCCATGATCCACTCCAATCCAGCCGATGTTGTCTCGGTGCCTCCGCTGAGAAACTCGTGACACAGGTTCACTATCTCATCCTCACTGAGCTTCCTCCCCCCCTCTTCAGGGATCTCTAGATCGAGAAGGGAATCAACATAACAATATGGAAGAAACTCTCCTTTGTCCCCCTTGAGCTTCCGTTCTTTCCGCGCCCTTATCAAGGGGTTGAAGATCTCCGCCTGTCTCCTCCTAATCCCTACAATCTGGTTCCACTTCCTGCGGAACAAAACCTTCATAACCCTCGGAAGAACAGCAAAAAGGTTGAACCTGACGAAGAGGAATAGCAGAGAGTACTGGATATCCCTTATCTCTTCGATCTCCTCTTCGTCGAGTTTCTGCCCAAAACACATGGCAACGAGCAAGCAGAACATTGTGAAGCTAAATTTCTTCACGGGTATCACTTCGTTCTCTCTATCCTCTTCCTCTTCCTCTTCCTCTTCCTCTCCTCCTCGAGCGTTGAGTTTGCTGACAAGTAGTTTAAACGCCCAACTGCGTGCTGGGGCGAATTTCTTTACGGAAGAGGGATGGAGCATCTCCGAGGTGAGATTGCGTCGGAGTAAGCGCCATAGAGGGCCATGCGGTGATGTATTTATGTCATGTCCGTTGCACGTTAGGTAAATCATAGGCTCTTTAAGCGGAGGGCGGTCTGCGATGGCCGAGCCAAGCTGAACCAGGGCTTGGTGGGCGATCTCACGGTCCTCGATGAAGATGTTTGGATGAGAGGGAGTTCGAAGGGACATAATAGGGCCATAGGTTTTGTGGAGGTCATGGATGACTTGCTCGAGCTCGAACAGAGATTTCTTTTTAAAGATTATGTTTTTAGCAAAGAAGGCTATGGTTGATGGTCCGGGAGGAAGAGAAGGAGCTTTGGGATTGAGTTTGGATAGGAGGAAGGGGAGAGAGAGGGTGAGGGTCAGAGAGAGGAGGACGAGGATCCAAGATTCCATTATTTCGTCTGCAAGCTTCGCCTGTGACTCTGGTATTTGATAATTGCGAAAAATATGTCAAGGCCCCCAAAAAAGAAAGCTCTAGTGGTCTAACCCCTTGAAGTTTTTGACAGTGTTTTATCCATAAAAAACCCAAGAAATTGTGATCTAGCCCATTTTCACTAGCTCCCAAAAATCAACCCCAAAAAGTTCCGAAAATACCCTTCCCCTTTTCTTCTTCTTCTTCTTCTTCTCTGCGTCTTTCTCCTCCTCCTCTCATCTAACTACTCATTTCTCCTCTTCTTCTCTCCTCCTCCTCTCCCCTAATCCTATCTTTCCCCAAAAACTATACCCCTTAACCCTTCCCCCAAAAACTGACGCTCTCTCTCCCCCCCCTCTCTCTTCTCTCGCTCAGAATCCTATAAGCTCAAGAGAATCCAAAAAATCTTAGATTTGAACTCAACCCTTCACAAGATCCCTCAAAAGTCTGTTTAAAAAAAAAATAGAAAATGGTCGAAAACCAATTTGAAGAAGAGTGAAGGAGACGATACCCACTTCGAAGTTGTTCATCGTCGGTGCCCCTCAGATCCGACGACAAAGGAGGCTCTTTGAGAATCATCTGCCTCCTCCTCTGCATATCGTTATACCCTGCCGTCAGCTCTTCTTCTCTGGCATCCGCCTCATCTGAGGATGATGACAGTAACGAGGCAACAATGGCCCTGTTGTGCATGAAAAGTGGATTGGATTTTATCCACCGAGACTCTTACATTTGTAACTTGACTTGCATGGTGTCGTTAGGCGAGAAGGCTATGTTGTCAATGCTAAGTTCTATAACAAGCTTTTTTGAACTAAAATTTGATATGTTCGAAAGACTGAAAGTACCTCAAGATAATTTATCATTGATATAAATCTGAGAAGCACACGAATATGAAATTTTCAGTTGATAATTGTAGCGCCCCGCCCCGGAATCCCGGAGTCGGTACGCTATTAGATCTGATAGACTAGCCTCACAAACTACCACATGTCTTTTCAGCACGTTTTGTCCTCACTCACGCGCTCCCTGGAAAAATTCCCAGGGGGTCACCCATCTTAGAATTTCTCCACGCCAAGCACGCTTAACTTTGGAGTTTCTAAGAGTTGGGTTCCAGAAAAAAAGATGCATCTTGATGGTATGAGTATTCCAATCAAATCTATCAATACTAATCACATCACCCTCTCAAGGGTTGGGGTATTACAAACTCCCCCACTTAAACTCACAACGTCCTCGTTGTGCCAAATCATATCATCCAAGACCGTACTATCCGTGTGAGATTCTAGAGGTGGCTCCTACGGCCTCAAGAGGTGGCTCACGCCCTCTCGACGTAGCACTTTGCGCCGCATAGCACTTAGCTCTCACAATTCCGGTTGGCTTGGCTCTGATACCAATTGTGACGCCCCTAGGTTCACACAAGGCTGCAGTCCAAGGTAAAACCAAGAATGTCAAACCTGCCTTACACCACACCGTGCAATAACATGTTTCACCATCACAACTAACATCTATCTAGTAGAGTCAACAACAGGTATAGGTACAAAAGCAAGTAAAAGATAATACAAGAAGACTGATGAAATGATAATAATCAACTTAATGTCTCATCATCCAACAAACAGAAACACATAGTCAAGATCTGAGTAGATAAACTGGAATACTCAACAAGTTTCAAATACAAATATCTGGCAAGAAGGAAATAAGGCACACAGCCTTTACAACTTCTAAAACAAGACTCTCAAATGTCTAAACATGAGTCTACTGTGGAACTCCAAAAGAAAATATATAACTAGCTAGACAGCTGAAGCTAAAATGCATCGCCATCAACCTGCGACTCTCCGGGCTCCTGGCTCGTTACCTGAAAGGGGGAGGGACAACGAGCGTCAAAGCGCTAGCGAGTAACATCACAACCAACCCCAAGGGAATAGGGCTCGTTGTATAAGAAAATACAGATAATATATAATAGATCTAAACTCATTGATCTTACTAAAGAGGGTTTTAGTAATTAGAAATTTACAACACGAGAATAGGTACGTCGAGCGAAATAATCCAAACAAGGAAACCCTCATGTATATACCTTATATCTCAAATAGTAAACCCCTAATCACCAATCCCGAGGTTCTAATACAGGAACAATAATAAAAGAAATACGACTAATCTCAGAACATAAGTGCAGTGCTATATCATAGCCTACATGAATATCATATTAAAATCTACATAAGTGTCATGTCAAAATCTACATAATTATCATGTCATGAACTGCTGTGAGAAAGACATATGCAGGGTTAAGAACTATGTCCGAAACAGGAACTATATATTGTAGTTTCCAAACTCATGGAATAATTATGCAGGGTTAAGAACTATGTCCGAAACAGGAACTATATATTGTAGTTTCCAAACTCATGGAATAAGTAGCAAATGTCCAACACGAGGACTGAAATGGATTATAGTCCAACACGAGGACTTCTATGGATTATAGTCCAACACGAGGACTATGAAATGGTGAAAAATATCACTGTGATATATAGTGAAATCTACTTATATCAATCCCCACTCAAATTAGTGTGTACGTCCCCAATTTGTACCCTCAGGTCATCTATCATGCTTGGGTACATAGTAAGACTAAAAACCAAAGTCAGATAATCCAGGCAAACTCTCGAACATGAGTGAAATACTCAAAAATACACAAAACAGGGATTTGCAACAGACAGTGCGGCGGTCGACCGCACCGGCGACTGCCTCTGATACACGCCTGGCGTCGATCCGCTGCGGCCTCGCGGTCGACCGCTGCGGTCTCGTGGTCGACGCCAGAGCATCGCGGTCGACCGGTGCGGTCGACCGCAGACGTTTTCTGCCTTACGCGAGCCCAGCGATCGACCGTCCCGGTCGACCGCTAAGCGAACAGAAACCCAAATCTGAGTTTCCTGTCAGCTCGAAACCCTGAAATAAATTTGAGCATTTCTCTACGATAACAGGAGTTCTAATGTTTCAAAAATACTACAGAAAGATAAACAGCTAATCCAAGCCTGAAATCTACATTTCCATATTCTATGAATACATGAGAAACAAATCAAAAACGTTTTAAAAACAGTAAAAATGATTTAACTCTTGTTTAAGCAAATTTCAGATCTAGATCTTTATTAAACAGAACATTGGTGAACTTTTATAAACCAAAACCATTGATTCTTGTAATCCATATTATAGAGAACTTAATTTTATACGAAAATACCATTTGGGCTCATCAAAAACTCATAAAAAATCAAAAGAAAGCCATAGAAAATAGGGGTGAGGGATTGGGCGAGATGATACTCGCCTCAGGTGAGCAATGGATCTCTGAATCTGAAGGAGAACGTTTCCCTTCGCTGAATCCCACCAAAAACTGCTGCAAATCCTCAAGAACTTCTCCCAAATCACCAAACAAAGAGGACTAGGGTTTTAGGGAAGAGAGGGGGGCTAGGGTTACTGATTTCAGATGCAAAGAGGGTTGTCTCGGATCATTAGCCTATATACCAACTCACAACCCGACCCGAAACCCGTTTGAACCCGATCCTGAGAAAACACTCTGACCGTTGTGTGGTC
This sequence comes from Asparagus officinalis, assembly GCF_001876935.1. NCBI lineage: Eukaryota > Viridiplantae > Streptophyta > Magnoliopsida > Asparagales > Asparagaceae > Asparagus > Asparagus officinalis. The sequence goes on from NC_033794.1 coordinate 38,728,173, forward strand.
GACCGATGCGGTCGACCGCCACGGTCGACCGCTTCGGTCGACCGCGCAGCAGAAAAATGCCTGCTGCTAGGCATTTAACATGCTGGTCATTCACTCGATTTCTCTCACATAGAAACACTTGATGGGTTCGCAAACACAGATAATTACATTCATCTGATATGATTATTTATCACAAAGAAAAAAAATTATTACTATTTATTCACACATTTTCATTATAAAATTGTGTGGTTTTACAATAATGAAGATGATTTGAAGTGCATGGTGGAGCATAATCGAAATAGTGGTTGTATGGAGACTCATATGCAAGCTGTTGTTAATATAAATGGTTTTATTTTTGAAAGAAATCAGAAAGTTCTAACTGAAATGTTAGTAATTAATAAACTCTTTTAAAAAATTAGCTTTGTGTGATGTTAGTTTTGTGATTTCAGATTCCACAGCATAGACGAATCATAAATATTAACTTTAACGGTTACATGTTTACTCTATCTGTCGTGTGTTAAGTATCATAGCTATCTGTTAATTTTTACCAGAACATGTTAACTTTTATGGTTTTTTACTATCATAGTTATATGTTAACTTTTAACTGAACGTGTTAACTTCTCCTAGTCTGTTAACTTTTCCTACTGAATGTTATCTTTCGCTGCTTTATGTTAACTTTCACCCAAACCTGTTAACTTTCACTGCTTTATCTTCGTAGAAGCGTTTAAAAAAATACTATTGCTAAGTCTTTTATCTCATCCTAGATTATAAGAAGCGAAGTGTGTAAAGAGATGTAATTGAGATATTGTCACCAATTACTATTAAAAGGAAGGAAAGAAATAGAACTAGACGTATAAATAATAGAATAATTTATAAATGTCCACTGAAATGTTCTTGATGCAAAGCTGAAGGTCACAGTCAAGCTAATTGTAACGAAACAATTGGTGATTAGTGTGGATTGCTTATTAGTACAATAGTTTTAGTAAAGCAATGTAGGTTGTCAGGACTTTTGTAGCATATGGTAGAAGATTTTTGTATCTCTAAGATTGTAAGTCTAATCATATCGTGTATTCAACTGTAAGGATGTAAGAATTTTAATATAATATACTTGTTTAACTAAAGTTGTTTATTTGTGTTGCCTGTTAACTATCTCAGTATCACGTTAATTTTTAGCTTACACGGTTAATTTTTACGCTTACCTGTTAACTTTCACATAAATCTACTAACTTTGAGCGTTACCTGTTAATTTTATGTGATATTAACAACAAACATAAGAGTCTAGTAGTGAGTAAAACCTTCAACGCTAGATACATTTAGGCTGTTATGAATTTGAGAGATGCTCGTGACCGTCCTAACAAGTTACTATGTTGTCCAAAATTATGTTCATCCATAAACTTCTGAATTTCAATTTTATTTTATTTTTAACAGGAGAGACAAATAGCATCCATTGACAATAAACTCAGATACCTTTGGATCCATTCTTTGCAAATTTATAATCAAATTTTTTTCACTCTAGAATAGTATTACAAAGCTAGTCTCAATTCATTTATATTTTCTATGGTGAAAATTTTTGATTATGAATTTGCAAAGAATGGATCTAAAGGTGTCCGAGTTTAATTCGATATAAGAAAACATATGAACACCCTTGGATGCTATTTGCCTCTACTGTTAAAAATAAAAAAGAATTGAAATTAAAAAGTTTATGCATGAACACAATTTTGGACAACATAGTAACTTGTCAAGACGATCACGAGTATCTCGCAAATTCATAACAGCCTAAATATATCTAGTGTTGAAGGTTTTACTCACTACTAAACTCTTATGTTTGTTGGTAATATCACATAAAATTAACAGGTAATGCTCAAAGTTAACAGATTTCTGTAAAAGTTAACAGGTAAGCGTAAAAATTAACCGTGTAAGCTAAAAGTTAACGTGATACTGAGATAGTTAACATGAAACACAAATAAACAACTTCAGTTAAACAAGTATATTATATTAAAATTCTTACATTCTTATAGTTGAATACACGATATGATTAGACTTACAATCTTAGAGATACAAAAATCTTCTACAATATGCTACAAAAGTCTTGACAACCTACATTACTTTACCAAAAATATTATACTAATAAGCAATCCACACTACTCACCAATTGTTTCGTTACAATTAGCTTGACTGTGACCTTCAGCTTTGCATCAAGAACATTTCAGTGGACGTTTGTAAATTATTCTATTATTTATACGTCTAGTTCTATTTCTTCTCTTCCTTTTAATAGTAATTGGTGACAATATCTCAATTTCATCTATTTACACACTTTGCTTCTTATAATCTAGGATGGGATAAAAGACATGGCCATAGTATTTTTTTAAACGCTTCTATGGAGATAAAGCAGTGAAAGTTAACAGGTTTGGGAGAAAATTAACATAAAGCAGCGAAAGTTAACATTCAGTAGGAAAAGTTAACAGACTAGGAGAAGTTAACACGTTCAGCTAAAATTCAACATATAACTATGATAGTCAAAAGAAAACTGTAAAAGTTAACATGTTCTGGTAAAAGTTAACAGATAGCTATGATACTTAACACACGACAGGAAGAGTTAACATGTAACCGTTAAAATTAATATTTATAATTCGTCTATGCTGTGAAATCTAAAATCACAAAACTAACATCACACAAAGCTAATTTTTAAAAAGAGTTTATTAATTAGTAACATTTCAGTTAGAACTTTCTGATTTCTTTCAAAAATAAAACTATTTATATTAACAACAACTTGCATATGAATCTCCATACAACCAATATTTCGATTACGCTCTACCGTGCACTTCAAATAATCTTCACTATCAACAGAAATACTCAGATTCGGTGGCCTCTCAGATTTATATATTAATGATAAATCATCTTGAGGTACTTTTAGTCTTTCGAACACATCGAATTTTAGTTCAAAAAAACTTGTTATAGAACTTAGCATTGACAACATAGCATTCTCACCTAACGGCACCATGCAAGTCAAGTCACAAATGTAAGTGTTTTGGTGGATAAAATCTGGGCCGCTTTTCATGCACAACAGGGCCACCGTTGCCTCGTTACTATCCTCATCCTCAGATGAGGCAGACGTCGGAGAAGAAGAATCGACGGGGAGGTATAACGATGCATAGGAGGAGGCAGATGATTCTTAAAGAGCCTCCTTTGTTGTCGGATCCGAGGGACGCTTACGATGAACAACTTCGAAGTGGGTGTCGTCTCCTTCACTCTTCTCCAAATTGGTTTTCTGCCATTTTCTAAATTTTAAACAAACTTTTGAGGGATCTTTTGGAGGGTTAAGTTCAAATCTAGGGTTTTGTTTGGGTACTCTTGAGCTTACAGGAGTCTGAGCGAGAGAAGAGAAAGGGGATGTATGTTGGAAAATTATAGTAAAGAGAAGAAAAAAAATTTGACTTTGATTCCTTTGATTCCGGTTACAATTCGATTACAAAAGAGAGGAGAATAAATTTGATTCTCCCTTTTGTTTAAAACTGGGTTCTTCACGGTGGCAATGGAGTGCCTCCCTCGAATGCTCGCGTCGAGTTTGCTCTCCGTTGACGATCCGCACATCTTGATTCACTGGAACGATGTCTTCTCCTCACAATTTAACGTTGTGGAGAACTTGCGTGGCAAGTTTTAGAACTCTGAACGAGTTGATAACTCTGAACGAGTTTTAACTCTTGAAAAAGAGTTGATTTAAACTGAAAATCGGTTAATAGCCAAGGATGAGGAAGCTCCTGTTGCCGAACGTTGAAGATGATCTTCCTTGAAGGATGATGCCGATCTCCTCCGAAGTTCGCCCAATGATCTCCCCTGTTGCTGCCAATTCTCAGCTCCAAAAAGCCAGCCTTCAATGGTCGATTCAAGCCAAGAAAAATCGAACCCTTAACTCAGTTGAGTTTACTCGCTTTTATAGGGGATTAAGGGTGGTAACTGCCCCCTTAATCCGCTCCTGAGTGGGCGTGATTTCCTCAGATCGTGGGGAAAACGGTTTTAAAACCGTTTGTCTCATATTTGAATGAGTCAAACGCCCAACCTGGCGTTCAGGACCCTAACCTCGCTTCTTAGGATTGAGACGCGGAGTTGGGTACTCGCTGGGTATTGAAAAACACGGGTCCGACCCCAGCATTTTAATATTGTAACGCGGGTCCGACTCCAGCGTTTTGATGTTGTAATGCGGATCCGACTCTAGCGTTTTGATGTTGTAACGCGGGTCCGACTCCAGCGTTTTTTTATGTTGTAACGTGGGTTCGACCCTCGCGTTTTGATGTTGTAATGCGGGTCCGACTCCAGCATTTTTTTATGTTGTAACGTGGGTCCGACTCCAGCGTTTTGATGTTGTAACGCGGATCCGACTCCAGCGTTTTTATGTTGACATACGGGGAGGACCTCCGCGTTTTGGTGTTGATACACGGGGAGAACCTCCGTGTTTTGGTCTTAGAGCGCGGTGATGAGTTCCGCGTCTTTCTTTGGAGAGATTATCAACAAGTAATCTCTTTTGTCATAGCGTTGCAAAGATCATTGTCTTGTAATCTTCGTCTTGGCTCCTTAAGAATATGAAAGTCGTTAGATTGTAACTTCCATCATCGGTGTTTGATGGGGGATAAGCTATCTATTGTGATTTTTAGACAGCCTACAGAACCCCCTCCAAAGTTTTTGAAAGTTCGCGGTTGACTGGGACAAATTTTCGGAATACTTTGGATCTTAACTCTGATCCTAGAGCTGTTGATTCCTTGTTGTAAAGGAGTCGTTCTCTGCACTCGCTTCGAAGGTATCTTGGTTGAAGGGATTTGCCATGTAGGACCTTTGTGAAGGTATGCGTCATAATCCTGCTTCTGGAATGCGGGGGTGGCCCCTGCGTTTTGAATTTGAGACGCGGGGCTGACTTCGGCGTTTTGAATTTGAAACCCGGGTGTGACCTCGGCGTCATGATTTTTGTAACGCGGGTCTGACCTTGGCGTTTTTAAAGTTAGAACCCGGGTGTGACCTCGCCGTCATGATTTTTGCAACGCGGGTCTGACCTCGGCGTTTTGACTTGAGACATGGAAGTGGCTTCTGTGCATTTTTGACTAAGTATTTGAAACTTGTCTTTAGCTTATCTGTTTCAAGTCTCGGCTCACGTCCATTAAGCTGATGGGCCTTTAAACGTGCATAGGATTTTTGGCAAACCCTCAGCCATCAACGGATTTGATAAGCCTTTACTGACTACCGTTTGAGTCAGGCTAGCATATGGATTGTCTAAGTCCGTTCCACATGTAACGTTGTGCTAAGAGAATGAACCCTCTTAGACTTGATACTATGATTTTAAATAAGGCATGGATTTTGGCGCTACGATGTTGAATACGTAGGCTTTGTCACTATTTCTTCCTGTGTTATATTTTTACTTGAAACACTGAAAGAAAGTTGGAAGCGCTAGAGGTGTAATATTAACTTGGCATGAATTTCCACTTAGAGTGAAATTCAGAAATTTTCTTTATTATCACTAGGATGATTCCAGAAAATCTTTAATCCGTTGGGGATTTCATAATGAAAACTTGCTATTCTTATTTGAAAAAGAATTAACAAGTTCATTGGGGGGTTTGACTGTTAGAGGTGTGATGTTAACCTAACAGTATTTTATGGACCTATCGCTCTATTGAGGAGAGTCGATAAGTGGATTTTTGTCAGAGGTGTAGTGTTAACGTGACAGGATGTGTGTTGCGATTGGAGCAACTTTGTGGACTTATCATCCTATTGACGAGGATTGATAAGTGGATTTTGTCAGAGGTTTGATGTTAACTTGACAGGAATGTGTTGCGATTGGAGCAACTTTGTGGACTTATCATCCTATTGAAGAGGATTGATAAGTAGGTTGTCAGAGGTATGATGTTAACATGACAGGAATGTATTGCGATCGGAGCAACTTTGTGGACTTATCATCCTATTGATGAGGATTGATAAGTGGGTTGTCAGAGGTGTTTGATATTAACGTGATAAGAGAATGTGTACTTGTGACTTGCACAAGATTTTAGGAATTAGTGTCTCGCTGGGGAAACTTGCTAGGTGAGTTTATCATCAGAAGTGATGAATTTTGATGCTTGTGATTTGAATAAGATTTTGAAGACTTAGTGTCTTGCTGGGGAAGATTGCGATTTGCGCAATTTTGAGGACCTATCATCCTATTGGTAAGGATTGATAAGTTGATTGTCAGAGGTGTATGTTGTTAACGTGACAAATTGGGAGTAATGCGAGTTGAATGCATACTCTGTGGGGATGATGATCGTCAGAAGTGTAATGTTAACTCGACGATGTGAAAGATTCGTTACTCTTAATCCAGTGGATCCAAAGTAACCAACCCCCAGTCTAGATTAAGACTTAGCAGGTGAATAAAAAAAGGTAGACAAGACACATCGCCTAGTGAGGCACTATCCATAAAGTCAGAATAGAGTCACATCACCAGGTAGGCCATTATCTGATGAGTTTGACTATCAGAGGTAACTGTTAACGTGATAGTTTTTGTGGACCCGCCATCCTACTTGAAGAGGATTGATAAGAGAATTTGGAGGGAATGGACTATCAGAGGTAATCATTAACATGATAGTTTTAATAGACCCATCATCCTACTTGAAGAGTATTGGTGGGGGAATTTGGAGAAAACAGACTATCCGAGGTGATCATTAATGTGATAGTTTTAGTGGACCTGCCATCCTATTGAAGCGGATTGACAAGTTGATGGACTACCAGAGGTAGTTGTTAACGTGATAGTTTTGTGGACCTGCCCTCCTATTGAAGTGGATTGGCAGATTGATGGACTATCAGAGGTAACTGTTAACGTGATAGATTTATAGACCTGTCATTCTATTGAGGAGGATTGGCAGATTGATAGACTATCAGAGGTAACTGTTAACGTGATAGTTTTGGTAGATT
>NC_033794.1:38736078-38756078 GCF_001876935.1 Asparagus officinalis
ATGAATGACCTTCTTTGTTAGCTTAGAAAAGTTCAATTCAGAAACGTTGATGAACGCGGATTAAGTTAAAGCCGCCCTGCAAGCCGCTAGAACTCGCTCAATTTCTATAGAGGTGCCAGTTCGTGTATCGCTTACCTTGTCAGGATCGTAGTAACCTTTAGTTGGTGCGACGAATCCCAAGAATTTTCGCTACATCAAGCGAAATATTTAGTGGTATCTTCAATTGATTGATTCGCATGAGATCGAACATCGTCTTCAAGTCCTTGATGGATTTATCTTTGTTGCGGATTCTCACAACAAATCATCAGTAGCACATCGACTGTTTCCTGAGATTTCTTGAAAAATCTCTGCTCATTGCTCTGGGTTATGTGGCGCCGCATCTTTAGACGAATGGCATCACCGCTGTGCAGAACACCGAGGGCGCTCTGAATGCGTATTGCTTTCGTCATTCTGGTGCAATCTTGATTGGTTACATCTGAAACCCATCATGGAAAGACATTCTCTCAAACCGCCATATTGTCGATAAAAATCGTGATGGAGAGAAAGTTCGCTTTGGGACATTGCATATTCAGGTCCCTGAAATCAATGCAAATCCTGATTTACCGTTTCTCTTCATGACCTGCGACGATATTGCTACCAATCGTATGTTGTTCTCTCGGATAAATTCCTGATTTCAATTTAATTCTAACCTTGCCTCGATGGCTTCACTTATTTGCGGCGGAAACCGTCTTTGCTGTTTGTTGCTTACAGGTTTGGCATCCGGCTTGATATCGAGGCGGTGCATTGCCACATTGGGGTCGAGCCCTGGCATATCCTTGTAGTTTCAAGCGAAGACGTCAATATACTCCCTGATGAGAGCAATTAACTCTATAAATCAATTTGATTGTTCTCTAAACAAGGTGAGAACTCAAGCTCACTCTCAATGTCACAAACCCACAACCCTAAATTATACTATGAATGTAAATACAATAAGCTCAATAGGTTGTGTGTGAACAAAGAGATAAAAAAATATAAACTCAATATGAAATCTAGCTTATGAAATTAAGAACAAACTTATAAAATGCTAGAATTGAGTTTAAGGAAACTTCTCTATAGATGACAAGAGAGAGGGAGAAGAATGAATGCTCAAACACCAAATATGATCTCCACTTGCTCTTGTGAAATTTGCTCCACAAATCAAACTCTTGTAAATGCTTAAAAGCTTTTTAAACAAACACTAAACCCTTAAACAAAACTCTTTAAACTTGTTTTTAAAACTCTCTTTAAAATATTCTCATTGACCCTAGAATTGAATACAATGGGGTATTTATACCCTCTCACAACTCAGCCAAAAACGTGAGCAAAAGACAAAAAACAACGGTCAAAAAACTAGCCGTTGGAAGTAGAAAAAGACATCGTCGGTCGACCGGAATTTTCATCGGTCGACCGGAAAATTTCATCGGTCGACCGGACCGGTCGACCGACAATCTCTCTGTCGCCCAGTGAGCATTTGAACTCAGGTTCGATTTTGTAAAATTAATTAAAAATAGTAAAACAGCTCCAAAAATTATGAAATTTTGTAGGAAGGTTCTAGACATATATAATGACATGTTAGAGAAAGAATTTCTGAAAACGAATTTCCCAATTGAGAGAAATAAATATTTGAACACAGATTTACAGTTTCTGAAAAACTGCTGACATACACGATTTTGTAAAATCAATTGGGCATAGTAAATCAACTCCAAAAATAGTAAAAACTGGAGGAAAGTTTCTAAACATATAGATTCACTTCCCATTTAGAATTTCTTGAATATCACTTCCCATTTATAAAAACTCATCTGTTTTGTAAAACATGCACGAACATGTGCACGAACGAAAACGTGAATTTGTAAATTCCTTTAAACATAACAAATCAATTCCAAACTTGATGAAACTTTGAGAAATGTTTGCAAATGATATTTTGAACATGTTACAAAAAGAATTTTCTAATTTGCATTTCCTAATTGTGAAATCTCATTATTTTGCAAAAGTGTTCAAAACATGAAAAAGTGATATACATGAAGTTTGATGTTTTGACATAAACAATGTTTTGAAACTTTGCACAATGATTATATAGACTTGATAAAATATGTATATGATGATTGTTAAGTCTATAAACTGAGAATATAATATTTGAGCTTAGAAACCAAATACGTGTGTGTATATAATATTGAGCTTGGAGTATCTAACACACATAATATAAAACCTAAACTAAATTACCCAAGATAGATCTTGATCTTCAATAAGCTCTTCTAGGTAATCTCGCGGAGGAAGCTTTAACTTGGATTTTGAACTTTGAATAGAAAAGCTTCACCGACATTCCGCCAACCTCCTTTGGATATGATCGTTGAAGCTCTATTCCATCCATCCTCCAACTACGTTGTTTGTCTACAATGCATAGGAATGCACAAACACTAGACAAACAACATTAGTAGTAAATTGCTTGTAAATCATCATCAAAACAAGAAGGCCAACAATCTTCCCCTTTTTGATGATGACAAACAATTTACAAAAATGAATATATGCATGAAGGAAATAAACATATACAAGATAATACACATGCATATAAACAAGGAATTGTATACTCACAATATTTCTCCCCCTTTGACAACATCAAAAAGGGGACAAATGAATTAAGAGAGCGAAAGCTCCCCCTATCAATAAGCATAGGTGAGTATAAAACATAAAAAGATATAGGGATTGCTCCCCCTATCAAAATGCCTCATGAATGTATGAAATGAAGATCAAGGCAAACATATGTGAGCAAGCATAAAAGATATGCTAACAATCACTCACATTCAAGAGATAATGAGAACACATATAAATGTATCATTTAAAACAAATGTCTCGTATCAAAGAACATAAACATTATGTATAAAATAGATTTATGAAAGAATACATGAGAATCATGTAAAAAGTTTTCAAAAGAAAACAAATCACTCAAATTTTAAGTCCAAAAGCAATGTTTGATCAACAAAGAAAACTTTCTTTGAAAAAACTTAATCAAACCATATAAAGAATACATTATAAAGCATATTTGAAATTTGAATTATCTATTTGTGCTATATAATGAATTCAAAAGAACAAATCAAAATAAGATTTTCATAGTTCAAAAATAAGATTACAAAACGTACTAGAATCATGAACTATGGATAAAAAATCTTTAGAAGTATAAAATCATGAAAACAAAGGATTTGATCAATTAAAAATTTGTTTTCATAAACAATAGATTTTAAGACATAATTTTCAAAACCAAGAGAAGGAAAAGTAAGAACACTAAAATTCTTGGTTTAAAAATTATTTTGGCACCCAAGCATTCTTGGTGACGGATTGTTTAGGGACATGACCCCTATCAATAAAGCTCAAAGCCCTAGGGTTATGAACCCTCTTAGGCGCATATGGTGCACGAACACGGTCATAACAAAAATTACTCAAATGACCCTTCCGATTGCAATAAGTACAATGGAAAGGAAGCATTTGCTTATGTTGACCAAACGGTTGTGCACGGGAAACATTAGAAACATTTGCAAACATGGATGGTCTTTTAAAATTGTTTTGCAAATGTGAAACTTTCTTTAAATCAAAACAAAATTTGGCCAAATGACCAAATCTACCACAATGATCACATCTATACACATGAGCATGCTTGTGATGAACTTTATGAGTGTGTGCATGTACATGTGTGTGTGACGAAGAAGCCTTATGAGATGCACAAGAAGCATTGATATTACTATTCTTAGATTTTTGTGCATCATAGCAAAATTTAGATAAATGGCCTTTACGACCACAAATTGAACACTTGTAAACTTTGCTATATATATGTGCATGGTGTATGGGATGTCTAGATATGGTAGCATGAGACTTAGCACATATATCCATAAGTTTCTTGTGATTATTAATGCATGTAGTAAGAGTTGAATCTAAATAAGAAATACGGTTTTTAACATCATTCAACTCATCATTAGGCATATGTGCATTTTTATTAGAAGTAGAACATATATAGTCATCTATAAAAGAAGCCGTATCATTTTGTATGTTCTTTACTTCTAACATGACATTATCTCTTTCATGAGTTAAGCTAGAAATGGATGATGTCAAATTTTCATTTTCCAAAATTAACATGTCATTGTTTTCTTTAAGCATGGTATTTTCTTTTGCAATGACATCCAATTTTAACACTAGCTCCTCATGATCGGATTCTAAATTATCATGCTTGCATTTTAAATCAATAAAATCATTTTGCAATTTGTTGTAGGCATGTAATAATTTTTCACTAGCACAAGCAAGTTCATCACTAGATAAATCATTAGTGGTTTCGAACTCGCAAACCTCACTAGGGCTATCGCCTAGTGGCCGTGTGCATGATGATGCTCCACACTCACTTGAAGAACAATCCTCCAAACTACGTCGGATTTCCTCCAAGTTGCCTTGATGTGCTTCTATGGCAAGCAAGATACAAATGTAATCAAAACAAGATTAGCACAAAGAGATAACTTGGATCTTTAACTCAAGGCGATTAGACCTTAAATCAAAGAGCACCAAGCTCTGATACCAATTGTTAGACCCTAGAGGGGGGGTGATTAGGGTCTTATGCTAATCTAATCCGATTAAATGCCAATTAAAACTTATTAATAAGTTATCCTAGCAAGTATGAAATACAACAATGTATATGAGCTAGGATAAGTAATATGAACAACAAGATATATCCTAACAAAGAGATATAGGCAATGTATGTGCAAGGATATATAAACTCAAGGGTAAACAATCTAAACTAGATAGTGGGCAATATAATCAACAAGCAATATACAAAGGCGATATAAGATATAAACATAAAAGAAGTGCGCCAATGCAATCACAAACAAGCAATATGATTACGGAGTTCGGTCCCCACGACCTACGTCTCCGCTCCTCACCTCGAGGAGATCTCCACTATCACAACCGGGTTTTCTACGTTCACCCGAACAACGTTTACACCTCACAATACAATCACTATGTAATCACACCTCACACACTAAGTGTTGGTCCTAGCCCGTGTCCTCCTCCTCAAGTGCTCGGTTACAACCTCTCCCTAGGCACGTCAACCGACGCCACTCCTCTTGGATTCGACCCCGTCTCTCACCACACACTTCTCTCGGTGTACAAGTGTATTACAAGTGAATCCTCACAATTAAGTACAATATAAATCAATTTGATTGTTCTCTAAACAAGGTGAGAACTCAATTAAGCTCACTCTCAATGTCACAAACCCACAACCCTAAATTATACTATGAATGTAAATACAATAAGCTCAATAGGTTGTGTGTGAACAAAGAGATAAAACAATATAAACTCAATATGAAATCTAGCTTATTAAATTAAGAACAAACTTATAAAATGCTAGAATTGAGTTTAAGGAAACTTCTCTATAGATGACAAGAGAGAGGGAGAAGAATGAATGCTCAAACACCAAAGATGATCTCCACTTGCTCTTGTGAAATTTGCTCCACAAATCAAACTCTTGTAAATACTTAAAAGCTTTTTAAACAAACACTAAACCCTTAAACAAAACTCTTTAAACTTGTTTTTAAAACTCTCTTTAAAACATTCTCATTGACCCTAGAATTGAATACAATGGGGTATTTATACCCTCTCACAACTCAGCCAAAAACGTGAGCAAAAGACAAAAAACAACGGTCAAAAAACTAGCCGTTGGAAGCAGAAAAAGACCTCGTCGGTCGACCGGAATTTTCATCGGTCGACCGGAAAATTTCATCGGTCGACCGGACCGGTCGACCGACAATCTCTCTGTCGCCCAGTGAGCATTTGAACTCAGGTTCGGTTTTGTAAAATCAATTAAAAATAGTAAAACAGCTCCAACAATTATGAAATTTTGTAGGAAGGTTCTAGACATATATAATGACATGTTAGAGAAAGAATTTCTGAAAACGAATTTCCCAATTGAGAGATATAAATATTTGAACACAGATTTACAGTTTCTGAAAAACTGCTGACATACATGATTTTGTAAAATCAATTGGGCATAGTAAATCAACTCCAAAAATAGTAAAAACTGGAAAAAAGTTTCTAAACATGTAGATATGCATATTCTATGCAATGTTTTCAAAAACATAATAGAAAATATGAAATATAGAATTTCATATATATAACCATAAAAACTCAAAACATATGTATGTATATATATAACTATATATATGCATAGAAACCAAAACTTATGTATATATATATATATAACTATATATATACGAAGAAACCAATAAATGTGTGTGTATAGATAATTGAGCTTAGAGTATATAACACACATAATATAAATCCTAAACTAAATTACCCAAGCTAGATCTTGATCTTCAATAAGCTCTTCTAGGTAATCTCGCAGATGAAGCTTTAACTTGGATCTTGAACTTTGAATAGCAAGGCTTCACCGACATTCCGCCAACCTCCTTTGGATATGATCGTTGAAGCTCTATTCCATCCATCCTCCAACTACGTTGTTTGTCTACAATGCATAGGAATGCACAAAAACTAGACAAACAACATTAGTAGTAAATGTTTGTAAATCATCATCAAAACAAGAAGGCCAACAGGAGTTGCTGGGGCTTAGAGTAAAGAGAAGCTCAGAAGATAAGCTTTTGTATTCGATATAGCTTTTTCGTGCTTCGCCAGCACTTCTTCTTTAACTCTCTTACAAAGCTCGACATCAGGAACCGCAGCAGCAGCAGAAGCCTCTCGTTGCAGCACCTGGATGGCTTCCTTTTTAGCCTGAACATTTGCTTCGAGGGTGGCATCCCCGAGGTTGAATTCTTCCTGGGTTAGCTCCCCTACATTGAGTCTGGCCCTGGCTTGACAACGTTGCTTCTGCAAGCTCCAGATGCGAGCCTTCCTCTCTGAAATATCCAAAGCTCGGGCCCTAGCAGCAACTTTCTCCTTCAGCCTAGCATTGCTGATGGCCCATTGGATCTTAGGATCTAGGTCTGTCTGCTGCAGCTCCTCTAGGTAACGAGCGGCCCCCGAGTAGCGGTAGATTGTCTCATCAAAACGTTGAGCGTAGAGGGGGTTGACTTCCGCGAGAGCCTTCAACCCTTCTACGATAGGCGCTCGAAACTCAAGGAAGGAGCCCCACCTGTGCATCACAATGGAGAAAGCGTGCCTCACCAGATTTTCTCAACGTCTGGAGAGAAAAAGAGTACAATGGGGCGACAGACGAACAGTCTCATCAGTCACCCGCTCGAAGTCCTAGTGCGGGAAGATCGCGGAGATGGGTGGAACTATAGGAGCATCTTCGGGAATAATAAGGGGAGCAGCAGCAGCAGGAACCCCACCTGGCAGCCAAACCAAAGCAAAGTCAGAAAAGCAGATGAATGCAAACGCAGTAAGTTAAACATGCGTCAAGATCAGCCTGAACGCAAGGAATTTAGACCTGTGTTGGATCACTATGAACGCAAAACTTCTTCATGCGTCTAAGATTAAGGGATCAACCCTTCATCTTATCAACAAACACAAAGGTTTCGTTCCGTGTTCAAGATCAAAGAACATAGGAACATGGTTTTAAATCTAAAAATAAGAAAACGAACAACTCTTGTCAATAAACACAGAAACTTCTCCGTGTGTTCAACGTCAAGGGTTTGATTCTTCATTATTACAATGAACACAGGAAGTTCTTTCAGGGTCCAAAGTCAAGGAGATGAACAGTTTTCATCAAGAGACATGCAAATTCTTTTCACATTCAAGATTGAAGAGACGAATTATATTCGTCATCGCCAACCGGAATTCATCTAAAGAATTTCAAGAAAATCAATCAAAGAAAAATGCTTAAACGAAGAAGACAGCGAGACTTACCTCAATGACCAGGCGTCGGAGGCGTCGACGACGGTCCGAAGGTGGACCCAAAAGCATCCTTCGACGGCGGTGGAGGGTGCGCCATGTGTTCGTCCCCACCCAAGCAGGATTTCTTGGAAGCCATGGCCAGAAGACGAAACAAAATAGCAGAAGAATGAACGAGAAGAAACTCGTTTGGGAGTTCAAGAAAGAAGTTTGAACGTTAAGGCTTTTGACAAGACTAATCAAGCCTATTTATAAATAATTAAATGATATAGAGTTCCAAGACTCCCGGCGGGTGTGGTCTCTTCGTCATCATTGCAGTCGCTTGAACTTATGATTAGACGCGGGATAAAACCCTGCGTCCATAAGATAGGCAGGTCAGACTAAACGCAATAATCTGGAGATGCGTTCTTCCAATAATACGCAGCCCAACTAAAGAGCATGAACGCAGGGGGTACCCCTATTTCTAGAATCGGATTTTTAGAAAATATGCTGCTTGAGTTTAAAATTTCTGCAGAATTTAAACAAAATAGTAGACAAAGTCTTTCCAA
Source organism: Asparagus officinalis (assembly GCF_001876935.1). NCBI lineage: Eukaryota > Viridiplantae > Streptophyta > Magnoliopsida > Asparagales > Asparagaceae > Asparagus > Asparagus officinalis. The sequence continues at coordinate 38,744,463 of NC_033794.1, forward strand.
TGGCAACATTAAATCCATGATGGGTTTCATTCCTACAGAATTTGAACTCCATCTTCCTCAAAGTTGCTCCAAACGCAACACTTCTAACTTATCGACTCTCGTCAATAGAGCGATAGGTCCTCAAAGTTGCTCCAATCGCAACACTTCTAGCTTATCGACTCTCGTCAATAGAGCGATATGTCCTCAAAGTTGCTCCAAACGCAACACTTCTAACTTATCGACTCTCATCAATAGAGCGATAGGTCCTCAAAGTTGCTCCAAACGCAACACTTCTAACTTATCGACTCTCATAAATAGAGCGATAGGTCCTCAAAGTTGCTCCAATCGCAACACTTCTAGCTTATCGACTCTCGTCAATAGAGCGATAGGTCCTCAAAGTTGCTCCAAACGCAACACTTCTAACTTATCGACTCTCACCAATAGAGCGATAGGTCCTCAAAGTTGCTCCAAACGCAACACTTCTAACTTATCGACTCTCGTCAATAGAGCGATAGGTCCTCAAAGTTGCTCCAAACGCAACACTTCTAACTTATCGACTCTCGTCAATAGAGTGATAGGTCCTCAAAGTTGCTCCAATCGCAACACTTCTAGCTTATCGACTCTCGTCAATAGAGCGATAGGTCCTCAAAGTTGCTCCAATCGCAACACTTCTACCTTATCGACTCTCGTCAATAGAGCGATAAGTCCTCAAAGTTGCTCCAAACGCAACACTTCTAGCTTATCGACTCTCGTCAATAGAGCGATAGGTCCTCAAAGTTGCTCCAATCGCAACACTTCTACCTTATCGACTCTCGTTAATAGAGCGATAGGTCCTCAAAGTTGCTCCAAACGCAACACTTCTAACTTATCGACTCTCGTCAATAGAGCGATAGGTCCTCAAAGTTGCCCCAAACGCAACACTTCTAACTTATCGACTCTCGTCAATAGAGCGATAGGTCCTCAAAATTGCTCCAAACGCAACACTTCTAGTTTATCGACTCTCGTCAATAGAGCGATAGGTCCTCAAAGTTGCTCCAAACGCAACACTTCTAACTTATCGACTCTCGTCAATAGAGCGATAGGTCCCCAAAGTTGCACCGATCGCAACACCTTCCACTTGTCGACTCTTAACAATAGAGCGACGGGACCACAAAGTGTGCCACGTTAATATTAAATTCCTGGCACTTACAGGATTCTTCCAGTATTTTAGGCAAAAGCATAATACAGGAGGAATAAATAGTTGTTGCCGCAATATCAAACTGGTATTTCATGGTTCCATGTCAAAACATGATATGAAAAAGAAACAATGAAAAGCCAAAAGGCAGCACTATCTTTATTCAAAGGAAAACAAGGTGACCTAAGATAAGTGTTGTTCCTACCAAAAGAACGATACAAAAGTAGGCTCATCAATTCATCAGACTGAATGAGGCTAGCTGAGACTTAATGTCAGAAAGTTTTCCTTCATGGTCAGCCCGAACTAGCATCTCGGACCGTTTCCGAAGCTCGTCCTCGCTAGACAGCATAGCAGCCACCTCCTTCTTAGCCTCCTCCAGGGCACTAGCTTTTGTGCGGTAATTCACCAGAGAGGTAGCACTTTTGACGTTGAGCTCAGTGACGATGAGTTCTTCTCGTTTGAACTGAGCCTTCATCCTAGTCAACTCTACTTCAGCGGCAATGATCTTCTCTCGTAAATTCTCCAAAGAAGTGTTGGAGAGTGCTAGCTCAGCTTGCTTTTGAGCATGCAGTTGCTGCAGACGTTCCACCTCGACCTCTTGCTCTGCTATATGACGTCGAGCGACTTCATACTTATTAACTTCTTCGGCCCGAGTATCCTCGAATGTGGATGCAATCTGCGCCTGGATATAAGCACGACCTAAAGCCTCCAAGAACCTTAGTTGTGCCTCTAGGCGCAAAATAGTTTCTGAGCAACGCTGAACGACGTGGGCTTCACCCACGAACTTGAGGTTGTTTAAACTATTTGTGAGCATAGGCTTGAAGGTTTCAAAAGTATCTCGGCCAGCCAATACAACCTCAATCACCTTCCTGGTGAGACTTTCTAAATAGTCAAGAGAAATCTTGAGAGAATCTGGCACGTCCGTGGGACTCGTAGCAGCTATGGGAGACGGCACAGAAACTTCCGAAGACACAGAGCCAAGTAAAAGACCAGCAGGTGACTTCGGCGTAGTGGCTTGAGAAGGAACGCCGATGTCCAGTTGAGATTGACTCGATTGCAGAGCCATCAGTTCCCCCATGTTAGATGACCTTGGCATGTCTACCACTTCTGTAGAGGCTAGAGAAATTGTCAATAAAGTCGTCGGTGGGAGGGCCGTCGTTGAGATCTCCAAGCGAGGTGGCTCTGACACCTGAGCTGGTGGTGGCATAAGCTGTTGCGTCGGAGGAGGGGTGACAGTACTCGCCTCATGTATCATAGGATCTGTATGAGAAAACTATTTAAATACAGAGCAAAGATTAGTCGCGAGTCGAAACAAACGACACTTACCAGTGAGAGGTAAAGGAATGTAGGCTGACGTTTTGTCGGAAGAAGATGGTGGTGGAATATCCCAGTCATCGGGATCATCACTGTCATCACCCAGGTTGTCATTGTTCCCACTTTGGTCGCCATCATCATCTGTGGCGTTCGCACCATCGCTATGGTCCATAGGCTCATCTTCGTCTACAGAAGGAAATACTGGTGGATCCTCGGCGATAGTAGGTTTTGATATGACCCCAGTCGTAGGGCTTAGCTGCGTACCTCCTACAGGGGGTAGTAACACAGAAGCGGAAGGAGACTTGCCCGCTACTGAATCTTGCTGGGCAGTCACAGTAGGTTCTTGGACGGGAGGTATATCTTCTTCAACATGCGGGACAGTGGAGGCAGTATCACGAAGTGTGTCCTCAGGGGCAAACTCCATACCCCCTGCAAACGATTCGTCTCCATGCTCTTCTTCATTCAATGAATGTGCAGAAGAGGCAGGGCCTCTTAAAGCGGGACCAATGCTGGGGAGACCAGGCTGAGGCGAGAGTCCCATAGCAGTTGGCTCTCGTTCTTCCTCTTCAGCATGCCATGCTTTCTGAGCATCTGACATAAGTTTGGAAGCAGGAGGCTCGAGCGCTAACTTTCGACGAGCTCGTTTGTCATACCTGGCTTCTTCAGCTGGGTCTAGTGCTCTTTTTCCAGCGGTACTCTTACTCCGAGTCTGAACTCTCGAAGGTTCCACTTCATGAGTATCCAGCATCCTAACCTCTTCCTTAACTTGCTCTGGTGATGGTTGCCGTTCGTCCTCTGGAATCGACTTTTCATATGATAAATATTCGTTAGCACCCCGGGCACGGAACCTTTTAGCAATCTTCTTTGAAGCATACCATTTGCGGATGGCTCTCAAGCAAGAGGTATTCATGTTGTAAGCTGAAATTTGAGAGGCAGCTTGGTACCACGTGCAAAAGCTTAAAGAAGTACGAACGTTGGGCATCTTGTGCGACAGTCGGAATTTCGCTCCTGTACATCCTGCTACCGAGTAATACCAAGTCCTTGCTCCTTCATACACATTACCTGTGTACGCAAGAGTAGGGTTTGGATTCCCGACGTAAATCTGATCATAGCCAAATTGCCGAGAAAAGCGATAAGGCTGATATGGTTCAATAAAGCACTTCCTCCCCACTTGATTCAGGAGTCGACATTATCGAAGGGCAGTGCAACACAAACCAAGATACCAAATAAATATACGGCATCGGCACCCGAGGGGTTGGGGTCTGAACGATAGTCTTCCCGTCAGAGTCTAATTTCTTGACAGCAATAAACTCGGAAGATAGTTCTCGCAAGCCACTTTGTAAGCAGCACACCATGACTTAATGAAGATTCAAGGGTCGTCCATAAGCCAAAAGAACAGTGGGGTATAAGACCTCTACTGTAATAGCATCCACCGGTCTTGTGGGTACCACACAACGCTTCAACCAGAGAGTCAGAAAACCAGCGAACAAAGCCATGTCAGAGATGTGGACTTCTGCCTGATAGTGGAAGCTTTCGAATGTGGTGAACGCTGGGAAGACATCCTCCTCTACCTCGCAAGTATAATGAGAGGTTGCGTCATTGATGTGTTCCGTGATCTCCTCGAGAGTACTGGCAGCTAAGCGAGTCACCTCAGCGTCCTTGTCCCACAGATTGCGGAAAAGATACTCCGCCCACTGTCCTTGTTTTACGCCGCCTGCTCTTTTCCCAGTAGTTTGCGCACATATCTGGAAATGGCACATCAATTCCCAATAAGTGTTGTAGATTTTGGGAGCACCATTTTTCAGGATCTCTAATTCCCTATTTCCGGGAACAAACTCTTCATACGGCAACTCACCAAAAGACAATCCAGAAATCTCAAACATCTCGTGAAGAGCGAAGCCTAGTTCACCAACTGGGGTGTAAAAGGTGCCGGTGTGAGGATTGTAGAATTCCAGCATAGCGAAGAGTCTGCTGTAATTTAGAGAAATTCCATATCGGGTGGCCATTATTGGAACCTTTAACTCCGAAATCCTCAAAGGTTCTTCTAGCTCATCCAAGATGAAATTTATCATCCGGGCCCACCAGTCCGTCTCACTGGAGTGAACCCATGTAGGAACCCTGAAATCCTGAGCAGGGAACTCTCCTTTGACAGAGATAAATTTTCTAATGAACACCTCCGCCAACTTAGTAGGCTCTCCGACAGGATGCTCTTTTTGGAATAAACCCGGCTTTAAAGCTACAAAATTATTGAAACTAGCCGGATGAGTGCCCCGATGAGTGATGTGCCCCATAGCAACACCTCCTTGGTCCTGAACGAGTTCCTAATTCATCGACCGCTGGATAGAAGCGCATTGATAATAAGAGATCGTTCACATCCGCTCCAAATTGGGAAGGAAAAGACGACGGTTGTTGACGACCTTCAGCCATTTGTAATTCCCCTCGGACATCCGCTTGGGATCCATTTTTATAGAATCCCCGAAGAGGAAGGATGTCTTCTTTAAAATCTTACGCTCTGCGGTTTCAAATTTAGCATCCGTAACCAAGGACCTGAGAGTCTTGGGGAAAGCTTGAGTGATGAGTTTCGCCCGCTCTTTGTGGGTGTCCTGGAATATTGGATACTCGAAGGCAAAGCTGAAGATTGTATTCTTCTCCGCACCTCCCGCATGACCGAAGTAGTGGTTGAAGGAAAGAGGCTCGTTGGAGTAGCACACTGCAAATAGAAAAAAAAATCAGCCAGGAGAAGTCTAACACAAGAATGCAAGGTTCAGACCTGCGTCCGGATCTTTAAACGCAGGGTCTCAACCCGCATCCAAAGTTTTAAACGCAAGGTTCAGACCTGCGTCCGGATCCTTAAACGCAGGGTCTCAACCCGCATCCAAAATTTTAAACGCAGGGTCTGAACCTGCGTTGAAATTTTATGAACGATGGAGCTAACCATGCGTTTTCTTAAAATTGATAAACACTGAGAATTATCTCTCGAGTTTAAGGATGGAATACAGATCGCCAATCAAGGGTCGAGGATGAGAGATCTGTCAAAGCAACTTACAATGGCTCAACCTTACCGTTAGTTGAGGAAACTGGAGACGAAGGCGTAGTGATTTGATCATCCCCGGAGGTTCTAGCTGAAGGAACACCCTGAGCTTGGGCGATCTTCGATTTAGAAGCCATTTTCTTCTTGGGGCCCATTCCAATTGTGGCGAAGAAGATGAAGACGGGCGGACGAGGTATTTAGGAACAAATCCTTTCCTCCGTCGAAATGCCGGAGAAGATGAACATGAGCCCTGTTAAGAAATCGGTGGAAGAGTGAGAGGGGGAAAAGTCGAATGGCTTTTTGATTTGACCTCAGCGGCTCATTTATACACAGCTGTAGTTGTCAAATCGATGCGGGATTCTAGGCAAAATCTCACCCGAAACATGATTCTCGCGTTTTCAAAAAAGGGGGTTTCAACTTCCGAACGCACCCTCACATTCAGACAGTTGAACGCATGATTTAGACATGTGTTCTGGTGACCAACCTCCGCCTATCACGTAACTAACCCCTTCAAAGGGGTTAAAATTCCAAGCAATGACCATACGACTAAGATCATTTACACCAAACGAGCTGATCAAGAAAGAAGATAAAGTGAATTCCTCTGAGGCCGTCCTCCTGACTAAGCTGGGGATAAAGTCCTTCTTATGCAGGCTTGTGGTTCTCTCCGTCTATCACGATAGATCTGTCTTAAACCCGGAAATGCCTAACTTCCCTAAAGACGACGAACTTAGTCAAACAAGCTAAAGCCCAAGTCATTACTGATGAACCAAAAAAAAAGAATGATGAGGTCAACGAAGGTGCTCCGCTCAATCTGCGATGAGGTGCATTCGATCACAAAAAAATTTGGGATCTAAAGTGTTTCGAAAATTCGTCCCAGTCAACCGCGAACTTTCGAAAACTTTGGAGGGGGTTCTGTAGGCTGTCTAAAAATAATAATAGATAGCTGATTCTCCACCAAACACTGATGACGGAAGTTACAATCTGGCGACTTCCAGAAGGCTACAATTTGAAGACTTTCACGTAGATGATGAAGGTTACAATCTGACGACCTTCACAACAACTGATGAAAGCTCTAATCAACAACCTTCACAATCAATATTGGGAGTTGCAATCTGACAACTCTCATATATTAAAAAGCTAAAGCAAAGATTACAAAACGACGATCTTTGCAACGCTCTAACAGAAAGAGGCTACGAATCGAGGGTCTCTTCAAAATCAAGACGTGGAAGTCCTCCCTGCGTACCATCATCAAGATGTAACACTAATTCAACCGCAAACGCAGCCTCCGAAAGCTGCCAACGCAGCTTCGTCCGCTGCAAACACAAACGCGACCTCATATGTGAGATGACTGATCTTGATGACTGCGATAACAACATGACTAATATTATATTAGCAACTATTAAAGGTGCTGATGAGCAGTGTAATGATTTTAGAAAATCGGGAAGATCTAGAGAGCTGTTGTCAACACATGGTTAAACCATGCAAAGAAATCATAGTGGAGATCGTGACCTGCAGTTGATAGAGCGTTATTGAGATGCCTCAATTGTCACAAATGGCCTGAATAGGACCTTCTCGACTGGTCATTGGTGTCATCCACATATAAAGACAGAAAAGGCAGCCACAACTTCACCATTCGAAATGCAGCTCAAATCACCGCCAAACGCAGCTCAAATCGCCGCCAAACGCAGCAACTTCACCATTCGAAATGCAGCTCAAACCGCCGCCAAACGCAGCTCAAATCGCCGCCAAACGCAGCTCAAATCGCCGCCAAACGCAGTTCCAATCCGACGCCAAACGCAGCTCAAACCGCTGCCAAACGCAGCTCCAATCCACTGCCAAACGCAGCTCAAACCGCTGCCAAACGCAGCTCTAATCGCCGCCAGACGCAGTTCCACAACGTTACGAAACACACCTTCAAACATCGAAGAACACAGCTCTACATCGCTGTAGAACGCAGCTTCACAACGCAGCAAACACAGCTTCATATCGCTGCAGGACGCGCTTCTAGATGCTGCGTTCAAACACAGAATTCATGCCAGAATGCAAGTCAAGCTTCTGACTCGTTCAAACACAACCCATGCGGTTACGAGAAGATCGCTGATCACCCACGATCTGGGGAGTGGTTTTAGTGGGTTGTTACACCCGAGTAATGGGGCAACTAAACCCCCATCAAGGAGCGGATTATGGGGGCAGTTACACCCCTAATCTCCCTATAAATATCAACAAACTCAATAGAGTTCGGGGTTGGATTTTTTGGATCGGAAAGGAGGATAGCGCGATCGATAAAAGAGAGTTGGAGGATCGGCTCTTTACACAGTCTGGGGAATCATCTTCAACTGAAGAGTCCAGACATTCAATACTTGGCTTGTTAACCGAATTATTTTCGGTTCGAACAACTCTTTTCTTATTAAGAGTTTGGCACTCATTCTGAGTTATAATACTCGGCAAAAGTTATCAACCAGGCAAGACATTTTGTTCCAGTGAATCAAGACGTTCGGATCGTCAACGAGAAGCAAACTCGACGCGAACATTCGAGGGAGGCATCTCATCGCTACCGTGAAGAACCCAGTTTTAAACAAAGGGGAGAATCCAGATCATTCTCTTCTTTTTTGTAATCAGAATCCAATTGTAATTGATTTTGAGAGAATACAAGTTAATTTTCTTTCACTGTCTTTTTACTACAAATTTTTCCCACAAACAACCGGCGGCTCTGGTTCTTCAGGAGATGGCTTGATCCGAGTCAGGAAAAATTCAGAATTGGACAAAGCCTCTTGTAACGCTTCCCTTGTGTCCTTTGAAAGACACAACAATTCATACAGCGTTATTCTAGCCGGTATATTAGCTAGTTGCGCCATAATATCGAAACGAGGTGGAGAGTTTGAAGTTCCCGGTTTGTCTCTCCCAATCGGTAGATTGAACCGAGACTGCTTCGGGTTTTGGACTTCCTGATGTAGAGGCTCTTTTTGTTAGGATTTCTCCGCAACTACAGGTGTTGGGGGAGTTGTGACAATTCCCATCTCCGCTAGGGTCTTGGAAGGAATGGTTTTGGTTACCCCTTGCTTAGCCAACTGCTCGGAAGCATCCGGATACTTGAAATGATATTCATTCCCGCTCCGTGTCACAAAAGCTTCCTGTTCATCTTCAGAAAGTGGGAAAGCAGGAATTCTGTCGTCGTCTCCTTCTGGAATGGCTGCGGCTCCACAACAAGACTTACCTTTTCCTTTTGACTTTTTCTTGGAAGAGGATCCGGTCCATTGTTCATCTCCAATTAGATCGGGGTGAACCCAAAGAATCTCTCCATTTGGAGCCGTGTGTGGTACAAGTCCTTCTGGCGTTGCTTGTGAGGATCGTCATTCACTGTCTTTACCGCCGCATTTATTACTGGCTCAGGCTGAAACTAGTTCAAAGGAACGGATCCAAAACTGATCGACACTGCATTCGCGCCCACCTTCTTCTCTTTAGGTTGCTCAGTTCAAAGGAACGGATCCAAAACTGATCGACACTGCATTCGCGCCCACCTTCTTCTCTTTAGGTTGCTTCATAGTGATGACCCCGACATCGATTGCGCCCACCTTCTTCTCTTTAGGTTGCTTCATAGTGATGACCCCGACATCGATTAAAGCTTGGATCTTATCATTGAGAGCGTAACATGCCTTGGTAGGATGGTGCATCGCTCTATGAAATGCGCAGTACTTCGGATCACTAATTCTTTTAGCATCTTCCTGATCTTGGATCGGAGGCAGCTTAATCTTGTTATTCTCTATGAGGTATTTGAAGATACCGGGGACTTCATCCTCTTTGAACGAGTAGACCTTCGGGAATTTCGGTTCCGAAGCCTTCTGTTTCTGAGGCTATTGTTGCCACCTTGATTGTTGAGGCACTTTCTGTTGTTGTTGCGGTTGCGCTTATACTTCGAATGTTTGGTTCACGTCCACCGCATTCGCTTGTGCCTTTCCTTTACCTTTAGGAACAAAGTTCTGTTGTGGAGTATTATTTGCCGCTTGACCCCTTTCAGTCTTCTTCCTTTTAAGGAATCTTTTGGCTCGTCTCCTCGCACTTTTAAATCTTTCCAAGTCTTTGGTGGTGCCATTCCCATAGCTTCGAGGATGTCCAACGAAAGATTATTGTGACAAGTCTCGAGGATGAAGTCTTCACTGATCGGATCCCTGCAGTTCATTGCTTTGTTCCGGAATCTCTTGATGAAGTTTTCAACCGTCTCACCATTTTTCTGTTTCTCATCAAATAATGTACCAATTGAAATCTTAGTGTCATCGTCGAAGAAGTTTGTCAAAAACATATCCTCCATGTCATCCCAACTGTTGATACTCCCCGGCTTAAGACGGCGATACCAATCGAAGGCCGCTCCTCGAAGAGTGCCAACGAATGACCGCACCATTAGAGGTTCATTCCCGGAGATTATTCCTAAGTGAGACTTAAAATATATTAAGTGCTGGGTAGGGGAACCCTTTCCATCAAACGGCGTGAAATTGATCAAATTGAATTTCGCCGGGTATGGAATTGATTCCCACTATCTTGGGTATGGACATGGTATTCCGGACCTCTTCACTTCTTGAGCACTCATCAACGTGTTGATCTTGTTCTCTAAATCCCTCATTTTCTTATCCTCACTCGTATCTGTCTTCGAGTGGTTTCGGGGAGAAGTAATGTGGTCCTCCTTCGTATTGTCATCATCCGAGGGACCACTTCCATTATTGTTGTTGACGGGAGGGGTGTTCATGTTGGCATTATCCTCCACTTCCCGTTCATCATCACCTTGGTTAGGATTATTGCGACGACTGGATTCTCCTTGATGAGTCGTCAGTGCCGTGATTTGCTGGTCATGCATTTCTCTCATCTGCTGCATGGCCATTTCCATTTAAAATTTAAAATTTTCTTTCTGCTTAGTCAAAGCATCCTCCAGTATTTTAGCCATCTGTTCGGCGTTAATCATGAGTGATTCATAGGGTTGTCCTGCACTTGATGCGGTGTCATCTGAAGCCATCACTGAGCAAGCATCCGAGCAAACATCCGAGGTTTCATTATCTGAAGGGAGCCCCTTCTGCATTCTCTGGTAATCCCTTCGTCTATTGGTCCCTGATCGTAATTGAGTTATACGCTGGGACACCGCGGCGAACTGATCCGGACTAAAGCGTCACGTTGATTTCGCTCTCCCGGTCATATTGACGGACACTTCTGGAAATTCCTCCTCTTGAAGAGCAGGTTTCCTTCTACGGTAGGGTTTTGGTCTGGCCCCGGACGTTCTGGTGGAGATTCTCTCAAACACAGAAACTCTTCGTGGGGCTTTAGAACGGAAGCATTCTGATAGCACTGTCTTGATTATGTTGGCACACGGACAACGAGAATCCGTGTCTCAAACGTTTCTTTTTCGAGACTTATTCGTACCCACAGCCCTATAGTACAACTCATCAGTTTGATAACTGGAGCAACCCACAGAGTGTTGGCACGACTTCCCAGGTATAACATCATCATCATCAGACAAACGTGTTTCCCTCTGGGGATACGATGCTTTATTGGTGTCCCCAAAAGTCACTCGTTCAGGTTTACGCTTTTGTGAGCGTAAAAACCTAACGGGCTCTTGAACTTCAACCCGCAATCCAATGCGGTCGGTAACAGGGGCTTTCCCATTATTATCTTTATTAGGGGGATTGGTACGACCCCCAGTCTGGATTGTTGTTTGGAGACCTTTCAATGGTCCCAATCGCTCCTTCACGGGTGCTTTACCTCGATCTTCCGGTAAAGGACCGAGGTGACCTTTCAAAGGAACTTTGGATCTTGTGAGACCCACGCTATTACCCGGCTCCGTCGGTGGTGCGGGGACAGGGGAAACGGGATCTGGATTTGAAGAAGGCTGGACGGTAACTTCGTCCACTTTTGTCTTAAGTGCTGGTTTTGCCTTTGGTACCCACACCTGTTTGTGTCTAGGCGGATTCTTAACCGTCTCTTCTTTTTACATCTCTTCCGCTTTCTGCAGAAGGACTCGGGCATGCGTGACCAATGCACGGCGTTTCTTGATTCACTCTTCGAGAGTAGAGCCAGTCTTCTTGATGCGGACCCATTCATTCGTCTCCGCCTTAGAGGAGAGGCTGGCGGTTCTCCG
>NC_033794.1:38761041-38770478 GCF_001876935.1 Asparagus officinalis
TCCCCTCTCTCTCTTTCCTCTCCCTTCAATCCAATTACATCAATTCTTCGTTGTCCGACTCCTCTTTGAGCTCCTGCACTTCTTTGGTTCATTTAGACCTCTTCACCAATGATTTGGTTGGGCCATTGCCTTCTTCTCTCGCCTCTCTCCCTCTTCTTGAGTATCTCGACGTCGGCGCTAACAACTTCAGCGGGCCGATACCGGGCTCTTTCGGGCTTTTCCCCAAGCTTAAGGTTCTGTCTCTTGTCAACAATTTGCTTACTTCCACGGTGCCTGCGGCTCTTGGCAACATCTCCACTCTCCAGCAGCTCAACATCTCCTACAACCCTTTCGCTCCTGGTACAATCCCTGTCGAGCTCGGCGATCTGTCGAATCTTGAGAACCTGTGGCTCGCTGGATGCAGCCTCATGGGCTCGATTCCGGAGTCGTTGGGAAAGCTTTCCAGTCTGAGGAATCTGGATCTTTCCTCCAACAATCTCACTGGGTCGATACCGAAATCGATAGCTAACCTCTCTTCAGTAGTCCAGATTGAGCTCTACAGCAACTCGCTCTCTGGTGTTTTCCCTTCCGGGTTTTCGAAGCTTGACAGCTTGCGGAGAATCGATGCGTCGATGAACAGATTGGAAGGACCAATACCTGAGGACGTCTTCGATATCCGGAGCCTTGAGAGCTTGCATTTGTATCAGAATTACCTCACTGGCGGCATTTCGCCTAATGTTTCAAAGCTCAATAATCTGGCGGAGCTGAGGCTGTTCGACAACAAGTTAACGGGCACTCTTCCTGCAGATTTCGGCAAGAATTGCCCGCTAGCGTCGCTGGATCTCTCGTACAACCATTTTACAGGGGAGATCCCTGCCGGCGTTTGCGAAGGCGGGGTTTTGGAAGAGATCATGCTGATCGGGAATTCGTTCACCGGCAGCGTGCCCGCTGGTCTGGGCCGATGCAAGACCCTTCAGAGGGTCAGGCTGTCGAATAACGAGCTATCAGGGATTGTCCCCGATGGGCTCTGGGGGTTGCCCCATGTCGGGCTCCTTGAGCTCAGCGGTAACTCGCTCTCTGGCGAGATCTCTGCTTTGATTTTGGGAGCTAGCAATTTGTCTAATCTTCACATCTCACACAACAATTTCAGTGGAAGCATTCCATCAGAAATTGGATCGCTGTGGAAGTTATATGAGTTTTCAGCTGCCAACAATGGACTGCAAGGGCCACTGCCTTCGACCATCACAAACTTGGCTCAGCTCGGCCAGCTCGATCTCCACAACAACATGCTCTCCGGTGGGATCCTAGCGGGGGTTGAAAACTGGAAGAAGCTCACTGAATTGAACCTCGCCGACAATGATTTCACTGGAGAAATTCCTTCTGAGCTTGGAAATCTTCCTGTCCTCAACTATCTCGACCTCTCTGGCAATGTGCTCACTGGGCAGGTTCCTTCTCAGTTGCAGAACTTGAAGCTGAATCAATTCAATTTTTCAAACAATCAGCTCTCAGGTCCTCTACCGCCAACGTTTGCGAACGAGGACTACAGAACTAGCTTTCTAAACAATCCCGGTCTCTGCAAGGATATTAAAGGCCTTTGCTCGAGCTCACTGGACTCTGATAGCCACAGCAGCATTGCTTGGCTGTTCAAAGCAATATTCATACTCGCTGCCCTCGTCCTAATGGTTGGGCTTGGATGGTTCTATTTGAGATACAGGAAGTTCAAGAAGGCGAAGCTCAGCAACAAGTCGAAATGGACCCTGACTTCCTTCCACAAGCTAGGCTTCAGTGAATACGAGATCTTAGACTGTCTCGATGAAGACAATGTTATCGGTAGTGGCGCTTCTGGAAAAGTCTACAAGACCGTTCTCGGCAGCGGAGAGGCCGTCGCAGTGAAGAAGCTATGGAGCACTGCAAAGAATGTCGATAGAGTCTGTGACGACGCATTTGAGGCAGAGGTTGCTACTTTAGGAAAGATTAGGCATAAGAACATTGTGAGGTTATGGTGCAGTTGTACTCATAGAGATTGCAAGCTTTTGGTGTATGAGTACATGCCTAATGGGAGTTTAGGGGACTTTCTTCACAGCAAGAAGGCGAGTCTGCTGGATTGGCCAACGAGGTTCAAGATTGCGTTGGATGCAGCTGAGGGGCTATCATATCTGCACCATGATTGTGTTCCTCCGATCGTGCACAGGGATGTGAAGTCCAACAACATACTGTTGGATTCTGATTTCGGAGCAAGGGTGGCTGATTTTGGGGTGGCTAAGGCTGTGGATGCCATCGGAAAGGGGCAAAAGTCAATGTCAGTCATCGCTGGGTCCTGTGGATATATTGCCCCAGGTCAGTCTAAAATTTCTGTCATCCAACTTCTTGCTCTAATCCTATAGGTACCGTGTTTAGTTCAGTGTCTCTGTTCATGTGCATGCCAGGAATTCATGTGTTCGTCATTTCAGTCTTCTGACATGCATCTTATGTGATGATGCAGAATATGCATACACTCTTCGAGTGACCGAAAAGAGCGATATATACAGCTTTGGAGTCGTGATCCTAGAGCTTGTCACGGGGAAACTTCCAGTTGATCCTGAATTCGGCGAAAAGGACTTAGTGAAATGGGTGTGCAGCACATTGGAGCAGAAAGGAGCGGATCATGTGATTGATCCAAACCTAGACACTTCCCTCTTCAAGGAGGAGCTCAACAAGGTCCTCAACATTGGGCTCCATTGCACAAGCAATCTCCCCATGAACAGGCCATCAATGAGGAGAGTTGTGAAGATGTTGCTTGAAGTGAGCCCAGATGAGAGCAAGGCCAAGCCAAAGCAGCAAGAGGAGCAGGATGCAAAGCTGCTCTCTCCTTACTATTATGAGGATACTTCCTATCAAGGGAGTGCCGTATGAAAAGGATTTTAGTAGTTAGAATTCCGATCGAAGTTTGCAATAGTTTAGTATTTTGGCAAGAGATTGTAAACGTATTATTGTTGTTCTGTTTGGCTTTTTCTTGTCTACTTCTGATGCTAAAATTCCTCTAAAGAAAAGAGGGGTCTGGGGCTCGTTTCGGTATCTGCTAGCATTGCCATTTGTTGAGCAAGAGGTTGCATCATTACAACAATGTATTTGTTCTCTATTTGGATTCTGCAATGGAGTTGGAAGTCAAGAGGCAAAAGTTAAAACTGCAGTCATCAGTACGGGGGACCAGTTACTTTGCTGCTGTTTAGGCAACTATATGTAAGTAATTTGAAACCTTTTGGAGGCCTGCTCTGCCCTGAATAGTTTACATTGGGGATTGAGTATGCAATGTATTTATGGATAAACATAGAATATTGAGAAAGCAAATTTGGTTGATGAAACTTCATTCTTCCTGGAGCCTCAACAATTTTGGTTTCTTTCTTTCTTTCTTTTAATTATTTTTCTTTGATGAAACAAATGCATAATCACAATCCTTGTGTACTACCGAAACAAGATCATTTAGAACATCTAACATCTTCATTCCATCCATAGGAGATCATTTAAAATCTGCTGTGCAGAAAACAAACAAGGATGTATTTTTAGTTGAATCATCGGCATACAGAAGATAAATACAGCCCGACGAAGCCAATACAAATAAATTAACTTTCTAGAAAAGAATGAATGAAACAAGTTAGCAAGCTTCTTCAACTTCCCATTCCTTTCATTAGTCTTCTGTACTTATTTTGATCACTGGACTACATTCAAGGGGAAAGCCGCATAGGCCTCTAAAAAAATGCCATATCGAGATGAGAACACGCCTAAACTATACAAGCAGGAAATTACTTACGTGAAGCAGTTGATGCTCTAATTAGTAGTACGCCGCTGGATGATGACGCTGCTAACTTCGGAAAAGTTTTGTCATGGGAGCCTTCAGACATTATAGTTATGCACGGAATCCCTATTCTGCAAGTTTCAGTTTTTAAATTGTGAGCTTTATGTCAACTTTCAGATAAATCAGCATCTTGATTCTCGCAGCTCTGGGTGCTACACAGAACTACTATCTTCTACCTGAGAAAAATTCAAGGCGATTGGTCATCTTTTCTCGACTGTTTTCTATCAATATCCATTTCTGCACCCATGCAACTACGTTCTGCAACTCAAAACATTTTCCATGATGGGAGGCAGTCCTAGCATCAACTGCGGTCTCATTCACACGAGCATATGCTAACTCATGGTGAAGTGCATCAAGTTTACAGGAGACTGTAGCTGCAAGAACAAGGCTTCAGCTCTGCTGCTGCAGCTCACTCCACAGCTATAATCTTCTCAAACACTAAAACTGTGCTCAACTGTCTCTTAATTGTTGCGACTCAGTACCTCCCTAATTTCCCTGGCTCCCACCAACACTGCTTTTTATAAAAAAAAATTGCATCCATCTGGATTGGTGCAGTGCCTCCGCTCATAGAAGTCGGGAACGTGGGACGCTATAGCCAACCGCGACCCGGGTTTAATCATCCAAGATTTGCATGGAACGCAACCCGATTCACCAACTCCAGTGATCTGATTCACCAACTCCAGCGACCCCATTTAGAATTCAAACTAGTTAAAATTTTATAAATAAACAACTCTTTTGTAAAAGAATAAACAGAAAAAGTGTGAGAAATTAAGCAAATAAAATATGCATACCTTAATTGCAACACGGTTCTTAATGTTATATTACCATTACTTGTATCAACTAGCATATTTTTTACATTTGACTCTAGCAAAACATGTGATTCCTACATTTAAGAACTGAACCTAAAGCGTCCCACATTCCCCTGGTGTATCGTATAAGCCTACCCCCCTCGTACCTATTCCTTATGAGTGGCGTACCATGCTTTTGTACCCATCCTGCGAACCGAAATGAACCGGGTTCCATGCAACTATGCTTGCGGTTCACTTACAACTTGGCCTTCTTTTGGTCATGGCTTTCTACTTCTCAGCTCTTTCAATTATTGTGAGTCTCTAAATTGCCAACTGCTGAACTTGGATCTTCTATTTCTGGGCAGCAGCGACCTCTGCAACAGCTATGTCGGTCAACTCAATAGCACTTCCGCAGCATCATTTGGCTATTTCGTCAAAATTTTCGCATCCAGCCAAATACTTTCCAAAATGGTGTGGTGAAGTATCCAGCATCTTTCTCATGGAATTGAGTTCTAATAGAACAGATTCCAGTTCCTCCATTAGCCTCTAGATATCATCAATCAATGTCAAAATTTCAAGCTCATTGATTTTCACTTCTTGACCGTGCATACAAGGAGAAACTTCAGTGTGATCATGATCTATGCTATCATCCATGAAGAGCAAGGGAATGGTAGCTGAAACAAGTTAAAGTTTAGCAAAGAGAAAAGAACTTTAACTTCAACTGGCAACCAGTATTCTCCAGAGGTTCTCAACATGATTGAACTTTGTAGTTAAGTTCCTGATCTCTTCGTAGTGGAACATATTAGGGTGGTTAATAAGGAATGTCGTTGTTAGGAGAGAAAATAGAAAAATATCAGTAAATACCTTCTGAAATATTTCTTCTGAGAATGTAGCCCTCAGAGCATCTTTATTTATCATCATATGTAACTTTCCAAT
Organism: Asparagus officinalis; assembly: GCF_001876935.1. NCBI lineage: Eukaryota > Viridiplantae > Streptophyta > Magnoliopsida > Asparagales > Asparagaceae > Asparagus > Asparagus officinalis. The sequence continues at coordinate 38,766,577 of NC_033794.1, forward strand.
CAGAAGATTCACATATAACAAAGTCATGAGTTTTCAACACACTAGAGCAATGTCCCTCCAGTCTCCTGCATTTGACCAGCACATTCACAATTTGACTACTATTAGAAACTTTTTGCTTGCACTGGTAAGTCCCATCATGATGTTTCAAATATTTAACCTTTGTGCTTCTCATTTCCACCAAGTTGCGTAATAACATTACACCATCTTCATTTGACAGATACTTAAATAGAATAAGGCCTCTTTCTGATTCAGTCTGATGTAACCGTTTCTTCAAAAGGTACAGCACTGGCCCCTCCAAGCTGCAAGACATTAGGACATATTTAACTACTAGCAAGTAACCCCGGTGTAACACGGGGGAAGTGAAGAAACGACCACTTCATTAGTGGATATAAAAGATTAAATTGCAGACCAAATGGCACCACACATCGAATGCTATAGTGAAAATCAAAGTGTAATGGCATGTCTAAAAGAGCAAATTGCAGATAGTGACACAATATCATCAGTGGATATATTTTTGATACATCCTATAATCACCTATCAGGTCTCCCAATCCTAAAACTAAAAACCCTACTGAACGTAATAAAAAATTTCACCGCACATCAAATGCTTAAATACCAACTCCATATGCGTCTCCCCTCCCAAACCCCATCACAATCCCCCGCCACTCCCCCCCCCCCCAACCATCACGCCTTCTCAAACACTACAACCACAGCCTCCATCTCCTCTACCAAGCCATTATAAGTTCCTCCCCAAACTCAGAATCATATTTGAACTTGAATTTAGGTCTGAACCATCCCCATCATTCCATTTGTTTGTGACCTCCACAATCACAACTTCCTACAAATACAAACCCAAAATGTACCTTACCTCTTCCTCAATCTCAACCTAAGTTGTGCAGATACGGGTGCGGACATGGACACGGGTGCGGATATGGGACATTACAAAATTGTAAAAGTTGGGATATGGGGACACAACTATATACGTACATATGAAAATTAATAATCTAGTTGAGGCCGATATTGTTTTTCATTCACATGTCATGAGAACTAAAATCGTAATACCATTTTTATGTTTCTTTTATCAAGTAGATTATAAACTGAAAAACCGCTCATTTTTGAACTGGATACCCAAATTACTCTTTAAAATCATATTTATCTAGGTATGTGCTAAAGCGAACCTGTCCAAGTCCAATGAGTTGCATAAATCTGAGGTGAAATGTATAATATATGCTCGTGAAATGTATAATATATGCTCAAGAAATGTATAACAAGCCTTTTGAATTTAATTGTGTTATATAATTGAGTACATGTCTAAATAAATGTATGCATACATTCAAGAAGTGTCCAAGGAGTGTTGGATACAAACTGTTGGATACAAACACAGTCTGACATGGATATGAGAGCCTAGATGAAGTGCCCGGATAACCTAGATCTCAACAATTAAAGTACCAAAAACAACTTTAGAGATGCATATGTAGGTTACATATTGTTCATAGACGTGACTTTTTTTAATATATGACATATCACTAGTGTTTGCGCTAAATAGGCGGCTAGCCACTAAGACTGGGTAGTTCAACCCAAGAGTTATGCGTTCTTTAAAGAGATTGCACCCGAGAAAGATAGGAAGATGATCAGACGTGATATTTTGTCAGAGTGTGATGCTTAACTATTTAGCCGAATGCTCTGTATATCAATACTATCTTGCCAAAAAATCTACTCGCGCTACTGTAAACTTAAATGAAATTGCTGCAAAAGGAACTCAAGGATAAGTAAACATTACATTATTCCTGTTCGATAGCAGGTTTCTCTCGGAGCCAAATAGATTGGGAAGCAATAAATTGCAGGAAAACTAAATAACAAGGAGAGTAAATTGCATTCCGGTAAAGAAATTAACTTAAAGATCCGAATTACAACTAAAGGAGCAAATTCACAAGGAACTAAACAACCATGGAAACAACAAGATACAATAATATAAAGTTTGAGTTTGATTGTGCGAGCTTGCTCTAATTCACTGTCATCAAATATGTAGAGGTCTTGCGCGCATTAGTGGACGCTTGCTCCTAATTTTGGAGGTTAACTATCCCACTTAAACACGTGCCTCTTTTAGATTTGTTACTCAACCCATGTATGTTCATGCGCGGGATTCCTTCAACACTTATAACTTAAGGGGCCGATCATCAGAAGAGCTGTAATATAGGTCTGCTTTGTCTGTGTGCCTAACTGATAGTTATTCCCCTATCATTCTAGTACTAGTCATCTTATTCATTTTCATGGCTGACACATATCTTGAAAGTCGGATGTAAACAACGAAAATATTGAACTTGAATATATGACATATCATGGCTGTAATATTTGAGAGCGACATGATGTTATTCATTCAAGCTCTTTCATGCATCATTTGAACGTTCTCCCATCGCAAGTAACTCTACCTGATCTATCTCCCACCGTCAACACTGCTGCCCAATGTTTCTTTCAATGAAGCCACCTTCTTCCAACCCTCATTTCACTTCTGCCATCCTCTGCCATGGCTGCTAATCCTGTATATTGATGCCGCAACCCTTTTCTCTATTGTTTCTGTCTATCGAAATTGCTGTGGCAGTCTTTACTACCTTGTCTAAATGCTAATCTCTCCTTGGGTTCACTATCTGGTTATTTAGTGTTTTCCTAATGTTTTTTCCTTTCTGCCTATCTACTGTTATCTGGCTATTCTTCTGACTAGCAAACAACCCCCGCGTGATGCGGAGGAGAGCGAGAAATCAAACGTTATTTGAACAAATGGGAAACAAGTTTCTCTGACATTACTTCATCTCCATAATCATTTTTTGTTTATAGGATGCAAAAAGATAACAATACGCGCTAGTCTTGATATATTCCCTTCAATTTCATTGCATAAGTTTGTATATCAATACATTCTCTTCAATTCAATTGAGTTTGTATTTTCAGCTTGGATATCTTATCCTACAACGAAGACAACATGAGAACAAAGTGGTACAAAGTGAAATTGAAAACTCACAGACAACATGGGAGCCTAATTTAGATGATGTCGCATACTATTCAGATGAAACTGACCCTACTATCGTTTTTGCCGACTGTCAAAAGTTGGACTACTCAAACGTGGAGATCAGTGTGTCTTCCCTAGATGGTGGGAATGCCAATAGTAGTCTAAAATAATCTAGAAGTATACGATATATGTGGCACTGAAGGATTTGATTCTTACTCTGAGCATGTCATCAAGGATGAACTAAGAAACAAGAGAGATGATTACAATGAGTTAGAAGGCAATGGAGTTTCTGGTGATGCATTGCGTGCCAATATGGATTCAAATGATCATCAGGAGATGGCAAACATAGAGCCTGAGGAGGAGAACACAGAAGAGTCTGAGCCAATGGAGATAGAAGGGTCAGAATCTAGTGCAGCAAGTAGCCCGCCTAAGTGATCATACCCAGAAGGATAATCATCTAGCTAAGTGTATATCCTGACCTTTAGGATGTCCATAGCAGAAATATGTCTTCTAAAGAAATGATGTAATATGACTTTTAACCTATGTATAAATCTTTAGTGAAGCAATGGTATATGTCTAAAATATTGATGTCCCTTTTGATTATTTCTTTCCTTTATCACTATATTGACAATTTCTTGGTTGCAATAAGTAAAAAAAAAAAATCACAAATAAGATACGATATATTATTTATGGTGTTCCTGGTAGTTGTCCTTGGCCTCACCATGATGGGAATGTTCTATCGCATGTCCTTTTGATTATTTCTTTCCTTTATCACTATATTGACAATTTCTTGGTTGCAATAAGTAAAAAAAAAAAATCACAAATAAGATACGATATATTATTTATGGTGTTCCTGGTAGTTGTCCTTGGCCTCACCATGATGGGAATGTTCTATCGCATGT
>NC_033794.1:38771940-38780045 GCF_001876935.1 Asparagus officinalis
GCCGCCTACCCTCACGAGGTTGCCTGCCTGCCCTCCCTCTCCTCTGCCTGCCGTCGCCACCCGCCCATAATTATAATTCTTCAATAGTGGACAAATCCTCTGCATATCTAAACGCCTACAAGGGACAAGTCCTACATGTCTGCAGGCATAATATGAAGCCGATAATAAAAGTCACAATAACTTTTAGCCATATCTACAATCAACTCAGCCATTCTATCACGTTTCCCCCAAATCACCCCCTTCTTTTCCTTATCGATTTTTTTCTTACCCTTACTCCTACTACCCTTCTTCTCCTCAGGTGTCTTATTATTCTTTACAAATTGGGTATAGATTGTATTAGTCGTTGTTCCATTCATATTTATCGGAATTCCCTCCTTTGGCAAACCAGTAATTCGATGAACATCCTCTATACCAAACACATAATCTTTATTCCCAATCGTAAATGAGCATTTATCGGGATTAAAATTTTGAGCAATTAATTGCTATTTGCTCATTGCTTTTGGATGTGGGTATCTAGAGGAAGTTGTGAAAAGGTGTCTTCCCAAGGGCGTTCATATGTTTCTCATCCAATACTATACGCTTATCAATTAAATCTCGAAAATAACAAAGATTGGAAGGAATCCGCAATTGTGTTATCATAGCCAAGGTTTTGAATATCGGTTATCGGGGATTTATCGGACGGCTAAAATCCTTATCGGATAGCGGAAATCGGGGATATATCGGGGATAAGTAGTATTTATCGGAGTGATATATCGTATGTTGTGTATATATAATATAATAACCCAAATTGTAATCTAACCATACTCCACTCTTTCATTCTCTCAACCTTCACTAAATAACTAGAGAAAAAACCAACTAAATGGTGAATATTATTTGTTACTATAACTTCAGAAGTTGTGTTGAGGGCGTGGCGTCAATGGAGAGTCCAAGTCAAACTTTCGAAGTCAGAGTTGATGATGGCGTCGATGGAGAGAGCTCGGCATCGATGGAGAGCTCAGCGTCGTTCAACGTCATCGAGTCAATCAGATCAGTTGATGATGGCGTCGATGGAGAGAGCACAACATCAGTCGAAGTCGTCAAGTCGATGAAGTTAATGTTGATGAGAGAGCAGCGTCGAAGTTGATAGCGTTGAGGTCAACGGAGTCCGAAGAAGAGCGGAGGCGAGCGTCGAAGTCGGCGAATGAGAGCGTCAAGGTCGACGGAGTCCAAAGAGAAATAGAGTCAGAGGATTAGGGCAGTAGGCACAACCGCACAAATGAGGGGAGAGAGAACAGAGGATTAGGGCTACTTAATCGAGTTTAAGTTTTATTGTAAAGAACGGGTCGTGTCGGGTTTCAAGTTCACTCAAAAACTGTCCATTACCCAAAATCACAACCTAATAGTGTGGCCCGATAATTCCGATTTTAGAGCTGCTAATATCGGCCGATAATCACCTTTATTGCCGCATTATCGCCGATAAACCCTAAAAAAAGATAACCGATTTAAATTCTAACTTATCCTATCGGAAAGCTCTCAAAACCGATAACTCGGGGATAATATCGGATTATCGGCCGATATTTAAAACCTTGATCATAGCCCAACAAAAGAATTATAATTCGGAACGTTAATAATTAAATATAATATATATCATTTAACTATCTAGTGCTATAGGGCAAAATATGATAATATTAGTTTAAACTCTGTGCTCTTTTACGTTGATCAAAATATTGGTGCACTGAGGATATATTACATACCGAGAAACATGCATATAGACACTAATATTATACCTAAAATAAATACTTCTACATGACAGAAATCAAACAAATGAAACCTAAGTCATGGAATGTTCCATGAAAATATCCCTTTTATTCATAATATGTACTACATATCATACATAAAGTAGTTCAGATAAATAGGTAAACTACATGTGTGTGTATCCAATTGTCTTAACAACCCTCATTTAAAATTATTCTCTGTTAAACAAGAAGCTCCGAACTTCTTAGGCCTTTCATGTATGAAATTTAGGACTATTGTAGCTGAATTCCCAAGCACGCGTTGAAGGTTCACAATATTAATACCTAATGAAATCATCACACAAAATTATCACATTATTAGGCTCAAGATCAGAGGTACAACTTGTACGAAATTGTAGTATATATATGATCATATTCTCTATAGGTACTTTTATATCAAGAAAAATTTACTTTATTTGACTTTCAAATAAAACACAAATTAAAACACAAAATTTACTTATGAAGAAGGAGGTTTCTTACATTTAGAGGAGGAAGATCTTATTGATTTTGAAGAAATCCAAAATGTCGACCCCTTCAATTTATTTGAAGACATGCTTGATGAATATGGTTCTGACTCTCTGTGTTCACGCTACGATCATAAAGAAGGAGGTGTCGCTTAGGTTTCCTGGGAGCAAGGTCGTCTGGGATGGGATATAAAGACGCTCCAGACGCTGATTGATCGTCGAGCACCAGATTGAGCGGCAGTCGATCTGTGGGCGAAGAACGAGGCTTCAAATTACAGTGATGGGGATATTATCAAGTGGAAGCAACTGTGGATAGTGCTCGGTGAGAGGTGGCTTGTGTTGGGTATGGGGGGTAAAGAGGGGAGGCTTTCGCTGGCGGAGGTGATGAAGGGGAAGGGGGAGGTTTGAGAGGGAGATTGTTAGGGAGAATGAGCTTGTGAAGGCGAAGCTTGAGGAGATTAGGAATTAGTGGTTTGTGGTTGCGTTTCTTAGGGCGGGCAAGTAGCGAGGGTTGGCAGAGAAGAGGGCAGCGCTGAGAAACAAATGCTAAAATGAGAAGGGATGGAGGATTAGGAAGTGCGTTAGATTCAAAGAGGGTTAAGATGGAAATCCAAATGGATGGGTTAAGATATTATATATATATATATATATATATATATATATATATGAGAAAAATGAGTATGCTTGGTACCAAGCACAAATTTTGTGCTTGCTAGTGATGTGTCCTATTCCCATTCATTCATTCCAATTCCCAACCATTCCCTAACCCATGTGAATGTAGTGTTGGGTCCTTTTGTTTTGATGATGATTAACAAATAATTTATAACTAATATTGTTTGTCTAGTGTTTATGTTTTGTATTTATTCTAGGCAAATAATAAGTTGGAGCATGGATGGAATCAAGCATTCACGATCATATCCAATGGAGATTGGCGGAATAGTGGTTGAAGCATTGTAATTCATGTTGAAGATCCAAGTTCAAGCTTCATCCGTAAGTTTACCAAGATAGAGCTTCGTTGAAGATCACAAGCTTGGGTATATTTAGTTTAGGTTTTATATTATGTGTGTTAAGTACTTTAAGCTCAAATCATACACACACATACACGTTTTGGTTTATATATATATATAGAGAGAGAGAGAGCTTCGTTGAAGATCACAAGCTTGGTGATTTTGTGAAAATATTGTTTTATTAGTTTTCCAAAGTTTTATATTTTTCTGATTTTATTTGTTATTTTTAAAGACAGTTTAAAAATCAGATTTCTGTTTCAAAACAGGCTGATAACCTGTTATCAGTCGACTAGTAAGTCGACTGATGATATCAGTCGACTGATGTGTCGACTGAAAAAATCACCTGTAATGTCAAAAAGTTTCTGTTTTGTTTTGGTCGATTGACCAGTCAACTATTGAGGTCATCAGTCGACTGATGAGCTGGAAAATACCTGTAACGGTTAGCTCATCAGTCGATTGATGAAACCCGTCAGTCGATTGATGCTGTAACGGCTAGTTTTTTTAACCTCTTACAGATTTGGGGTTTTTTGGTCTTTTTGCCTTGTATTTTCTTGGCTTTGGGGTTCCTATAAATACCCTCACATATCCTCCGTTCTAATTAGACAAGAGAATGTTTTAAGAAAGTTTAACAAGGGTTTAAAGTTCGGTTTAAGTTTGTTTAAAAACCTTTAAAGCATTTTCAAGTTTGGTTTGTGAAGCAACTTTCACAAGAGCAAAGTGAAGATCATCCTTTGGTGTTTGAGCATTCACTCTTCTCCCTCTCTCTTGTTATCATTAGAGAAGTTTTTTCTAAACTCTTATCTAGCTATTTATTTGTTTGTTTTTTATTTTCTTAAAGCTAGATTTATTTGAGTTTAGTTTGTTTTATCAAATCTCATTGTTACACACACCCATTTGAGCTTATAGTATTTCATACATAGTTTAATTGGGGTTGTGAGAGATTGTAATTTTGAGTTGTGTTTAATTGAGTTCTCACCTTATTTAGAGAACAATTATTTGTTGAGTGCCTAGATTATGAGATTCACTTTGTAATACACTAGTACACCAAGAGGAATATGTTGTGAGAGATGGGATCGTCCCAAGAGGAGTGGGGTAGAGAGGTTGTAATTCCTAACACTTGAGGGAGACACGGTCTAGAGACCAACACTTGAGGTGGTAGTTGTTGACCCTATAGTTTTGATGATGATTTGTCAAACAATTTATCGCTAATATATTCTCTAGTTTTTGTGTTTATGTGTCTCCTTTCAGGTATTTCAACACACGTCAATCAAGCGTTAAAGATTCAAGTTCATATGTGTGGATTTACCTAGGTATATGTTTGGTTTACTTACATATATTGTATGATTATATCTAAGCTCAATATATGTACACGTAACACGATTTTTGATGTTTTCTATCATATAAATGATTTTTCATCAAACGTTGTTACAATAACTTTTATCTCATGTTTACAGCTCTTTCATACTTCATTATGTGCATATAATACATGCTCAATATATATATACATATTCACAAGCTCTATGTCAATTTTCATGTTCACGAAAAACAGGTTTTCTGAACACTTTTCAAAAACAAGGAGTTTTCATAAAAGAAAATTGATTTTTCAAAAATTCCTTTTCAAACATGTTTATTTTATCATTTAGAAACTTTCCCCAAAGTTTCACTATTTTTGGATTTGAATTGATATTTTTAATGAATTTTCAAAACAGCCCCAAAACCTGTCAATATGCTATATGTCAGTTTTCGGTCGACCGGTGCGGTCGACCGCCAGTTATATTTTCCTGAGCTCGGTTGTTTTGTGCTCGCGGTCGACCGCACCGGTTGACCGGCCCCCCCCCCCGCCCCCCCCCCAGCCTTGATTTCTCATTCTCTGTGCTTTTGAGCTTCGCGGTCGACCGGACCGGTCGACCACCAAACTGTCAGAACTTTATAACAGCTAGTTTTTTACAGCTGTTTTGAAACTGGTTTTTTGGTCTTTTACTTATGTTTTTTTGCTGTTGTATTGGGTGCTATAAATACCCCATTGCTGCTCTTCCTCAAGTGATCCAAGAAATCCAAGTTTTGTGTTTAACAAAATATTAATTGTGTTTAAGAGCTATTTAATAGTTGATTTCATCAATCAGTTTTCAAGAGAAGTTTTTCTACAACAAGAAGTGGCCTTCAAATCCCATTAGGATCATCATCTACTGTTCTTCTTGTTTGAGAAGTCTTCTAAACTTTTATATAGCTTGTTATTTCATTTTCATTTCATTTAGCTATATTTATTGAGTTTCATTCACTGTTATCACACACACTTATTGAGCTTGATATTTTCATACCATATAGTGTGGGTTGTGGGGTGTAATTTAGTGAGTGTGAGCCTCATTGTGTTCTCACTTGTTATTTGAGAACAAATCATTGTATTTAACTTTTATTTGTGAGAATCACTTGTAATACACTTGTACACCGAGAGAAGTGTGAGGCGAGACATGGGGTCGAATCCAATAGGAGTGGCGTCGATTGACGAACCTAGGGAGAGGTCATAATCGAGCACTTGAGGAGGAGGACACATGGTAGGTTCCTACACTTAGTGTGTAAAGTGTGATTGCATAGTGTTTGTGTAGTGTGAGAGTTTTCGGTGATCTTGTAAACCGAGTGTGTAGAAGTTCCGGCTTTCAAACCGGATTGTGATAGTGGATATCTCCTCGAGGTGAGGAGCGGGGACGTAGGTCGTGGTGATCGAACCTCGTAAACATATCGTGTGTTTGTGTTTTGCTTAGCGTACATTCTATTCATTATTATTATTCATATCCATATCATATTTCTTCTTGCAAGAACAAATTGATCAACATAATTTTAATTAGCTTTTAATTGGGATTAGATTAGTATAAGACCCTAATCACCCCCCCCCCTCTAGGGTCTAACAATTGGTATCAGAGCTTGGTGCTCTTTGATTTAAGGACTAACCGCCTTGAGTTAAAGATCCAAGTTATTGTATTTGTGCTAATCTAATTTTGATTACATTGTGCTTCTTGCATTTCATCTTTATGGATATGTATGATTCATCTTGCTTAGGATATGCTATTAATATTGCTCCTCGTTTGGATATTTTTCCCTATGCTCAATGGCGAGTTAGATTCAAACTTTTCGTTCAATCTAAACAATTTGATTTATGGGAAATTATTGAGGATGCCTATGTTGTTCCCATTTTGGAAAAATCCAAATGGTGTGAAAATGATAAAAGATTGTTTAACATGAATAAGCTTTTGTTAGAATATTTGATTAACGCTTTTCACTCATCGTTTTCTAACAAACTTGCTAACTTTGATAGTGCTCACGCTTTATGGAAACTTATTGAAACACATGAAGGAAATTTGGAGGCTATTCAACAAGCGTTAGAAAATCCCGCTTTGAGTTCTAAGGAAGCCTCATCTCCATGTACAATACCACTAGGTGATAACTCTAGTGAGGTATGCGGTAACGATGATATTATTACTTTTGATGAACTTGCTCTTGAGTTTGAAAAATTGCACAATTGCTATATTGATGTAAAGAGTAAGTATGTTAATATGAGATCCACTCATGAAACACTAGCTACTAAGTTTAATTTTATTGCAAATGAAGCCACCTCGGTCAGCCACCTAGGTGGCTCGGCCACCTGTTGGCCTTCTTGTTTTGATGATGTTTAACAAACAATTTATTACTAATGTTGTTTGTCTAGTGTTTGTGCATTCCTATGTTTTGTAGACAAACAACGTTGTTGGAGGATGGATGGAATCGAGCCTTAACGATCATATCAAATGGAGGTTGGCGGAATTGTGGAGTGAAGCAACATACAATTCAAGTTAAAGATCAAGTTCAAGCTTCATCCGCATGTGTACCAAGTTGAGCTACAATGAAGATCAAGATCAAGCTTGGGTAATCTAGTTTAGATTTTATATTATGTGTGTTAAGTACTCTAAGCTCAATTATCTATACACACACATTTATTATTGGTTTCTTCGTATATATATATATATAGATATATATATATATATATATATATATATATATATATATATATATATATATATAAAAATAGAAATTCAATTTGAGAAATTCTTTTTCTAACATGTTTTTTTTCATGTTTATAAACATTTCGTAAAGTTTCATCAAGTTTGGAATTGATTTGTTATATTTAATGGAATTTACAAAATCATGTTTTTCGTTTGTGCATGTTCGTGCATGTTTTACAAAACAGATGAGTTTTCATAAATGGGAAGTGATATTCAATAAATTCTTTCTTTTACATGTTTATATACATGTTTAGAAACTTTCCTCAAAATTTTACTATTTTTGGAATTGATTTACTATGCCCAATTAATTTTACAAAATCGTGTATGTTAACAGTTTTTCAGAAACTGTAAATTTGTGTTCAAATATTTATTTCTCTCAACTGGGAAAAGATTTTTCATAAATCCTTTCTCAGACATGTTATTCTACATGTATAGAACATTCCCACAAAATTTCATAATTTTTGGAGTTCATTTACTATTTTAAATTGATTTTACAAAACAGCTGCGCACTGCTACAGTAACTCCGGTCGACCGGACCGGTCGACCGGAAATGTCTCTGGACGTTTCTCAGCTTTGCACATGGCTCTCGGTCGACCGTACCGGTCGACCGAAGTACTGTAGTAGCCGACCGTTGCTACAATAACGGCTAGTTCTGTTTTTTTGTTTATTTTAATGTTTTGGGGGTGTTTTTCTTGGTTTTTGGACTTGTTTCATGAGCCTATATATTCCCCATGCCCTCATACTTCTAGGAGGACTTATGAAATGTTTTAAACAAGTTTAAAGAGTTTTAAACAAGGGTTTAAGTGTGTTAGTGTTTGTTTTGGTTTA
>NC_033794.1:38781045-38784798 GCF_001876935.1 Asparagus officinalis
GCTAGAAACCAAGTGTGTTGTGAAGTTTTCGGTGAACTAGAAAACCGATTGTGACGAGTGACGTTGATCAGTGAGCGTTGAATACCGATACTGTGAGGTGTAAACGTTATTCGGGTGAACGTAGAAAACCCGGTTGTGATAGTGGATTTCTCCCCGGGAGTGGGGAGCGGAGACGTAGGACGGAAGGTCCGAACTCCGTGATCATATTGCTTGTTTGAGTTTGTCTTTGACGCATTTATTTTTGCATTCATCTTATATCGTCAATTGTGCATTGCTCATTTATTTCATCCACTATCCTGTTTAGATTGTTTACCCTTGTGTTGTTTATATATCCTTGCATATATACATATTCATCATATAGGATATATCTCTTTGTTTGCATTGCTTATCCTAGCTTATATATCTTGTGGTATTTCATATTTGCTAGGATAACTTATTAATTAAGTTTTAATTGGCATTTAATCGGATTAGATTAACATAAGACCCTAATCACCTGGCCGAGGCACCGAGCCACCAAGAGGTGGCTCGGCCACCGAGCCACTCCTAGGTGGCTCGGTGAGCCCCCTGGGTGGCTCGGCTTTAGCCGAGCCACCTAGGAGTGGCTCGGTTTTGGCCGAGCCCTCCAAGTGCTTGCTTCTTCGCCCGTTTTTCGGTTTCGCGGTTTATCCGAACTTTAGTGTTGATCTGGACTCTGTTTTGGCACTCCGGATCCTGATTTGGCAGTAAATCCGCTTTGGCGTTGTGGTCTAACGATCATGCTTGGATATATCGCCCGATGGTTCGTTGGTTTGTCGAATCACCGATCCGAGCTGTGTTAAGCAGTTTTATACGCCTACAATGTGTCGACTGAAAAAATCGCCTGTAATGTCAAAAAGTTTCTATTTTGTTTTGGTCGACTGACCAGTCAACTATTGAGATCATCAGTCGACTGATAAGCTGGAAAATACCTCTAACGGTTAGCTCATCAGTCGACTGATGAAACCCGTCAGTCGATTGATGCTGTAACGGCTAAACCTCTAACGGTTAGCTCATCAGTCGACTGATGAAACCCGTCAGTCGATTGATGCTGTAACGGCTAGTTTTTTCAGCCTGTTACAGATTTGGGGTTTTTTGGTCTTTTTACCTTGTTTTTTCTTGGCTTTGGGATTCCTATAAATACCCTCACATATCCTCAGTTCTAATTAGACAAGAGAATGTTTTAAGAAAATTTAACAAGGGTTTAAAGTTCGGTTTAAGTTTGTTTAAAAAGTTTTTAAGCATTTTCAAGTTTGGTTTGTGAAGCAAGTTTCACAAGAGCAAAGTGGAGATCATCTTTTGGTGTTTGAGTATTCACTCTTCTCCCTCTTTCTTGTTATCATTAGAGAAGTTTTTCTAAACTCTTATCTAGCTATTTATTTGTTTGTTTTTTATTTCCTTAAAGCTAGATTTATTTGAGTTTAGTTTGTTTTATCAAATCTCATTGTTACACACACCCACTTGAGCTTATAGTATTTCATACATAGTATAATTGGGGTTGTGAGAGATTGTAACTTTGAGTTGTGTTTAATTGAGTTCTCACCTTATTTAGAGAACAATCATTTGTTGAGTGCCTAAATTATGAGGTTCACTTTGTAATACACTAGTACACTAAGAGAAGTGTGTGGTGAGAGACGGGGTCGTCCCAAGAGGAGTGGGATAGGTGGTAATACCTAGAGAGGTTGTAATTCCTAACACTTGAGGGAGACAGGAGCTAGAGACCAACACTTGAGGTGGTAGTTAGTGTATTTACATTGTGAGTGATTGTAAAGTTTTTGGTAAACTAGAAAACCGAGTGTGAGATGTAAACGTTATTCGGGTGAGCGTAGAAAACCCGGTTGTGATAGTGGATTTCTCCTCGGGAGTGGGGAGCGGAGACGTATGACGGAAGGTCCGAACTCCGTGATCATATTGTGTGTTTGTATTGTTTATATTGTCCTATCACAATTGTATCTTTTGTTTATCTTGTTTCACCCTTGTTTATATTGCTTATCCTTGCTAATAACTCATTGCATATCTTATTTGCTAGGATAGCTTGTCAATTAGTTTTAATCGGCATTAAATCGGATTAGATTAGAATAAACCCTATTCACCTTCCTCTAGGGTTCTTTCCTAGTGGTATAGGATAACAGAGAATTAAGATGAAAGATTCATACACATATGTATGTATTATGTGTATATATATCCATGTATTATGTATGTATGCATGTATTATGTATGTGTATAAATACATACACGCATACTAATAGGATAGGATAACAGAGAATTGAGATAAAAGATTCATACACACTATATAGTATGAATATTATATATATATAATATAAATATATATATATATAATATATATATATATATATAGTATATAATGAATATATATATAATATATATAATATATATATAGTATATATATATATTAGTGTGTGTGGTGTGTGTGTGTGTGTGTGTGTGTGTGGGGTGTAGAGAAATATAGGTATGCTTGGTACAACCAATTTGTGGCTATAGTATGTAGTACACAATCCCCTCCCACTCATTCAAATAGTGGAACCACATCACATGGGTTCGAGGAGTGCATGGTTGGATATTACAATCATTTGAATGAGTGGAGGATTATTCTAGGCCTCACTACCCGCAACAATTCTTTGTGATTGTACCAAGCAACCATTTTCTCTCATTATATATATATATATATATATATATATAATATATTATTAATAATATATATAATATATTATATCATATATATGAATATTCATGCTCAATTCTCTCTTATTTATTTTATCCTGTTAGTTTCTTAATTTTCTGTCACGCTTGTCCAGTATTTAATAATGAAAGGTGGGTAAGTCTGCTTGTGTGAAACCTCGAATACAATGAAGGAGGCTGCTTGAGATAGGAAGGATACCACTTGAAGCCTGTTTTATGAAGAATCGCCATAATAGACTTCTAAAATAGTTGTCTTTTTTGTAAAGGAGGCAACTGTCGTGGATGAGTGAAATGACAAAACTATCGAGCTTACATGCGACCATGTTTCACAATTGGAGTGCACAGCACTTCTAAGAAGATTTTTGATGCAATGAAGCTTTTATTCACTTTAATTATGTCATACCTCAATATTTGTCCCACATCAGATATTGATTGAGTGATTGAATGGTTTAAATGATGGGTCCTGGGAGCCAAGTGTAACATTGACTAGTCAATTTTAACAGTGGATTGAGCCAAACTATGTGTTACACTCCGTGTGACCTAGGACTTACATCGCACCAAAGGGATTACAGACCTGGGCATGACAAATGATATTGGAGCAGTTAGCCAGCTGGAAATGTGGAGATATGTGTTATGTAGGATTAATTGCTACACTATATGAGTGCAGTGAGAGCCATCTCTAGAAGCCAATAGGAGTCAGCTCTAGAGTCCACATTACCTGTTGGTAATATTAGGATGGACAAACTAACATGTCGTGACGAGGACGTTGCGTAATTAATATGGGGTGATTGTGATATCCCAAGATTTGTCCCATATCAGATATCGAGTAAGTGATTGAATGATTTAAATTATGGGTCCTGAGAGTCAACTGTAACATTGACTAGTTAATTTTACAGGAGATTGAGCCAAACCATGTGTTGCTTACACTCTGTTGGACATAAGACTTACATTGCACCAACAGGCTTGCGGGCCCGGGGCGTGACAATATTTTAAAAAAGTAAATAAAACACAATGAGTTCACAACTCAATAAGTGGATA
>NC_033794.1:38784808-38794294 GCF_001876935.1 Asparagus officinalis
TAAATCAAAAAAAATAAGAACATATTTATATGAAAGAAAAATATCAATAAAAAGACAAATTACCACCTTTAAATGCAACAAATTAAAAATAATGTTTTATGCAATTGGAAAAGTAAGCAAGCCACATCTCAATGCAGTACACTTCGATACTCCAGTTGACTTGATGACCCCACAATTATTAAGCCGGTGGTTTTGGGACGGTGAGACCCAGATTGAGGCTCATACCGCTAAAATAAAAACCTCATTGAGGCACATTAAGCCCAAAGTGACTTACTTATTTTTCTCACATATACATGTATATTGACTTGAGATGCATATGCTGAGAAAAGAAAGAAAGCCTCAAACATTGTCGAGGAAAAGAAGGCGTAGTCTAGGTCATCTTTGATCCAAAGATACTTTATATAGTCTTATCTTAAACATATTTGTGCGATCTTATTAAATGCAGTGATCTTAACTTGTTGAGGTTAGAGGATTATGTTTTTGGATCATACTTTTGTATTGCTTATAGTTAGATGTATGTCCTCACATAGCTAAGTCAATTACTTAGCATTTGATATGATCGGCAATATAAAGAAGCAATAGTGTACTTGATATTGCTAGACTTGCTTCTAGGTGTTTTGGTTTTTATCCCATGTTTGCTATATCCACTCCCAAACAGTAATTTTGGGAGTTGGATTGCCGAAAATGCCCTTTTGATGTTGAGGGTGTTTCTGGAATGGACTTGGCCTGTTTTGGTTTGGGAGAAGGGCAATTTAGTCCTTACACACCCCCAAAGTTACTGTTTGGGAGTGTGAATAGTTGGACCCTTTTTATCCCCATAAACTATTATAGAATATCAAGTGGAGGATTGATTCATAGCATACTAAGCTAGTTATATTAAATGGTTTGAATGATTGGTATAACTAGTAGTATGTCACCTTACTTATTATTTAATAGGGAATATATGAATATTGATGAATGTTTAGTTTTTATTCTTTAGCGGTACCTAGATCCAAGGAAACGTCTTGAGTGGAATTAGGATTAAGGTAAGTGGTGAATCTATGCATTGTGTGCTGCATATTTTTCATATAAAATTATATTATATGTATATGTGAGATTTGTTCCGGATAGATTATGTCATTTTGTATGATTTACTCACATATTAATTGTTGGTTGGACCTGATGCACATGGATGTTTGGTATAAATCATGCTTATTTTCTTTGTTACCACTCATGTCTTTTTATATAGTAGTAAGTTGAGATGCATATGTAGTTAGTTAATTTCATTATTGGTTAATTATTCTAAAAACATATACATCTCAAATTAGTATACCAATACATGTGGGAAAATAAGTAAGTCACCGTGGGCTCAGTGTGCCTCAATGAGGTTTTTATTTTAGCACTACAAGCCTAAATTTGAGTCTCACCATCCCAGAATCACGAGCTTAATAATTATAGGTTCACCAAGTGAATTGGTTTATCGAAGTGTTGACCGCATTGAGACGTGACATGCTTACTTTTCCAATTGCATAAAATATTATTTTTAATTCGTTGTATTTAAAGGTGGTAATTTGACTTTTTGGTGATACTTCTCTTACATATAAATCTGTTTTTATTACTTTTGTTTTATGATGGTTTATACCTTTTAGTTTTTGTAAAACTAGTGTAGCATATAGATTTATCCACTTATTTAGTGGTGAACTCATTGTGTTTTATTCACCTTTTTCAGAGACTCGGGATCAAATGGATTGGAGAGACTCAAAATTTTTTGAGAGAATTTAGGAAATTGGTTGATCTTTAATAAAACGTAAATTGTGGGTTGAGGTGAAGGTCAAACAAAGGTTTCGAAATTAGTTAAAATTTTGGAATACATGTAACCGTGAGAATTTCTCTTTGATGGAATTTTTTGTGGTTATTTGATAAATGCAGAATTTGGAAGAAGAAATTTAACATGTTTAGTTCGGCTCCAATGTTCCTAAAGATTTGGAAATTGTGGTCGTGACAAAGTACCATCAGGCTTTTGTTTACTTGGGAATTCGTTAACCACAATAAATTTATTTAGCAAATTGCTCCCCATGATATTCTTATGAACAAATAGGGAGGTTTTCTTCAGGTTTTTAAATTGATATGTGCATGCTTGATTTTGCGCTTTATCCCTTGGGAACTAAGTTAATAGTTGGTAACTATTATACTTCCTATGGTGGAACTCAGTGGCAAATTCTTGTCTCTGTATTTACCATGCCGAATTTTATACTGATCCTGTTTGATCACAAGCAAAGGTACAAACATTGTAGCCATCAAGAAGGCACAGACCCGGTTAGAGGTGGGGTACCTGCAGAGACTTCTATGTACTGTAACTGACCAAATTAGAGGTTGGGTACCTGCAGAGTCTTCAATGTACTGTAATAGTAAATGAGCTTGGTGTTCCAAGGACTTATTCCATGATTTGTGAAACACTAAGTACCATTAAATTTGCTGAAGGGCCAATTTCTTTATTAAAGATAAACGATGTATTCCATATGTGATTAATCTAGCATCCAATTGATCACTTACTGCATAGTAATTGATAGCACGTATACTCCTTACCTAATTGAGAACGAGCCTTCGCTTGATCCCTTCACAGAAACTGGTATATTATAAAAGGGAGCATCCGAACCGTCCATAACTTGGACACCAAGACCTCAAGGAGCACAAGAAGCTACATCCTCGATTTATGCTAAATGTATTTTGCTCTGTCAGTTACAAACATACTTTATATATTCGGAGACAAGCGATAAGTTGCCGAGTTTGAATATCCTTCACCCCTACAGTTTTCTTCAAGAACGATATTCCAGCAAGAAATGGTGAATGTACTGATACATGCATGAAAGAAATGAAACTATTTCAAATCATCCACTGAAGATGATGACGTGCAGTCACAGTGTAGTATGCAACAATTATCATCTGAGAGCTTCAAGATGACGCATATAGAAACCAGGGGAGAAACGCACACATGGATATGACCATAAATAAATAGACCCAGGGCACTCCAGTACTGCTAAAAATGTCGCCTTTAAAGTTCAGACATGTAAGGCACATATAAGACACGAGGCTAAGTTCTGCATATTCTCCTTTACTACGCTTCTTTTAATCATACCAATTTGAGCGTTCCTTAAATATAATCATCAACCAATCAAATTGATGCCTTCCACATTGTAATTCTAAACAAGACAACCAAACTTGCAACTTAAATCACTGGTAATTCACAAATGATAAAACTAACAAAATTTTCAAGAATCCGGATGCCCTTTTAGATGAGTTTTTCAAGAAGCCAAACCTCAGCCGAAGTCTCCAAGGCGACCCTCTTTCCATGGCGATCGCGTTGGCAGAAGGAGACGACGCCGACGGGGGCTCTAACAACGGCCTCCGAGTCACCGGAAATTTACATTGTCGTCGCGGTACACCAGCCTCATAGACCTCACGGGTCCCACATAAACCCGACATGCCGGCCAATGAAGAGCAATGATCATTGAGGCAGCGGTTAGGGTTTTATGGTCTGACTGTGCGAAAAAGAAGGAGAAGAATGGGAAGGAATAATTCCAGTTGCCCGCTCATCAAAGTCCATGCTTTTGGCACTCGAATCGCGCCAATCTGTGCTATCACAATTTTTGGCTGTTAATTTGGCATGTCGGCTAGCCAGTTTTCTGGGCTGAGCCCATAAAAATTGAGCTCACAGAAGTTTTTCGCTCCGTACAGATACTTATCCCTAATTTCTTGTCAAGGATTTGATGTACTAGGGTAATGTTTCCACATTCTATCATGTCCCTGCAGATTGAGGTTTGCTCTGGTATCATGTTAAATAGTCTTTCAGCTGTCTGAAGTTGAGGTGACCGGTTGAGGTTTATAATTTTACATTCCAACAGTTTTTATGTTGGTTTTCTTTTGATAAATGATGCACTACTCCTTACCAATCAATTTTTTATTGGTTTTTTTTCCTTACGGAAATTTTGATTGGTTTTTTGTACACACACAATTGACATGTATCTGTGTCCGCATTTGTGATATCCCAATTCACGAATTATCTGTTCGCTTGTTGCTTGCCGTCATATATATATCAAATATATATTTTAGGTGCATACAGAAGACAATCATATGAATGATACATCTATGGGGAAAAAAAGTCCTACTCCTACATCTTATTTATATAATAGGATGTTATGTTCAAGGCATTAACACCCGTATGTTATTTCGTCAAGGTCAGTCGTCTTGGAGATTATTGGGGATTCGTCCTATCGACAACCTGTCAAATGAACCCTCTCGCGGAACGTGCCTTCCGGATCTTGTGTTGAAAGAAGGCAAGAAGAAATCACAACAAATAAAAGAAAACTTTGCAAAGAAATAAAAAGTAGAAGAGAGAACACCAGATTTAACGAGGTTCGGCAAACGTGCCTACGTCCTCGGGAGCCACACCAAAAACTTCTTTAATTATTGAAAAAGATTACAAAAGCTTGCAAAGAGATGATCTCAATCTCCCTGAGATCTCTTTGTTCAAAACAACGTTCTCTGAAAAAATCACATGAAAAACAGTGACCAGGGTTACCTATTTATAGGGAAACCTAGGTCAAAACAGATTAGGAATCTGTTTTGACTGCGAACCTCGTCTGTCTGCGAAACTTGCCTGTCTGCGAAACTCGTCTATCTGCGAAGCTCGTTTTTCTGCGAAGCTCGCCCGACTTATACGTTCGCTTGAACTGCAAGTTCGTCTGAACTGCAGGTTCGTCTGAACTGCAAGTTCGCCTTCACTGTAGGTTCACCTAAACTGTAGGTTCGCCTGAACTGTAAGTTCGCCTTCACTGCAGGCTCGCCTGAACTGCAAGTTCGCTTGCATGCCAAGTTCGCCTAAACTGAGGACTTAGAGAAATTTCTACTTGTTCCGAGGTTTGAGGATACAATCGAAAACCAACATGGAGACCAAATATCGCAATGTACACTTCAAAGCTTGCTCCGCCCTGAGCCACCTTAAAACACTGAGGATCAATATGTTGGTGTTGTGGAAACACAATTTGTCTTCTACAAACCCTCAAAGAAGCTACATAAAATGGTCAATTATAAGGTGCGGAATTGACTTATTCATCTCGTGATATGCTTTGTCCATAGTTTAATCTGCCGGCTGATAGAATCTTCCTTGCTTATAAGTTCAGCGTAAAAATGTTGAATTATTATTGGTAGATATTTTCTGAGTCCCTTCCCTTTGGAGTCGTCGAACTGCAAGAAAATGACACGCATCTTCCTCTTGTTTTTTGCACACATGTTATACAGCTGTTGGATATGGGGAGGAATTGTATGTTTCTCTCTTTTTTTAACACAAGAGGATCAGTGTTTTGGGTAAATTCTACTAAATTGGCTAAGGATACGGAGGAATGCGGCTCTTTATTATATGTTTACTAGATATGTTTGTTATGTAGGGTCCGCACCTGTATGAGTCATATACCTAGAAAATAAATTGAGTCGAAAATACCTGCCCTATAGACAACAAAGGAATTGAGACAGTTTACAGCAAGGCATGCCCTGCTCTGAAGTTATATGCATGTCATCATAGTTAAACTATGATATTAATCTTGGCCCTTAGGCATATAATGTGGTTATCAGAAATATCAGCACGGTGCTTAGTACAGTTCACAACCCAGGGAAAAGTTTGAAGAAGAACCTAAGTTCTGATTCCTGTAAGAGACGCTAGGGTATGATAAAAGCTTTGCATTTAGGAGGTTAAGGGTTTTCACTTGTACATGTATGCCAGAGTTTCTTAGAACTATGAACTTTGAATGCCGCATGGTGATATTACCAGTTTGGTCTACATGTATGGTCTGTTAACTTTCAATTGCTAACTGTATTGTGCCTTCTGGGCAGTCATCTTTAGCTTGATGATTACTGCTTTCTTGGAGATAAAATACCAGACTGAGGTTGTGACCCATCCTTTCTTTGGTTCACAGAGTTTAAAAGAACGACTTGACCTCGCATATGTGGACAAACCTGTAAACCATATCGATCATACCTCATTCTTTCATGTAATTGGGCACGGAAAGTAGTACATTAAGACTAATTATGATCAACCGCCTATCCAATGATTCAATCAAGACTAGTATTAAGGGCGGTCAATAGTTTACAACTAAAATCAGCTTAGTCATATAATCACCAAATTCTCTGTGGAGCCATACATTAGTTAACAACTCAAGAAAACCGTTCATTGGACTATAGGACATAAAATCCAGTTATCTGCCGTGTCAGGATACCCAATGTTTTTCATTTGTCCACTCGTGCATAGCTTCTCTTTGTTATCACCAAGTCCAAAGAAGTTGAAAATGACCCGAGAAATTGGATTGTCACAATATCTCCCGACACACCTTGCAACTAATTTATCCGACAACCCTATCATTCGGCTCTCTCTATAAAAGGCTCCTGAGTCCTCAGTGTGTTGCCATTCTCCAGCAACTTTCTTCATCTTTTTTCTTATCTTCATCTTAGTCTTCTTAATATTAAGTTTGTTCAAATGGAGAGTATTGCAGTAGGTGGCTCTCATTTCCCTCCGGGGTTCCGATTTCATCCAACAGATCAGGAACTTATTATCCATTACTTAAGAAACAAGCTCGCCTCTACCCTTGCTCCAGTCACCTGTATTATTGCCGATATTGACATTTACAAGTTCAACCCCTGGGAACTTCCAGGTAATTACTCATATCCTCCTGAACTTTTTAGTACCTTCTTTACCTTTCTGTCAATCGAGAAGTCCTTTTCTTCCGGAAGGATAGTTGTTATTTATTTATGTCTAGATGGTCTAATAATGGACAAAGTAGCACAAATTCTTGAGTAGCACAAATTCTTGAGCAATTTGTATCTAATAAGTGATGGTGGTAAATTATCTTGATTAAGTTGTGCTAATGGTGGATAACTAAAGAAAATTACACATAAGAATAAAATTGATGTTACTTTTAGTTATTTGTCTAATTATAGTTGGAAGCATGTGTGATGCTGACGAGGATGAAAGTCACATTTAGCTACTATATGTGGCGTGAACATTTTATAACCGAAATTAGTTGCATTAGAAAATGATGTACAATGCTTTGTATCAGTTTAGTGACGGTAACATCTTTGTATTCCATCAGACAAAGCCTGCTTCGGCGAAGGTGAATGGTTCTTCTTCAGCCCAAGGGATCGGAAATATCCTAATGGATCACGGCCTAATAGGGCAGCAGGCTCTGGATACTGGAAGGCAACAGGTACAGACAAGCCCATCCTTGCGACTGGTGGGTCCCAGTGCCTCGGTGTGAAGAAGAACCTCGTGTTCTACAAAGGCCGGCCACCAAAGGGAATCAAGACTGATTGGGTCATGCACGAGTATCGCCTCCTTGAAGAGTCCAATGCTTCTTCATTCCCCAAATACAGGGGTTCCATGCGTGTAAGCCCCTTGTTATCTTTTCGTCGATGTCTTTGTCACCTTCTATTTATTTTCTCTTTCTTTCTCTTACTAATTGTCTTTTGTCTGTATTTTCTTTTGTTTCAGTTGGATGACTGGGTTCTTTGTAGAGTGCGTCAAAAAGGCAACATTCCCCTACAAGCAGAAGAGAAGTCCGGGATATCAGGCATCATCAATTGCTTTGCAACAGAGAAAAATGAGGAATTGAAAACAAACAATAACATTTTCTCCGAATGGAGCGATTACAAACTTCTAGCGCAACTTCTTAATTCTCGAGAGGAGGGTGGTGACAGTGGATGTGAGAATTCTGATTCAGACTCGAGCAAATTCTCAGGCGTAGACAACATCGTTTCCAATGGATGTGAAAATACTCAGGCCTCATCACCGAAGATGGTTTCTTCGGTGCTCAATTCACTCAAAAGAACACTCTCGTTTGGAGTAATGGATGAGTTCATGTTGATGTCCCCCAATAAGAGAGCGCACTACTTGGCGAGTGACTATCACCAATTGTCACCAAGTCAGTCTGTTTCTGTTGATCGGGCATTTCCTGAGTTCTTGATATGATGTTGTATCTGAACAAGGGATTGTGGAAAATCATATACTTATTCAAGGTCTAGAGACTTAGATTAGAACCTGCACAGATAAAATTCTGGATCTTAGTGATGCACAGAATGAACTGTAGGTGATTTGAAGAGAAAAATAAACTTTGTTCTGTTTGGTTACACTCACAACATAAGAAGAAATTGTATGGTTCAATTTCAAATATTTGTTTCTTTTACAAATGATATATGTTTTCAAACATGATATATGTTTTCAAACAGATCAAGAGAGAAGTGTGTGTGATATTCCTCTTGTAATAATATTCTTCTTAAATACTGTTGCTAAAAGTGGTATCATAACCTCATCCGGCCTGAAGTCTTGTATTGTAATAAAATCTCTATAAGTATTTCTATTTAATTATGGAGTAAATTTTCTTTCATTCTCCAATTTATGTGTTCATTATGTAGTTTATTTCATGCTATTCTGCTCTATATATTTGCTTGTTAATCAAACTACGCCTAGAGGTAGGAAACAAAATTAGGCTGTGCTCTCTCTTTCTAAAGCAGCATGCTAGGATTGCGGTAGTTGTTTGTGTGGTAGCATGTGTGCTGTTGGTTTTTAGTCCTTAGTATAAACAGAAAGCCACTATCAGACAGTGCGTATTTAGCTGGAGAGAACATGGTCAAACCCTTAGTTAACAAATAAGATATAAAGCGTTGCAAAAATAAACAAAAAAATAGATAAAGAAGAAAGATTTCAATATCATAATGTCTAGAATTATACAAGAAACGTGTAAGATAAGTGCTGAACCAAAGAGATACAAGCACTTCATCTTCCTAAACACTCTACAAAGTCACCATCTAACCAAGATTTAGCATCCATGCTAAACTCGGTAATAAATATTTTATATCCAATAGAGGATATTAATACAAATGTTTTAAACATTCAAAAACAAATTTAAGAAATCAAATCCTTAAAAACAAGTGTTGTTCAAGGAAAAACCGATGTTCAAAACCATACCACTGATGCCTCTGCTCATATGTAGCACTAGACTAATCATCTAAACACGATGATGAAAACAAAGCGTCTAACAGACATCCTTCAACCGAAAACCTATAATCTGTCAAATATAATGGTGTTAAGACAACAGATATAAACCTTAATACATCAAGTAAAAGATCCACAAACAAAATTTGCAGCTTTATAGCAAGCAAACTAGGTTCTTGAAAATAATAATCAAGTTTCAAATTGCTATTCAAATGAAGATGAGTTTTCATTTGAAATAAGTGAATATGATGATTCCCTAGTCATTAATACAATGCAAACTAGAGAATATTTAGTCACAAGTCTAACATCTAACCCACCTAGAAATCCTACAATTAGATTTGCAAAAATTTATCCTTCCCTTTATTCCTGAAATGTCTAGACCTGCCTCAGCAGCACATTCCTTCTTGCAAAAGCTTGGTGATTTTCCAACCCATATGTGGACCAAATACAAGCAAATGTACGAAGAAGCC
>NC_033794.1:38794304-38835583 GCF_001876935.1 Asparagus officinalis
ATTGGGTTAACTCACTTCTATGAATGGACTACCCTCGAGTTCATAGAATACATAACTTCACTGTTTGACAAAATGGGTGCCAATTAGGTAAAACTATTAGAAATTAGTAAGGGCCGGAATATAGAAAAATTAAAAACCATGACTCCATAAGATGCTTTGGCTACTTTAATGAATCAACTTTGTAAAGACCTTCGTGGCCAAACATTCGATAAACTTGACCCCGATGTAGGAAAAAAAACTCTAACAAATAGGACTTTATCAGATTTACTATATAGAAGAGTTCTAATAGATTACATTAAACTAGTCTATCGGCTTGAAAATAAGCAATGAGTGGATTGGTAGACAGAATAAAATTTTAAGAAACTACCTAAACCATGGGATACTCTTCTTGAAGATGCTTTATCTGAAAAAAAAATCCTTAAAAATGATAGATCTAGTGGAGCGATTCAACTCTTTATATTAAGGGGACTAGAACAACATTGTCACATATCTAAGGCCTTTAATCAAACCAAAAGGCAACTTAAAGTTTGGACAATCTTGTTGTGACAAAATTCTATGATATGCTTTAGTGCATGGTTGCACACAATCTTATAGAGGCAAAAAATACTACAAAAAGAAATTTCAAAACCATATAAATTTAAAAAGCTGAAGTTTTCTCAATGAAAAAATTTGTAGAAGGGGAAAACTCACGAGGAAAAAAAAAAAAAAAATCAAAATACACTGTTAAACCCCGAATTTCAAAAAACAAATGCATATATTTCATATGCCAAGAAGTTAGCACTACGCAAATGAATGTCCTAAAAGACAAAATACAAATGAATAAGTATAGGTGAAGACATATCCGAGTATGGATTGAAACTTCTAGAGGTAAATCAACTCCAAATACAATCTGAAAATTCATATTATGAATTAACATCAGATCAAACATAGAAAGTGAAAAGAAATATGCATATCATAAGATCTACATGATTAAAAAAAGAAAATAGCATATTAGGAGAAGATATAGAATCTTTTGAATCAGATATGTATGATCTTCAAGGATAAAGGTTCTCCATTTTAGATGAAGACATAGAAATGCTAAAACTTGCTATCTTCAAACCTCATAAAATGGTGTTTATAGGAGACTAAGTATTTTTAATACCAAATTACTCAATAAATATTTTTATATTTTTTATCGTTTCGATGGAGACATCGAAACTCCACCAGTGTTGTTTGTCAGTATTGCCTATCTCAAGCCAGGATAAAGGAGGAGGGCTGTGTTAGGTAGCTGACAGCCAGCGTAAAATATAGTCCAACGTAAAATATAGTCGGAGTATTTTTAATGCCAAATTCCTCAATAAATATCTTTATATTTTTTATCGTGTCGATGGAAATATTGAAACTCTGCCAATGTTGTTTGTCAGCACTGCCTATCTCAAGCTAAGGTAAAGGAGGAGGGTTGTGTTAGGTAACCGATAGTTAGTATAAAATATAGTCGGATCCACATGTAAAATGAATCATATTATATACTCATTGGGGCATCCCTACCGCGACGCGCTGCATTGATCCTACCCCGATGCAATGATAAGTAAGTAAGGGTGGTTTGCTAGGGCGTCCCCAGGAAGCGAATCATTACATTGATGTCACCCCGATGCAATGACAAGTAAGCAATGATGTTCTAAGAATCTACACACCTCTAATATGATACCTAATAGTATTAGGCATAGACTAGAATGGTCTAAGAGGGAAAATGGTGGGAGACTTTTATAAGAAAATAGAATTAGATTAGCTACTTAGAATATATGTACACTTATCGAAAGACAATGGAATTAGTGTTTGTTATGATTAGAAGAAAGATAAATATAATTTGTTTACAAAAAAACTAAATGGATATGTGAAAAATCTAGAGAAATTAAAAAGACCAAATATAAACTTTGGTACACGGGAAAAGAGAAGAATAGGAATGGAGTGGGAGTTATTGTAGATAGTATAATAAAAGAAAGTGTTGTAGATGTAAGAAGAGTTGGATATAGAATAATACTAATAAAAGTAGTCTCAGGTGTAGAGGTTATAAATATTATTAGTACTTACGCACTACAAATAGGCTTGCTTGAGAGTACTAAAAGTGAAATTTGGGATAGATTAGATGAATTAGTACAAGGAATCCCATTGGAGAAAAATTACTTATAGTAAGGGATCTTAATGGGCATGTTGGTAAGGATAATAACGGATATAAGAGTATACATGAAGGTTTCGGGTATGGAGATAAGAACGATATGGGTAAATCAATTCTAAAGTTTGCAATATCACATGATTTGATAATAACAAATAAACTTTTTTGAAAAAGGGATGAACACTTAATAACATTTCAAAGTGGTTTTAATAATAGTCAAATAGACTTTTTTCTTACTAGAATGGCGGATATGTTAATATGTAAGGATTGTAAAGTTATACCAACAGAGAGTTTAAGTACACAACATAGATTGATGGTCTTAGATATATCTATTAAAAAGTAGAGTAGAAAAACTAACGTGAACAAAAGACTAAGAACTAAATGGTAGAGTTTAAAAGGAGAGAATGTAATACATTTTAAAGATAAGATAACGAAAGAAGATATATGGAATATAGATAATGAGACTAATATTATGTAGAATACCATGTCTTCTTATATTAGGAAAGTAGCTAAAGATATACTAGGAGAATCTAAAGGTTGTAGATTAGACAGTAAGAAGAGTTGGTGGTGGAATGAGAGTGTGCAAAATGTTATTAGAGAGAAGAAAGCTTTATATAAAGAGTGGCAAAAGTGTAGGAGTAGAGAAAACTTAGAAAAATATAAACTAGTAAGGAAGGATAAGCTAAGATTAGAGAAAGGAAAAGTAGAGATTTGGGTAATATTAGATGCATTAAAAGTGAGGATCAAAAGAGTTCTAGTGACCGACGGGGAAATAAAAGAGAGGTGGAGGGGTTACTTTTATCAATTGTTTAATGATAACCAAACAAGTGAGCAAAATAGAGATTTTGACCCTATAGCGAATGATAGGAACTATAGATATTGCCATAAAATTAGGATTAGCAAGGTTAAAGATGCTCTAAAAAAAATAAAAAGTGGTCGAGTCGTAGGACCGAACGATATCCCTATTGAAGTTTAGAAATGTCTTGGAGATATATGCTTAGGATGGTTAAACTAAACTATTTAATAAGATCATTGAGATGAAAAGAATGCCGGATGAGTGGAGGATTAGTATTTTGATACCGATATATAAGAATAAAGGGGATATACAAAGTTGTTCAAATTATCAAGGTATAAAACTCATGAGTTATCCTATGAAACTTTGGGAGAGGGTAATTGAGAAAAGACTAAGAAAAGAGACATGTATATTTGAAAATCAGTTTGATGTTATGCTTGGGAGGTCAACTATGGAACCTATACATATTTTGAGATGGTTGACGGAGAGATATAGAGAGAAGAGAAAGGATCTACATATGATTTTTATCGACCTAGAAAAAGCTTATGATAGAGTACCTAGAGAGGTAATGTGGTAGGTGTTAGAAAAGAAACATGTATCTAGTATATATATTGATGTGATTACAAATATGTATGATAGAGTAACACTTAGAGTAAGAACTAAAGAAGAAGAGACTAAACCATTTCCTATTACCATAGGTTACACCAAGGGTCAGCTTTAAGTCAGATATTTTGGCTAATTTTATTTCAGATGTAATGTTATGACTTATCTGACTGTAGGACCATAACTTTTTTTGAATGTATTGTCTTAAAACTGGTTGATGGACGAAAATTATACTTTCTTGGTTTCCTAATGTGTTTGTGCATATACTCCTCCGTGTTGTTGTTGCCTCTTATTATCCAGCACTTATATTCCTTAGCAAATTCGCCGTAGGCGAGCTCGGACCATTAACGAGCTTGAATCGGAGGGAATCAAGCCACGGGCAGATTTGAATTAAGCGAGTTTAGGCCGTAGGTGAACTCTAACTGTATGGCGATGGCGAACTCTAGCTGTATGGAAAGTTCAATCTGTAGGCGAACTCTAGATGTATGGTGAGTTCAAGCCATAGGCAAACTCTAGATGTATGGTGAGTTCAGGCTGTTGACGAACTCTAGCGCAGGTGAGTTTGGGGTGGTCGAGCCACATGTCCGTCCATGGGCCTACGTGCTTGCCAACTAAGGCGACGTGAGCACGTCGTTCATGTTAAATGTGATGGGATGAGGTGCCTTGTCTTCCACATTTTAATCTCAACCGCTGATTTGGGATCCCGAGGGTCGCGGCGTTCGTGGTCGTTGAAGTCAAACCGCCACGAGTAACCGAGGCAACTATGACTGAGTGCTCTACCCGAGCTATGGCAGTAGGTTCTATCTCCCCCAAACCAATCAAGGCTGAGCCAAAGGCCAAGAATACAAGCCAAAGGACTACTCGTTAGGTTATAAAATGATCCACGCCGCAGTCGCTACTAGAGGTATTTCTATTTCTAACCCACCTGACAAATTAAGGGCCACATGAACGAGATGAGCTCATGACTTTAATCTCTTTGTTGTGTTGAGCAACTCGAGAGGGGACGCCGACCGTCAAGGAGCCAGGGCCTGAACCCATCTTCGTTTTTGATGATGAACCGGGGAAAGCTGCGACTACACCTACTTCGCAGTCTGCCCCCCAGCCGAAAATAGGGTTTGTCCCTGATATCCTTCCTATTGCCGCACTTGCTCCTGGTCAGGAGCCTACTCCTCCAATCTCCCTCTCTATGCAGGCCCGCGTTAATGAGTTGGAGAATGCTACCAAGCAAGTAATCTCCATCGTCACCCTTGGTTTAGGGACTTACGTTGCTTTCAAATAGTCTCTCTTAGATCGCATGGCTGACATTAGGCGGTTGGGCGAATCCTACCTTGCCACGCGTTGCCTGATGAGGCTCCTTCGTTTGGAGTCACGCCTGATGCGCTTGGAGAATCTGCTACAGGCGGACCTGGGGGTTGACGTAGAGCACTCGTGGCTCAGGCCCAGCGTCAGGGGGTGTAGGAATAGGAGGTTTGGGCAAGAGGCATAACTGACTTGGAGTCCCATATTGCCCACCTGACCAATCGACAGTGCTTACTGCAGGCCATGATGGACGCCTCCACTTCCACCATCGCCCGCTTGAGGGCTGAGCTGGCTCAAGAAGAGGCAACACTGAAAGGGCTACAATTTGAGAGCGAGGAAGCCTGCAGAGCTGCTAGAGAACTCGAAATCTTTAGACATTGCGTCAGGAGGATGCTGCTACCACCTCAACCTTCGAGGCTCAAATCCAGAAGGAGGTGGAGGATGAGGCTTAAGAGGGCCATGCAAGGGGAATAGCCGTTGCTAAAGCAGAGCTTGCGTCCTTCAGCTTACTGGACTAAGCTTGTAGGGTTGAAGTAGGTTTAAGATATTTTGGCTAATTTTATTTCAGATGTAATGTTATGACTTATCTGACTGTAGGACCATAACTTTTTTTGAATGTATTGTCTTAAAACTGGTTGATGGACGAAAATTATACTTTCTTGGTTTCCTAATGTGTTTGTGCATATACTCCTCCGTGTTGTTGTTGCCTCTTATTATCCAGCACTTATATTCCTTAGCAAATTCGCCGTAGGCGAGCTCGGACCATTAACGAGCTTGAATCGGAGGGAATCAAGCCACGGGCAAGCCGTAAGCAAACTCTAGATTTATGGAGAGTTCAGGCCATAGGAGAACTCTAGCTGTATGCTGAGTTCAATCCATAGGCGAACTCTAGCTGTATGGCGAGTTCAAGCCGTAGGCGAACTCTAGCTGTATGGCGAGTTCAAGCTGTAGGCGAACTCTAGATGTATGGTGAGTTCAAGCCATAGGCAAACTCTAGATGTATGGTGAGTTCAGGCTGTTGACGAACTCTAGCGCAGGTGAGTTTGGGGTGGTCGAGCCACATGTCCGTCCATGGGCCTACGTGCTTGCCAACTAAGGCGACGTGAGCACGTCGTTCATGTTAAATGCGATAGGATGAGGCGCCTTGTCTTCCACATTTTAATCTCAACAGCTGATTTGGGATCCCGAGGGTCACGGCGTTCGTGGTCGTTGAAGTCAAACCGCCACGAGTAACCAGAGCCGCTCGATTTAGTTAAGCCCGTGGATCTCGACTGTCGAGACCTCGCTTATATAGCACACTTGCTGTCCTTTCGAGGAACTGTTTGTGCTCATGAATTTTAGTTCAGAGGAAATTTGAGCTACTTTGTCAAAAAATGGCCCCTAAAGTGAAGTTGTGCGTCTCCAAGAGGAAGAGGGTGGCCTCTACTTCCAGTATAGAATCTGTTGTGGACGCCGCCCCCGTCGTGAGCTGCACTCACCATGGTAAGTTTGTTTTTCTTTCTTTTAAGGAATTATGGGCCTAAAACAGTCCTGTGCATGGACGAAGCTCAGGGAGATGAACCGCTTTCATTCATCTCTCTCAGCGAGTGCCGCCGGCTTTGACGGAGTTACGTTGCTCTGACGAGCTTAATAGGTTCCTCTCGTCCAGTGAGCTACTGCCTTCATCAGGCGAGTTTAGCTGTTCAGAAAACTCTGCCTGATTGGCGAGCTTAGTTGTTTGGTGAACTCTGCCTGATCGACGAGCTTTACATGTCGCATTCTTTCAAGATGATTTTCGACTTTTGGGTCAGAATTCTAAGTCTCTCGTTGGGTTTTGCAGCTTGTGCCCTGAGATCGCTAGGCAAAGCACCCCTCTTAGTGCGGGAAGAGGGCTGCCATGAGAGGTGGAAGGTTTTCATAATATCTAATGATGACGAGCAGAGGGAAAGGCCTCCTGCTCCCGCTGCTCACTCGGATTTTGCTCCGGTGCAGGGCCTTCTCAAGAACCTGGAAACTACCTTGCAACAGACAGCCTCTGCCATCAGTCAAGGTAGGGGAAGGTTCTATGACCTGCTCCCCTTGGTGGCCGACAGTCTCAAGGACATTTGACGACCGGGTGGCGCGACGCTTGCCAAGCGTTGCGGACGAGAGCTCGATTGGCTGGGAGAGCTTATGTACCAGTTAGAAGAGCTGATTGGCTGGGAGAGCTTATGTACCAGTTAGAAGAGCTGGTATGCACTGATCCTAGCCACGAACCGATGCCTCTCCTGACTAGCGCCCTTGTTTAGGGCGAGCTTGAGCGTGAATTCCGAGAGAAGAGCATTTTAGAGAAGGGGGCTAAGATCGCACGATTGCGCGAGCGACACCACCTCCTATTGGATGAGATGGACGCCTACAACGACGCCGTTGACATGGGGGCTGGAACTGCTGAGGGGAAGTTGAACCTGAAGGGGCTACAAAGGGAGAAAGCCAGGGTCTATCGCACCACCAACGAAGAACTGCGAGCCCTCCAGGCCCTTCGTCAGGAAGAGGAGGATGCCAAAGCTGCCCTCGCCAAGCTCCAGGAGGGACAGGAGGAGAAGATCCACACCAGACAGGTGAAGGAGCTTGCAGCTGTTAAGGCCAAGATCACCTCTTTTAGTTTGTTGAACTTAATTTAGGATGTTCTTACATTTTGTCATGACTTTATTGGTACTGTCATAACTTTGTTCAAACGTATTATCTTAAACTCAGCTTGTGGCTGGCGCTTTCATGCTTTATATTGTTTATCATTTTGCGCATGCACTCTCCTTTTTTTTTATCTCTTGTGTTGGCTTGTGTTTATGATTTCTTTTGAAAATCCTTAGCCGTCGACGGATTTGATTTGCCCTTACCGACATACTATTTGAGTCAGGCTAGCCACACTATTTCCTTAGTGCGGTGAGTTGTCGAGGAGTTTATTTTAGACTTAATGCTAAAATCTTCCTCTCCCTCCCGTTGTTCAAGGCTTCTGGTTGAGTCAACTATGACTGTTAAGTCGTAGCTAGGCGAGGTTATGTTGCTAATCATCAACAACCTAGCCCAACCAGAGTGGTCACTTGCGTGCGCGACCAAGACGGTCTCAATGATGACTCACTGCTTAGTAAGTCACTGCTCAGGGGCTGATGGAGCACATTGCCTGGTAGGCTGCCATCTGCGAACACCGTCATTTGTGGGGGGATAATCAGATCATTCAGGGACGTTTGAGTGTGACGATTGATTGATATAGGAGCCATTGCATGGTAGGCTACTATCCATAAATTGTTCTAAGGATATTAGGACACTCGAAAAGGATCAGATCATTCAGGGATGTATGAGTGTGATGACTGATCAGACAACATCATTCGTGGGAATGACGGTGTCTGCTATCAGAGGTAATCATTAATGTGATAAGAGTTGCTGCGATTGGAGCGACTTCGAGGACCCACCATCTGTTTAAAGGTTCGATCATTCGATTTGGTAGACCCCTCGTTTGTGGAATGAATTAAGAGGAGATCTTGGCTCTTGGTCCTAACTGTAGGAAGGTTTGACTGAGATGATAATGTAGGAGTAGTTTAGCCTCGTATACCAGTTAGAGGAAAAAGAGCAGTTTATACTCGTGCACCGATTGGAGTAAAAAAGAGGATTGCAGGAGGACTAAGGGTAATACTTCTTTAGGAATTTGCCGTTAATAGGCATCATGATCTTATCGCCATTTAGCTTGACGAGGCGGTAAGATCCATTTGAATAGACTGTCTCTATCACGAACGGTCCCTCCCATTTGGGTTGGAACTTTCCCTTCATCTTGGAGTTGAGAATCATCGGTTGTCGAACTGTGAGGAGTAACTCTCCTTCCTTGAAGTCTCGACGTTTGACTTTCTTGTCGAAGGCCTTGGCTATTCGGTCTTGGTAGAACTCAATATGCTACTGAGCTTCAAGCTGCTTTTCATCTAGCGCCTCGAGTTCCGGCAGCACGACCTCGTAGCCGTATACCAATGAGTAAGGTGTGGTGCAGGTCGGTGTGCGAACCATCATGCGGTACGCCCATAAACTTTTGCCAAGCTTCTCGTTCCAATCGCGTCTGCTATTGGAGGTCAGCTTGGTTAGGATCTTGACAATCGTCTTATTGAAGTCCTCGGCTAAGCCGTTTGTTGAGGGATTATAAGCCACAGAGGAAAAGTTCTGTATCCTAAACCTGTCACAGAACCGAGTAAATGCATGACTGACAAATTGCGTGTCGTTGTCATAAATAATACACCTGAGAACACTGTATCGGTATATGACGTGATGTTTGATGAATCTGATCACATCATTGGTCTTGACTTCTCTTAAGGGAATAGCTTCGGCCCATTTGGAGAGTCGGTGATCACAAGTATGAAGCAATGACCTCTGGCCGACGGCGGAGATATCGGTCCGATAATATCCATCCCCCACACCTCAAACGACCATGAAGTCACTATTGGATGCAGGTTTTTAGGCGGTCGGTGTATGTAATTGGCATGGATTTGGCATGCGTGGCAGCGTTTAGTGTAAGCGATTGCATCGCTGACCATTTCGGGCTAATAGTAGCCTATTCTTCGTAGGTGATCCCATAGCTTAGGTCCGGGCTGGTGAGCCCCACAAATACCATCATGGGCTTCGTACAGAACTTCCTGTGCTTCTGTCGTCGAGAGATAATGAAGCAGCATACCATCATATAACCTATGATACAATGCCTTTGTAGTTGAGTCGTAGTAGAACCTGGCGACGCGCCTGCGAACAGACTCTTGCTCCCTAATGTCTTTGGGCAGTATACCATGTAGGACGTAGTCGTTGATCGGGAAACGCCAATCTTTCGGGTCAAGTTGGCCCGAGACCTGGTGAGTAGTGTTCACTTATAGAGCGTCTTTTGGCCGAAAGAGTCGTCGGCTTGCGACAGTGACACGCTGAGTAGTCCCTAGTGGCTGGGCCAGGTCAGCTGCTAATGATGCTAAGGCATCTGCGTGCGTATTCTTAGAGCGAAGCATATGCTCAATGTGAAAGCTTTAGAATAACTCAGCCAGTTTGATAGCTGTTTTGTGGAGCGAGATCAGATCGTCATTTCTAACCTCGTATTCCCCCGTCATCTTTTTGACGATGAGCTGAGAGTCACCATAAACCTCGAGATGTTTTACCTCTAATTCTTTAGCCAGTTCGAGTCCAATGATAAGTGCATTGTACTCAGGCACGTTGTTGGTACATGGCTCTGTTAAAGAAAAGGCCCGGTGTAACACGTGGTTATATTGGAAAATCAAGACCACCCCCACTGCTGTAATGATAGACTCGCTCGTGCCGACACGAGATGCACCATTGAAGAACATCTGCCAAACCTCTGTGGGAGAGGTTGTGTTGACTTCGGGGGTCTCATCTGGCAAGTCTTCAAATAAGTCTGCCTTTACCCCCAATGGATGGCTGGTCATGAGATCACAGATTACTTGTCCTTTGACTGACTTCCGCGGCATGAAGTGTATGTCGTATTGAGACAACAAGAGCACCCATCTGGCCAAGAGCCAATTTAAGGCTCTGGGTTGTGTCATGAAGACCCTATGGGGTTCATTCGGGAAATGACATGAATGGTTTGGCCAACCAGATAGTGCCACATCTTTTGGATGGCGAACACCAATGCTAGGCATTCCTTTTCGACCATAGGGTACCGTCACTTGGCTCCCTGTAGAGTCCTACTCAGGTAGTAGATGCCTTGCTCATAGCTAGCATCTTTGTTTTGAGCCAGAAGAGTGCCAAGAGAATGTTCCATGGCTCGTATATAGATGAGGAATGATTTCCCTGAGATGAGAGCTGCCAAAATAGGGGGGGTTCAAAAGATAAGCTTTGATTTTTTTCAAACGCTCATTGACAAGGCTCGTCCCACACGAAGGAGACGCCTTTCTTCATCAGCTTGGAGAAGGGTTGGTATTTGCCCGAAAGATTCGAGATGAATCTTCAGATGTAAGCCAATCGTCCCTGGAGTCCTCTTAATTCTTTGAGATTCCGGGGCAGCTGAAGTTCTTGGATAGCTCGCACTTTATCGGGGTCGATACGAATTCCCTTCGTCATGATGATAAATCCAAGGAATTTACCGCTTGACATCTCTAAGAATGACTTCGTAGGATTCATCTTCATTTGATAAGATCGCATGAGTTCGAACATCATTCTCAGGTCTTGAAGGTGATCATCCATGCTACGACTCTTTACGACCAAGTCATCCACGTAGCACTCGACCGTCTTCCATAGATGGTCCCAAAAAATCATGCTCATGGCACGTTGGTAGGTTATGCCAGTGTTTTTGAGCCCGAAAGGCATAACTGTGTATCAGTACACTCCGACCGGAGTCTTGAATGAGGTATGCTTCTCATTATCAGGGTGCATCTTGATCTGATTGTACCCCGAGAACCCATCCATAAAGGACATTCTCTCAAACCCGCATGTGTTGTTAATGATGACATCCGTGATGGGTAGAGTAAACTCATCCTTTAGGCAAGCGGCGTTGAGGTCCCTGAAGTCGATACAGATACGGAATTTGTCGTTCTTCTTCAGGACCGGAACAATATTGGCCACCCAATTGGGGTGTTGTTCCTCTCTGATGAAGCCGGATTTGATCAGCTTCTTTACTTTGATTTTAATCACCTCCATGATCTATGGACGAAACCATTATAGGCAATAAAAATTGCCTATAATCCCTATCAGAGAAGTTCAAAACAAGACTGCTAAAACCTCACCCGAAAGAGCAAAAAGGGAAAAATGCTAATATCTCAAACCATAAGGAATTTGCTGAAATGGAGGAGGCAAACCCCCTTCGAAGGTTTGGTTGGCACTGTCTCGTCGAGATAGGTGATTTTCATATATAATTCATCCAATTCCGAGATACGGTTTGAAAGTTACGACCTATTCTTCGTAGCATGTTCAGGAGCTCGCCTGAAGAGCAACCCCACCTACAAAGGAGTTTAGCTCGCCTGAAGACTTCAAGCTTTAAGCTCGCCTACATGTTTTAAGCCTTGCCTACAGCAAGGCAAGCTCTGACCCGACAGGTTGGGAGCGTCGCCTACCATGACCACAAGCTCGGCTGAACGCGTTGAAGCCGCTGCTGCTTTTTGAAGTCGCCTGCACAAAGGCAACTCGCCCGATACCAGCTAGGAGCCTCCTGATATCCCGTTGGGCTCTCCTAATGCTTGAGCTCGACGTGCATGGATAGCCAGGCCGATGTGTGCGTGTGTAATATAAATAGATATATAGATATAATATATATACTCATATATAACACCACACCCACACACACACACAAACAGCACACACACAACACACACACACACACACAAATACACACACAGGCAGCAACAACACACCCCGAAGGCAAGTTTTGCCTGCACAGCCTTGGCTGCATGATCCAGCTCGCTTGAAGGTAAGCTCGCCTGACAGCTTGAAGCTCACCTGCATGATCCAGCCTCGCCTGCACAAGCTCGCCTGCACATCCTCGCCTGAAGGCCAAGCTCGCCTGCACAGCCTTGCCAGCTCGCCTAGCCTGTCAGCCGCCCACTTGAGCAATCAAATCCCTTGAATTAATGGATTGATTATCCTCATGACCGTACCCAGCACGAGAATAGTCATTTCCCATGAGTTAAGGGATTTCGTCATGATTCTCCTCATGACCATACTCAGTATGGGAATGGTCACTTCCTATGATTTAAGGAAGTGATTACACTCTCCTTCTTCTCTATAAAAGGCCATGATCAATCATAGAGAAAGGGTCTTAGGACCCGACCTCTTTGAGGATGAATTACAGAGAACTCAAGACCATCTTGGACTTGAAATCAGCCTTGCTCCAGGCACGCCGTTAGCGGAGTCTTGGTCTTTGGAGATCGGACTTCTTGTCATTCAAGAAGGTCGAATTCTTGGCATCTTCGGCCTACAAGCACAAGCACTTGTTTGGTCTCTGTTGATCGAACTCACCCAATCAAGCTTCTACTGCGTACTGAAGCTTGCCCGCAACTTCGATCGGATCGTCCAAGAGAAGCAAACTCGGCACGAGCACCGAGGGAGGCATCCTATCGCTACCAAAAACCCTACATTAAATAAGGAGGGCTTTCCCTCCGCTTCTGTTGTAACTTTGATTCATTACTTTGTAATAAGCTATTCTTATCAATACAAATGAAATCCCCATTTCGGGAAATCAAATTTTACACCTACAATGAGTTTCAAAGTCAACTCAATGCCCTAAAGCTTCAGAAGAGCATGAACGAGCTGGGGGTGGTCAAGCCATATCCAGTCGAATAGGATATAGTCCCCTACCAAGAAAAGTTCAAACAAATGAGCTTAGTCCAGTTTGATGGCAAGAGATCTCCCTCACAACATATCTACTACTTCCTATCTCAAACAAGATTTCTCATGGGGAATGATCATATCCTCACTCGACTGTTCATCAATACACTGAGGGGGGTAGCCTTTGAATGGTTCCGTAAGCTGGAACCAGGCTCAATCAAAACATGAGCTAATATGGAAAACCTTTTCTTAGCCCGGTTCTTCGATGACAACACAAAAGTATCGATGGCCACTCTGCTTACTGAGAAGAAGAAGAAAACGGAGTCGGTCAATGACTTTGTAAAGAGATTCAGGAATCGGTTGCTTCATTGCCAGGACTAGGTCTCTAAAATTACTTTGATCGAGATGTGTCGTAATAATCTCTTGATCGACATTTTATCCAAGATCGGCACAGTGGAAACCAAAACCTAGAAGAAACTTGTTTGCCAAGGCGAGCAGGTGGAAAACATGATCAAAAGGCTGGAAGCCGAAGAGCCTCAATCTAAAAGAAGAGCTTCGGAACCAAGTGCCCCCAGAAATCCTTCTCGGTCAAGGGGGAAAGAAATCATGGCTGTTGATTCTATTCCAGCCCCCAAGTCAACTCAGAGATAGAAGCCCAAGTCTTTCGAGCAGCACCCTCCGAGGCAATATGACTTCAAGGAAGACCAAGTTGTGGCTACCTTTGATACTCTCCTCAAGAGTAACAGGATCAAGCTGGCAGAGATCATGAAGCCTGAAGACATAAAACAAAATAGATGATCTGAACTACTGTGTGTACCATAGATTTTTAGGTCATCATACCTCCAAGTGCTATATCCTTAAGGATAAGCTGCTAGCACTTTACGATGCGGGAGTCCTAAAGAAGGAAAAGATGCAGAAGAAAGTGACTATAAACATTATCACTCTTAAATTCAGGATAGATCTTCCTAAAATCCATGCACCAGCATGGGTTTTACCCATCCCCAAGGCGGAGCTAAAAATTATCAATGCTGATCCTTACAATTAACGAGAGAAAGGTTTGGTGTCACAAACCTTGCCATCAGGACAGGTGATGTGGGTTCATCCTGATCTCCTCAACGACGAGCAATGGACTTTTAACAAATCCAAAGGCTAGCCTAAGCTTTGTAATGTTGTTTCGATAATTCTAGACAATGACAAAGTGGAGATAGCGACCCTCACCAAATTCCAATAACGAGGTAGACATATTGATTACCCGAACAGGGAAGGACTTTGCCAAGAACTACCCTTCGACGACAAAAAGTCTGGCAAGACCACCGACGGGACAGTCACAATTAGTCCAACCGAATCTTGACAAGCCGAGTTCAAGTGGTCAACCCTTTTGGTTCGACCTTCTCACACAGCTGAAGAACATTCCAGCTGGGAAGCTCTACGGGAGGCACTAGCCGACTCAGAGGCTTTTGCCACGCATTTCTCACCTACTTCAAAAGAGGACGCGAAGGAAAGGTGTCCACAATGCTACTAGACATCTTGACAGCAGATTCCCTACATTACATTCACTCCTGAGGATATGCTCATCAAGAGTACATCCCATGACCGACCCCTATACACCACAAGATACGTTGGCTCCTCTCGAGTGGACAGGATCCAAGTAGATCCAGGGTCTGCACTGAGAATTGTCTTTAAGCTCATCAAACACTTGGGGGTGCATCAAAAGCAGTTGTCTGTAATGACTACCACCATCTTTAGCTTTAACACCACCGGAACATGGCCTCTAGAGAAGATCAGCCTTAAGTGCCGGCTGGGCGACATGAAGATGGAAGTGACCTGCTACGTCATCGATGCAGAGCCTTCCTACAAAATGCTATTGGGTCGGTCATTGATCCATAGCAACCAGATAGTTCCATCCACATTGCATTAGTGTTTGAAGTATGTGGACGACCGTGATCAAGTAAAGAAGGTGATTGCTGATAAGCAACCCTTCAAGGGGGTTAAAAACTACTTCACCGATTATTTACTCTACCAGGACTCAGAACCAGACAATGAGCCACAGATCGAGGAACCTAGCAATGGTAATGAGGCTAATAGTGAGTCTGAGTGCAACGATTCTTGAACGACATTGAACCTATTGTAATCGGCTATGGAGGCCTTGTTGTAACCAACGCTAATGAAGCGGACATGTTTATCATGAATAAAGATCCTGACTTTGCTTACTTGTCATCTAGGTCAGAGTCTAGTAATGACGGGTTTAGCAATTTGGTTACAAAGTTATATAATAACTCTTCTTTTCACTTGCTCGTGTACTCATCGTTTGTCATAAACATACAAATGATTGAGTCTTCGCAAGCCGTCTTTGTCATACCCACCTGAGGTAATTATCAGAAAGATATTATCTTTGGAAGGATAGACCAACCTGTACGCATAATGTGGGATGAGTCAGATGATGACGAGCCCGCTCCTCAATTCTCACACTATGATCAAATTGCAAAGCATATGATAGAGAGCATGGGTTATGACTTTATCTGCAAAGAAGGCTTGAATTACAGAAAATGACGACAGACACTCGTCCGAACTGCTTATGTTCAACGAGGAAAGCCCGACAATTACTTTGTCAAAATTCAAAGAGGGTTTGGTTACATCTCCTCTTCATCAGAGTTATATTGCAATTTTGGTGAAGATTCCGAAGACGGTCCTTCCGGAGAATCATCGTCAACATCCTTGATGTGGGATTCAGATGTTAGTGTGTGAGATCTGTTTAGGGACCTTATAGTCAACATGGCTATGGTCGATCCTGCCAAAATCAAATAGGATGACCAGATCCTGTTTTATGATGAAGCATGAGATCACCACGTTAGTGCCCAATGGAGTGGTCGATTTGAACAATGTGAACCACCCACGGAGGACAAGATACTTCAAATAAATATGGGAGATGAGGCTAATTCTAAGCCCATATTTATCGGTGATAACTTCCCTCCCCAGGAGAAAGAAGACCTTATATCTCTCATCCGGGAATATATTGACGTCTTCGCCTAGAA
The DNA here is from genome assembly GCF_001876935.1 of Asparagus officinalis. Taxonomy (NCBI): domain Eukaryota; kingdom Viridiplantae; phylum Streptophyta; class Magnoliopsida; order Asparagales; family Asparagaceae; genus Asparagus; species Asparagus officinalis. The sequence continues at coordinate 38,810,431 of NC_033794.1, forward strand.
TTATGAGAACATGTCTGGCCTTGATCCTCAGATCGCCAAGCATCACCTCACTATAAACTCAGACGACAAACCTATCAAACAATAGCAAAGACGGTTTCATCCACAAATCATGGAGACGATCGAAGCTGAAGTGAAGAAGCTAATCCACAAGATAAGACGACTATGATGTTATGTACAGGGATGGGCCTTCCTATTTCCCACGACATGAAGGGGGAGGAGTACAGTGCTCCGAGCCCATCAAGCAGCCGCTCAGAGTACAAGTGAGAGGCATGGCATCTTTCAACAGTGCATGGTCACATCCCATGATTCAAGGGAGTGACCATGCTGTCTCTTCCCTATTTAAGAGACACTCCTGACTACATGAAAGGGGTGGGCTCTTCGGCTGATTAGCTCACTTCTCAGTTGACTGGCAACCCGCTCTTTGCATAGTCCCTACACTGTAACATCTTCTAGCTTCCGGCCTTGACAACCATTAGGCTTGGGAACTCGAACTCGATCAACACGAGCTTCTACTGCGCATTGAAGATCGCCTGCAACTTCGCTCGGATCGTCCAAGGGAAGCAAACTCGGTTCTGACACTGAGAGAGGTATCCTATCGCTACCAAAGACCCCACGTTAAACAAGAAGGGCATCCCCTTTGCTTCTATTATAACTTTGATTCATTAGTTTGTAATAAGCTATTTTTATCAATACAAACAAAGTCCCCATTCCAGGAAATCAAATTTTACACCAACAAAAAAATGGCGACCACAGTGGGAGAAACCGTTTCTTCAACTGAAATGGTGGTGGTACAGTTCGACAAAATTGCGATGGGGATAACTGTTGAGTCCCTCGTGATCGAGTTTGAAGAGTACTTATCTTCATCCTCTTCTGGTGGTAATGCGTCTCGCAAGTGCTACAGAGTTGTGCGTGTGGCTCAGCCCCAAGTGGCCGAGGCAACCACACTAGAGAACTTCGCCCGAGCAAGCACAGGGGTTTCTATCTCCCCTAAGCCCATCACGGCCAAGCCAGAGGTAAAGGATGCAAGTTCAGGGGCTGCTTGATGGGTCGTTGAACGATCCTCGTAGACCCCCATGCAAGAAGAGACGTCAATTCATGTCGGCACGGACCACGCCTTTGCCGTCAACATGAATGTTCTCCTCTCCAAAAGAGCCATGCAACGATGATGACAAGCTCTCGCCCACCAAAAGATGCAACCCTCATCTCCGATGACGGCCTGGATTACTATTCAGGCCTGAAGAGATCCAAGCCAAAATGTAAAGTTCCCAAAATTAACGAATTTAGTATTTTCGACGAGCCTAGCAGTTCAGGCAAGCCCCAAGAGCTTTGTTCCATGAGCAAGGTTCCTAATTTTGGTGAACCGCTTAAATCTGTCAAGCCCACCTACGCAGACGGGCTTCGCTCTTCAGGCGAGCTTCCTAAATCTGGCGAGCTTCCCAAATCTGGTGAACTCTGTAGTTCAAATGAACTTCATCAAGTTGCCTAACTGTTCCAACTTGCCCTCAAGCTGACCTTTCACAGGAAAGGTAATCTCCAGCTTCACTCAAATAGTGAACTCGACAGGAGTAAACTCACCAACACATGTGAGCTCGCCAACAGATGCCAGTTCGCCCAATAGGCGAACCTCGCTAGACTGAGCCGCGCCGACGAGCTCAAGTATGCCAAATAGGTGGACTTCGGCAAGATCGCCTAATAGCTCGACCCCGCCTGCAAGAAATAGTAGTTCGTCAAAAATGTGAACCTTGCCTGAAAGAACTGGAGGTTGAACCTCACCAACAGGCTCAAGGTCACCGACCACGCGAACCTCGCCTGAATGAACAAATGACCGAACTTCGCCAACATGCCTAGCTTGCCTATCGAGGCAAGGTTGCCTAAGTTCAACGCTTGGGAAATTTCCCAAGTGTTCCTATTTGGACTCCCTTGAGTCTCCTCCATTTGAGCGCCAGCAGTCGGCCGAGGCTCAAGCTCGCCTTGAACCTCGCCTAAACGACCAGTCGGCTCGACCTTGCCAGCAGTCGACTGAAGGTTGCTCAAATTCTAGACCTCGCCAGCAGTTAGTTAAAGGTTGCCCAAATGCTCGAGCTCACCTACAGTCAGCTAGATCTTGCCCACATTCCATACCTCCCTTGAGCCTCCTTCATGCAATTTCACGTCTCGTCCTTTCGACACTGGGGATTATCACTATCAACCTACATGGGATCTCGGAGGACGCTTAACTTACAAACACACCCCCTGAGATACTTTTGATGATGTGGATCTCACCGCCGCAACTGTCAATGTGACGAGGAAGTCCAAGTCCATTGAGCGTGAAGGTATCCACCAACGCACTCACACCCAAATAGGGGTAGCCATTCCGTTTGACTACACGTGCCTAGAACCCATCTCTGACAACAACGATGATGATTGCTCGGCAGTAGTAATGTCGCAGGCTTCAAGATCTATTCAGGGAGAAGGCGTGGAAGTGCACATGACAAACACCCCTGATGAGATATCCAGGAGACTCGACGAGCAACAAGCAACAATCGATTCCCTAAAGGAGATGTTGGAGCAGCTTCTGAGTAAGAAGAAGAGGGAAAAAGAGAGGACTTCGCGGGCTTCGCGTAAATCCATGAAGCATAAAGAGTGAGTGCCTACTCCTTCTCACTTCTCATCCGAGTCATCTAGAGGAGCATCATCTTCGGATCATAATCCGAGGGACAAAAGGCTCGACGAGTTCCAAAGCCAACTCGACGCCTTAAAGCTCCAGAAGCATATGAACAAGATGGGGGTTGTCAGATCATATCTAATCGAATGGGATACAAACTCCTACCCGGTGAAGTTTCAGCCACTAGACCTCCTGCAGTTTGATGGCAAGGGTTCTCCTACCCAGTATATTTACTACTTCCAGATGCAAACTGGACACATAGTGCAGAATGATCCCATTATGACTTGACTGTTCATTGGTACCCTCAAAGGGGTCTCTTTTGAATAGTTCCGCAAATTGGACCCTGGATCCATCACTTGATGGAAGGAAATGGAATGGCTCTTCATGGCCAGATTCTTTGATGATGACAAAGAAGTATCTGTGGCCACCCTGCTAGCTACAAAGCAGAAGAAGACAGAGCCGGTAAACAACTTTGTCAAGAGGTTCAGGAACCGATCGCTGCATACACATGATCAGGATTCTCAGGCCACTCTCATTGAGATGTGCCGGAATAATCTCTCCATCGACATCCTATCTAATATGGGTGCAGTCGTAACTCGCTTGTGGAAAGACTTAATTCACCAAGGAGAACAAGTCGAGAGCATGCTCAAGCGTATGGATGCAGAAGAGCCACATGAATTTCAAGGGGGGTGATAACCAAGACATCTTGGTAGTGGAAACCACCTCCTCATCCAAACCCTTGTCAAAATAGAGGGCCGCTGCTTCGAAGCACAAGAAGCCCACAATGCCATCTGTTGAGTTCGCCGACTCGAAACCAAACTGTGGGGTCGGCTGCGAAGACTTGGCTACTACTGGCCGAAGATGATCGGTGATGCTTAAATGCGTCAATCGCCAGAAGACCTACATCCGACGGCAACTTCATACCCATTCATAGTAGAGACGGTCTACTCGAGTGGGAAATGTGTCAGTAGAGGATTTCATCCTTCAACTCCCACGAGGTCAACTAAGGCGTCTTTACCGTTCAACCCAGATTCTCGCTGGAGTGGGGGGTGGTCTCGGTTTCTCTGTGAAACTATATACTACCCCAAATCTTCTCCAAATTCCCCCATTGATCCTCTTCATCAAGACAATGGGCCCACATGAACTATTATCACCTCTGATAGTCAAGTTTTGTTCTACCAAGCGATGAACACCCCGATCAGAAATGGTGACCTACCATGCGATGTGTCACAATTCCAATCAATGTTGTTATACTCATTTCTGAGTCAATGAATGGCTTGCCAACCTCCCGTTGTGGCTGTTTGATCATGTCCAAAATGATTAAAACCCTCCCACTGGAGCATGAGGTTAAAATGATCTTTACATCTCCCACTCGGTCAAACCTTCCTATAGTTAGGACCAGAGCCAAAATCCCCTCTCGATTCCTTCCAAGAAAGAGAGGTCCACTTTCAAAATGGATGACTAAAACTTTGAACAGTTAGGGTCATCCCTACATCTCCCACTATGGTCGCCATCTTCTGTAGGTGTAAAATATGATTTCCCAAAATAGGGATTTTGTTTATATTGATAAGAATAGCTTATTACAAACTAATGAATCAAAGTTATAATAGAAGCTGAGGGAAAGCCCTCCTTGTTTAATGTGGTGTCTTTGATAGTGATAGGACGCCTCTTTTGGTGCTCGTGCCGAGTTTGCTTCCCTTCGATGATCTGATCGAAGTTGCGGGCAAGCTTCAGTACGCAGTAGAAGCTTGATTGGGTGAGTTCGATCAACATAGGCCAAACAAGTGCTTGTGCTTATAGGCCGAAGATGCCAAGAATTCAGTCTTCTTGAATGATAAGAAGTCCGATCTCCAAGGACCAAGACTCCGCCGACGACATGCCTAGAACAAGGCTGATCTCGAATCCAAAATGGTCTTGAGTTCTCTGTAATTCGTCCTCAAAGAGGTCGGGTCCTAAGACCCTTTCTCTATGGCTGCTCATGGCCTTTTATAGAGAAGAAGGAGAGTGTAATCACTTCCTTAAATCATGGGGAGTGACCATTCCCATACTGAGTATGTCCATGAGGAGAATCATGACCAAATCACTTAAATCGTGGGAAATGACTATTCCTATGCTGGGTATGGTCATGAGGATAACCAATCCCTTAATTCAAGGGATTTGACTGCTCCCATGCTTCAAGTGGGTGGCTGATAAGCTAGGCGAGCTGGCAAGGCTGTGCAGACGAGCTTGGCCTTCAGGCGAGGCTGTGCAGGCGAGCTTGTGCAGACGAGGCTGGATCATGCAGGCGAGCTTCAAGTTGTCAGGCGAGCTTACCTTCAGGCGAGCCTAGATCATGCAGGCGAGCTTCAAGCTGTCAGGTGAGCCTAGGTCATGCAGGCGAGCTTTAAGCTGTCAGGCGAGCCTAGGTCATGCAGGCGAGCTCTGCGGTGAGGCTGTGCAGGTGAACTTGCCTTCGGGTGAGATTGGATCATGCAGGCGAGCTTCAAGCATTAGGAGAGCCCAAAGGGATCGTCAAGCGAGCTCCCAGCAGTCGGGCAAGCTTGCCTTGTGCAAGTGAGCTTCAAACATGCAGGCGAGCTTCAAGCGTGCAGGCGAGCTTAGGTCATGCAGGCGAGCTCCCAACTATCGGGTGAGCTTGCCTTGTGTAGGCAAGCTTCAAATATGCAGGCAAGCTTAAAGCTTTAAGCCTTCAGGCGAGCTAAACTCCTTTGCAGGTAGGGTTACTTTTCAGGCTAGCTCCAGAACATGCTACAAAGAACAGGTCATTACTTTCAAACCGTAACTCAGAATTTGACGAATTATATATAAAAATCACCTATCTCGATGAGACATGGTCAACCAAACCTTCGAATTGGTTTTGCCCCCTCCATTTTGCTAAATTCCTTACGGTTTGAGAGATATTAACGTTTTCCCCTTTTTTGCTCTTTCAGGTGAGGTTTTAGCAGTCTTGTTTTGAACTTCTCTGATAGGGATTAAAGGCTCAATCGGGTGACATTTGAAAGATATTAGCGCTCCATTGACCAACCCCTCTTCAAAGCTCAATCAGGAGTTGATGTTCCCTACATACAACTGGTCATACCCGAACTGGTGGGCAAAACAACTCGGGTGATAGGGGTCTAGGTAGCATGTCGAGGCCATCCAGAGAATATGATAGCCTGGTCTAATATTGACCAGCCATCTAAAGCTGCCCAGAGAATACCGCCTGTGCCTCATCCGTCGTTGGCGCGTCCTGAAGAGACTCGTCATATCCTCCTCCGGAGAAGTAGCGGAAGCACAGAAGAAATTAGTTGCCGCAAGAATGATAGCGCCTTCCTCATTTCCATAATGTCCTTGAGCTTCCAAGAAGAGCTCTCCAACCGCTGAACGAACGAGACGATCCTCCTTTCTTGGTGCGCCGCCGACGCGCTCTTCAAGAACTCGCATTGCTGAATGAATCATGCCATTAGATATGTGTATGGTAGGTTTATGTGGGGGTTCAGAGTCTTGGCTACTTGTTCTTCTCACTCCTCCTCGATGAACGTGACTCGACAGAATTACGTCGTCAACTTCTGAAGCCTGCTCTGTATGCACATCACCATTACTGATACCAGTACATAAGGTCGTCCGTAAGCCAAGCGAACACCTGGGTTGATGACTTCCACTAGAATCACCTCGAATGATTATGTGGGGACCACACATCTCTTCAGCCATAGCAGCAGGTATCCGACGAGTAGGGCTTTCGTCGATATTGGGGACCCTGCCTGGTGGTAGAATGATTCAATGGTAGTGCTAGCCTTGAATCCCCCTTCGTCGTGTTCGATGGTCTCTGAGTCACCACTCTCAGATATCCTCTTCTCTATCTCCACCAGATCACACTCATTCAATGGCAAGATGGGCCTCCTCTTATCATCATTATGTGGCAACAAGTAATCGACCCAAATCTTGTGACTATCCCTAGGGTCCTCTTCTTCTTGCCCTTGTGATCCACCGATCCAAGGGTTTCCAAGCAGATGTGATAGTGGCAGAAGAGCTCCCACAGAGTCTCCACCTGTGACGCCCCTGGGTTCATGCAAGGCTTCAGTCCAAGGTGAACTAAGAATGTTAAACCTGTCATGCACCAACACCGTGCAACAACATGTTTCACCATCACGGTTACTATCTCTCTAGTTGAATCAATAAACAGGTGAAGGTACAAAACATGCAAAGAATAATAGAGTAGTACAATGAACGGAATAAGCACAGAAGAAGTGTATAAATAACCATCATGAAGACCCAACTAAAAATAGAATGAAATATCTCTAAAACTGAATCAATATAATATGTCTTAATCCAAGAGTCAAATGAAATCCCACTAAGGCACTCAGCCTCTACAAAATAAAAATACAAACTCTAATGTCTGAAAAATAAACAACCACTGTGGAGCTCAGAAAATATCTGCAAATATAATAAAATAGATGGAAGCTAAGATATAACTCCATCAACCTGTGACTCTCCGAGCCTGACTTGCAGGTTGATAGAGCATCTTAGCTTCCATCTATTTTATTATATTAGTAGTTATTTTCAGAGCTCCATAGTAGTTGTTTATTTTTTAGACATTAGAGTTTGTATTTTTATTTTGTAGAGGCTAAGTACCTTAGTGGGATTTCATTTGACTCTTGGGTTGAGACATATTACATTAGTTCAGTTTCAAAGATATTTCATTCTATTTTCACTTGGGTCTTGATGATGGTTATTTATACATTTCTTCTGTGCTTATTCTGTTCATTGTACTACTCTATTATTCTTTGTCTATTTTGTACCTTCACCTATTTGTTGATTCCACTAGAGAGATAGTAACTGTGATGGTGAAACATGTTATTGCACGATGTTGGTGTATGGCAGGTTTGACATTCTTAGATTCACCTTGGACTGTAGCTTTGTGTGAATCCAGGGGCATCACAGTTGGTATCAGAGCTCTAGTTCTATTATCCTTAGGATTATCCTATGTTAAGTTGTTGAGCTAGGATAGAGTTTTCTAGGAATCATATATAGAGTCCGCTAGGAATTCCTAGAATCAGTGAGGACGTTATATATATGTACGCGAAAATTACAAATTTTTTTGCGATGAATATCTTGCTTTGAATTATAAAGCATATGGTGAATGATAAGTGATACTATTTTCCTATTGATATATGTTTCATCTTTATGCTCGAGATCCTATTTATTGTATTTAACAAGCTCTTCTCCTAAACTTATAGATGTGGAGAAGAGGACGTGGTCGTGGAGGTACCCATGCTCAGGGAGCTGGGTAAGCTGATGCAGAGCCCGAGCCGTAGCAGGCTCGATAGTATCTAGTCGATCTTATAGCATGTATTGAAGCTCGGTTAGCAGCGATAGAGGAGCAGTTGGTGAATCAAGCTCAGCAGGAGATACCTATCCAAGAGAAAACACCCAAAGAAACACCAGAAGAGACACCAATAGCGACACAACCACCACTAGTTGTCGATGGAGCTGTTAAGCAAGAGGCTTGGCTTCGTGTGGTAGAGAGATACCAGAAGATGAGGGCACCAGAGTTTCACGGCACATCAGATTCTATTACAGCACACAAGTAGAAGGAATATGTGAGTAACATCTTAGATATGCTTAACGTGAACACTATACAGAAGCAGAGGATAGCATCTTTCTACCTCATGGGTGATGCAGGAGGATGGTATCGACTTTGGTTAACTCCAGAGCAGAGGATGACAATTTTGTGGGAGACTTTTGTTTACTTCTTTGATGAGCAGTATGTGTCGGCTACAGCGAAAGCTGGGAAGGAATTAGAGCTAGCCCGGGTAGAGCAGGGAGACATATCAGTGACGAATTATGAGAGTAAGTTCATGGGATTACTCAGATTCATGGGCATGTGGCATATAGAGGAGCGGTAGGCTCAGATGTTCTTGATGGGGCTTCACCCGAGTTTAGGTCGATATCTCGTATCTAGTAGATTTCGTTCAGTGCGGGAGATGGCTGATGCTGCCATATCTCAGGAGACAGAGACAACTATGTTCCTGAAGGGAAAGGAAGGGAACGCTAAATCCAAGACAGCGCCGGGGGACAAAGGAAAGGGAAAGAGGCCATTTACAGGACTAAGGAGGACCCCAGCAGGGCAGAACTTGCATATCATCTTTGGTGAATGTTATGCAAGGGAATTACTTAGCCATCAAATCACAATGTTGAATTGAGAGTTCCGGATCTTTAGGAGCTGGTTTGATGCGAGTGAGAAACACGTCGGCTTCGGCCAGGGCTTCTTACAAGGCTTCCCTCGTGTCTTTAGAGAGACGCAGCAATTCGTACAAAGTTATTCTTGCTGGGATGTTAGCTAACTGAGTCATAACGTCAAAGCGGTATGGTGTGCTTAAATTCCCCGGTTTATCTCTCCCAATCGGGAGACTGAATCGAGACTGCTTCGGGTTCTGGACCTCTTGGTGTTGGTGTTCTTTTCCTTTTTGTTTACTAGCTGGTTGTTGTTGAGATTTTATCGTAGGTGCAGGGGGAGTTGTAGCCACCCCCAACTCAGCCAATGTCTTAGCATTTGGGTCAGAGACTTTAGGATACTTGTAGTGGTACTCATTTCCACCCCTGGTAGTGAACACTTCTTGTTCGTCCTCAGAAAGTGATAACGTAAGGATACATTCATCATCTTTTTCAGGAATTGCTGTGGCGGGATAGCAGGATTTGCCTTTGTTTTTGGACTTCTTCTTAGATGAGGAACCTATCCATTGCTCATCATTGAGCAAATCTGGATGGATCCAAAGAATTTCACCGTTAGAAGTTGTGTGCTGCACAAGTCCCTTCTGCCGTTGTCCATGGGGATCATCGTTAATAGTTTTCACATTCACTTTTGGTACAGGCTCTGGTTGGAACCATGACATAGGGACCGATCCAAAGCTGATAGAAACCGTATTTGTGCCCACTTTCTTTTTCTTAGGCTGTTTTGGAGTGATAATACCCACATCGATTAGGGCTTGAATTTTGTCTTTGAAAGCGTAGCACGTCTTTGTGGGATGGTGGACTGTTCCGTGGAACGCACAGTATCATGGGTCCGTAGTTTTGTTAGCTCCCTCATGATTAGTGATTGTGGGTAGCTTAATTTTATCGTTCTCCAACAAGTATTTGAAAATACCGGGAACCTCATCTTCCTTAAAAGAATATTCTTTTGGGAATTTTGGCTCAGTAGTCTTCTGTTGCCTTGGAGGCCGTTGTTGTCATTGGGGTATTTGCTGCTTTGACGTTTGTTGTTGCGGCTGCTATTGGGGTTGCAATTGGAATGTCTGATTTTCATTTGCTGCATTTACCTACGCCTTACCTTTACCACGAGGGATGAAGTTCTGTTTTGAGGCATTATTGGATGGCTGACCCCTTTTAGCTTTCTTTCTTTTGAGGAAGCGTTCAGCTTGCTCCCCTCGCACCTTCAACTCTTTCCATGTTTTGGATGGTGTCATGCTCATAACTTCTAACACATCCAAGGAAAGGTTGCTGTGACACGTTTGGATAATAAATTCTTCAGTGATCGGGTCTCGACAGTTCATTGCTTTGTTCCGGAAACGTTTGACGAAGTTCTCAACCAGCTCCCCATCTTTCTGCTTCTCGTCAAAGAGTGTTCCAATAGACACTTCAGTATCATCGTCGAAGAAGTTGGTGAGAAACATAGTTTCCATATCATCCCAGCTATTGATACTTCCGGGCTTGAGACGGTGGTACCAATCAAAAGTAGCCATGCGTAGAGTTCCCACAAATGATCGTACCATCAGAGGTTCATTGCCTGAAATGACCCCTAGGTGAGACTTGAAGTAAATCAGGTGTTGAGTGGGCGAACCTCTTCCGTCGAATGACGTGAAGTTAATCAGGTTGAACTTTGCTGGGTATGGAATTGATTCCTATTCCCTTGGATAAGGTCGGGGAATGCCGGTCTTCTTTACATCTTGAGAAGACATCAAAGCATCGATCTTTCTTCCAAGATCTTTCATCTTGAGTCCCTCACTTGCATCTTTCTTAGAATGATCCTCAGGGGAAATGACATAGTCCTCTTTCGCATTGTTATTACCCGAGGGACCACCCCCAGCATTGTTGCCGATAGGAGGAGCATCAATGATGATATTCTCGTCCACTTCCTGATCACTATTGAGTTGGTTAGGATTATTACGACGGCTAGACTCTCCCTACTGATTTGTCAGCACCGTGATTTGTTGGTCGTGCATTTCCCTCATCTGCTATATAACCATCTCCATTTCAAATTTAAAATTCTCTTTCAGTTTGGTTAAAGCATCATCGAGAATCTTAGCCATCTGTTCAGTGCTGATCATAAACAATTCATAGGATTGTCCCGCGCTAGATGCCATATCATCGGAAGACAATGCGGAACAAGCATCTGATGTTTCATCATCTGAGGACTGTGACCTCCTGGGTCTAGGTCTGACAGTTCTAGACCGTAGCCAAGTCATGCGCTGAGACACCTGAGGACTGTGACCTCCTGGGTCTAGGTCTGACAGTTCTAGACCGTAGCCAAGTCATGCGCTGAGACACTTCTGCAAAAGGTTCAGGACTGAAGCGTTCTGACAGTTCTAGACCGTAGCCAAGTCATGCGCTGAGACACTTCTGCAAAAGGTTCAGGACTGAAGCGTCGTAAAGACTTGCCTTTGTCTGCTATGTTGATAGTTACCCGAGGAAACTCGTCACTTAAGCTGGTCGGCCTTCTTTTGCGGAAATGCCTTGTCTTTGGTTTGGATGTTTCAGTAGAGATCCGTTCGAATACAGAGACCCTCCGGGGAGCGGTCTCGTGGCAGCTGCATTCTGACAACACTACTTTGAGGATTTTCACGCATGGACAGTAAGAGTCCGTTTCTCTGGTATTTCTCTTCCAAGATTTGGTCGTACCCCCAGTCTGATAGTATAACTCATTGGTATGATTATCAGAGTAACCTATCATACGCGGGTAGGATCTTCCAAGTCTATCATCGTCATCTCCTGACGAACACACTTCCCTGGTGTTCTCAAGAGTCCCTCGTTTGGAACTAAGTGTTTGAAAATACGAGTCCTCAACGGGCTCTTGGACTTCAACTCGCAATCCGAAGCGAGCGGGTACAGGTACTTTCTCAGCACGAGAGATTCTAAATTTGTTGGGATGACGCGCACGACCCCCAGTCTGATGAGTTGTTTGGCTTTCATTCCCTAAAACCAAACGTTCTTTAATCAGAGTTTTACCTCGATGTTTGTGCAAATGATCGAGACGATCTGTAATCTTCATTTTGAATTTTGATAAGTCCACACTATCATGAAGCTTCAAGGGGGGTGTGGAACTTGTTGCGATGGGAACCGGGGCCATTGGAGACTCAAAAATGACTGCAGGAGGTGAAATAGGAGCGAAACAAGGCTTGGTGACTCGGAAGTGGCGCGAGTCTCCATTTGGTGACTTGGCCTTGGCCGAGTCTCCATTTGGTGACTCGGGCTTGGCCGAGTCTCCATTTGGTGATTTGGCCTTGGCCGAGCCTGTACGTGGTAGTTTTTCTTTTTTTGACGACTTCGGGCGTCTTTCCACCCTTTTTTCTCCATACTTTGTGTAGTTTTGGTGGTTCTTGGGCCACCTCTTCTTTCTGTAGTTTCTTGGCTTCCTGCATAAGGATTCTTGCATGCGCAAGCAATGCGCGGTGTTTCTGCATGCGTTCCTCAAGGGTTGAACATGTCCTTTTGACACGGATCCACTCATCCGTTGCTGGTTTGGAGGAGAAGGTACTCGCTCGCTGTTGTGGTGTTTGGTGCCTCCTAGACCTCAGGTCCGCCTCATAACAGATCCCGTCAAGTGGCTCCAAAGCCCTGGCGAATTGGCGTACAAGGAGTTGGCGTCGTCTTTGCCGTGCTCTCTTTGACAAAGTTGGCGTGCTTTCAACAATAGGTTCCTTGATCAAGGAAAGGTTCAGTCCCGAAGACCTGGCTTCTTCAGACATCGTAGGAGTGTTAGGGGATGAAACTATAGCAGTAATGGTGCAGAGCTCATCATCTTGGGTCTTCAGATCTGAAGACCACGTTAGGGGATGAAACTATAGCAGTAATGGTGCAGAGCTCATCATCTTGGGTCTTCAGATCTGAAGACCAATGAACTTTCCTTGTGGAAGAGGTCTTCTTGCTCTTCTGAGGGGAAGATGATCTAGAGGAAGAAGACATATACTCCTCATACTTTTGTTGGTCAAACTCGTATTCGACCTCTTCATCAACTGGGATGAGAATCCTTGGTTGCGACACTACAACCTTTGCTGAAAGGTCGTCGACTCCCACTGTGGTCGCCAGTTTGTTTTCGTCAAAAGTTATCTTTTTCATTGTTGTCGAAGCTGTTACACCGTTTATCGATTACAAGTTCAAAAAATAGAAAATTTGATCTTTTTATAAGATCTTCTTACAATGAAAATTAAAATTTTCAACTTTATCCAACAAAACGTAGTAGTAGTTTATCTCCTGTTGCTTTACGTGGGATCTTTGCCTGTGTCGGGGACGCGTTAGTCCATGGACCATCGCGGATCAGATCCGGTTGACAAGTGTGATTATGCTCTTGTTTCACGAAGGAAACAATCGCATCAGCGACAATCACGACCAAGCAAGATTTTGGCTCTTCTCGAGATCAAAACAAGGTTTGATCCGGAGGAAAGAGGGGGAGAGAATCTCAAATCTTTCGAAGGCTTTCTCTTTATGAAAAAGTTCACTAAGATCTGCTAATTCTCCTCTGAAATTCATGGTCTACTATACAATTAGACAGCACCTCGCCCTCAGATTTCAGATCCTTTTAAATGAAGGCTCTGGGCTTCTATTTATAGGCTTTTGTCGCCATGTTTTCTGATAAGATCAAGTGTTTTGATATCATCTACAGTTGATAACCACCCAGACGCACTTAAGGATAACTTCAGAACAATTGGGGAGGTCTTGGACGTAAGAATTCTAATAAAACATCAAAATCCGTGTTTTGGGAGGCCCAGATAGTCATGGTGACTCGGAGCTATGCGAGTCACCATTTGGTGACTCGGCGCTATGCGAGTCACCATTTGGTGACTCGGAGCTATGTGAGACACCATTTGGTGACTCGGAGCTGTGACTCGGCGCTATGCGAGTCACCATTTGGTGACTCTGAGCTATGTGAGTCACCATTTGGTGACTCGGAGCTATGTGAGTCACCATTTGGTGACTCGGAGCTGTGCGAGTCACCATTTGGTGACTCAGCCTGTGCGAGTCACCATTTGGTGACTCGGTGCTGTGTGAGTCATCATTTGGTGACTCGGTCTGTGCGAGTCACTTAGCCAATTGTTATGTCTTTTTGACTCTTTTGGCTGTTTGCAATTCCTTCGGTTCGCTTGCTCTCCCCTTTACACTTGTTTCGTCTATTTGTTGAGTTGTGCGGTTTTACCGATTCGCTTTATGTGTTTCATCATCGTCAGATAAACTCTTTGATTCAGATGATGTCGTTCATCATCTTCTATTTGTCTTGAGCTACGTGGGGGAACCCATCGGCAATTTTGGACGTCTACAAATATCTATTTTACCCCTAAGGGTAGTATGAGGGTTGATATGACATTTTTGGAGATGTGTGATGTGATATTTCCTATATTATCTTTCTTGTATTCATTTATTCTTAGTTTTGGAGTTAATATTTAGCTATTCACAATTTGAAACATATGGTATATACATAAGGGTTTTCTTGTTTAGAATATTTCGCTCGACGTACCAGTCTCGTATTGTGAGTTTCTAAGTATTAACCCTAGTTTAGTACATGGTAAATGAACTAGGTAGACTATGCACTTATAGGTAGAGCCCTCATCATACCTAGTAGCCCTTCTCCTGGGGGTGGATGGAGATGATCTTGCTAGCACTCTAACACTGTGGTTTTTACTTTTTTTCAGGTAGCGGAACAGAGTTTCGGAGAGCCGCAAGTTGACGGATTTTCAGCATAGTCGCCGTCATATATGTTTAGTAGTTCTACTCCATAGATGTTCAGTTTATATTTCTAGTGGATGTTTAGATTTGTATAACATTTTGAGAGCTGAGAGAGCTTATGTGCTTTTTAGTTGACTCTTGTAGTTGAGATTTTGGATCATTTATTTCGGATTGTTGGATATATTTTTTTATATCTTTTAAGACCTGATTATTTGGAGATTTATCAAATATTTCTGTGTTCTATTTCTTGTCTTCATCTCTTTTATATCTGCTTTTACATGTATTGTCTTATTTGTTTCCACTGGAGGGATATTTATATGATGGTGAAATATGTCATTGCATAGTATAGGTGCATGGCAGGTTTGACATCCTTGGATTCACCTTGGACTGCAGTCTTGTGTGAACCCGGGGGCGTCATATTGTAAAGAGCCAAGAGTCTCAAATCTGAGAGTTCAGACTGAGTCTACTTTAACAATCCAAGCTTTTGCTTAATGTCACGCCCCGCTTCCCAAAATATTAGGGGAATCGGAACGTGAACAACCCCGCGACGTATTAGATTGAGAAGAAATGTACACTGTCATTATTTTTTTCTTTTTCTTTTCTTCTCAATCCAATACGCTAAGCGTCAAATACATAAATCTCAATCACAGGTCCCCGATCACAATAGCAAGAATATAAAGACAATCCAGAATAAGAAATAAACATATCATCCATGGTAAATCATCCCAGACATAAAAATATGGGTCAAACATACCCTTATTACCAAAACGGTCCAACTAGGAATAAAAATACATAGTCTATGATTAAAAAAAATACTGATAAAATAATTAAATCCATCATCAAACTAAAGAAATACTGTAAAAGAGTTCTAGTGTTCATCAGCTACTACAGAAGAAACTACTACGCTTCAGCTTGTTCTTCTACTCCATCTGCAAGGTGCTCCTACTAAGAATCCTCTGGCTCTTGTACGATTCCGAACTGAGGCTGTCCGTCTCCTAAATCTGATAAATCTCTAAAGAAATGTAACTGACCCATATGTCTCAATTTGTAGATAATTAAGTATTAATCCCCATCTAGGTATGAAAAGAAATATAACTGGCCTATATCTCACAAGAATCCAAACTCATCCAAGTAACAAGTCATGTAACTAGCCATTCTATAACAAGTCACTGGTCCAACAGACTAACCCCAGTGCGTATCGGTTCACCGGAGCGAGCCTGGAAGATACTTTCACTAACCACGTGCGAATCGGTTCACTAGGCCAACAGACTAACCCCAGTGCGTATCGGTTCACCGGAGTGAGCCTGGAAGATACTTTCACTAAGCATGTGCGAACCGGTTCACTGGCCCAACAGACTAACCCCAGTGCGTATCGGTTCACCGGAGAGAGCCTGGAAGATACTTTCACTAAGCACTTACGAATCAGTTCACTGGCCCAACAGACTAACCCCAGTGCATATCAGTTCACCGGAGCGAGCCTGGAAGATACTTAAACAGCCACATCTGATCACATGAATCAAGACTTCCCATCCCAGCTCTTCTTATTTTCCTAGGTCAACACGACACAGGTCTCTAGGTCTTGTACATGACACACAAGGTCATTAAAGTCATAACTGCTAACGGTTCTCAATCACAACAAGAAACAAAATAAATAAATACAACCAATCATGGCATATCACATAATTAAAATTAAGAGTTATAATCATATTAAGAGCATAGGAATTAACTCATCTTCGTACTATTTTTCTATACACTACAATCTACAGCTCTAGTATGTCTGTCCATATTTGCGATTCTTAGCTTACACCCACTAGCATCAGTAGTACTATTGTCTTATCTTGTTGCATATGCATTTCACTCCATCTATTATGTTCACGTTTTAATGTCTGATTCATCACTTATCGCTACAACATTTAGTATATTTGCACTAGATAGCTTTTATCATTTTAATTCTACATGCTATCTACAATTTAACCCTCACTGCCATTATACATTAGTCTACTATCCTGACATTGATGCTGCTAACATCTACAACTAATTATGACTGTATATGTACTACTCCTACATAGCCTTCATTAACATGTCATAAACAATCAAACTGCACCATGTGAAATAACTACAACAATTAACGCAATACTGTACAAAACACATGCTCTATACCTTGACGAAAACCAACATGCAGCAACAACCTTGCCAACACATGTTTAAGAATAAATGTAATTAATAATCGTACACAAAACACTCCTCTGCTACAATTGTTGACAAGATCAGACAACACACTACTATGTATACTACCTAAATCCTAATAAAATCCCACTAATCCCTATCCACATTTCTCAATCTAATTCACGTTCAATAGTTCACAATACACACACATCAAATACATCTACTTATGGATCTTAAGAATATAATTGAAAGAAAATAGATCTACAAATTTAATGAAGAACACAATCGAGAGAAGGGATCTTGCTTACGACGAGTCGACTGCGAGGCGGAGACGGCGTGGTCACACGGCTGAACGACGACGTGGGGCGGTGGTTCTCGGCGGATCTGGTGGCTGAAGGATGGCCGGAGGTCGAGCGGGCGCGTCGTCGGAGCTTGGTCAGGCGGAGCTGGGGAGCTAGACACGACAAGCGGTGACCTAGATCCGGGTGGCATCTGCTGAGGGGGAAGAACAAGGAGGAAGTCGGCGTGGTGGCTTGTGGGCGGTGATGACTGACGATATCTGCAGGCTTGACGTAGGATGTTCGGAGTTTGGGCTTGCACGAGGTCGGCGGTGGCTTCGAGCGAGGAGAGTGGCGCAAGCAGAGGGTGTGCGGGGAGACTTGGGTGGTGGCAGAGGAGGATTTGTGTTAGGGTTTTTTTTGGCTGGGTATTTTAGAGGAAGAAAGAGAGGGACATGCACGTGATTATGGGGAGTGATTAGGGGCATGATTGGGGGTCGGTTATGGGAAAGAAATCAAGAGATAATGATGTGATTATGGGTATGAGATTTGGCACATAAGGAAATAAATGGGAAGAGAAAGAGAGAATATATGGGGAGAGAAGAACTATGCACGTGAAGAAATAATAATAATATTAACCAACTATGTATACAATCATGACAATTATAATAATAATTACCCAAGATTTAATAACCACTATTATTATACATTTTTAAAAAAACATAGAAGATTCTAGAGAATTAGATAAAAATATCAATACTCTTTATTAAAATAATATTTAATATTTTAAATACTAGGAGAATACATTTAAATACATATCGAAAAATTACAGTTGTTACATCCTACCCCCCTTAAAACAAATTCCGTCCTCGGAATTAAAAGAACCCAAGGACAGAGATATGGAACGAGAGTGGGTACTCGTAAATCGACGAGACAAGAAACAATGTGAAGCTCCAGAGTCAAAGAGTGATAAGGTAATAATGGAAGAAACAAGAACCTTATCTAGTGTAGAAGGAAAATACATCTAAACTAGCACTCATAAATAAATCCTATCATAATATCATAAGGCAATGCAAAATAAGGAAGTTCATATGCAAATAAAACTAAGAATAAACTATTTTTACCAGTGATAACCTGGTTGTTCGTCTCAGCTTCCACAGCTGACACCTTAAACATCTGACGAGGTGGTTGTTGCCTTTAGAGAACAAATCTTGTAATTGAGCCTTATTGTGAGAGTATCACTTTGTAATACACATTTACACCAAGAGGAGTGTGTGGTTAGGACGTAGTTGATACTAAGAGGAGTGACGTCGGTAGTAAATCCTAGAGAGATGTAGTAAAGTCGAGCACTTGAGGGAGGCGATATGTAAGGACCGACACTTGAGGTTGTAGTTTGTGTATGTATATTGTGAGTGACTTGTAGAGTTTTTGGTGAGCTAGAGAACCGAGTGTGTAGAGAAGTTTTGACTTTTAAATCGGGTGTGTCGATAGTGGATTTCTCCCCGGGAGTGGGGAGCGGAGACGTAGGACGGAAGGTCCGAACTCTGTGATCATCTTTGTATGTTTGTGATTGCCTTAGAGTCTCACTTGTGCTTATTGTTCATTTCATTATTGTCGCCATTGTCTATTGCTCATAGTGACCACTATCTTGTTTATTTTACCCTTTGTTTATATTGCTTATCCTTGAATATAATTATTGTAATATCTTATTTGCTAGGATAACTTGTTAATTAGTTTTAATTGGCATTAAATCAGATTAGATTAGCATTGACCCTATCCCCCCCTCTAGGGTACTTTTGTTAGGTCATTTTGTTTTGATGATGTTTAACAAATAATTTACCACTAATGTTATTTGTCTAGTGTTTGTATTTTGTATCTATTCTAGGCAAACAATATGTTGGAGGTTGGATGGAATTGTACCATAACGATCATATCAAATGGAGGTTGGCTGAAAAGTGGTTGAAACAATGCAATAAAAGTTGAAGATCCAAATTCAAGCTTCATCCGCAAGTTTACCACGAAGAGATTATTGAAGATCAAGATCATAGCTTGGGTATATTTAGTTTAGGTTTATATTATGTGTGTTGATACTTTAAGCTCAATCACTTACACATATATAAGTTTTGGTTTCTTATATATATACAGTTATATATATACACGTTTTGGTTTTTGGTTTTCATGTTTATATAAATATGAATTTGTGAAAATATTGAGTAATTTGTTTATAGACTTCATAAAAATAGTTTACATCTTTCTTTAAATCTATAAAATCATTTTATAAATTTCAAAACTTGGTTTATGTCAAAACATCAAAATTCAAGTATCTCATGTTTTCATGTTTTGGATATTTTTGTAAAATGATAAGTTTTCACAAATGAGAAGTGAAATTCCAAAAATTCCTTTTGTAACATGTTCATTAACATGTTTATAGACATTTTCCAAAGTTTTACATTTTTGGAATTTATTTTATATTTTTAAACTCTGTTTTAAGTTGACATGTACTGTTTAAAACAGGTTGTGTGTATATCTTGAGTCGACTCATGAACAGTAATGAGTCAACTCATAAACTGTTGTGTAGTTTACATTTTGTTTCTGACGAATCGACTCATAACATCATGAGTCAACCCAAACAGGTTGAGTCGAGTCATGCCTGTCATAAGTCGACTCATAAACTGTGCTGGAAAGTGTGTTTTGTTTCTGATGAGTCGACCCATGACTTTATGAGTCGACCCATGCATGATGAGTCAACTCATAAATTTTATGAGTCGACCCATAAGCTGTTTTTAGCCTATAACAGCTAGGTTATGAGTCGACCCATGATTTTTATGAGTCGACCCATAAAGTGTCTGTTGTATAGTAACGGCTATTTTCCAGCTTTGTTTTCTTTTGGGTTTTTGGTTATTTTCTTTAGTTTCTTAGGGTATCTATATATACCCCCATACCCTCTAACTTCTGAGGGTAACAAAGAGAATTGTTTAAACAAGTTTAAAGGGTGTTTTGTGTTTGTTTAAAAGAGTGTTTAAGAGTTTTGTTTATGAAGCAATTTTCACAAGAGCTTGAGGAAGATCATCAATTGTGTTTGAGTATCCAACTCTTCTCCCTCTCTCTCTTGATCTATAGAGAAGTTTTCCTAACTCAATTATCTAGAATTTTTATTCCTGAATTTCATATATATATTATTGCTAGTTTATTCTTGAGTTAGATTTCATTTATACTCTTTGTTCACACACAACCTATTGAGCTTATTGTATTTGCATACATTGTATAATTTGGGTTGTGGGGTTTGTGACATTGAGAGTGAGCTTACATTGTGTTCTAATCCATTATAGAGAACAATCATTTGTTGAGTGCCTAAATTGTGAGGTTCACCTTGTAATACACTAGTACACCAAGAGGAGTGTGTGGTGAGAGACGGGGTCGTCCCAAGAGGAGTGGGATAGGTGGTAATGCCTAGAGAGAGGTTGTAATTCCTAACACTTGAGAGAGACACGGGTTAGAGACCAACACTTGAGGTTGTAGTTAGTGTAGTTACATTCTGAGTGATTATGAATGTTGATCGATGAGCGTTGAAAACCGACATTGTGAGGTGTAAACGTTTTTCGGGTAAGCGTAGAAAACCCGGTGTGATAGTGGAGATCTCCTCGAGGTGAGGAGCGGAGACGTAGGTCGTGGGGACCGAACTCCATGTACATATCATTTGTTTGTGATTGCATTGGCGCACTTTTATATTTGTGCTTATTATTCATATTGCCTTTGTCAATTGCTCATTGTTTATATTGCCCACTATCTAGTTTAGTTTGTTCACCCTTGTGTTAACTTGTATATCCTTGCACATATATTGTGCATATCTCAATTGCTAGGATATATTTGTTAATTAGTTTTTAATTGGTATAAATTGGATTATATTAGCATAAACCCTATTCACCCCCTCTAGGGTTCCTTCCTAGTGACATTAGGGTCTAACAATTGGTATCAGAGCTTGGTGCTCTTTGATTTAAGGTGTAATCGTCTTGAGTTAAAGATCCAATTTATCTTATTTGTGCTAATCTAGTTTTGATTGCATTAATCTTGCTTGCACATATTTATAATGTTGGATATGCATTGTGCACGTTGTTTAGGCTATGATCCTAATGTTGCTCCTAGAATAGATAATTTCCCCTATGACTAATGGTGTTCTAGATTTAATATTTTTGTTAGATCTAGACAATTCGATTTATGGAAAGTTATTGAAGATGCTTATATTGTACCTGTTTTTGGGGAAAGTTGCTGTTTTCATTGCTTTTGAATCTGTTACAACTTCAAGCGTTACAACAAGAATCGATAAAAAGTCGGTCTTTTTATAAGACCTCCTCGTGCAACAAAACAAAGATTACAACTTTATCGAAAATAAACACGAGATCCCGTTTTGTTGCGGTCTCGCTTGCGTGGGTCTTTAGCCTGTGACGGGGACGTCAATATCCGTGGACCACCGGTAGATCAGATCCGTTCCTAGAAAATCGGGCAGAGCTTCGTCTATCCGCGAAGGGATATAGAAGCAGAACTCCGTCGATCCGCGTGAGATCTAGAAGTTTATAGCTCCTATCTTGGATAATCGAGATATTCGCTCTACTTAGTATCACCGCTAAGGGGCAACACTAAGGAAAAGAGAAGGGGTGAATGAAGAAGAAGACTCCTTTGCTGTAGACGGCTCGCTCACTCCTCGCTGCAGCAGGGCTTCGCCAAGGCTCTCCAAAAATCCAGATCCTCTCAAATGAGGCAAAGGGGTTGCTATTTATAGGCAATGGGGCACCTAGGGGGCTTAGACACCCCTGGGGTGTCTCCAGAAATCCGAGACACCCCTGGGGTGTCTCTAGAAATCCGAGACACCCCTAGGGGTGTCTCGGATTTTCCGAGACACCCTTGGGTGTCTCGGAAATTCCGAGACACCCTTGGGGTGTCTCGGAAATTCTGAGACACCTTGGGGTGTCTCGGGATTTCCGAGACACCCTTGGGGTGTCTCGGAAATTCTGAGACACCCCTGGGGGTGTTTTGGAATTCCTGAGACCCGTTGAGGTGCATTCGATTGTTTTCCCCGTAGATTCTTCGTCCGAACTCGGATTTGAGTGATTCCAAGTGCGTTGGATGCTTGACGAAGAGTTCGATCCGCTCTGGTAATTGGATTATCTGTAGAGTGATCGAGGCATGGATGGTGTTGTCCTTTTTGTGAACACCGCCGGGTTCATGATTGATCCGGGTCTTCGTTGTTCTGAAATCCTATCCGCTCACGTAGCTCGTCGATTCACTTCAGTCGTTCGTCGACGTCAATTGGACTCCTGTGGCTCGGATAGTGACGTTCATCGTCGCTCTTTAACACTGAACCGTTCGTGGAGACCTATAGGCAATTTTCAATGCCTATACTTTGGATGTGATTGGTCTGGCCTTTAGTCGGCATAAGGACCTGTAGTTAGCTTCAACTCTTGGCTCCTTCGATTTTCGGTCTATTCGATGCTTTGACGAATAACCGAAGTTCTTCCGGCACTGCGTTTATCGCTTGGCCGTCGTTGGAGTCTCGAGTCTGCAGCTGATGAATTGAGTTTGGCTCGTGTCATTGAGTTGAATTTGAGCTACCTTTACCACATTGTGCTGGCTTAGGGCTTCGGACCGCCGTGTGTTGACTTTTTGTCGCAACGCGTTGACCGGCGTTGACCTAGGATTACGCGTTGACCGGCGTTGACCCTAGGGTTTTGAATTGTTGAACGTTGATTGGTGTGGATTTTGGATCCTCGAACGTTGACTTTCGTTGCAACGCGTTGACTGGCGTTGACCTAGGGTTACGCATTGACCGGCGTTGACCCTCGGGGTTTCGAATCGTCGAACGTTGACTTTGGTTGCAACGCGTTGACTGGCGTTGACCTAGGGTTACGCGTTGACCGGCGTTGACCCTTAGGGTTTCGAATCGTCAAACGTTGACTTTTGTTGCAACGTATTGACTGGCGTTGACCTAGGGTTATGTGTTGACCGGCGTTGACCCTTAGGGTTTCGAATCGTCAAACGTTGACTTTTGTTGCAACGCATTGACTGGTTTCGAATCGTCAAACGTTGACTTTTGTTGCAACGCATTGACTGGCGTTGACCTAGGGTTACGCGTTGATCGGCGTTGGCCCTCAGGGTTTCGAATCGTCGAACGTTGACTTTGGTTGCAACGCGTTGACTGGCATTGACCTAGGGTTACGCATTGACCGGCGTTGACCCTTAGGGTTTCAAATCGTCAAACGTTGACTTTTGTTGCAACGCATTGACTGGCGTTGACCTAGGGTTACGTGTTGACCGGCGTTGGCCCTCAGGGTTTCGAATCGTCGAACGTTGACTTTGGTTGCAACGCGTTGACTGGCGTTGACCTAGGGTTACGCGTTGACCGGCGTTCACCCTCAGGGTTTCGAATCGTCGAACGTTGACTTTGGTTGCAACGCGTTGACTGACGTTGACCTAGGGTTACGCGTTGACCGGCGTTGACCCTTAGGGTTTCGAATCGTCAAACGTTGACTTTTGTTGCAACGTATTGACTGGCGTTGACCTAGGGTTACGCATTGACCGGCGTTGACCCTTAGGGTTTCGAATCGTTAAACGTTGACTTTTGTTGCAACGCATTGACTGGCGTTGACCTAGGGTTACGCGTTGACCGGCGTTGGCCCTCAGGGTTTCGAATCGTCGAACGTTGACTTTGGTTGCAACGCGTTGATTGGCGTTGACCTAGGGTTACGCATTGACCGGCGTTGACCCTCAGGGTTTCGAATCGTCAAATGTTGACTTTTGCCGCAACGCATTGACTGGCATTGACCTAGGGTTACGCGTTGACCGACGTTGACCCTTAGGGTTTCGGATCGTTGAACGTTGACTTGTGTGAATTCATCAACATATTCAACAATCGGCAAAGAATCGGCGTGATTCGGGGTTCAGGAAAAAGTTCGGGGTCTAAACAAGGTTCGGGGGTCAAAACAGACTCAAGACGCCCCAGGGGTGTCCCGACAAAACCGGGACACCCTGGGGTGTCTCGGCTTTGCCGAGACACCCTTGGGGTGTCTCGGTTTTGCCGAGACACCCCATGGGGTGTCTTGGTTTTTCGTGGTCCCCCCCCCTTTTGTTTGGCCTTTTCCTCTCTTGTCTTTTGCTCATGGTCCCCCCCCTCTTTTAATTCAAAATTCAAAAGAGATTCTCCCTTCTTTTTTGGTTCCCAAAACCGAATTCTTCCCCTATTTTCGGTTTTGTGTGTTCTTCTTCCCCAATCTTTTATCCTCCATTGATTCGCTTTCAAGAACCCATCAACCCTTCAAGAGGAGCTCGGATTTTGGGTGTATCCTATTGGCCGAAAGCTTGCTTCTCAAAGTAGGGTTCTCTCCTTCATCTTCAAGCTCAAAGAAAACCCCTTTGATTTGGTAAGTTCTTCTTCGCAATCCTCTTATTTTCTTGTAAAGATTGCATCTTTATTCTTGTAGTAGGCTAAGGGGTTGTGTATGCACCATGTTTTGGGGGGTTTTGTGCAAAAGAGGCAATATGGCCGAATTTTGGGGGGTTTTTTTTTTGCAAAATGGGACTGAAATTCGTGGGGGCTTATTTGCAAAATTGGCCAAAGAATTGGGGTGGTGTTCATGTAATAGAGGACTGAAGTTAGGACCTAGATTACATGCTCATTTGGCTGAAAGTTTTTGAGGGTTTATTTGCAAAATTAACCAAAATCGGGGGTATTGGGGTGCTAGATGATCGAATATGACGACCATGACCCAAAAAGAACGTGTCCCTGACCCGAATTTGGCCTTGAACACGGGGGGTATTTTGGGTATTTCACCAAAATTCACCGCGAAAAATGACAATCATTATTTCGCGTGCATGAAATTTGTAGGTTTAACTAGTCTTCAATTATGAAATCCTATTTATGTATAGGATTTTAATTAAAGTTCTTAATTTCCCTTTTAAATTTCGTGTATTCATATTTTAGATTGTACCTGACTTGCTGCTTTTCGTTGCAGATTTCCAATGTCTCCACGCCGATCTCGACCTCGTAGGAGTCGTTCTCATTCACAGCATAGTGAGGAAGAGGTTCCCGCGACGTCTTTTCCAGCGGCCTCTTTCTTTGGGGGTGAGAATTTACATTTTCTGTATCCCTGATTGACCTCTT
>NC_033794.1:38835593-38838895 GCF_001876935.1 Asparagus officinalis
ATTTTTTTTCTTGCATCCCTGATTGACCTCTTTGCGGGTCATGAAGGAAGAACCGCACCCTCCTTCGCGGGGGTTAAGGTTTCAGACTTGTTTTGCTTAGCCAATTCAAGTCTTCTGGTATATTGGGGCGATTTTGTGTCGTCCTACACCTTATAGTTCGGTGTATGTTACCACGTTATTCACGTGATGATGCATACCGTTCTTCTAGTGTAGGTTACTCAAAATAGTCTCTCCAATTATTCCGTGGATGAGCTTATCATTCTTCTTATGAATTTTCTGACTCCACCCTTGTGTCTTATTGCAGTGGAGTTTCCCGCGGGTAGCCTTCCTCCTCACGCCAACACCGGTTGTAGTCGGGAGGTCTTCTCTTTAGTTTCCCTTAGGCAGGCTGTTAGCCCACTTCCTCGGTTCGATAGAGGTCGCTCAGACGAATCTTGCCGCTTGATACGGGAAGGAGGGCGCCATTGCTTGCGCCAGCTTATCACAGATGCCTCCTTTACCGCTGATTCTACCTCCACTCAGGCTTTACAGAAGCCGAGCTTCTTGTTCGGGGATCATGTCGAGGATCCTGCTGCGCTGACCCTTGGCAAGGAGCACTGGCTGACTCTTGACGGGGGAGCTTGTCTGTACATCCCATCGATTCCGCGCCAATATTCTTTCAGTCACTTGAAGGGGCAAGTCGTGGAGCGACAGATGTCTTGGCATCTTACTGAAGATGCTGAGCGGGTTCAGTGTGGATATGCCACTCACCATAAGACCCCCGGCTCTAACGGGTATCATGACGTTCGTGGTCTTCGACCCGGGATTATGGGCCTTGACACTGCACCCCCAGGCGAGGTGTCAGCAGCTGCTCCTACCGTGAGTAACTGTCTAGCTCTTCTGGGGAGACGGTTACCTATACCAGAATACAGATGCTATGGTTGGGCTTCCTCACTAGCCAAGGGGTGGTGGGCACGCATGACCAGTTTTGTCTTAGCGCGTTGGGAGAGGGAACTGAAGAGCAGTGGGTTGTATGCACCTATACGAGCCACCATGTACGGAATCCCAGTCAGCTGTCGCCATTTCTTGGCGTTGCTGGAGACCTACATGCCTGACAGCAACACCTTCCTGACCAGCGGTGGTGAGTTAGGGTTGGCCTTGCACGAGATGCATCATGTTTCTGGTCTTCCGATGGGGGATTGCCCGTATCAGGAGTATTTTCCCTCGAACCAGCAGTTGGAGTGTATGAAGAAAGATACTCCCGACATGTACAACACTCTCTGGGATCTTACTTGCCACTATTATATTTCCTTGATCCAGACTTCTCCTCAAGCGAGAAGGAAGAGGCAAGTCATCTTGAAGCAGTTTGCCAGCTACTTGTTCCAGAACTTGGAGGGTGATTCCAGTGCGTCCATTCGTGAATTAGACGTGTTGACCCCTTCCGCCGTTAATGAGTTGTTGGAGAAGGCTGAGGCTCGTTCCTACACCATCGGCAGTGCTGAGGGAGCTTTTCCCGCGGGGACCAAGTTTCGCTCTTTTCTCCGCCGCGCACAGAAGTCCATAGGGCCCCGGACTCTATTAGCAGGCTACCTTGCCCTTTGGTTGAAGAAGTGTGTTGTCCCGCACCAGCCTTCAGACGCTCTACCCATCGAGGTGCTCTTCCCTGCAGTTCAGCTAGCTTACGGGAGAGAGCTCTCCCTGCTCCCAGCAATGGTTGCTAGCATCCATTGCGGGCTCAGGGGTCTGGTCAGCAGTTTCACACATATGGGCTCTGCACCATCAGCTGAGCTTGTTTGTCCGAAGGTTGAGCTCCATCGGACTGTTCTCGACGTTGGTTGTTTCCGCTGGTTAGTGAACATCCGCGTTGGGTATCTTGTTCTCCGGGTGAAGAATCGATGCCACATAGAGCCTTACCTTCCCTGCCGTTTTGCTCGTCAGTTCGGCTATGACCAACTATATGTTGGGAATCCAAGCCGTGGTCTGCAGGTTGAGGGAGGACTTATTGATGGCGTACGAGCATGGCTATGGACAATGGTGGGCTGCACTGGAGCCCGTTTTGCTCTTCCTTCATATAGGCGTAAGCCGCTGACCACTTTCCTTAGTTGCAAGTGGTTTCTTTCCGCCTATGAATCCATCAGTGTTAAGAGCCTCTCAGAGTTACAGTCCGAGTACTCAGCCCGGGCTGCCATGATGGCTGGTCGTAGGGCTGAGGTTGCTCAGAAGCGGAGAAAAGGGCATGTCAAATCTCTTCTCACAGATGATGAAGAGCTCCTCCCCACGGGTGACGAAGACGAGACCTCCGAGGGAGAATATGTGGATGCAGATACCGACCGAGAAGAACTCGATACTGGTTTGTCCTGTTTCTTCGATTTTTCTTCTCCATTCTATCTGGTATAAACGACAGCTCTTGTTCGTTTAATGATCCTTGTCACTTCAGGTAGGACAATTGACGATCACGAGCCTCCAGCTTCCACGCACGCTGAAACGTGTGATAGGCATGTGCATGATCGACCCATTGGTCCTAGGAGGGTTGGCGCTTCGAAGCGGAAGAAGACCGCACATAAGCCCCACGACGGTCAGCGCCCTTACGGAGTAGACTTAGGAAGCACCGCCGATGGAGGGGAAGGTAACATTTTATTGCCATTGCTTTAAGGTGATTTACCTTTTGGGATTTGTGACCATGTTTTATGCTTCAGGGTTCTTCGAAGAGGGCGAACTCCCACCGGGTTCGGAATCTCCTGGCGTTGACAACATGGATTGCTTTATACAGCAAATGTGTGACACCCTTCATGACGGGTCTCTGGGCATCGATCTAAACATCGATCTTGAGCAGATGAATAATGTCGAGCCTGCAGTCCCGTATTCAGGTATATCTACATTCAATGTTATTTTCCTCAAGCATGAGGAAGGAAGATCTTCCGTTCTTGCTGCAAGTATTTTTTGAGCTTTCCTCATCTTTCATCATTCAGATTACCCTGCAGATGTCGCGATGGAAAGGCCAAGCTTCTCAAAACTTGATGCTGGTTTATTAGCTGACATGCTGGCTGAGCAGACTACCAGAGGCACCGAGAGACCATTCTTTGGGAATGATTCACCCATCGGTATATATCTGGTTCCCTTCATTTTGCTTGACCTTTTATCTGACTAACGAAGGATTAATATTGCAGCGCCAACCATTGGGATTAGCCCGATATCGATTCCTGGCATATCTAGCTTGCCTCGGAGTGACGGACTCGCAGGTACGCATACGATTTAGGGATATCGTACTTCTCTATGTCCATCTGACTGTTGACTAATATACAAGTGCAATCATAGGACCAGCC
>NC_033794.1:38838905-38843982 GCF_001876935.1 Asparagus officinalis
TTCCTGCTGCATCTGAGGATGGTGGGATTGTAGGTATGCATATGATCTTCTTGTCCCGATTCTCCTTATTTGTCCAAATTTCCATTTGACTAATACAGGAGTGTAACTATAGGACCGGCCGTTGGGCCTGATACTACTACAGTTCCCGGGGCTGAAGGTCTGCATAGAAGTGGCGTCTCTCCGCCTTTGCCGAGTGATATAAGCAATCCACTTGCAGGGGTTGATATACCCTCCTCTGCTGCTGTCTCAGAGCCCGTCGGACCTCAGCCTGAGGGGATGTCCGTTGGCGTTGGTATGCTCAGAACTTGCCTTTTGAATTTCCTCATCGTATTCGATAATCCGCTGAGCTTTTATGTTGTTGCTTGTAGGATCTCGATCTTCCCTATACGAGTGTGTCCGCGTCCTTTTGGTTGATGCTGATCCTGACAGAGAGGCTTTTCGTACGGACCTCAGCTTCTTCACCGCCTTTTATAACGGCCTGATCGAGAAGCTTCTTCACAGAGGAGGCGGCTTCGATCAGTTCAGGCGTTCCTTTTCTCGCCACATGATGATGATGAGGGAAGAAGGATACCCGGAATTGGCCGACTCCTTTACTACCGATTTCGCTGCCCTTGAGTCAGAGATACGAGAGTTAAAGGAGTTGGAGGTTAACGGGGCTTCTTCTTTCGTGTCCTCTCAGTTGGAGCATAGGATGGCACAGTGGCGTGACCTGAGATCTTCCATCGGATGCGAGCTTCAGTCACATGAGAGTTCCGTTGCGCAGCTGATGGCTACCGTAGCGAGGAAAGACACGGATAGAGCTGAGCTACTCCACTCCTTGGACTCGAGTCGCGAGGAGGTGACTAGGTTGAAGGAGGCCTTGAAGCGCGCCGAGGAATCTGCTGCCCTTATTGCAGATGACCTGGCTGGACTAGAGCGTTCTCGGGAACAGGCACTCGAGAAGCTAGGATCCACCCAGGAGAAACTGATGAAGCTGAAGAGCGAAGCCGCGGAGATTTTAAGCCATTCTGAGGAATCTGCCCGAGCTGATCTGCAGGCCGGACTTGAGCGGAGTTATGTAGATAGACTTTTTAGCTTAAAATCTCATATTCTCAGCCGCCAGCTGCCTTCGGGCTAACGAGCTTCTTGTTGTATGCTTTGACTTTTGATCTTTTCAGTAGAAATCCCGCATTTGCTTCTTTTATGATTTTTCTGTGTTTATTCTGAATGACAGATTTATGGGATTTTTGGCAAACCCCCAGCCCTCAACGGGTTTGATATGTCTTTACCGATTACCGTTTGAAATCGGACTAGCATGTGAATTATTAAACCCGTCTCACATGTAACGTTGTGCTAAGAGAGTAAACTCTCTGAGGCTTTGTGCTATGATTTTGAATACATAGGCTTCGTCTTTCTCACGGGAATAGACTACCCGGCAACGCGTGTTAGGCGTTGACTTTGGGGTTTTTGGCAAACCCCCAGCCTTCAACGGGTTTGATACGCCTTTACCGATTACCGTTCGAATCGGGCTAGCATGCGGATTGTTGAAATCCGTTCCGCATGTAACGTTATGCTAAAGGAATGAACTCCCTTAGACTTAATGCTACGACTTTGAATACGTAGACTTTGCCCTTGTTACGGGAATAGGCTACCCGGCAACACGTGTTAGGTGTTGACTTATCCCTACTTAGGATTCGGGATAAAATTCCCCATGCACCAAGTGCGCGGATTGGAAGTTGAAAGTTGTGTCAAAATAGGAGAGGAAGAATTTTATATTCTATCTCCCGGTGCTAAAGAGGAAGAATTTTATATTCTATCTTCAGCTGGAAAAGAAACTCGAGGTGGGATTCTCCACCCCCAGTATCTGGAAGGATGAACTGGGAGTGGGATCTCCACTCCGAGCATCGGAAAGGTCCGAGGAGAGGAAGAATTTTATATTCTATCTCCCGGTGCTAAAGAGGAAGAATTTTATATTCTATCTTCAGCTGGAAAAGAAACTCGAGGTGGGATTCTCCACCCCCAGTATCTGGAAGGATGAACTGGGAATGGGATCTCCACTCCGAGCACCCGGAATGATGAACTGGGAGTGGGGTCTCCACTCCGAGCATCGGAAAGGTCCGAGGAGAGGAAGAATTTTATATTCTATCTCCCGGTGCTAAAGAGGAAGAATTTTATATTCTATCTTCAGCTGGAAAAGAAACTCGAGGTGGGATTCTCCACCCCCAGTATCTGGAAGGATGAACTGGGAGTGGGATCTCCACTCCGAGCATCGGAAAGGTCCGAGGAGAGGAAGAATTTTATATTCTATCTCCCGGTGGAAAAGAAACGAGAGAGGAAGAATTTTATATTCTATCTCCCGTTGCCGAAGAGGAAGAATTTTATATTCTATCTTCAGGCGGAAAGGAAACTCGAGGTGGGATCTCCACCCCCAGAATCCTGCAGGATGAAACTAAGAGTGGGATCTCCACTCCGAGAATCGGAAAAGTTCGAACGACACTACCTTTTATAGGATTGGTCATTTGAACCCAAAGAACCCCTCATTCATTGAGGAGAAGACCCAATTTCAACCCTAACTTTTATAGGTTTGGTGGAAAAAGGGGACAAAGGTGGATTTTCGTTTATCGAAAAGGAGTGACTCGACTTTAGTCTTGACCATGTGTAGGCTTGACTAAGCGAGATCGGAAACAATCCTAACTTTTATAGGTTTGACTGTTTCAAGTGGACCTCTCGTTCATGGAAGGAATCGAGAGGGGATTTTGGCTTTGGTCCTAACTGTAGGAAGGTTTGACCAAACTGGAGTTTGAGATACGCCAATGACTGGCAGATGGAAATGTTGGTGGGTCCACTGTCGTTTGATTTGATCAGCGGATGGTTTGGTGAGGAAAGATTAACCCATAAGAGGATTAGATCTCATCTCACAAAAGAATAACTCATAAGAGTTGGAGAATTTGATGGGAATAAGAAGAGACATTCTGACCTTCAGCGTTCGAATGCAGAGTTCTTATTCGTCAATTCCACAATGACCGGGTTATCCCTAAGAATACCCATGTGGTATTCTTCCGGGAACTTCCCGATGCATTGGTTATCCAAAAAGATACTAAGGATAGTATCTTTTCAGGAATTTGCCGTTTATCGGCATCATGAGCCGGTCGCCGTCTTTGGTGACAAGGCGATAGGCGCCACTCGAGTAGACTGTCTCTACCACGAATGGTCCCTCCTATTTGGGTTCGAATTTACCCTTCTTCTTGGAGTTTAGGATCATAGGCCGTTTCACAGCTAGAACCAAATCTCCTTCTTTGAAACTCCTTTGTCGAACCTTTTTGTCGAAGGCTCGAGAGATTCTAGCTTGGTAAAACTCGATATGCTGTTGAGCTTCCAGGCGCTCTTCATCAAGCCTCTCGAGTTCTTCGAGGCGTTTCTGATGTTGTTCTTCGGTCGACATCTGGGTTGAAAGAGCGATCCGAAGAGATGGTATTTGGATCTCCAATGGAAGAACAGCTTCACATCCGTATACCAGTGAATACGGGGTCGCTCCCGTTGGTGTGCGCACCGTGGTCCGATAGGCCCATAGAGCTGCGCCAAGCTTGTCATTCCAGTCTCGTTTGTTAGTTTTCACGATCTTTGACAAGAGTTTGATGATAGTCTTGTTGAAGGCTTCAGCTAATCCATTCGCTGTAGGATTATAAGCCGTCGACGAGATATCCTGAATTTTAAACTTTTCGCAGAACCTTATGAAGGCGTTGCTGACAAACTGAGGACCGTTGTCATGTATGATTCGTCTTGGAACACCATACCTGTAGATGATGTGGTGCTTGATGAATGCAATGACTTTGCTCGTTTTAACTTCTCTGAGTGGAACTGCTTCAGCCCATTTGGATTATAGGGCCAACAATGTCCATTCCCCAAGTCTCGAACGGCCATGACGTAACCGAAGGATGCAGATGCTCCGGAGGTTGGTGCACATAATTCCCGTGTATTTGACATGCATTACACTTTCGGGCATATGCAATTGCATCACTCATCATGGAAGGCCAAAAATACCCCATTCTTCTGATGCGATCGTAAAGCTTGGGACCAGGTTGATGTGCGCCACACTCTCCTTCGTACCCCCTGCGGTACAGCGTTCGATTCTCCGTATTGTAGTAGAATCTTGGTGCTCTTCGCCGGATTGACTCTCTTTCCTTTACATCTTCTGGCAAGATTCCATGCAAGACGTAGTCGATGATGGGGAAACGCCAATCTCGTGGTTCGAACTCGACTTGAGTAGCGTGTACCTCTTGAACCTCTTCTTCCTTGGCATCTTCATTGTAAAGCGGCACTAGGAGTTGGTGAGTTCTTACCGTAACAAACTGCTCTGTTTCGGGAGGCTGCGCCAGTGATACGGCTAATGCTGCCAATGCGTCCGCATAAGTATTCTGTAGTCGTGGAATATGTTCGATAAATGCGCCAGAGACACGGCCAATGCTGCCAACGCGTCCGCGTAGGTATTCTGTAGCCGTGGAATATGTTCGATGAAGAATCCTTCAAATGATTCCGCTATCTCCACTGCCATCTTATGGTATGGAATTAAATCCTGACTTCGGACTTCATATTCTCCTTGGACTTGCTTGACTATTAGCTGAGAATTGCCGAAGGCCTCGAGATACTCCACCCCCAGCTCCTTAGCGAAGTTGAGTCCTATAATCAATGCGTTATACTCTGCTACATTATTCGAGCATGGCTCGGTTAACGAGTAGGCGCGAGGCATCACATGTTTTCCTGGGGAAACTAAGACAACTCCCACTCCTCGTGGGCTTCGTCGGGTAGATCGTCATATATCTCGGCGGTGTCCGTAGTTGGATTAGCTGCCAGAAGATCACAGATGGCCTGCCCTTTTACTGACTTCTGTTGTTTAAAATGTAAGTCGTATTGGGACAAGAGTAAGGCCCATTTTGCCAATCGCCAGCTCATGGAAGCTGATTGAGTCATGAATACTCAGGCCGGATTAACTTTAGAGATGACATAAATAGTCTGCCCGACCAGATAATACTGCATCTTCTGAATAGCGAACACCAAGGCGAGGCATTCTCTCTCGATCATAGGATATCGAGATTCGGCG
>NC_033794.1:38844982-38846198 GCF_001876935.1 Asparagus officinalis
ACCGTTTGAGTCGGGCTAGCATGCGGATTGTCTAAATCCGTTCCGCATATAACGTTGTGCTAAGAGAGTTAACACTCTTAGTGCTACGCTATTGAATACGTAGACCTCGTCTTTCTTACGAGAATAGACTACCCGGCGATGCGTGTTAGGCGTTGACTTTAGGGTTTTTGGCTAACCCCCAGCCTTCAACGGGTTTGATTAGCCTTTACCGGCTACTGTTTGAGTCGGGCTAGCATGCGGATTGTCGACATCCGTCCCGCATGTAACGTTGTGCTAAGGGAATGAACTCCCTTAGACTTCGTGCTATCTATGACTTCGAATACATAGGCTTCACCATTATTACGGGAATAGGCTACCCGACAATGTGTATTAGACGCTGATTTATCCCTACTTAGGCTTCGGATGAAATACCCAAGACTCGAACTCTGGTGTCTTTTTCTACGGAGAAAGACTAAACCGGCGACGCGTGTTAGGCGTCGGCATATCCTTTCTTAGGATTCAGGATGAAATTCCCCATGCGTGTAAGGCATGGATTTTGGTGTTATTAATAACAACCTGCCACAATGTTGAATATGTGGACGGGTGTTCTTTTTAACGGTTAAGAACTAACCGGCAGCGCAGGTTAAGCGCAGACTTATCCTTACTTAGGTTTCAGGATAGAATACCCCAGAATCGAACTCTGGTGTCTTTTTG
Source organism: Asparagus officinalis (assembly GCF_001876935.1). NCBI lineage: Eukaryota > Viridiplantae > Streptophyta > Magnoliopsida > Asparagales > Asparagaceae > Asparagus > Asparagus officinalis. The sequence goes on from NC_033794.1 coordinate 38,845,676, forward strand.
TACGGAAAAATACTAAACCGGCAGCGCGTGTTAGGCGCAGACTTATCCCTTCTTATGTTTCGGGATAAACTTCTTATGATGAATCCTAAATTGACAAATTTTGGAAAAGATCAATGCGGGAAAGGAAGAATTTTATATTCTATTTCCCGGTCTTCTTTTAGGGTGAAGGCAAACCCGGAAAACAAGGAAGGAAGAATTTTATATTCTATTCCTTGATTCTGGAAAGGAAGAATTTTATATTCTATTTCCAGCGCAAAAGAAACTAGAATTGGGATCTCCACTCCGAGAGTCTGGGAAATCTAGATAAACCTGCCTTTTATAGGATTGGTTATCTAAACTGAAAAAAGAGTTCTTCGTTTATCGAAGTGAAACTTCAACTTCGGTCATAGCCATGAGAGGGCTTAACCAAAGAGAAGGAGAAGGAAGTTCTTTCGTTTATCGAAATGAAACTTCAACTTTGGTCATAGCCATGAGAGGGCTTAACCAAAGAGAAGGAGAAGGAAGTTCTTTCGTTTATCGAAAG
>NC_033794.1:38846404-38938202 GCF_001876935.1 Asparagus officinalis
GTGCGTATGGTGGTGCGATAAGCCCAGAGTGCTTCACCGAGTTTATCGTCCCAGTCTCGTTTATTGGTCTTCACGAGCTTTGACAGGATCTTAATGATCGTCTTGTTGAAAGCCTCAGCTAGTCCGTTTGCGGCGGGATAATAAGCTGTCGACGAGACATCTTCAATCTTGAATTTGTCACAAAACCTGATGAAGGCGTTGCTTATGAACTGTGGACCGTTGTCATGAATGATCCGTCTTGGCACGCCGTGTCGGTATATGACATGATGCTTGATGAAATTGATGACGTTGTTCGTCTTTACTTCTTTAAGCGGAATTGCTTCAGCCCACTTCGAGAAGTAATCTGTGATTGCGAGGATGAATCGATCACCTTTGACTGAAGGGGGAAAAATAGGACCGACAATGTCCATACCCCATGTCTCGAACGGCCAAGACGTGGTTGACGTGTGCAATTGCTCTGGTGGTTGATGTATATAATTCGCATGTATTTGACAAGCATGACACTCTCGGGGGTACTCGATCGCGTCACGAACCATCGTTGGCCAGAAATACCCCATTCTTCTGATGCGATCATACAGTTTAGGACCAGGCTGATGCGCACCACATTCTCCTTCATGTGCTTCCTTAAGAACTTCTTTTGCTTCTTTGTTCGAAAGGCATCGGAGTAATAAACCATCGTACCCTCTACGGTATAACGTATGGGTCTCGGTATTATAGAAGAACTTTGGTGCTCTTCGCCATATTGGACGTAGTCAATGATAGAAAAACGCCAATCTCGGGACTCAGACCTAATTTGAGTTGAATTCACCTCCTTGGCGTTTATGTTTCCATCATCTTCCTCTTCAATATCCAAATCGTATATGGGTATGCAGAGCTGATGCGTCCTTACTGTGACTAACAGCTCAGTTTCGGCGTCCGTACTGTGACTAACAGCTCAGCTTCGGGAGGCTGTGCCAGTGATACTGCTAGTGCCGCCAGTGCGTCTGCATAAGCGTTCTGGAGACGAGGGATGTATTCAATAAAGAATTCTTCAAAAGATTCTGCCATTTTGATGGCCTCCTGGTGGTACGGGATCAGGTCTTGGTTCCTGACTTCATACTCTCCACGGACTTGGTTGACTATTAGTTGCGAATCCCCAAAAGCTTCGAGATATTCGACCCCCAGCTCTTTGGCGAAACTGAGTCCAATGAGAAGCACGTTGTACTCGGCTACGTTATTGGAGCACGGACTAGTCAATGAATAAGCCCGAGAGACTTATCCTTGCTTAGGTTTCAGGATAAAATACCCCAGAATCAGACTCTGGTGTCTTTTTGTGCGGAAAAAGACTAAACCGGCAGCGCGTGTTAGGCGCAGACTTATCCCTGCTTAGGATTCGGGATAAACTTCCTAGGATGAATCCTAGATTGATAGATTCTTAGAAAAGGTTGGTGCGGGAAAGGAAGAATTTTATATTCTATTTCCCGGTCTTCTTTTAGGGTGAAGGCGAACCCAACAGACAAGGAAGGAAGAATTTTATATTCTATTCCCTGATTCTGGAAAGGAAGAATTTTATATTCTATTTCCAGCGAAGAAGAAACTAGAAGTGGGGTGTCCACTCCGAGAATCTGGAAAATTTAGATAAACTTGCCTTTTATAGGATTGATTATCTAAATTGGGAAAAAGAGTTCTTCGTTTATCGAAGTGAAGTTTCAACTTTGGCTATAACCGTGGGAAGATTTAACCAAAGAGGAGAGAAAGGAGTTCTTTCGTTTATCGAAAAGAGACTCTGATCTGAAAGGGGACCTTCTTGTCTATGGAAAGAGTCAAGAGGGCCAGATGCAGTGAAAGATTTTGGTGGTAAAGATGTTTTTGGGTTATCCTCTAGAATATTGAGTGTAATATTCTTCGAGGAACTTCCCGGTAAATGAGTTATCCTGCATGTACTAGGGATAGTACTTTTTCAGGAACTTCCTATTTATTGGCATTAATTGCCTGGCGCCCTCTTGAGTAATCAGGCGATATGCGCCGTTTGAATAGACTGTGTCTATTACAAACGGTCCTTCCCATTTGGGTTCGAATTTACCTTTCTTCTTGGAGGTGAGAATTATCGGTCGGCGAGCAGCGAGGACCAGATCTCCTTCCTTGAAGCTTCTCTGTCGGACTCTTTTGTTAAAAGCCCTTGACATCCTGGCTTGGTAAAACTCGATGTGTTGTTGAGCTTCCAAGCGCTTTTCATCTAGCCTCTCAAGCTCTTCGAGACGCTTCTGATGTTGTTCCTCCGTTGTCATCTCCGTTGCGAGGGCAATCCGAAGGGATGGAATCTGAATTTCCAGCGGTAGCACGACTTCACATCCGTACACCAGCGAATACGGGGTGGCCCCTGTGGGCGTGCGTATAGTGGTACGATAAGCCCAGAGTGCTTCACCGAGTTTGTCATCCTAGTCTCGTTTATTGGTCTTCACGAGCTTGGACAGGATCTTAATGATCGTTTTGTTAAACGCTTCAGCTAATCCGTTCGCAGCGGGGTAGTAAGCTGTCGACGAAACATCTTCGATTTTGAACTTGTCGCAGAATCTGACGAAGGCATTGCTTATGAACTGTGGACCGTTGTCATGAATGATCCGTCTTGGCACGCCGTGTCGGTAGATGACATGATGCTTGATGAAATTGATGACGTTGTTCGTCTTCACTTCTCTAAGCGGAATCGCTTCAGCCCACTTCGAGAAGTAATCTGTGATTGCGAGGATGAACCGATCACCTTTGACTGAAGGGGGAAAAATAGGACCGACTATGTCCATACCCCAAGTCTCGAACGGCCACGAAGTGGTTGACGTATGCAACTGCTCTGGCGGTTGATGCATATAATTTGCATGTATTTGGCAAGCGTGGCATTCTCAAGCGTATTCTGCGTATTCGATTGCGTCACGAACCATCGTTGGCCAGAAATATCCCATCCTCCTGATGCGATCATACAGTTTGGGACCGGGCTGGTGCGCACCACATTCTCCTTCGTGTGCTTCCTTAAGAACTTCTTTTGCTTCTTTGTGTGAAAGACATCGAAGTAATAAACCATCGTATCCCCTACGGTATAACGTATGGGTCTCGGCATTATAAAAGAATCTTGGCGCTCTTCGGCGAATTGATTCCCTTTCTTTTACGTCTTCTGGCAGAATACCATACTGGACGTAGTCAATGATGGGAAAACGAGGGGATTTTGACTGTGGTCCTAACTGTAAGAAGGTTTGACCAAGTGGGTGTTTTGAGACAATCCTAACTGTAGGAAGGTTTGATCGCTCAATTTGTGGACCTCTCGTTCATTGGGGGAATCGAGAGGGGATTTTGACTGTGGTCCTAACTGTAAGAAGGTTTGACCAAGTGGGTGTTTTGAGACAATCCTAACTGTAGGAAGGTTTGATCGCTCAATTTGTGGACCTCTCGTTCATTGGGGGAATCGAGAGGGGATTTTGACTGTGGTCCTAACTGTAAGAAGGTTTGACCAAGTGGGTGTTTTGAGACAATCCTAACTGTAGGAAGGTTTGATCGCTCAATTTGTGGACCTCTCGTTCATTGGGGGAATCGAGAGGGGATTTTGACTGTGGTCCTAACTGTAAGAAGGTTTGACCAAGTGGGTGTTTTGAGACAATCCTAACTGTAGGAAGGTTTGATCGCTCAATTTGTGGACCTCTCGTTCATTGGGGGAATCGAGAGGGGATTTTGACTGTGGTCCTAACTGTAAGAAGGTTTGACCAAGTGGGTGTTTTGAGACAATCCTAACTGTAGGAAGGTTTGATCGCTCAATTTGTGGACCTCTCGTTCATTGGGGGAATCGAGAGGGGATTTTGACTGTGGTCCTAACTGTAAGAAGGTTTGACCAAGTGGGTGTTTTGAGACAATCCTAACTGTAGGAAGGTTTGATCGCTCAATTTGTGGACCTCTCGTTCATTGGGGGAATCGAGAGGGGATTTTGACTGTGGTCCTAACTGTAAGAAGGTTTGACCAAGTGGGTGTTTTGAGACAATCCTAACTGTAGGAAGGTTTGATCGCTCAATTTGTGGACCTCTCGTTCATTGGGGGAATCGAGAGGGGATTTTGACTGTGGTCCTAACTGTAAGAAGGTTTGACCAAGTGGGTGTTTTGAGACAATCCTAACTGTAGGAAGGTTTGATCGCTCAATTTGTGGACCTCTCGTTCATTGGGGGAATCGAGAGGGGATTTTGACTGTGGTCCTAACTGTAAGAAGGTTTGACCAAGTGGGTGTTTTGAGACAATCCTAACTGTAGGAAGGTTTGATCGCTCAATTTGTGGACCTCTCGTTCATTGGGGGAATCGAGAGGGGATTTTGACTGTGGTCCTAACTGTAAGAAGGTTTGACCAAGTGGGTGTTTTGAGACAATCCTAACTGTAGGAAGGTTTGATCGCTCAATTTGTGGACCTCTCGTTCATTGGGGGAATCGAGAGGGGATTTTGACTGTGGTCCTAACTGTAAGAAGGTTTGACCAAGTGGGTGTTTTGAGACAATCCTAACTGTAGGAAGGTTTGATCGCTCAATTTGTGGACCTCTCGTTCATTGGGGGAATCGAGAGGGGATTTTGACTGTGGTCCTAACTGTAAGAAGGTTTGACCAAGTGGGTGTTTTGAGACAATCCTAACTGTAGGAAGGTTTGATCGCTCAATTTGTGGACCTCTCGTTCATTGGGGGAATCGAGAGGGGATTTTGACTGTGGTCCTAACTGTAAGAAGGTTTGACCAAGTGGGTGTTTTGAGACAATCCTAACTGTAGGAAGGTTTGATCGCTCAATTTGTGGACCTCTCGTTCATTGGGGGAATCGAGAGGGGATTTTGACTGTGGTCCTAACTGTAAGAAGGTTTGACCAAGTGGGTGTTTTGAGACAATCCTAACTGTAGGAAGGTTTGATCGCTCAATTTGTGGACCTCTCGTTCATTGGGGGAATCGAGAGGGGATTTTGACTGTGGTCCTAACTGTAAGAAGGTTTGACCAAGTGGGTGTTTTGAGACAATCCTAACTGTAGGAAGGTTTGATCGCTCAATTTGTGGACCTCTCGTTCATTGGGGGAATCGAGAGGGGATTTTGACTGTGGTCCTAACTGTAAGAAGGTTTGACCAAGTGGGTGTTTTGAGACAATCCTAACTGTAGGAAGGTTTGATCGCTCAATTTGTGGACCTCTCGTTCATTGGGGGAATCGAGAGGGGATTTTGACTGTGGTCCTAACTGTAAGAAGGTTTGACCAAGTGGGTGTTTTGAGACAATCCTAACTGTAGGAAGGTTTGATCGCTCAATTTGTGGACCTCTCGTTCATTGGGGGAATCGAGAGGGGATTTTGACTGTGGTCCTAACTGTAAGAAGGTTTGACCAAGTGGGTGTTTTGAGACAATCCTAACTGTAGGAAGGTTTGATCGCTCAATTTGTGGACCTCTCGTTCATTGGGGGAATCGAGAGGGGATTTTGACTGTGGTCCTAACTGTAAGAAGGTTTGACCAAGTGGGTGTTTTGAGACAATCCTAACTGTAGGAAGGTTTGATCGCTCAATTTGTGGACCTCTCGTTCATTGGGGGAATCGAGAGGGGATTTTGACTGTGGTCCTAACTGTAAGAAGGTTTGACCAAGTGGGTGTTTTGAGACAATCCTAACTGTAGGAAGGTTTGATCGCTCAATTTGTGGACCTCTCGTTCATTGGGGGAATCGAGAGGGGATTTTGACTGTGGTCCTAACTGTAAGAAGGTTTGACCAAGTGGGTGTTTTGAGACAATCCTAACTGTAGGAAGGTTTGATCGCTCAATTTGTGGACCTCTCGTTCATTGGGGGAATCGAGAGGGGATTTTGACTGTGGTCCTAACTGTAAGAAGGTTTGACCAAGTGGGTGTTTTGAGACAATCCTAACTGTAGGAAGGTTTGATCGCTCAATTTGTGGACCTCTCGTTCATTGGGGGAATCGAGAGGGGATTTTGACTGTGGTCCTAACTGTAAGAAGGTTTGACCAAGTGGGTGTTTTGAGACAATCCTAACTGTAGGAAGGTTTGATCGCTCAATTTGTGGACCTCTCGTTCATTGGGGGAATCGAGAGGGGATTTTGACTGTGGTCCTAACTGTAAGAAGGTTTGACCAAGTGGGTGTTTTGAGACAATCCTAACTGTAGGAAGGTTTGATCGCTCAATTTGTGGACCTCTCGTTCATTGGGGGAATCGAGAGGGGATTTTGACTGTGGTCCTAACTGTAAGAAGGTTTGACCAAGTGGGTGTTTTGAGACAATCCTAACTGTAGGAAGGTTTGATCGCTCAATTTGTGGACCTCTCGTTCATTGGGGGAATCGAGAGGGGATTTTGACTGTGGTCCTAACTGTAAGAAGGTTTGACCAAGTGGGTGTTTTGAGACAATCCTAACTGTAGGAAGGTTTGATCGCTCAATTTGTGGACCTCTCGTTCATTGGGGGAATCGAGAGGGGATTTTGACTGTGGTCCTAACTGTAAGAAGGTTTGACCAAGTGGGTGTTTTGAGACAATCCTAACTGTAGGAAGGTTTGATCGCTCAATTTGTGGACCTCTCGTTCATTGGGGGAATCGAGAGGGGATTTTGACTGTGGTCCTAACTGTAAGAAGGTTTGACCAAGTGGGTGTTTTGAGACAATCCTAACTGTAGGAAGGTTTGATCGCTCAATTTGTGGACCTCTCGTTCATTGGGGGAATCGAGAGGGGATTTTGACTGTGGTCCTAACTGTAAGAAGGTTTGACCAAGTGGGTGTTTTGAGACAATCCTAACTGTAGGAAGGTTTGATCGCTCAATTTGTGGACCTCTCGTTCATTGGGGGAATCGAGAGGGGATTTTGACTGTGGTCCTAACTGTAAGAAGGTTTGACCAAGTGGGTGTTTTGAGACAATCCTAACTGTAGGAAGGTTTGATCGCTCAATTTGTGGACCTCTCGTTCATTGGGGGAATCGAGAGGGGATTTTGACTGTGGTCCTAACTGTAAGAAGGTTTGACCAAGTGGGTGTTTTGAGACAATCCTAACTGTAGGAAGGTTTGATCGCTCAATTTGTGGACCTCTCGTTCATTGGGGGAATCGAGAGGGGATTTTGACTGTGGTCCTAACTGTAAGAAGGTTTGACCAAGTGGGTGTTTTGAGACAATCCTAACTGTAGGAAGGTTTGATCGCTCAATTTGTGGACCTCTCGTTCATTGGGGGAATCGAGAGGGGATTTTGACTGTGGTCCTAACTGTAAGAAGGTTTGACCAAGTGGGTACTTTACGTCCAGACTCTAACAGAGAGAGTGTTGAGTGCATAGACATGGTGAGAATGGGAGTTCTTATTCATTACATTGCTGTGGTTTTGGGAACTTCCCGTTACATAAATCGTCCACCCCCAGTTTCCTCTGCGGAACTGGTTCGGACATTATTATCAGTTAACTAACCGGGTTATCCTTAAGAATATTAGCTTAATATTCTCCAGGAACTTCCCGTCAAAAGTGGGGAAACAGTTTAGACTCATATACCTATTGGAGTATCAGGGAGTAGTTTAACCTCTTATACCGGTCGGAGGATTGAGAAACAGTTTATACTCGTATACTCTTTGGAGTTTTGCCGTTCTCAATTGGCTTACCTTAGCGTTATGACGCCGGCTTCAACCAAGGTCTGAATGCTATTCTTGAGAGCAAAGCAATCCTTGGTGGGATGAACGACCCTCCTGTGGTATGCACAGTACTTTGGGTCCGTAGTGTTGTCAGCTTCCTCCTGATTTGTGATAGGTGGTAGCTTGATCTTGTTACCTTCAAGGAGGGATTCGAAGATGGCTGGAACGTCTTCGTCCTTGAAGGAATACTCTCTTTGGAGTCTCGGACCCGAAGTCTTTTGCTGCCTTCGGGATTGCTGTTGTGACGCTTGATTAGCACCACCAGTAGCTGCAGGTGTTTTGCCCTTACCACGAGAGGCGAAATTTGAGTCCAGCGGATTAACCGTCGGTTGGTTCCTCTCGGCCTTCTTCCTTCTAAGGAATCGCTCAGCCTGCTCCCCTCGGGCCTTCAGATCCTTCCAAGTGTCAGACGGTGCTGTTCCCATTGCTTCCAACACGTCCAACGCAAGGTTGTTGTGGCAAGTTTGGAGGATGAATTCCTCTGTGATCGGGTCCCGGCAATTCATCGCCTTGTTCCGGAATCTTTTGACGAAGGTATCGACTAACTCTCCGTCCTTCTGCTTCTCATCGAGCAACGATCCGATAGATATCTCGGTGTCGTCGTCGAAGAAGTTGGCCAGGAACTTGGTCTCCATGTCATCCCAGCTGTTTACGCTGCCTGGCTTGAGGCGGCGATACCAATCGAAGGCGGCTCCGCGAAGAGTGCCGACGAATGACCGCACCATCAGAGGCTCATTACCAGAGATCACCCCCAAATGCGATTTGAAGTAAATCAAATGCTGGGTAGGTGAACCCATCCCATTAAACGGCGTGAAGTTAATTAGATTAAACTTCGCCGGATATGGGATCGATTCCCATTCTCTTGGGTATGGGCAAGGAATGCCTGTTTTCTTCGTCTCTTGAGCGGAAATTAGTGTGTTGATTTTGCTCTCGAGGTTCTTGATCTTCAGGTTTTCGCCGGTTTCTTCGCCAGCATTCTCATTACCACCCCCTGCGTTGACGGGAGGATCATTGGTGTTACGAGCATTTGTATCCTCATCTTCCACATTAATCGGGTTACGATGATTCTGCTCGCCTTGTTGGTTCGCCAATGCTTGGATCTGTTGGTCATGCATTTCTCTCATCTGCTGCATGGCCATCTCCATCTCAAATTTGAAACTTTCTTTCTGCTTAGCCAAAGCGTCTTCAAGCATCTTGGCCATCTGCTCCGCACTTATCATCAGGGCCTCGCGGGGTTGTCCCTCGCTGGATACTGTATTATCTGATGCCACCGCGGAGCCGGCATCAGATTCTTCATCTTCTGAAGGGCGTCTTGTCCGAATCCTACCATAAGTTGCTCGCTCTATGGTTCCGGACTGCAGACGGGTTCTAGGTCGGGAAGCTTTCAGAATCGACTCGAAATCTTCTCGTGCCGATGTCCCTTTGCTCGTCATGTTGGTGGTGACCCTCGGAAATTCTCCGTCTTCAATCACCCTTCTTCTTCGTTGGAAGCGCCTAGGCCTTGGTTTTGGCGTTTCCGCATTAAGTCTTTCAAAAACTGAAACTCTTTCGGGGACCGCCTTAATGCAATTGCATTCCGACAATACCGCCCGAATGAGTTTGGAACAGGGACATTGAATTTCCCGTTCTCGGGGACTCCTCTTCCTGGTTCTATTCGTACCCCCAGCACGATAGTACAACTCGTCATTTTGACAGTCAGAGTAACCTATCGTGTGCGGGCACGCCTTCTCAGGTACAACACAATCATTATCAGATGATAATGTTTCCATCTGAGGTTGACTTGCCTTCTTTGGGCTTTCAAAGGTTACCCGCCTCAAAACATGCCTTTTTGGGCGTGAATTTTCGGCGTGATCTTGGACTTCAATGCGCAAATTGGTGCGCGCAGCTGCCTTGAGGTCTTTGTCATGCTGGAGGTGATGGCGACCCCCAGTATGTTGAGTCGTTCTGGGCTTCTTCATCGGGCCCAAACGCTCGTGAATTGGAGCTTTGCCTCTCACGTCAGGAATTGGACCGAGGCGCTCCAAAATTGGTTTCTTCTTGCGGGATGACTCTGCATGATCTCCCGGAGAAGTTATTGGGATTGACGGCGACTTTGGTTGACTCGCCGGAGTTTGACCTTCCTTAGAAGGCTGCACTGGTTGCTTTTTGGCCTGAGTCGCCACTTCAGACTTAGGCTTCCAGACTTGTCGTGTTGGTGGTGGCTTCTTCTCCACCTCCTTTTGCAGCTTTCTACGGGCTTCCTGAGCTTGAGCCCGTGCCTGCGCTGACATCGCGCGGCGCTTGTGAATGCGCTCCTCGAGCGTCGAACGGTTCCGTTTGACGCGGACCCATTCTTTCTTTGGCAGCTTGGAAGAGTCGCCGTTCATTGGTGGTTGAGGCTGTTTGCCTCTTCTGTTCTTCAACTCCGCGTGGTAGCGGAATCCGTCCGTAGACTCCATCGCCTTAGCGAGTTGCCGCGCAAGGCGTTGACGACGCCTCTGGCGGGCTCTCTTTGAGAGAGTCACAACGCCCTGAACAGTAGAGGCGTTGGCGGGAGTTGGGTTGACCTGATTGGAGGTCGGTGGAACTTCATTTGACGCAACTTCGGCGTCAGTTGGGTTGAGAGCTTCGTGGGCTTCCCGAGCAGCTTCAAACCAACGAGCTTTTCTCCCGGAGGAGAACTTCTTGGACTTGCGGGGGGAGATAGAGCCGGACGAGGACACGTACTCCTCGAACTTGGCTTGGTCGAACTCGTACTCGACCTCCTCCACGACCGGGATTGCAATCCGCGGCTGCGACGCATCGATCTCGTTGGCGAGATCGTCGGCTCCCACTGTGGTCGCCAGATTGTTCGCGTGGAAAACTGTTTTCTTTTTCATTGAGATAATTGTCATCTTGGATTACAAAGATCCGGTCTTTTATAGATCCGGTTACAACTAAATCAAAGAAAATAAAGAAAAAATTACAACTTTCCTTCTGTGAACAAATCACGAGCTCCTGTTTTGCGGTCGCTCGCTTTGGTGGGTTCTTTGCCTGCGCCGGGGTTGTTTGCCGTGGACCACCGCGCGATCTAGATCCGGTCGGATCTACACGATTATGCGGGTATTATTCCACGAAGGGAATAATAGCCGGGAGGGATTAATCCACCAAGGGAATAATCGCTCGGATCTCGAGATCTAAGACCAAGCTTAGATCTGGAGTATGACCTCGTGTAGATCTCAGATCTGTTCTTTCTTCCTCTCGAGATCCTGCCTTTTCTGACGTGGATGGTCGCCGAGGATCAGATCTGTACGTCCAAGTCTTCAAGTCTTCAAAACTCTGAGTTTGCTCTTCAATCCGGCAGAGTTTCGGCTCTTGAAAGTTCGACCTCTGAAAATGAACATCTCTAGGCCTATTTATAGGCTCTCAGGACAGTGCCCGCAAAAAGAGAAATGTCGGCCACCGTCGGCCACTGTCGGCCCCCTCTGGGTGGCCGGCACTGTGCCGAGCCACCGTATGGGATGGCTCGCCGCTTACTTGGCCGAACCAACCCATGGGTTGGCTCGGCCACGAGCCACCCATGGGTGGCTCGGTTTTGGCCGAGCCACACCATTAGAGTGCTCGGCTTTGGCCAATGCCACCTATGGGCGTTGCCTCGCGCCACGAGCCACCCATGGGTGGCTCGGGCTTTGGCCGAGCCACCTATGGGTGGCTCGGCTTAAGCCGAGCCCCCTTAGGTGTGGGTTTTTCCGAGTTTTTGAGTTGTTTCCGTTTTCTGGTTTTGTCCGTGATTCGGTTGATTGAGATTCTGATTGGTTGATCTGATTTGGCAGTAAGTCGGATTCTTGATTTGGCAGTAAATCCGCTTCTGAGTTCGAGTCTGAAACTGATCTTGATTCGATCGTGATTCGCCCGAGTCTATTCTCGGTTGGATGACTCGTTGATTCCTTAACTCGTTAGCTTGATTCTGCTCTCGGTTGGATGACTCGTTGATTCCTTAACTCGTTAGCTTGATTCTGTACGCGGGTGGATTCATTCCGTTGTTCGCGTGCGATTTGTCGATCTCGTTACGCGGGTGGATTCATTCCGTTGTTCGCGTGCGATTTGTCGATCTCGTCGCCTCGTTGGTTCGTAGGTTTATGCCGAGCTGAGCTAAGGGACCTATAAGTAATTTTATATGCCTACAGAAGTGGGCAGATATTTCCATGAATTTCATAGTAGGGTTGCCTAAGTCAAAGAAAGGAAATGATTCTATTTGGGTTATAGTGGACATATTAACTAAGTCTACACATTTCTTACCAGTGAGGATGACTTATACGACAGATATGTATGCGAGGATCTTCGTTCGGGAGATTGTTAGATTGCATGGAGTTTCGTAGACGATTGTATCAGATCAGGGCTCAGGTTTCACATCTTATTTTTGGAGGAGTTTCCAGGATGCTTTTGGCAGTCAGTTGTCATTTAGCAGCATTTTTCACACCCAGACAGATGGTCAGACCGAGAGGGTGAATCAGATCTTAGAGGACATGCTGAGAGCATGCATTATGGATTTTCAGGGTAGTTGGGAGGATCACATCCCACTGATTGAATTTGCATATAATAATAGTTATCAAGCTACCATCAGGATGGCACCGTATGAAGCTTTGTACGGGAAACCTTGCAGATCACCTATATGTAGGGCAGAGCCAGAGGATAGTTTATTGATTGATCCAGAGTTAGTTAGACAGACCGCAGAGAAGGTGGCATTGATTCGAGAGTGCATTCTTACGGTGCAGAGTCGGTAAAAGAGCTATGTAAATCAGAGGAGGCGACCTTTAGAGTTCCAGGTCGGAGACTCAGTTATGTTGAAAGTATCACCGATGAAGGGCGTTCAGCGATTCGGTAGACGGGTGAAGCTTGCCCCGGGATATGTTAGTCCTTTCAGGATCATCGAGCGCATTGGAGCTGTTTCTTACAGGTTAGATCTTCCAGCATCGATGTCGAGTGTACACAATGTCTTTCATGTTTCGATGCTTAAGAAGCATCTGCGGAATGATGAGCAACAGAGAGTGATTGATTCACCATAGATTGAAATTCAGGATGACTTGACTATCATAGAGATTTCGGTATGCATACTTGCTAGAGAGAATAAAAAGCTTAGGAATAAAGTCATTCCATTAGTGAAAGTTCAGTGGAACCGGCAAGGAGCCGAAGAGATTTCTTGGGAGTGCGAGGAGGATGTTCGTCGCGACTACCCGCACCTGTTTGGACAGGTATGATGTTGATAAATTCTTATGCTTATGTGCTTTGATAGTAGTCTTTATCTATGTTGTTTAGTCACATTTATATTTATCTTTAACACTTGAATGGAGATATTGTCACCTGATCCTTAATCATTTGAAACATATGGTATATACATGAGGGTTTCCTTGTTTGGATTATTTCGCTCGACATACCAATTTCGTTTAATTAGGGATTTAGGGGAGAAGGTTTGCATTCTAGGTTGTTAACTTTAAATATCATTGTGCTAATACTATGAGATGGGTGCAGAAGAAATTCTTAATATGAATTACACCTTCTTATTGTGTTTTCCCAGTTTTTAAGCTTTGAGATGCGATTTTGGAATTTCGGGGACGAAATTCTTTTAAGGGGGAAGAATGTATAACCCCATAAATTTGAATATTTTATGATAAATAATGATAAATATGTTATATGGTGAAAAATAATATATTTTGATATTTAGATATGATAAGAATTGATTTGAGATCAATTTAATATATATTTGTGAAAATATGAGTGCAAATGCACAAAATATGCACAAAGGCCAAAAGAGTGAAAATCTGGGAATAATGACTAGTTATGAGTTTTTATATTTTGCACACTGATACTATTAGAATTTGGAAATGTGTAAAAGACCAAAGTTGTAGGTCTCTTCAATATCTTTATAAAAAGTCTTAGATCACCTCATTCTGAGGTCGGATGAGAATGTTAAATCCAAAATACAGAAGGTTATTTTCCTAGTCAGACTAGGTTTCCTGGTTCGGGTCTAACATATTTGTTTCGGGTTTACCTCTATAAATACCTGTATTTTTTACAAAAATTCATTTCTTTTATCATATTTAAGAACCCTAACAGCCACCAAAACCCCATAAACCCTATTTTTAATTCTTAGAGAAGATTGGAGGCTTTCAAGTTGGGTTTTTGTTGATTTTTTTTGGCTTTTGGAGTGGAGATCTCCTTCGACGTTGCTTCTAATAAGTTTTCCTACAACCCCAGGTGAGTATCATTTCTACTAATCCCCCTCCTAGTTTTTTAAAATATTTTTGAAGCGTTTTTATTAAGAATCAATTAATTTGTGTATAAAAATTAGATCTTTTGTATATATGTATAAAGACTAGGTCTTTTCATGTTAAAGAGATTAAGCACGAATTTACAAAAGTATTTTAAGATCTAAAAATAATTTAAACATTGTTTATCTGAATTTAGATGTCTTATGCTTCGTTTTAAAGTTTTGTGCATGATTGAAGGTTTACATATGATTTCTTGTGCAAATAATCATGCTTGTTATGTTCTGCTGAAAATCTGCTGCACATATATACTATTGAACTAGAAATTTGAAATAACAAATGAAATCCAAATTGAACCAAACTAATTCCAATTGAAAGATATGTGAATCTAGTTTTCAAAATAGAAAATCATACCTAAAGATAGTTTTTCTAGAGAAAGATATGATTAATTTACTGATGATATGTTCTGCAAAAAATCTGCTGCACATATAAAATGTTTAACTGGAAATTAGAAATATCATATGAACTCTAAACTGAACCAAATCAGTGTCAAATGATATCTATGTGAGTCTAGTTTGCAAAACAAAAAACTATTCTTAAAAAGAGTTTGTCCAGAGAAAGATATTCTCAATTTACTAATGATATGTTCTGCAAAAAATTGCAGATGTGCTGATTTAAAATAAATTGATATATTACGTAAAGGTTTCTTGAGTTTCGCTCTTGTTTGTTATTTTTGAGAGAGTTTCTCGATCTTGTATTATTATATTATAATGATTAAGAGTTGTTTAGTACCTGGGATGATGGTGAACTTCAGATGTGGACAAGCACACCAAGATTTGTGCATGTATGCTATATTGTGTTAGATTGGCACACTTTTGACACGAGTTAAATTGATAAACACATATGAATAATGATGTTCTATATGTATCCGGAAATAGGAAGATAAAACTTATTTTCCGTAGAACGATTAAGTAAGAGTATTACAATAGTATTGTTATTACATGTATCCGGAATAGGAAAATAATAAACCCTATTGCCGTAGAACGATTGAGTAAGAGTATTACAATTGTATCATTATTACATGTATCCAGAATAGGAAAATAATAAATCCTATTACCGCAGAATGATTGAGTAAGAGTATTACAATAGTATCGTTATTATATGTATCCGGAATAGGAAAATAATAACCCCTATTGTCGCAGAACGATTGAGTAAGAGTATTACAACAGTATCGTTATTATATGTATCCGAAATAGGAAAATAATAAACCCTATTACCACAGAGTGATTGAGTAACAAGCATTACAAAAGTATCGCTATAGTACAAGATGATGCACACATAGATAATTAATCAGTTGTAAGTTTTACTTCCTAGATAGATTGCCTGCGAGTAGGGTATTTCCTTTGAGAATTTGATACACCCGTTATGGACGGTAGATATATTTGTTTTAGCTTAGTTGGTATCCTCTTATATTAGAGCAGGTCACTCGGACGTAATTCGAGATGAGATGATTATTCTTTATGTTGGAGATTAGAGTATTTATCATTGATTATTTGTTTTTCATTCATAGAGAGTTGTATGAATGATTTGATATATGTATGTACTGACTCTATTTTCTTATATACTCCTACCCCTTCCCTTGGGGAAAGATAGTGATGATCTCGCTAGCGCTTTGACGCTCGTTGTTTTTCCCCCTTTCAGGCAGCGAGTCTGGCGCACTGAGAGTCGCAGGTTGATGGGACTTCTTAGTTGTCCATTTAGTTACTTATCATATTTTGTAGTTATTACAGAACTCCACATGTAGTTGATAAATTTCAGAATCTAGATTGGTATTTTGTTTCATAGAGTTGAGAGCTATTGTGAGACTTTGTTTATGTGACTCATTGTATTTGAGATTCAGTTCAGACTCAGAGATATGTCTATTTTATTCCAGTTGGGCTCATTATTGATTTTTTCTTATGCTTCTTCTGTGTATATCCAGTGTTGTCCTATTTCTATTTTTACCTATCTGTACCTTCACCTATTTATTGTTTCCACTAGAGAGATAGTGATTATGATGGTGAAACTTGTCATAGCATGGTATTTGGTGCTTGGCAGGTTTGACAATCCGGGTTTCACCTGGGACTGCAGCCTTGTGTGAACCCTGGGGGTCACAGTATACCGGTTGGAGGATTAAGAATCAGTTTATATTCGTATACTCTTCAGAGTGTCG
The DNA here is from genome assembly GCF_001876935.1 of Asparagus officinalis. NCBI lineage: Eukaryota > Viridiplantae > Streptophyta > Magnoliopsida > Asparagales > Asparagaceae > Asparagus > Asparagus officinalis. The sequence goes on from NC_033794.1 coordinate 38,862,463, forward strand.
GAAAGAGCAGTTTATACTCTTATACTTGTCGGAGTCTTGATTCGACTTAATTTAGCATTATGATACCGGCTTAAACCAAGGTTTGTATGCTACTTTTGAGAGTGAAGCAAGCCTTGGTGGGATAAAGGATCCTCCTGTGTGGTACGCACAGTACTTTGGATCCGAAGTATTATTAGCTTCCTCCTGATTTGCGATAGGTGGTAGCTTGATCATGTTGTTTTCCAGGAGGGTTTCAACAATGGTTGGAACGTCCTCGTCCTTGAACGAGTATTCTTTTTGGAGTCTCGGATCTGAAGTCTTTTGCTGTCTTCAGGGTTATTATTGTGACGTCTGATTAACGTTAACAACTGCTGCAGGTGTTTTCCCCTTACCACAAGAGGCGAAGTTTGAGTTTGGAGGATTAGCCTTCGGTTGGCCCCTCTCGGCCTTCTTCCTTCCGAGGAAGCGTTCGGCCCGCTCTCTGTGCATCTTCAACTCTTTCCATGTATTCGAGGGTGCTACTCCCATAACTTCCAACATGTTCAAAGAGAGGTTGTTGTGATAGGTTTGGAGGATGAAGTCCTCTGTGATCGGATCTCGGCAGTTCATTGCTTTATTCCGGAAGCGCTTGACGAAATCGTTGACTGTCTCGTCGTCTTCTTGTTTCTCATCAAAGAGTGTCCTGTTTGACACCTCGGTATCATCATCAAAGAAGTGAGTGAGGAATAGGCTCTCCATACCTTCCCAGTTGTTGATACTTCCGGGTTTGAGATGGTGGTACCAATCGAAAGCAGGTTCGTGAAGGGTGCTAACGAATGACCGAACCATCAGGGCTTCATTGTCGGAGATCATGCCATAGTGGGACTTATATTAGATTAGATGCTGAGTGGGCAAGCCTTTCCCGTCGAACGGCATGAAGTTGACCAGGTTGAACTTTGTCGGATACGGTATCAAATCCTACTCTCTTGGGTAAGGACACGGAATACCGATCTTCTTCACCTCTTGAGCAGACATCAGAGCGTTGATTTTGCTCTCTAGGTCTTTCATCTTTTCGTCCTCGTCTATATCCTTCTTTGGTCAATTTCGAGGAGGAACAATGGGGCCACCCCCAGTGTTGTCATTATTGGTGGGACCACTCCCGACGTTGTTATTCTCTGTGGGGCCACCCCTAGCATTTTGGTCACCGGGAGGGTTATCAGCATTGATGTATTTATCCACGTCTGAATCGCTAGCTATTTAGCTGACATTGTTGTGACGACTAGATTCACCTATCTGATTCGACAAGTCTCGGATTTGTTGGTCGTGCATTTGTCTCATCTCCTGTATAGCCATTTCCATTTTGATTTTGAATGCTTCTTTCTGATTAGCTAGAGCATCCTCAACCATTTTGGCTACTTCCTCGGTGTTAATCATAAGTGCCTCGTGAGATTGTCCTGGGCCGGATGCCGTAACGTCAGAAACGATTGTAGAGTTGACATCTGACACTTTATCATCCGAGGATAATCACCTCTGCATTCTCTGATAGTCTTTACATCTAGTAGTTCCCGCGTAACCGAGTTATACGTTGGGATACATCCGAAAAAAAATGACGGGGACTTTAACTTTGTGTTGACTTCCCTTTATCGACCATATTGATAGTGACCTCTAGGAATTCGTCATCTTGTGTAGCTAATCTTTTTCTACAAAAACACATTGGCTTAGTTTTCAACGCTTTAGAGGAAAGCCTTTGGAATACCGAGACCCTCTGTAGAGCAGTCTTGTGGTAGCTACACGCTGATAATACTGTCCTGATAAGCTCGGCACACGGACAATGAAAGTTCATTTCCCGGGTATCTCTCTTTCAAGATCTGTTCGTCCCCCCAGCCTAATAGTACAACACATCGGCATGATGATCGGAGAAATCTATCGTGTGTTGGCATGACTTCTTAGGTATAACGTCGTTGTCAGACGAACACGTTTCCTTCTGAGGATTCGTCGCCTTGTTGGCACTCTCAAGAGTCGCACGTTTTGAGCTACGCCTTCATGAGCGTAGGACCTCAACGAACTCTTGGACTTCGACACGCAGTCCGAGGCGGTCAGTTACAGGAATTTTCTCCTTACGAGAAGGCTCAGACTTGTTGTAAGGGCGAGCACGACCCCTCTCTCGATGAGTTGCTTAGGGTTCATTCACCATGCTCAAGTGTTCTTTGATCACAAATTTATTTTAATCTTCATGTAGAGGACCCAGGCAATCCTTCAACAGAATTCTAGATTTGGAAAGATCCATGCTATCGTAAGGCTTCACCGGAGGTGCGGGAGCAATAGGAGTGGGATCTAAAGTTGACAAAGGCTGGGAAACAGCCTCAGATCTGGAATCGAGCGAGAGACACGACTGGTGTCTCTTGTCGAGTAGAGATGCTATTTTGGCCTTCAGCACCCAAACCTGCTTAGATTTTGGTGGTTTCTTAACAACCTCCTCCTCCTGCAATTTATGTGCTTCTTGTATGAGAATCCGTGTGTGCGCAAGTAGTGCGTAGCGTTTCTGGATATGCTCCTCGAGGGTAGAATGGGTTTGTTTTACACAAACCCATTTATTAGTTGACGGTTGAGAGGAGGACCCTGATGATTATTATGGCGATGACTTTGCCACTTGGCGCTTTCTGAACTCTAGATCTGCTTAGTATCGGAGTCTGTCCACTTGCTCTTAAGCCTTAGCCAATTGGCGGGCGAGACGTTAGCGGTGCCTCTGACGAGCCCTCTTTAATAAGGTGTTTGGATCTACGGCTTTGGCTTCATCGGACGCTGAAGGATCATTGCGAGGTGCAACTATGGCAACGATAGCGGGGAGATTGCCTTCTTGGGTATCAGATATGAAGACCAACGGATCTTCCGAGAGGAGGAGGCCTTCCTGCACTTGTGAAGAGAGGTGGATCTGGAGGAGAAGGAGGAGACGTACTCCTCAAACTTTTGCTTGTCAAATTCGTATTCGACCTCTTCATTCACCAGGATCTTAATCGTTGGCTGCAGCACGACAGTCTCGGCAGCGAGGCTGTTGGCTCCCACTGTGATCGCCAGCTTGTTTAGGTAGAAAGATGATGTATTCATTGCAGTGTTCATTACAACTTCAATCGTTATAATGAAAACAAAAAGACTAGTCTTTTTATAATACCCTTACACAATGAAAACAAAAAAAAGTATAACTCTCATCAAACAGCGTAACGAGTATTTATCGCCCGCTGCTTGCGTGAGATCTTGGCCTGTGATGGGGATGTTAGTATCCGTGGACCACCAAACGATCAGATCAGATACAAAGTTTCATTAATTCATGAGGGAATCAGGAAGCCGAAGCAATTATCTCGGTAACAATGAGATAATCACTCTTCTCGAGATCACCGCAATGGGGCAATCTCAAGGCAAAGGACTGGGAAGTGTAGATCTGATGAGCTCCTCTTCTTTATGCCAACGAACTTGATCCAATCTCCTTTACCCTTCTGAAATTCATGCTCCTTCAGTCTTCAGTTCAGCAGTGCTTCACTAACGCTCGAGAATTCCAGATCTGAAAAATGAAGAACCTGGAGCTGTATTTATAGGCTTTGGGACCTCTATTTTTGGATAAGAATGATCAATTCACTCTTATCTTCAGTTGTAACAACTTTATCACGTTCTTGGATAGATTCAGATCAGTTGGAACAAATCCAGGTGGTTAACATTGAAAAATTACTTAAAACTGTTAAAAATCAGTTTTAGGACTACGGACACCTGTGGGTGTCTCGGCTTGGCTGAGACACTCATGGGTTTCTTGGCCTGGCCAAGACACTCGTGGGTGTCTCGGCCTGGCCGAGACACCAGTGGGTGTTTTGGATATTTTGGCTTTATCTCTCTCATACGATCTCAGAATGAGTTGATCTAAGATGCGATAGAAAGATAACAAGGAGCTCTACAAATTTTATCATTTAAGATTCTTTAGATTCAAAGTGAATCATAGTTAAAACAGCTCTACAAGCTCTGAGACACCTATGGGTGTCTCGGCCAAGCCTTGGCCGAGACACCAGTGGGTGTCTCGGGTATTTTGGCATTATATCTCTCATACGATCTCGTAATGAGTTGATCTAAGATGCGTTAGAAAACTAACAAGGAGATATACAACTTTCATCTTTTTAGATTCTTCATATTTAAAGAGAAGCATAGTCAAAATAGCTCTACAATGTCCGAGACACCTATGGGTGTCTTAGCCAAGCCTTGGCCGAGACACTAGTGGGTGTCTCGGGTATTTTGGCTCTAACATCCTCATATGACCTTAAAATAATATGATTCAAGATGTGTTAGAAATATAACAAAGATATCTACAACTTTCATCTTTTGAGATTCTTCATATTCACAACGAATCATGGCCAAAATCTCTATTCTTCTCCTAGACACCAACACTTTCTCGGAATTCTGAGGCAGTTTGTACTATCTTTGGTATTTTAGTTTTATCTCTCTAATAAGATCTTGGAATTATTTGATCAAAGATGTTTTAGAAATATGATAAGGAGATCTACAACTTTTATCTTTTGAGCTTCTTCAGATTTAAAGCGAATCACAGTCAAAACAACTCTACAAGGTCCGAGACACCTATGGGTGTCTCGGCCAAGCCTTGGCCGAGACACCTCTTGGTGTCTTGGCCAAGCACCTCTTGGTGTCTCAACCAAGCTTTGGACAAAGTCACCTATGGGTGTCTCGGCTAAAAATTTTCCGAGATACCTATGGTTGTCTCACCGAGGACTGGAGCAATGTTCTGCGCGTTCTGTCCGTTTTTGCCGTATCTTCGTCATCCGAACTCGGAATCACGTGATTCAAAATATGTCAGAAAGCCAACGAGGAGATCTAAAAGATTCCTTGATTGAATCATATGTGGAGTAAATGGAGCATGAGCAGCACTTCATCTTTCGTAGCGACGCGTAGCTCCCGATCCATTCGTGTTTCCGTTATTCCGAAGTTCCGTTGCTTTGCATGGTTCATTGACTCACTTCATGTGCTTGTCATCATCAAATGAGTTTTTGTGAATTGGATAGCAATGTTAATCAACTTCTCTTTGTCTTGAGCCATGTGTGGGAACCTATAGGCATTTTTAGACGCCTACAACGGCTAGTTTTTCTAGCTTTTTACTTTTTTGTTTTTTTGCTGGGTTTTCTAGTTTTTGGGCTTTGTCTTATGATCCAATATATACCCCTTGCCCTCTAATATTATGAGTTAATTAAGAAGTGTTTGAAACAAGTTTACAAGAGTTTAAAGTTTGTTTAAGAGTTTGTTTGTGAAGAAATTTTCACAAGAGCTTGACGAGATCATTCTTTAGTGTTTGGGCATTCAACTCATCTCTCTCTCACTCTTGTTTTTGAGAAGTTTTCTTAAACTCATTATCTAGCTTGTTTATGCTTAATTTATCATATTTAATTTTTTGCTAGATTAAATTAAGTTTATATTTGTTTTACTCTTTGTTTACACACACAACCATTGAGCTTATTGTATTTGCATACATAGTATATTAGGGTTGTGAGATTGTGTGACTTAGAGAGTGACCTTACACTTAGTTCTCATCTTTATCATATTTCACAAGAGCTTACACTTAGTTCTCATCTTTATAATACACTTGTATTTGAGACTTCATTGTGTAGATCACTTTGTAAAACAAAATTTGTAATACACTTGTAAACCCTTAAACAAACTTGTAAAACTCTTTTAAAACTTTTCTCTTCTTAGTTATGAACTGAGGATATGTAGGGATATTTATAGGAAACCCTAAACCCAAGAGAAAACAACAAAACCCAGCAAAAAGATGAAAAATAGAAAAGCTGGAAAAAACTAGCCGTTGGGCCGTCAGTCGACTGATTAGTCAACTAAAGAGCTGATCGTTAGAGTCAGCATCCAGCTCGTCGATCGACTAATGACTTAATCGGTCGACTAATGACATCATCAGTTGACTGATCAGTTGACCAAAATAAAACAAAAACTTTTTGTTATTCCAGGCGATTTGTTTAGTCGACACATCAGTTGACTGATGTCATCAGTCGACTGACCAGTTGACTGATAACAGGTTATCAGCCTGTTTTGAAATAGAAATCTGATTTTCAAACTGCCTTTAAAAATAGCAAACAAATTCAAAAAATTATAAAACTTTGGAAAATGATTGTAAACATGATAGTACACATGTTACAAAAACTAGTTTTCAAAAAGCATCTCCCATTTGTAAAATATCATAATTTTGCAAAAATATCCAAAAACATGAAACTAAACATACATGGTTTTGACATATTGATTTAAACAAACTTTTGAAACTTTGTAAACTAATTTTATAGACTTAAAGAAAGATGTAAAGTATTGTTATGAAGTCTATAAACAATGAATACAATGTTTTATAGATTTTGTAATAAACATTATTTCATTGACTAAATAAACTTGCTATTTATGAAATCATATATAAGTATGTACAAACATGAAACAAAAATGTATTTTCCAATTATATTCAATTGTTTCATATTTAAACTTGAAAACTTATAAAAACCAAAACATATTGTAGGCGTCTAAAATTGACTATGAGATCCCGTACGCAGCTCGAAACAGAGAGTGGACGAGTCAAGAAGGGTCATCCAATCAGCCGCCGCACACGTCAATCAGCTCGCACGCGTCGGTCAGCGCGCGCATGTCAATCAGCTCGTGCATGTTAGTCAACGTGCGCATGAGTGATCAAACGTGCTTGCCAGGTAGACCCAACTGACTGACGCGTTCGTCAGTCAGTCCGTCAGCGAAGCGTACAAGTTAACGAGTCGACCAAATACGCAAAACGATGGAGATTACAGGTTCGGGAAAGTCGAGAAACACCAAAAAGTGAAAAGAGAGAGCGAAAAAGCCTCTGAACCCACGCTCGCACGGGTCACCCAATGGTGACCTATAGTGGCAAGGGTCACCCACAAGTGACTCGCACGGGTCACGTGTGGGTGACCTGCGCCCACGTAGGTCATCAGTGCCCGTCGCGTAGTCCAGAACCCGAAATGCGTTTTTGACAGTTTTAAAGCGGTTTTTGTAGGATTTATCTATTCCAGGGGTTCCCAACGGACTTAATATCATCTACAAATGTGGTTAGGCCACTATTGACTGAAGATAAGGCCAAATTGATCATTCTCATTGAAATACGTACATCCGAGGCTTATAAATATAAGCCTAAGCCCTCCATTTTATAGACCTGGAAGTCAAGAGGGCGAAGTGCTGTCAAATTGGAGAGTGAAGTATGAATTTCAGAAGAGTTACCAGATCTTAACGGAGTTCCTCAACAAAAGGAGAGTTCGAGAGATCTGAGACTTGTTTTTTCCCCTTATTCCTCTGGATTTAAGCTTAGTCTTAATCTCGAGAAGAGCCGTAATCTCACTTGGTCGAGATTATCGCTGATGTGATTACTTCCTTCGTGAAGTAAGAGCATTGGTTATCAATCTTCTGCTAAACGGATCTGATCCGTAGGCGGTCCATGGATAAACCCTGGCACCGACAACGATCCCGTACAAGCAATAAGCGATAAACATCTATTGTGTGTAGTTTGAGAGAAAGTTGTAATTTTTTGATTTAATGTCTTATAAAAAGGCTATTTTTTGAGTTTATTATAAACGTTTGAAGTTGTAATTGACTCATCAATGAAATCAACTTTCCACCCAAACACGCTGGCGATTACAGTAGGAGCCGACAACCTTTCTGCGAAGGCTGACGTGTCGCAACCTCGGATCCTCATCCTGGCTAAAGAAGAGATCGAATATGAGTTCGATTAATAGAAGTACGAGGAGTACTTGTCCTCATCCTCTAGATTAGCCTCTCCTCGTAGGTGCAGGAAGGCCTACTCCAAGAAAGCTCGCTGGACTTCGGCTTCAAAAGTCCAAGATGAAGATCTCCTCGCCACTGCTTCATTTATGGTTTGCAATGCCCCGCCAACATCCGACGAGGCTGAAGCCGCAGATCTGAACCCCTCGAGTAAGGAGTTGACTGCTGATAAGTTGCTCATTCTATCAAAGAGAGCACGTTAGAGACGACGATAATGCTTCGCACGTCAGCTGGCTAAAGCCTTAGAGCCAGTTGATGGAATCCGTTATGAAGTGGATCTGAAGTCCAGGAGGCACCAACCGCCACAATAGTGAGTGGACAACCCCTCCTCCTTCAGACAAGTGGAGAACGAATGGGTCCGTGTCAAAAGGACCCGATCGACTCTTCAGGAGTGGATTCAGAAATGCCGCGTATTGCTTGTACATGCAAGAATTCTTGTGCAAGAAGCCAAAAAATTACAGAAGGAAGAAGTGAAAAAGAAGCCACCAACACTGCAAAAAGTATGGAGGCTAAAGTCCAAGACGGCGGCCGAAAAAATCAAAAAACACGGGTCACTTCAATCTGACCCTCCCAACCGCGGGTCACTTCAATCTGACCATCCTAGCCGTGGGTCACTTCAATCTGACCCTCCAAGTCGTGGGTCACTCAAGTATGACCCGTGCCAGGACCAAGATAGAAGACATTCTGCACCTGTTTCTCCGATTCCATCTAGTTCCACACCTCCGGTGGAGCCCCGTGACAGCGTGGATTTGTCCCACTTTAAGATAAAGATCATAGATCCTCTTGGTCCTTCACATGATAATCAAGGTAAAGCTCCAGTCAAAGAGCGCTTGGTCCCATTAAACGAATCTCGAGTGGTTTATCAGGCTGGGGGTCGTAGTCATCCTCCTAGGCGGTGGAGGATATCGCACGATTGGAAAATCCCAATAACTGACCATATTGGATTGCGTGTCAAAGTCTAGGAGCCCATTGAGGTCCTATGCTCACGAAATCATCGCCTCGAATGTATGACTCCTAAAGACACTAACAAAGCGTTGACTCCCCAGAGTAAAATGTATTCATCTGATGATGACGTTATACCTGGGGAGTCATGCTAACACACTATGGGTTGCTCCGGCCATAAGACCAATGAGTTGAACTATCAAGCTGGGGGTACGAACAAGTCCTAAAAAAGAAGTACCCGAGAAACGGATTCTCATTGCCCGTGTGCTAAAATTATCAAGGAAGTGTTGTCAGAATATTGCTACTCCAAGACGGTTCCGGAGAGAGTTTCAGTGTTTGAAAGAATCTCCAACGGAACGTCCGAATCCAGACCAAGGCGGTTTCGCAGAAAGAAATCAATAGCTCAAATTGACGAATTTCTAGAAGTGTCTGTCAATATGACCGGCAAAGGGAGGTTGACATGACACTTTAGTCCCGATCAATTTTTAGCAGCATCCCAGTGTATAACTCGATTACGATCGGGGACCAATACACGAAGGGATTACCAGAGAATGCAAAAGGGACTACCTTCAGATGACGAGACGTCAGATGCTTGTTCAGATGCTTGCTCAGCAATGGCTTTCGATGATATGGCATCCAACGCGGGACAATCCTATGAGTCACTTATGATCAACACAGAATAAATGGCTAAAATTATCGAAGATGCTCTAACCAAGAAGAAAGAGAATTTCAAATTTGAAATAGAGATGGCTATGCAGGAGATGAGAGAACGCTGACAAATCAATAGGGAGAGTCTAGCCGTCGTAATCCCAACCAAGCTGATAGTGATCGAGAGAGGATGAGAATGCCAACATGGATACCCCTCCCGTTGACAACAATGCTAGGGATGGTCCATCGGATGATAACAATACGATGGAGGACCACATCACTTCTCCCTAGATTCGCTCGAAGAAAGATACGAGCGAGGATAAGAAGATGATGGATTTGGAGAGAAAAATCAATGCGTTGATGAGTGTTCAGAAAGTAAAGAAGTCCGGAATACCGTGTCCATACCCGAGAGAGTGGTAATCAATCCCATACCGGGTGAAGTTTAATTTGATCAACTTCACGCTGTTCGATGGAAAGGGTTCCCCCCACTCAGTACTTAATATACTTCAAGTCTCATTTGGGAATAATATCCAGCAATGAGCCCTTGATGGTACGGTCATTTGTTAGCACTCTTCACACAGCAGCCTTCGATTAGTATCGTCATCTTAGGTCGGGGAGTATCAACAGTTAGGATGACATGGAAGATATGTTTCTCACAAATTTTATCGATGACAACACCGAGGTTTCAATCGGAATGTTATTCGATGAGAAACCAGAAGGATGGAGAATTAGCCGAGAACTTCGTCAAATGATTCCTGAACAAAGCAATGAATTATCAAGATCCGATCAGCGAAGACTTCATCCTTTAAAGTCATAATAATCTTTCATTGAATATCCTTGAAGTCATGGGAATGGCGCCATCCAAAACCTGGAGGGATTTGAAGGTGCAAGGAGAATGAGCCGAACGCTTCCTCAAGAGGAAGAAGACTAAAAGAGGACAAACGATGATAAATACTCCGCAATAGAATTTTGTCCCTCGGGGTAAAGGGAAAGCGTAAGAAAATGCAGTCGACACGAACCAAACATTTGAGCTGCAAGTGCAACCGCAACCACAACAGCAACAGCAAAAGGCGTCTCAGCAGTCACAATAGCAACGACAACCTCAAAATCAGAAGGCTTCAGAACCAAAATTCCCAAAGGTTTATTCTTTTAGAGAAGACAAGGTCCCCGATATTTTTAAATACCTCATAGAGAACAACAAGATTAAGTTGCCTCCGATCCAGGATCAGGAAAATGATAAAATAGTCAATGACCCAAAGTACTAACGCGTTCCACAGAGCGGTTCACCACCCTACCAAGTCGTGTTATGCCGTCAAGGACAAAATCCAAGCTTTGATCGATGTTGGGGTCATTACTATAAACAATCTAAGGAGAAGAAGGTGGGTGTGAATGCAGTGACAATTAGCTTTGGATATGTCCCTTTGAAATGGTTTCAGCCCAAGCCTGTGATGAAAGTGGCAATGAAAACCGTAAATGACGACCCCCATGAACAGCGCCAGAAAGGACTCGTACCGCATACATCCCCAAATAGCGAGATTCTTTAGGTCCACCCCGATCTGATTGAAGATGAACAGTGGGCTGGATCCTCGTCCAAGAATAAGTCAAAGGGGAAAGGGAAGTCTTGTTGTGGAGCTGCGGCCATTCCAAAAGAAAATAATGAGAGAATCTCTGCTTTCCTACTCTCCGAAGATGAGCAAGAAGCCTTTGCAACCAACGGAGAATCATTCTTTGCTACCCGGAGTGGAAACAAATACCATTTCAAGTATCCGACCGCCTCCGAGCAGTTAGCTAAGCAGGGGGTAACCAAAACCGTTCTCTCTAAGACATTAACAGAAATGGGAGTGGTCACAACTCTCCGGCACCTGTTGAACAGACTCAGAAAAAGCTAAAGGAGAAAGAGCCTTTATACCAAGAGGGTCAGAACCTAAAGCAGTCTCGATTCAATCAACCGATTGGGAGAGACAAACCGGGAAACTCGAACACCCCGCATCACTTCGACATTATGACATAGTTAGCTAACATACCAACTAGAATAAATCTATATGAGTTGTTACATCTCTCGAAAGACACGAGGGATGCATTGCAAGAAGCCTTGGCAAATTCTGACATTTTCCTGACTCAGATCAAGCCATCTCCCGAGGAACCAGAGCCGTCAGTCCAACATTGCAATCTTGCGGCACATCACTTTCCTTGTATTTCTTTCACCAAGGAGGACATGCAGACAAATAATTCAAAGCATGACCGGCCCTTGTATTTCACCGGGCACATTGGCTCTAGTGTTGTCAACTGGATCCAAGTCGATCCGGGTTCCGGTGTTAGCATCATATCACTCCGATTAATGTATAGTCTCGAAATACCGTCCAGTAAGTTGGCCTCCACAGACACTATGATATACAAATTCAATACTAGTGGATCCAACCATTAGGAAAAATCCGAGTGAAGTGCCAGATTGGAGATTTTAAGTCAGAAGTCACGTGTTATGTGATTAACGCAGAGACTTCCTATAACTTACTGTTGGAACGACCATGGATCCACGATAATTTTATAGTCCCTTCTACCCTCCATCAATGTCTTAAATATATGGACACCAATAATGAAGTCAAGAAGGTGGTCACGGATAAGCAACCGTATAAGGGGTTGGAAAATTACTTTACTGACTCCCTTCTTTACGGTGTTGAATCCGATAATGAACAATCGGCCCAAGATACGGACATTAGAGAAGAAGATGATACCAAAGCTGGGTTTGATTACGAAGGTGGTTTTGTATTTAATGATATTGTACCCATTGTAATCAATCTTGATGATGGAGAGTCATCGGATAGTAGTTATAATTAGCAACTTGCCGAAGAAGTAGCAATAAATGATGATTTAGAGTACTCGTTGTGTCTTGATAACATCATGAACGGGTTGTATAATGACCCAGAATTGTGTATGCTACTTCAATCGTTTTGTATGACAAAGAAGCATGTTCAGGACTTGTTCGGAATGACACTTGTTGTCCCCGCAAAGGCAGAGGGTGAAAAGGAAGTTGTCTACGGTAAAGGAAAGGAATTTTTGATACCAGACCACTTCTTGGAAGAAGAAGATGATGATGATAAACCTGCCCCTCACTTATTTAGATATGACACAAAAGTGTGTAATCTTATGGAGAGATACAGATATGACTTCACACTCGAAGAAGATCTTTGCTTTGGTCGGGGTCCGCGAGTTCCACCTCGTATGGCTTATGTACCAAAAGAAAAACCCGATGATTATTATACCTACAGACAAGGTTTAGACTATGTCTCCTTGTCTGATGACGAATGCTGCTAGCAGATCATTGATCAAATAGCTAATAAGGGTAAAGGCGGATATTCTTCTGATTCTTCAGCCTAGGACTCTGACGCTAGTTTTGAAGAAATGTTTAAAAGACTAATGTCGAACATGGCTACGATCGACCCCGTCACAATAGAGGAAGATGACCAAATGCTAATTTGAGAAGACCCTTTGGTTCATCACCTGAATATGCAGTATAGTGATAGGTTTGAATAAAGGGAACCCTTTACCGAGGATCAAGTAATCCAGGTAAATATGGGTGACGAGGATAATCCGAAACCGATATTCATTAGCGATAGTCTCCCACCAAATGAGAAAGAAGAGCTAATTACCCTCATTAGGGAATACATTGATGTTTTTGCTTGGAACTACCAGGATATGCTAGGGCTCGATCCAAATGTAGTAGTACATTGCCTCAATATTAAGCCGGATGTCAAACCTATCAAACAATAATAAAGACGGTTTCGTCCGCAAATTATGGAGGCAATCGAGTTCGAAGTTAAAAAGCTTATTGAATCGTGTTTCATTAGGGAAGAACAACATCCTGAATGGCTTGCCAGCATTGTCCCGGTCCTTAAGAGGAATGGGAAAATCAGAATTTGTATCGACTTTAGAGATCTTAATATTGCCTGCCCGAAGGATGATTTCCCTCTTCCCATCACGGATGTTGTCATCGATAATACATGTGGGTTCAAGAGAATGTCCTTCATGGACGGATTTTCTGGTTACAATCAAATAAAGATGCACCCAGATGATGAAAAACATACCATATTCAGAACACCCCTTTGTGTTTTCTGCTACACGGTTATGCCCTTCGGTTTAAAGAATACAGGTGCCACATATTAGAGAGCCATGTCAAAGATTTTCTAGGAGCATCTCCGGAAGACCGTTGAATGCTACATGGATGACCTAGTTGTGAAATGCCGTGATAAAAATGATCACATCAAAGACTTAAAGACGATGTTTGACCTGATGTGAACTCATCAACTGAAGATGAATCCTACCAAATCATTCATCGGAATGTCCAATGGTAAATTCCTTGGATTTGTCATCACCACCAAGGGTATTCACATTGACCCTGATAAAATGAAGGCAATTAATGAGTTGCAACCCCTAAGAAACCTTAAGGAACTCAGAGGATTGCAAGGACGATTGGCTTATATCCGTCGGTTCGTCTCGAAACTTTCGAGGAAATGTCAACCATTCTCTAGGCTCACAAAGAAGGGCGTATCATTCATTTGGGACCACGCTTGTCAAAAAGCATTCGAGGATATCAATGAATATCTCTAGAAACCCCATGTACTCATTGCACAGAAATCAGGCAAACCGTTCTTGATATATGTTAAGGTGACGAGCCACTCATTAAGTGCATTACTTGCATAAGATGATGATAACGGTCATGAACAGGTAGTATATTACTTGAGCCGGTCCCTTATAGGCACTGAATCCTGATATCTAATGATTGAAAGGGAGTGTCTCGCCTTGGTATTCGCTATTCAAAAGATGCAACACTACTTGGTCGGACAGACTATTTACATTATTTCCAATGTTAACCCAGTCCGTATATTCATGATGCAGCCGACTTTCATGAATTAGCGGTTAGTGAAATGGGCCCTGTTCCTGTCCCAATATGACCTACACTTTAAATAACAGAAGTCTGTCAAAGGACAAGCTATTTGTGATCTCCTAGTGGCTAACCCAACCACGGATACCGCCAAAGTATACGACGATCTGCTAGATGAAACCTACGAAGCCAACTTAACATCCCATCAACAGGTGTGGTATTTGTACTTCGATGGTGCTTCTCGAGCAACTAATGTAGCGAGTGTTCCTGGATGTTCTAAGATTTTCTCCAGAGTTGGAGTTGTCTTAGTTTCCCCGGGAAAACATGTGATGCCTCGAGCCTACTCGCTGACCGAGCCATGCTCAAACAACATAGCCAAGTATAATGTGTTGCTTATTGGGCTCAATTTTGCTAAAGAGCTGGGGGTCGAATATCTCAAAGCTTTCGGTGATTCTCAACTGGTAGTTAAACAAGTTTAAGGAGAGTATGAGGTCAGAAATTAGGATTTGATGCCATACCTCAAAGTGTCCATTGAGATGGCAGAATCGTTTAAAGGATTCTTCATCGAGTACATCCCACACTTATAGAATGCATACGCAGATGCGCTTGCAGCATTAGCAGTGTCTCTGGCACAGCCTCTCGAAAAGGAGCAGTTTGTTGCGGTAAAAACTCACAAACTTTTCATACCAATCTATGATATAGACAACGGAGAGGAGAGTCCCAAATAAGTGCATTCAACCTAAGTTGAGTTCGAACCCCGAGACTGGCATTTCCCTATCATAGATTACGTCTTGCAAGGGATCTTATTAGAAGAAGTGAAGGAAAGGGACTCAATCTGACAGAGAGCATCGAGATTCTACTAAAACACAGAGAGTCGAACGCTATATCGTTGGGGGTACGATGATTTACTATTACACTGCCTATCGACTACATCATGATCGTTGGTGGTACACACCAACCTGGCCCCAAACTTTATGACCGTATCAGAAGGATGGGATACTTTTGGCCCACCATGATCAAAGACGTAGTCACGTATGCCTGAAAGTGTCATGCATGTCAAGTACATGCAGATTATATGCACCAACCCTCAGAGCATCTACACCCTTTGACTACATCATGGCCTTTTGAGACTTGGGGAATGAACGTTGTTGGTCTTATAAATCCCCCGTCGGTCAAAGGTGACTGATTCATCCTAGCAATTACTGATTAATTCTCCAAATAGGCTGCAGTGATTCTGCTCAGAGAAGTTAAGACGAGCAACGTCATGGCATTCATCAAGCGCCATATTATTTACCACTATGGTGTCCCTAGGTGAATCATATATGATAACGGTTCTCAGTTTGTCAGCAATGCCTTCATCAAGTTTTGCGAGAAGTTCAAAATTCAAGACGTCTTGTCGACAACTTACAATCCTACAACAAATGGATTGGCTAAAGCCTTTAATAAGACTATCATAAAGCTTTTTTCAAAACTTGTGAAGACTAATAAACGAGATTGGAATGATAAACTTGGTAAAGCTCTATGGGCCTACCGCACCACAGTTCGCACGCCTACTGGCGTAACCCTGTATTCTCTGGTGTACGGGTGCGAAGCCGTCCTTCCATTAGAAATCCAAATTCCATCACTTCGGATTTCTATTGCTACAGAGATGACGATCAAAGAACAACATCAGAAATATCTCGAAGAACTAGAGATGCTCGACGAAAAGCGTTTGGAAGCTTAACAGCATATCGAGTTCTACCAAGCCAGAATTTCCCAAGCTTTCGATAAAAAAGTTCGACAACGGAGTTTTAAGGAAGGAGACTTGGTCTTAGCACTCCGACGGCCAATGATCCTTAATTCCAAGAAGAAAGGCAAATTCGAACCCAAATAGGAAGGACGATTTGTGGTAGAGATAGTCTATTCAAACGGTGCATATCACCTTATTACCAAGGAGGGCACCCGACTTATGATGCTGATAAATGGTAAGTTCCTAAAAAAGTACTACCCTTAGTACATTTAGGACAACCCATGTATCGGGAAGTTCCTGGAAGAATACTACGTGTGGTATTCTTAGGGATAACCCAGTTACTACAAAAGCGATAAGTAAGAAATCTACACTTAGACTCTGAATGTCTTCAAAGTTAGAACGTATCTTATTGTTGATATCGAATTCACCAACTCTCATGAATTCTTTTGCTAAGACGAGATTCGACAATTTTGACAGATCAATCTTTCCTCACAAAATCCCCACTGATCAAATCAATTAACGGTGGGTCTACCAAAATTCCTATCCGCTAATTTTTGGTAATTTTCAAACTTGATGTGTTAAGTCCTGATCACTTAACATCGAAATCCTCCATCGAGTGCCTAGTACAGGTCAGTATTTCTATTGCTATCTGTATTCCATTCCCATTGCTTTCTTGGTCAAACCTATAAAAGTTAGGACCAAAGCCAAAACCCGCTCTCGATTCCTTCCATGAACGAGATGCCCACTTTCATTTTGAGTAATCAAACCTATAAAAGTTAGGATTGCCTCCAACCTCACTTGGTAAAACCTACAATAGTTAGGACCAAGATCAGTTTACCCCCTTTGATAAACGAAAGGCTTCTACCTTTTTGATTTCAGCCAAACCTATAAAAGTTAGGGCCAAAATTAAAATTTTACCTCAATAAATGAGGAATTCTTTTATTGGATTAAGCAACTAATCCTATAAAAATTAGGGTTGCTTGAATCTTTCTGATTCTCGGAGTGGAGATCCCACTCTTAGTTTCATTATTCTGGATTCTAGGGGTGGAGATCCCACATTGAGTCTCCTTTGCAACTGGAGATAGAATATAAAATTCTTCCTCTTTAGTTTTGGGAGATAGGATATAAAATTCTTCCTCTCCAGCATAGGATATAAAATTCTTCCTCTCCAGCATCAGGTTTGTCTTTACCATGAGAAAAGACACAATTCTCAACTTCAAATCTGTGCACTTCATGCACGGGGCATTTTATCTTGATCCCTAACTCGAGATAAGCCTACATTTAACATACGTTGCCGGTTCAGTCTTTCAACGAATGAAAAAGACACCAGAATCCAAGTCTGGGAATTTATACCGAAAACTAAGTAGGGATAAGTCAGTGTCTAACACGCGTTGCCGGGTGCCATATTCCCGTAAGAAATGGTGAAGTCTATGAATTCAAAATCATTGCACCAAGTCTAAGAGAATTAACTCTATTAGCATAACATTACATGTGAAACGGGTTTTAATAATTCACATGCTAGCCCGATTCAAACAGTAATTGGTAAAAGCATATCAAATCCGTTGAGGGCTGAGGATTTGCTAAAAATCCTAAGTCTACGTCTAATACATGTTACCAGTTTAGTCTTTTACTGATTGAAAAAGACACCATAATCCGAGTCTGGGGAATTTTATCTCGAAGCCTAAGAAGGGGTAAGTCAACATCTAACACGCGCTGACGGGTAGTCTACTCTTATGAGAAAGACGAAGTCTACATATTTAATATTGTAACATTAGAAGAGTTAACTCTTTTAGCACAACGTTATAAGCGGAACGAATTTAAACAATTCGCATGCTAGCCTGACTCAAATGGTAGTCAGTAAAGGCTTATCAAATCCGTTGATGGCTGAGGATTTGCCAAAAATCCTATATTCATTATGGTTGATTATTCCAAACAGAACGAGACATTATAATAATAAAAGAGACATAATGAACAAATATATATATATATATATATATATATATTATACTATTAACTCTATATTACTATAGTATATGATATTATATATATATATATATATTATTATTATATATATATATATATATATAGAGATTAATGAGTATCCTTATCATAGGAGGGATTTCCTCCTTGACGCCTCTAAAATCACATGATTGAGCGATATTGTGGATGATCCGCTCCGTTGAACTTGATCTACATATTCTAAAACCCTAACACACCAAGTTTGGGGTGAATCCGTCGTCGTTTGACCCTCCATCGAGCCATGTGAAAAGTTCTATTCATTCAAAACCGTTAAAATTGATTACGAGTGGATGAAGGGTCAAACGACGACGGGTTCACCCCAAACTTGGTGGTGTTAGGGTTTTAGAATATATAGATCAAGTTCAACGGAGCGGGTCATCCACAATGTCGCTTAATCATATGATTTTAGAGGCGTCAAGGAGGAAATCCCCTCCTATGACAGGATACCCATTATATCTCTCTCTCTCTCTCTTCTCTCTCTCTCTCTCTCTTTCTCTCCTCTCTATATATATATATATATATATATATATATATATATATATATTATATTACGTATAATATATATATATATATTCTATTAATAAAAATTGAGTTTGTAGGTACAAAAGTCACAATTAATCCACATGAAGCTTATGGCTAAGAACTTTTTGCTCTAACCTAGATAATTCTACAGTATAAGCTTGCTCGAGATCGCTCTGCAGGGTGGTCTTCATGGAGTACTCATTAGCAGCCAATATCCGCACAGCCTCTGACTTCATCATGGCTAACTTCTCCTTAGAAAGTTCTAGTTGTTTGGACACTATATCTACAGTACCCTCTGCATGAGCCTTCGTCATCACCAAGACAGTTTGAGCATCTTTGGCCACCTTAAATTCCGATTCAAGTCGTTTTATTGTGGCGACACCTGATGCGAGAGAAGAGTCAATTTCGCTAAGCGCTGCCAATTTATTATTAAAAATAGCTTCTACCTGCTGGACACGACCCTCTTGTTCTAGAATTTTAAAATTGGCAGATATTTGAGCCTCGCGCCACGTCTGCAGCCTAGTCTCCAGCTAAGCGGCCGCATATGAAGGAGCACCGGCAGCCTGGAATTCCTTTAGCCTTTGAAATTCATGCTTGAGATGGTCTAGGTCTATAGTAATAGTGACTACCAGATTCGAGTGTCCTTGATTTCTTATAAAGATCACTTGGTTATCAAGATAAGATTTGAAGAGACCGAGAGAAAGCCCGTTGTTGATAAGCTTATCAATCATGCCATTCACAAATGAGAAGAAGGAAGTAACCTCCAAATGAAGAAGGACTTTGTTAGGGTCATCATCGGACATCAGAGCCTTGACTATATCATTGAGCTGATAAGACGGTCCTATAAGGAAAAGAGGATATAAATATCTTTAAAATCTTAGTTAAAGCTCTAAATCAGTATCGACGTAAGAATTTACCATAGTCAAACGATGGTTCCTCAAGTTGATGTCTCACACTTGATTCTGCCAGCATGACCTCGCGAACCGGCCTCGATGACTGGTTCGACAGCCTCGTGATGAGTTTTCCCTGACGATATATCATCGAAACGCCTATCGCCAGATCCCGAAGGATCTTGTACGGGATCAAATGAAGGTGGGTTGACGGCATCGTGAGAGACTTCTTCATCATTTAAACCTTCCATCGGAATGTCTAAAGAAAATTTTAAGTGTTAAGACATGGAAAGAGAAGTTGAAAATCGACGATTAAGGAGAATTAAATTTACCTCCGGTAGCAACAGTGTGTCCTTCAATCTTGACGTTAGCGCTCTCCTCTTGTAGCTTTTCTAAAAGAGCCAGAAGCATATAACAATTAGAGGAGGGATGAACTCTGAGTCATTTAATGCTTGATATTGCCACCTGAAAGGTGTACTACCGGTAATAGATGTACCTGGGCTAGCGATCATTATGGACAAATCAGATCCTACAATGGCACCTTCACCAGTTTCAAGGACCATATCTGTTTCACCACCTGCCTGATCCTCAGCCACAGCCTCATCTGCTCGCTATACAAAGCTGGATCCCCTAAAAAAGTCTAAATCAGGAGATGGAGGGTTGTACATCATTGCGTCTTCTTCATGACCCCCTAGAATATAAAATCTGCCAAGTCTAAAGCTTGATAGATAAAAAGACTGAAAAGATGACAAGAGTTGAGACATTACCTTCCCCACCAATGGGCGTATTGTCGGCCACCCCCGTTTGAGAAGCCTGGGGTTTAGCATGTCGTTTGATGGTCAACTTCAGTCATTTCGCAGGTCGGGCCTCTTTAAGATCCACAGGTCTGCCCTGTGTTGATCTAGCACGCGACTCAACTTGCAATCCAACTTGAGTTATGGCCCAAGATCGAGCACGAGTGACAAGGCCACTTCTCCCCTCTTCTCCCTCAGAACCTACATCTGAAAGTTCAACCATAATTCTATTATAAGTGGGAAAAATTCTCCATTTCTTTCGAGCGTTAAGTCAATGAGCTCGATCAGCGATCGATAGATCACATAGCTCTTTATAAAAAGACTCAGACAAACCTACTGCATGTTTCTCGAAGTCGCTGTTGACCTCCATAGCACCACCAGCAGTGGCTTCATCCTCCTCGGAAGTCTCTTCGTCGGAAGAGAACGATTCCTCTTCTACTTCCTCCAATTTCTTTTTGCCTTTGCCTGAGGGACCAGCAAGCTTATTGTCGCATTTCCTTCGTTCCTACAAACTTTCTCGAACCATCCTCTCAATAATATGCGATGCAGCTTCAGCCATCAACTCTTTAATTGGTCTTAGAGGGACGGACTCGTTAGGTGCCATAATCCATTTGCAACATAAATATGTTAGCTCTAACTAGCGTTCAGTATTCGGAAGACTGAACTTGGCATCGGTACAGCCCATCACATTCCATAGCCAAGCTCGAGCACCGTCCACTAGTCCGCCATGAGTATGAAACCACTAGTTCGGATTCCCGATGTATAACTAGTCATATCCAAACTGACGGGCGAACCGACATGGTAGATAAGGCTCTAAATAGCAGCATTCCTTCACTCAAAAAACGAGATGGCCTGGCCTTATGTTCATAAGCCATCTAAAGCAGCCAACATCAAGGGAAGTCTGATTCGTTCCGAGCGCTTCTACATCGGCAAGCAACCTACCATATTTGATGGCAAATCGAGGAAAGCATGGATTGATCACCTAACCCTTGTGCATGTGCAAACCCTTCCTGACTTTCGAGATGTCTCAAGCTTTCCATTTGCACTCCTTGAGTAATTGTAGCAAAGGAGTAGATAGATCTGTATTAGTTGTGGGTGACATCAGGTCGGGGCAATGAAGAACCAACCACCCCATCAGATAAGTGTAAGGGAGCTCTGCCTTCGCCATAGGGATCTTTTTCGATAAAGTCTCCTCCGTCTGAGTAAAATCCGTGACCACTTGACGGAGCCCATGATGTATGTCAGCAAAAATTGATGGCAAAAGAGATAACCGTAGGCAAGCTAGACAGCGGGAAATAACACCTCTATCAGCAAAGCGTCCGAGGTCTGATATGGCACCACGTACTTCTTCCACCAAAGTGCGATATAACCAGCCAACAAAGTCTTGGGGTGGATGGACTTCTCTGCTTGCAATAAGAAACCCTTGAATTTAGTCCTAGTAGGGAATCTACCTTGGGTACTCGCAATGGTGTAGGATCGGGCGTCACATTTTTCAATTAACTTGTTGATCTCCGAAGGAGTTAACAGTTTCAGCTCACAAAAAGCTACATCGGATTTCTCCAAATTCTTGAATAGATAACCTAAGAATTGCTTCAAGCTTATTTGAGGAGACTTCTTCCTCGTAATTTGGTTAGTTCCGGCTAATGCTATCTGATAGTGACACGTGAGCTCCCACAACGTGTCGTATCGAGCAGTCTTATGGATTTTCAATTAAAGTAACTCCTGATTAGAGGGAAAATATTCCTGATACGGCATGTCTCCCATTTGCATTCCAGAGACTTTGTGCATCTCATGGAAGGGTAGTCCCAATTCCCCATTCCGGGTAAGAAAAGTGTTGGTATCTAGATTGTATAGCTCTACTAATCCCATGAAGTGGATAACATTCACTGACAATCTGTATTGGGTAGCACGAATAGCTTCATATAATCTTATCGACTTTAATTCAGCACCCCATCGGTAGAGGACATAACCGATCATCCTGCCCCACCATGATTTATCTGAAGAGTGAGACCAGACATGGCACTTGTAATTTTTGACAGGTAGCTCCCACCCTAGCTTGGCGAGACGATTCTTCACTGTGCGAGCCACTATAGGTAGCTCCCCTTTTGGTGGGTCCTTTAATCCCATCAAACCGGGGTGTAATCCTATGATGTGTTTTCTACTATCGAAACCTGGGAGCGAATGGCTGGTGACGTATCCATAAGGAATGTTTTTGTGTTTTTCTGTCAGAGTCCTTGACATCTGTCGCATCACCGCTTACCCCCACAATTCGTTAGAGAACGATGATGAGGGAACGGAGGAAGGTATAAGCAAGTCGTACCATCATTGTGTAACCACCGCTCATCTTTAAGGGTTATGGCGGCTGGATCCGTTACGGAATTGCCGAACATGTAATGTGTCTTCCTTAAAGGATGAGTAGGATCTGTATCTTTAGCGAGCAGAGCATTTGTAATTAACTAGCGTGTGATACGTCAACCCCACTCCTGTACCAATTTAGAAAGTTCCTCTAGGAGGTCCAAAGCGAACTGAGAAGTGGGCGGAATTGATGTCGGGTTATCAACGGCAGTGTAATATCGATTCCTATGGCCATCTATCTCGAATTAAGAAAACGACATTGCAGGGTATTCAACTAAAACGAAGAATGCGTATTTATTAAATGCGCCAACGAAGAAACATTAAGGCGACACAGGGCGTTGAACTCTCTTCACTAGTCTGTGAGATAGAGTCACTACCATGTAATTGGCGAGACGATTTCAACTGTATCACGAACACACAAAAGAACGTACATTGTCGTGCGAATAGCGCATAACATACCCCATCTTACAGAACGTGATACAACAAAAATCACCCCATATTGCCTTAAAACACATTTTGACCAAGCAAAACGCATTTGATAAGCATCAACCCCCACCAAGGAGGATATCAGCTCTTCCCAATTGCCTCACCAATGAGAACAAAGAGGGGATGTAATATAGAAGCATCCACCCCCACAAAGGAGGGTATCAGCTCTTCCTAATTAGCTCACCAAGGAGAACCAAGCGGGGATACAATAGGTAATATGATATGATCAATATTGAATTCATGAGCAGAAAATTATAAGGACTTACCGGTGAAAGACAGATGCTCCCTCTCAGGCGACTGAGTAGCTGAACGATTCCTCGGAAAGTGTGATCTCCTCGTAGACATGGCTAGTCTGTAATTGAGATCAACAGCTCAGCCAGATCAAGAATCAAGATACATAAATCAGAGATTAAAAGGGAAATTGTGAATCTTTGACTGAAATTCTACAAAATAGAATTTTCCAGTTAAAGGTCTAATTAAACCTATACGACATTCCCAATTCAACTTAAAGTGAGAGGAAAATCAAATATACAAAACCTAAAAACCCCCATACATAGCTCACATCCAGAATCAATCATGACAATTCAAAAGGTAAAATCAAGTTGAGGGTCGCAAAGTCAAACATAGGGTCTCGACCACGTCAAACATATAGATTTACAAGCTCACAGAATTATTCGAAATTAAAGCATGGATTTTGACTTGAGTGTCAAAATCATGCATACATGGGTATGAACAAGAATTACGTGATATCAAGTCACGTACACAACCAAACATCCCAAGGGTTCGATGTTGACAAAAATTCGTAACTAAGCTTCATTCAAGCTTCAGTTCATCAATTTCAAGGCTAACAAAAGCTCAAAGCTCGACAAATTAAAGTAAGGGATTACGGTCATACACACAAAGTCAAGAATTAAAGCCTCGATATTTCCCCTAAATCAGGAATTCGATTTAGTTCTCATACACAACCAAGTTCAGTGAATTCCCACACAAGTCAAGCAAAGAAATATCACTACTTTAGAAGTTTACAAAATCCACTAAAATTTTTTGGAAGCATGGGTATAGATTCAAATCTCAAGTATGAACATGGACAATAATCAAAGGCCTCGACTATACAAGTTCGAGAACTACGGATTCAATCATCAACATCAACCAAGAGTTAAAGAAGAATTCGGCCATGTATAAGTTCGAGAACTACAGATTCAATCATCAACATCAACCAAGAGCTAAAAATTTCGGCCATTATTCAAAGCCCAAACCTAAATTGAAAAGCTAGGGCTTCAAATATCAAGTCATGCACACAACCAATGGATCAAAATTCAGCTACCATCAAAACCCAGTGCCAATTTTGGTTTTTCCCCAAAATTCAAGAACTAGGGTTTTAACCATCAAGCTAAATATCAAATACTCAACCAAAATTGAAGTGAAGACATTGATGCTTAGCTACATCCAAAGAAGAATCAAGGGGGAGGAGAAGCCCGTCAGTGCTCTGACCCAAATCAACAAATTGCCTAGCCCTAGCTTTTGAAGAAGTGAAGAATTCGGCCAAGATCAAGAGCTTCTAAAGGGTTTTGATCTTAGGTAGCCCTAGCTTTTGAAGAAGTGAAGAATTCGGCCAAGATCAAGAGCTTCTAAAGGGTTTTGATCTTAGGAAAGTGAGGAGGTTGAGAGTTCTTAGAGGTCGGCCAAGATCAAGAGCTTCTAAAGGGTTTTGATCTTAGGAAAGTGAGGAGGTTGAGAGTTCTTAGAGGAGAAGAATCTTTGAAGAGGAGGAGTTCTTGAATGAGTAGAGCTCAAGGAAGAAGAAACCGAAAGAGGAGGTAGGAGAGGAAGTCTGGAACTGAAAAAAAGAAAGATAGAAGAAAAAAAGAAGCAGAAGTTAGGATCTTAATCCCCACGGGTAACACCGAACCCGCTTCCTGCAGGTCAGATTGGTGCCCGACCAACGTGAGCACGGGTTGGATCGATCTGACCCGCCCTCGCGCAGGTCGGATCGAACTGATCCGCGCTCACGTGGGTCAAATCCACCTGACCCGCGTTCGCGTCGGTCGGATCCATCTGACCCGTGTTCGCGCGGGTTGGGTACGACCTGGCGGTCGTTTTCAACGTATTCTCGCCTATTTTCACCTGTTTTCGAGATGTTCGGGACCCAATTTTATATTTTCGGGTAGCTTCACGGCATTTTCGCCCACTTTCGGGATATTCAGGACCTAATTTCATATTTCTAGGTAGCTTCACGACATTTTCGCCCACTTTCGAGATAGTTGGGACCCAATGTCATGTTCCCGGGTAGCTTCATGGCATTCTCGCCCACTTTCGAAATATTCCAGACCCATGTATACTCCAATAGGTATACGAGTCTAAACTATTGTCCACTTTTGAAGGGAAGTTCCTGGAGAATATTACGCATAATATTCTTAAGGATAACCCGGCGACCTCCGACGGGTGCACGAGGTTAAACTGATTCCCAAAACTCCTATGAGTATACGAGTATAAACTGGTCCTCCTCAAGTCAACACTGATCAATAAGAAACCCTAGGGTCAACGCCGATCAATGCGTAACCCTAGGTCAACACTGGTCAACGCGTTATGATGAAAGTCAACGCCGATCAATACGAAACCCTAGGGTCAATGCCGGTCAACGTGTAGCCCTAGGTCAATGCTGGTTAATGCGTTGCGATGAAAGTCAACGCCAATCAATACGAAACCCTAAGGTCAACGCCGATCAACACGTAGCCCTAGGTCAATGCTGATCCACACGCTGCGATGAAACTCAAGGCCAATCGATACGAAACCCTAAGGTCAACGCCGGTCAACGCGTAGCCTTAGGTCAATGTTGGTCAACATGTTGCGATGAAAGTCAACGCCGATCGATACGAAACCCTATGGTCAATGCCGATCAACGCGTAGCCTTAGGTCAACACTGGTCAACGCATTGTGATGAGAGTCAACGTTGGTCAACGCGTGGCGACGCAGATAATTAGTTCAAATTCAACTGAATGACATGAGCCAAAATCAACTTACCAATTTCGATTCGAGACTTCAATAATGGTTAGATGATAAACGCAGCACCGGAAGAATTTTAGCTATTTGACAAAATACTAAATAGATTGAAATCGGGAGAAGTCAAGAAATAAAACCAGTTGTAGGTCCTTTAACACCGATTGAATGTGGGGGTCTATCATATCCAAAGTATTTCAGACTCTTCTATAAAAGAATGAGGAAGAACACTTTAGAGGGGGTATCTGTAGGCGTCTAAAATTACCTATAAGATCCCGTACACAGCTCGAAACGAAGAGTGGACGAGTCAAGAAGGCTTATCCAATCGGCCGCCGCATATGTCGATCAGCACGCGCACATAAGTCAGCTCGCACGCATTAGTCAAGACACGCACGTCAGTCAACCCACGTGCATCGGTCGGCTCGCGCACATCAATCAGCTCGTGTGCGCTGGTCAGCACGCGCACGTTAACTAGATCACGCGCGTCAGTCAGCGCGCACACGTCAATCAGCTCGTGCGCATCGATCAGCATGTGCACATCAATCAGCTCGTGCGTGTCGGTCAGCACACGCGTGTCAATTATCTCACACGTGTCGGTCAGCACGTGCGTGTTAATTAGCTCGCACGCGTCGGTCAGCAAGCGTACGTCAATCAGCTCTCACGCGTCAGTCAGCTTGCGCACGTCAATCAGCTCGTGTACGTCGGTCAGCGCTCGCACATCAATCAGCTCGCACGTGTTGGTTAGTGCGCACACATCAATTAGCTCACGCACGTCGGTCAACGCGCGCACGAGTGATCAAACGTGCTTGCCAAGTAGCCCCAACCGACCGACGCGTTCGTCGGTCAGTGCCTCAGCAAAGTGTACAAGTCAACGAGTCGACCAAATACGCAAAACGATGGAGAATACAGGTCCGGGAAAGTCGGGAAATACCAAAAAGCAAAAAGAGAGAGCGAAAAAGCCTCGGAACTTGCGATTACGTGGGTCACCCAATGGTGACCCGTAGTGGTGCGGGTCACCCACAAGTGACCCGCGCTCGTACGGGTCACTCACAAGTAACCCGCGCTCTCGCAGGTCACCCGTGGGTGACCCGCGCCCACGTGAGTCATCAGTGCCCGTCGCGCAGTCTAGAACCCAAAACATGTTTTTGACGGTTTTAAAGTGGTTTTCACATGATTTATCTATTTCAGGGGTTCCCAACTAACTTTATATCATCTACAAACATGGTTAGGCTGTTATTGACTGAAGATAAGGCCAAATCGATCATTCTCATCCAAATACCTGCATCCGAGGCCTATAAATATAAGCATAAGGCCTCCATTTTACAGATCTGGAAGTCAAGAGGGTGAAGTGCTGTCAATTTGAAGAGTGGAGCATGAATTTCAGAAGAGTTAGCAGATCATAGCGGAGTTCCTCAATAAAAAGAGAGTTCGAGAGATCTGAGACTTGTTTTTTCCCTTTATTCCTCCGGATTTAAGCTTAGTCTTAATTTCGAGAAGAGTCTTAATCTCGCTTGGTCGAGATTATCACTGCTGCGATTACTTCCTTTTGTTAGACCCTAGAGGGGGGGTGATTAGGGTCTTAAGGCAATAATTATGCAAAAGAAATAAGACAATGCAATACACCATAAAATGAAAAACCAAAGTAAATGAGATAAGGTTAGAGATCGTTATCCAAGTGACGCGCGATGTGTTAATGAGGTTCTGTCCGCTGACTTACGTCCCCGCTCCTCACTCTCGAGGAGAATCCACTACACAATCCGGTTTGGAAGACGGAACTTCTTCTACATAACGATCTCCACGAGATCTGACAACCACAAAATTGATCTCCACAAGATCAAGCTCACCATAGTAGTAAATGATGTGAAATCTCTCTCTTTACAATAACCCTATGGCAAGGAGAAAGATCACACTTGAAGCCTGGGATGTGAAGTTGAAAACAGTGAACAATAGGAATGAAATTTTGGTTCTTTTGAAAACAATAAACTAAACACCAAAGATTTTCAATGAGCTTGGATAGCTCTGAAAGGGGGGGTGGAGGGGGAGAGGGTTTAAATAAGAAGAAGAACAGCAGCCAAAATCCATACCCAGATCCCCCAAAATCCTACAAAAAAGATTTTCTAATTTTGTACTAAAAAAGATCGTTGGGCGATCGGCGATCGACCGTGAGATTTTTCGCGGCCGACCGCGTAGGTTTTTAAAACCAAGGGAAATTCTGAAAAGTCTACGGTCGACCGCGGTGGTCGACCGTGGAAACTGTTGTAATCAGTTCGGTCGACCGTGGCGGTAGACCGCAGGAGTTCCCGAGCCCTCTGTAATGGAGGCGGTCGACTACCACGGTCGATCCGGTAGACCGCAGGAGTTCCCGAGCCCTCTGTAATGGAGGCGGTCGACTACCACGGTCGATCGCACATGTTTCTGCTGGCTCCTGAGGGAAAAACACTGGCGCGGTCGATCGTAGTGGTTGACCGCGAACCGACACAGGCTGATATATGGTTTAAAAGCAGTTTTTGATATTTTATAAAAACTATAAAAATACACAAATGGTTTCTAAAAAATGTGTAACTTTGTAAAATATTTTTAATACTAAAAACAAACTGTTTAGAAAAGGAATTTTGTGAATAGATCCTCATACTTGTGAAAAAACTATATTTTATCAAAACCGTCAAAAATATGAGTATGAAATTGTGTGTGTGATATCCCAATAGCTTCAAATAAAATCTACAACTACTTGCCTACATTCTAGCACTAGAGAGAAAATACAAACAACAAATATCTCTCACATAGAAATATATTTTTTGAGTCTTGATATTGCTTTTGAGTTGATGAAGCTTCTCATTGCGTTTAGTGTTCATGATTAAACATTACTTCATCACTATGTCTCCTCCTCCTTTAGATATCGTCGTTGTGACTCATTGTCTATCCAATCCTCCATATATAGTACTAACAAGCTTGATATTCATATTAACTATAATATCACTCAACAAGCAATTAGTACCGATAATGGTGATTGTAAATCATCATCAAAACATAAGGGCTAACAATCTACCCCTTTTCATGATGACAACAAACCATTATATTTGAACGAATAAAAATAGCTTCTAGATAGTAGCTCCCCCTAACTATGTACACAAATGAGGAGATTTCTCTCCCCCTTTGTCACCATCAAAATGGGGTAATGAAATAGTGAACATGCAAAAAGACATGAAGTTCAACCAACCTAGCATAACAAGCAAAACTTTTACATAATACATAAACCCAAACTATTTCTTATGTGACAAAAATCATCTTCAATAGGAGGCTTGGTAAAGATGTCCGCTAACTGAGATTTAGTATGAATATAAACAAAGGATGCATCTTTCCGCTCGACATGATCGCGTAAGAAATGATGGCGCACATCAATATGCTTGGTTCTAGAGTGTAAAATGGAATTTTTTGAAATGTTTATAGCACTAGTATTATCATAAAAAAATTTGTATTTTGAAAATATAAATCATAATCAACTAAACTTTGTTTCATCGATAAAAGTTGGGCACAACATAAGCCGGTGGCAATGTATTTGGCTTCCGTAGTGGACAAGACAACACAATTTTGTTTCTTGGAGGCCCAAGAGACAAGAGAGTTATCCAAAAATTGACATGTACCACTCGTACTCTTACAATCTACCTTACACCCGGCAAAGTCGTCATCACAAAAATCATAAAGATCAAAAGAGGTGTTTTTTGGATAAAATAAACCAAGATCAATTGTACCATTGACATATTTAATAAATTTTTTAACCGAAATCAAATGGGACGTTTTAGGAGAAGCTTGAAAATATGCACATGCACACACACTAAACATGATATCGAGTCTACTAGCGATAAGGTAAAGAAGACTACCTATCATACATTGGTAAAGTTTTTGGTCTACGTCCTCACAACTATCATCCACATCAAGCTTGATACTTGTACTCATGGGAGTTGGTGCATGCTTAGAGTACTACAATCCGAATTTCTTCACTAATTCTCTAGCATACTTGATTTAAAAAATGAATATCCCATCCTTAGTTTGCTTGACTTGGAGCCCGAGAAAGAAAGTGAGTTCTCCCATCATGCTCATCTCAAAGTGATCTTGCATAACTTTAGAAACTTCTTTGCATAAACTTTCATTAGTGGCACCAAAAATGATATCATCAACATATATTTGAACTAAAATAAAATCATTTTTTATTTTTCTCACAAAAAGTGTAATATCGATTTTTCCTTTAGAAAAGCTATTTTCAAGAAGAAAACTAGAGAGGCTAGCATACCAAGCTCTAGGAGCTTGTTTTAACCCATATAAAACTTTATGAACACGGTAAACATGATTAGGAAATGAATGATCCATAAAACCAGGGGGTTGCTCAACATATACTTCCTCTTCTATAGAACCATTTAAAAAAGTACTTTTTACATCCATTTGAAATAATTTAAAATTTTTAAAACTTGCAAATGCTAAGAACATTCTAATGGATTCCAACCTTACAACCGGTACAAAGGTTTCATCATAGTCTATGCCCTCCTTTTGATTATATCCTTAGGCAACTAAATAAGCTTTGTTTCTTGTGACTATGCCATGTTCATCAAGTTTGTTTCAAAAAACCCATTTAGTTCCAATAACATGAATATTATTAGGTCTAGGAACTAATTTCCAAACATTATTTCTTTGAAAATTATTTAGTTCATCATGCATAGCTAGAACCCAAAGCTCATCTTTTAAAGCATCATTTATCTTTTTAGGTTCTATTTGAGATAAGAAGGCAACATTACCATACTTACTCAAAGCTTTTGAGCGAGTTAGAACTCATTGTGAAGGATTCCCTATTATTTGCTGCTTTGGATGATTTAGTGCAAATTTCCATGCTTTGGAGAGTTCTTATTGCTCTTGAATGTTGTTACTTTCTCCATCTTTTTGTGCATATATTTAGGGTATTTTATTTAGTTGCAAAAGTTCCAATCCTCCCTCAACATCATCATCATCTTTCCTAGGTAAACCAACTTGTAAACTAATATTAGTTTTATCAAAAGTAACGTTTATAGATTCTTCAACAACAAGAGTTCATTTGTTGAAGATCATATAAGCCTTACTTCTAGGAGCATATCCTAAGAAAATGCCAATATTAATTTTTGAATCAAATTTATCATGGTGATCTTTGGTGTTCAAGATAAAACATTTACAACCAAAAATATGAAAGTATCCAATAAATGGAGTTTTGCCATAAAATAGTTCATAATGAGTTTTCTTAAGCTTTGGTCTAATCAAAACACGATTCACAACGTGGCAAGCCGTATTGACGGCTTCCGCCTAAAAATATTTTGGTAAATCAAAGGCATTTATCATTGTTCGTGCCATCTCTTGCATGGTGTGATTTTTCCTTTCAACGACACCATTTTGTTGTGGTGTTCTTAGAATGGAAAATACATGAGTTATACTACGATGTGCACAAAAATCATTAAAAAATTTATTTTGAAATTCACCACCATGATCACTTCTAATTTTAACAACTTTTAATTTTTTTTCATTTTCAATTCTTTTGAGAAAATATGAAAAATCTTCAAAACATTCATCTTTACCACCAAAAATAATTATCCATGTAAAACGGGAGAAATCATCAATGATAACAAAACATAGTGTTTACCTCCTAGTGAGGTAACACGCATAGGATCAAAGAGATCAAGATGTAATAATTGCAAGAGTTTAGAAGTTGATACCTCATTAATGGATTTGAAGGTACCTTTAGCACAATCTTCACAAATGGTATCTTTGATAAAATATAAGTTTGGTAACCCTTTTACAAGATTCTTTTTGGATAACTTGGATATCAATTCCATGTTTGCGTGACCAAGCCTCTTATGCCATATCCAAGGATTCTCATCGACCACCGCAAGGCATTTAACATCTTGATCTACTAGCTCATTCATCTTAAAAATATATACATTAGATTTTCTATTAGCAACAAAGATAATTTTTTTTATTTAAGCTAACAATGCACTTATCCGGTTTGAAAGAAATATCAAAACCTTTATCACTTAATTGGCTAATACTAAGAATGTTATGGTTTAAGCCTCTAACCAAATAAACATCCTCTATTCGGGAGAAGCTATCTTACCAATACATCCAATACCTATAATTTTACCTTTCTCACCACCACCGAAGGAGACGTTACCTCCTTCAATCCTTGATAGGATTGCAAATAGCTCTTTGTTGCCATCATATGATGTGAGTAACCACTATCAGGTACCACATCTCTCTACATCGTGTTTGTGATGTTCCCTACATAAAATGAAGACGTTGAATCTTTAGGTACCCAAATCTTGGGTCCTTGGGTGTTAGTATTCTTGGTACCTTTGGGTACCCATGTCATTCTATAATAATCATGGTTATTTTTAATCCTACAATGAGTGGAGATATGACCATGTTTCATACAATATGTGCATACAAAATTTTTCTTGTGTGTAGAAGCATAAGATCTATGAAACCTATTTCTTTCAATGCAATGATGATTAGAATATGCATGAGTAGGTTTAATTCTACCACTTTCAATTTCAAGTCTTTCAATTTTAGATCTCAATTGTTTGTTTTCAAAATCGAGATCCCCTAACAATTCATCTTTTAGAGCACAATTTTAGATCTCAATTGTTTGTTTTCAAAATCGAGATCCCCTAACAATTCATCTTTTAGAGCAAGTGAGGATTGTAGTTGCTCAAGTTTGGAATCACAAGAAGTATGCAATTTTTTAAAGGAAGAGTATTCTTTTGTTTAAACTCAATGTTTAACTCTTCTAATGCGGTTACTAGATCACATTGCATATAAAAGGATTCGTTTTTGGTATCGGATATTACCTCCTTTTCATAAGCTATAAAGCAAATATTGGGATTGTGAATAGTAATCTTTGCTCCTTCTTCATTGCTATCTGAATCGATTGGTTCGGATTCCTCCCATCCAGCATACATGGCTTTCTTCTTCTTGTATTTCAAATATTTCTCCTTAAGCTTAGGGCAATCTTTAGCAATATGACCCGGTTCGTTGCATTCAAAACATTTTCCTACACGTGAAGAAAATTTATTGTTAGATCGGGGATTAAACTTCTTATTACATTTTCCTACACGTGAAGAAAATTTATTGTTAGATCGGGGATTAAACTTCTTATTCATTTTTATGAGTCTTGATATTCTTCTAGAGAGGTGAGCCGTTAGATCGGGGATTAAACTTCTTATTCATTTTTATGAGTCTTGATATTCTTCTAGAGAGGTGAGCCACTCCTCTAGAAAAATCAACTTTACTATCGAAAGATGAGGAGTTAGCACTAGCTCCTTTGAGAGCTATGGTCTTCATTTTTTGGGATGGCTCATCAATTTCCCGTGGGGGCACTTCCTCTTTCTCCTTCCCTTTAAGCTTCTTCTCATGAACCTTAAGCTTGCCGATGAGGCCATCGAGAGCTACAATAGTAAGATCGTGAGCTTCCTCTATGGCCGTAGCTTTGGGCTCCTACGCCGGAGTCAATGAACGAAGGATCTTGTAATTCATCTCTTCAATAGTCAATGTCTTCTCAAGACCATGCAATTCATTGATGATATTAGTAAAGCGAGAAAACATAGCAACAATGGATTCATTAGGAAGTATTTTAAATAACTCATAGTCATGCATAAGCCCACTAATTTTGGACTCCTTAACATGGGGGGTTCCTTCATGTGTAATACATAATTTCACCCAAATTTCATGTGTGGTTGCACACATGGAGACCTTATTATACTCATTTGGGGAAAGACCACAAATTAAGGTATTCATGACCTTTGCATTGAGATTAGCTTAGTGTCTTTCTCCATCGGTCATAGTACTAATCTTGGACTTTTCTACATACTTCTTTTCCATGATATCCAAGATGTCAAGATCAATGCAACGAAGGTAGATCCTCATTCTAGCTTTCAAAAGGCAAAATTGCTACGTGTGAAAAGCATGGGTCTAGTGGTGGATTGTCCCTCAAGCATATACACATTCAATGAAGCCTCCATTGGATCTTTTCTCTAAAGTGGTTACACCAAAAAAAATATAGAGACCAAGCTCTGATACCAATTGTTGGACCCTAGAAGGGGGGTGCGATTAGGATCTTAAGGTAATAATTGTGCAATAAAAATAAGACAATGCAATACACCACAAAATGAAAAACCAAAGTAATTGAGATAAGGTTAGAGATCGTTATCCAAGTAACGTACGATGTGTTAACGAGGTTCGATCCGCTGACCTACGTCCCTGTTCCCCACTCTCGAGGAGAATCCACTATACAATCCGGTTTGGAAGCCGGAACTTCTTCTACACAACGATCTCCACGAGATCTGACAACCACACAATTGATCTCCACAAGATCAAGCTCACCACAGTAGCAAATGATGTGAAATCTCTCTCTTTACAATAACCCTATGGCAAGGAGAAAGATCACACTTGAAGCTTAGGATGTGAAGTTGAAAATAGTGAAAAACAGTAATGGAAATTTTGGCTCTTTTGAAAACAATAAACTAAACACCAAGGATTTTCAATGAGCTTGGATAGCTCTGAAGAAGGGGGTGGGGGAGAGGGTTTAAATAGGAAGAAGAACAACAGCCAGAACCCATACCCAAATCCCCCAAAATACCACAAAAAAGATTTTCTAATCCTGTACCAAAAAAGACTGTTGGGCGATCGGCGGTAGACCGTAAGATTTTTCACGGTCGACCACGTAGGTTTTCAAAGCCAAGGGAAATTCTGAAAAGTCTACGATCGATCATGACGGTCAACCGTGAAAACTACTGTAATCAATTTGGTCGACCGTAACGGTCGACTGCAGGAGTTCCAGAGCCCTCTGTAATAGAGGCGGTCAACCGTCACGATCGACCACACAGGTTTCTGCTGGCTCCTGAGTGAAAAACACTAGCACGGTCAACTGTGGCGGTCGACTGCGAACTGACACAGGCTGATATATGGTTTAAAAGCAGTATTTGACATTTTATAAAATCTGTAAAAATACACAAATGATTTCTAAAAAAAATGTGTAACTTTGTAAAATATTTTTAATACTAAAAACAAACAGTTTAGAAAAGGAATTTTGCGAATAGATCCTCATACTTGTGAAAAAACATATTTTATCAAAACCGTCAAAAATATGAGTATGAAAATGTGTGTGTGATATCCCAATAGTTTCAAATGAAATCTACAACTACTTGCCTACATTCTAGCACTAGAAAGAAAATGCAAACAACAAATATCTCTCACATAGAAATACATTTCTTGAGTCTTGATATTGCTTTTGAGTTGATGAAGCTTCTCATTGTGTTTAGTGTTCTTGATTAAACATTGCTTCATCACTATGCCTCCTCCTCCTTTGGATATCGTCGTTGTGGCTCATGTTCCATCCAATCCTTCATATATGGCACTAACAAGCTTAATATTTATATTAACTATAATATCACTCAACAAGCAATTAGTACCGATAACGGTGGTTGTAAATCATCATCAAAACATAAGGGCTAACACCTTCGTGAAGTAAGAGCATTGGTTATCAATCTTCTGCTAACCGGATCTGATCCGTAGACGGTCCACGGAAAAACCCTAGCACCGATAACGATCGCGCACAAGCAATAGACGATAAACATCTATTATGTGTAGTTTGAGAGAAAGTTGTAATTTTTTGATTTAAAGTCTTATAAAAAAGGCTATTTTTTAAGTTTATTGTAAACGTTTGAAGTTGTAATGGACTCATCAATGAAATCAACTTTCCATCCAAACACGCTCTAACTCTTCTGAAATTCATGCTCCACTCTCCAATTTGACAGCACTTTGCCCTCTTGACTTCCAAATCTGTAAAATGGAGGCCTTAGGCTTATATTTATAGGCCTCGGATGCAGGTATTTAGATGAGAATGATTGATTTGACCTTATCTTTAGTCAATAACGGCCTAACCACGTTTGTAGAAGATATCAAGTCGGTTGGGAATCCCTAGAACAGATAAATCCTACAAAAACTGCTTTAAAATTGCCAAAAACGCGTTTCGGGATCTGGACTATGTGACGGGTACTGATGACCCGTGTGGGCGCGGGTCACCCACAGGTGACCCATGCGAGCACGGGTTCCGAGGCTTTCTCGCCCTCTCTTTTCACTTTTTGGTGTTTCCCGACTTTCTCGGACCTGTATTCTCCATCGTTTTACGTATTTGGTCAACTAGTTGACATGTACGCTTCGCTAAGGGACTGACTGACGAACGCATTAGTTAGTTGGGGCTGCATGGCAAGCACATTTAATCACTCGTGCGCGTCTTGACTGACGTGCGCGTGTTGATTCACGTGCGCACGCTGACCGATGCGCACGAGCTGATTGATGTGCGTGAGCTGACCGACGCGCACGAGTTGATTAACATACACGTGCTGACCGACGCGTGCGAGCAGATTGACACGCGCATGCTGACCGATGCGCGCGAGCTGATTTATGTGCGCGAGCTGATTTATGCACGCGTGCTGACCGATGCGTGGGAGCTGATTGACGTGCGTGCGCTGACTAACGCGTGCAATCTGATTGACGTGCGCGTGCTGACCGATGCGCAGGAGCTGATTGACGTGCGTGCGCTGACCGACGCGCGCAATCTGATTGACGTACGCGTGCTGATCCGATGTGTATGATCCGATCAATGCCCGCTGGCTGACTGACCAACGTGCGTGTGCTGACCAACGCGGCAACTGACGCGACGTACGTGAGCTGACTGACGTGCACACGCTAATCGACGTGCGCGCGCTGATCGACATGCGTGGCAGCCGATTGGATAATCCTTCTTAACTCAATCACTCTCCATTTCGAGCTACATGTGGGATCTCATAGCAATTTTGACGCCTACACATGTATATAATACTTATATATATATAATACTATATATATATATATATATATGACTATTTATATATATATGACTATATATATAAAAACCAAAAACGTGTATGTGTGTATATGATTGAGCTTAGAGTATCAAACACACATAATATAAAACCTAAAACTAAATTACCCAAGCTTGAAGGTCTTCAATAAGCTCAACTTGGTAAACTGTGTGGATGAAGCGGGATCTTGGATCATTAACTTGAATGCAATGCTTCACTCCACAATTCCGCCAACCTCCATTGGATTTGATTGTGATTGCTCGATTCCATCCATCCTCCAACACATTATTTGCCTAGAATAAATACAAAAACACAAATACTAGACAAACAATATTAGTTGCAAATTGTTTGTTTAAATATCATCAAAACAAAAAGGCCAACAGTTTAGGCTATGATATTAATGTTGCTCCATCTTTCAATACTTTTCCCTATGCACAATGATGTTTTAGATTTAAAATATTTGTTAGATCTAAAAATATTGAATTGTGGAAAGTCATTGATCATGCTTATGTTATGCCCTCCTTGGAGAAATCCAAGTGGAGCAATCATGATAGAAAGATGTTTACTATGAACAAGTTAGTGTTAAAATTTATGCTTAATGCTTTTGAATCATGTATTTCTAATAAACTTGCTCATTTTGGTAGTGCTTACAAACTATAGAAATTTATAGAACCACATCAATGAAGCTTGGAGGAGATCCGACATGTGTTGGAAGATTCTACTTCAAGTAAGGTTAGAGCATCATCATCATGCAAACGACCACTAGGTGATATCCCTAGTGTGGTAAGCGATTCTGATTCCGAGAGTAAACCATCTATTAGTGAACTCGCTTGTGCATATGATAGGTTAATGCATGCCTACACTAAGTTACATAATAATTTCATTAATTTAAAAAGTAAGCATGTTACATTAAAATCCGATCATGAGAAGCTAGTGTCCAAATTTGATTTTATTGCAAAAGAAAATACTATGCTTAAAGAAAACAATGACTTGTTAAATTTGGAAAATTAAAAATTAACCTCATCCATTTTTAACTTATCTCATGCTAAGAATAATGCCATATTAGATGTAGAGAACATTAGAAATGAGTTTAATTCTTTTAGAAATGATCATATATGTTCTACTTCTAATGTTAATGCATATGTGTCTAATGATGAGTAGAATGATGTTAAAAATTATAATACCTCTTTAGATTCAACTCTTAATTCATGCATTATTAATCATAAGAAACTTATGGATATGTGTGCCAAGTTTAATGCAAAATCATTCACTCATTATGCACACATATATAGCAAAGTTTATAAGTACTCCATTTGTGGTCGTAAAGGCCATTTATCTAAATTTTGCTATGATTCACACAAACATAAGAATGCTAAAGCTCATTGTGCATCTCATCAAGTTTCTTCATAACATACATATGTACATGCACACACTCATAAAGTTCATCATAAGCATACTCATGCGTTTAAATGTGATCTTTATTGATGTTTTGGTCAATTGGTAAAATTTTGCTATGATTTGAAAAAGACTTCACCTTTGCCAAATGATTTTATTAAGCCACAAAAGGAAAAAGACTTCACCTTTGCCAAATGATTTTATTAAGCCACAAAAGTTTAAATGTGATGTTTGTGGTCGTTTTGGTCATTTGACCTTTGCCAAATGATTTTATTAAGCCACAAAAGTTTAAATGTGATGTTTGTGGTCGTTTTGGTCATTTGACTAAATTTTGTTTTAATTTGAAGGGAGTTTATCATTTGTAAAACAATTTAAAAGAAAAACCTATTTTTGCAAATGATACACGTGCACGCCCACTTGGTCAACACAAATCTTTTCATCCTTTTCATTGCACATTTTACAATCAGAAATGTCATTTACATGACTATTATTTTGACCATGTTAATGTACTAAATGCGCCCAAATGGGTTCATAACCCTAGGGTTTTGAACTTTAATTATAGGGGTCATGTCCCTAGACTCTTAGGTACCAAGAGTAATTGAGTACCAAAGCTAGTTTGATTTTAAATCAAGATTCTTAGTGTTTTTAATTTTTCATTTGTTAGTTTTTGAAAAATATGTTTTGAAATTTTTGTAAATGAAAAAAAAAATTTAGTCAAATTCCTTTGTTGTCATTTTATTGGTTTTGATTTTTAATGAGAGGTTTGTGTTTAGGCAACCCCTCAGATTTGTTTCATATTTAACGGGTGATATATGTTTATATGAGTTGATGTGGTTGCCTCTCTTGATTTCTTGTTGAAATTGATATTGGTGGGTGATATATGTTTATATGAGTTGATGTGGTTGCCTCTCTTGATTTCTTGTTGAAATTGATATTGGTTGGATTCATTGATTTATGATTTGGTTGCCTCTCTTGATTTCTTGTTGAAATTGATATTGGTTGGATTCATTGATTTATGATTTTATTTGAGTGATTTGTTTTCATTGGAAAATTATTTTTTCATGATTCTCATGTTTTTCTTTCTTTTGATTTCATAAATCTATTTATACATTGTTTTTATGTTTGTGTTTTGAGACGCACTTTTTCATATTGATATATCTTTATGTGTCCTCGTTGTCATTTTGTATGTGAGTTACATTTAGCATGTTTTCATCTATGCTTGCTCACATGTTTTGCCTTGCATTTCATTGCATATATTCATTAAAGCCTTTTGATATGAAGAGCATTCCCTATTTCTATTATTGTTTTTATACTCACCGTGCTTATAGGTAAGGGGAGGCTTCCCTCTTTTTATTATTTTGTTTTCCCCAGAAACAAGTCGATTTGTGAGTATATTTATGAGTATTGTGCTTTATTGTATATTTTATATACTCTTTGGGTAAATTGTTTGTTATCATCAAAAAGGAGGAGATTGTTGGGCCTTTTTGTTTTGATGATGTTTTAACAAATAATTTACGACTAATGTTGTTTATCTAGTGTTTGTCTTTTCCTATGTATTGTGGATAAATAATGAGTTAGAGGTTGGATAGAATCGAGCGTTCACAATCATATCCATTAGAGGATGGAAGGAATATCGGTATGAAGTCATTGCATATCAAGTCAAATACGAGATCAAGCTGCATCCGCAAGTTTACCAAGAAGAGCTTCATCATAGATCAAGAGCTTGGATAAAGTTTTTATATACTCTTTGTGTAAATTGTTTCTCATCATCAAAAAGGGGGAGATTATTGGCCCTTTTTGTTTTGATGATGTTTTAACAAACAATTTATGACTAATGTTGTTTGTCTAGTGTTTGTGTTTTTCTATTTATTGTATACAAATAATGAGTTGAAGGTTGGATGGAATCGAGCATTCATGATCATATCCATTGAAGGATGGAAGGAATATTGGTATGAAGCCATTGCATATCAAGTCAAATATGAGATCAAGCTTCATCTGCAAGTTTACCGAGAAGAGCTTCATCGTAGATCAAGAGTTTGGGTATAGTTTTTATAGTTTAGGTTTTATACTTATGTGTAGATACTTTTAAGCTCAATCATATACACACATACACGTTTTGGTTTTATAGCTTTAAAGTTTATATAGATATGAAAAAAAATACTTCCATATACATATTTATATGTTTCATATTTATCATTTTGTCAAATGCATATATTGTGCAAAACTTTATTTTTGCATAATATTGAGTTTTTTATTTATGGACTTAACAATCATGATATACATCTTTCATTAAGTCTATAAAATGATTTTACAAAGTTTTAAAATTGTGTCTAAGTCAAAATGTCAAAAAAACAAGTGTGTTGACATTTCATGATTTGACTAGTTTTGTAAAATGATGAGTTTTTTACAAATGTGAAGTGCTATTCTAAAAATTCTTTTTTTAACATGTTTATTATCATGTTTATAATCATTTTCCAAAGTTTTCTAATTTTTAAAATTTCCCTATTTTTAAAGGCACTTCAAAAATTAGATTTTTCAGTTTTAATCAGGTTGATATTATGTTATCAGTCGACTGATGAAAGTGTTCAGTTGATTGATAAAAATGCCTAGAATCATCATTAGTTTCTATTTCTTATTCAGTTGACTGATCAGTCGACTGATGACATGTTGTTGGCCTGTAACGGTCAGCTCATCAGTCAACTGATGAACAATATCAGTCTACTAACGGCCCAACGGTTAGTTATTTCTAGCTTTCTATTTTTTCGTCTTTTTGTTGGGTTTTATTGGTTTTTAGGCTTTGTCTTATGACCCTATATATACCCTTTACCCTCTAACATTCTGAGATAATTAAGAAGTGTTTAAATCAAGTTTACAAGATTTTAAAGTTTGTTTTTAAGTTTGTTTGTGAAGAAATTTTCACAAGAGCTTGAGGAGATCATTCTTTAGTGTCTGAGCATTCAACTCATCTCTCTCTCACTCTTGTTTTAGAGAAGTTTTCTTAAACTTATTATCTAGCTTGTTTATGCTTAATTTGTCATATTTAATTTTTTACTAGATTAAATTGAATTTATATTTGTTTTACTCTTTGTTTACACACCCACAACCATTGAGCTTATTGTATTTGCATACATAGTATAATTGAGGTTGTGAGATTGTGTGACTTAGAGAGTGAGCTTACACTTAGTTCTCATCCTTATATTAGAGAAAAAAATTTGTATTTGAGCCTTCATTGTGTAGATCACTTTGTAATACACTTGTACACCGTGAGGAGTGTGTGGTGAGAGATGAGGTTGTCCCAAGAGGAGTTACGTCGGTAGTAAAGCTTAAGGAGAGGTTGTAAATTTGAGCACTTGAGGGAGACACGGGATAGAGATAGAGACCAATACTTAGAGGGTGTAGAGTGGGATTACAAGAGTGTTGATTGTAAAGTTTTCGGTGAGCTAGAAAACCGAGTGTGAGGTGTAAACGTTTTTGGGTGAGCATTGAAAACCGATGTGATAGTGGATTTCTCTCCGGTATTGGGAGGGGAGACGTAGGTCAGAAGGACCGAACTCCATGATCATTTGCTTGTGTTTGTGTTGGTTTATTTGCGCACTATCACTCTTGTTTATTTTTGTTTATCTCACCCTTGTTTATATTGTATATCCTTCCATCTATATCTTATTGTATATCTAATTTGCTAGGATATTTATTAATTAGTTTTTTAATTGGTATAAAATCGGATAAGATTAGTATAAACCATATTCACCCCACTCTAGGGTTCTTTCCTAGTGGCATTACGATCCAACACTATGGTGGTTTGTGTGTGATCATGGGTGATGTGTTAGGTCTCATATTTATGAGCCTACTATCTAATCTAGTTTTGATGATTAACAAATAATTCCTAACAATATTTGTCAAGTATTTATTTGCTTGTTAGATATTCTACACAAAAATCCTATGTTGGAGGTTAGATGGATTTGCGCGTTCACGATGATACTCAAAGGAGGTTGGCGAATATCAGAATGAAGCTGTCGTAATTCAAGTCAATATCACAACATCGCTTCATTTACAACCAACACAAGCTATATTGAATATCATTGATTGGTATAGTATTTTTCGGTTTAGGTGTTTACTTTGTGTATCATGCTTAAAGCTCAAATAAGACGCATACACGTTGTTTAGTTTTATGGCTTTCATTGGCTGTTTCACTTTGAAAAAGATATGTTTAGCCATACAATTATTTTAAAAGATGAGTTTTAGCTATGAAACAAATACATGTATTCATATACATGTACATGTGCTTCATATTTATCGCATTATACGTCTTTTTGAGAAAATAACATGTTTATCATTTTGAGAAAATAACGTGTTTGTGGATTATTGACTAAGTGATACTATTTTACATTTTTTCATAAGTTTATAAATCCGTTCAAAAGAACTTCCAAGCTCGTTAGAAATCGTTTCATCAAAATCAAATGTTTCAATGAATACGTATTCTTGAGACTTTGCAAAATGATGAGTTTTCGCAAACGAGAAATGTTATTTAAAATTTTCCTTTTGTAACATGTTTATAAATATTTTTCCATGTTTTATAATTTTTGGAATTTATTTGCTACTTTTTAAAAGAACTTGAAAAATCAAATTTACTATTCAAACTAGCCTAG
Organism: Asparagus officinalis; assembly: GCF_001876935.1. Lineage (NCBI taxonomy): Eukaryota > Viridiplantae > Streptophyta > Magnoliopsida > Asparagales > Asparagaceae > Asparagus > Asparagus officinalis. Next base: position 38,905,478 of record NC_033794.1, read on the forward strand.
TTAACTGAAGAAACCCGCTGGAATTGCCATTTGTTTCTGCTCAGTCGACTGATCCTCATCAGTCGACCGAAGCAACTCATTAGTCAACTCATAGTATCATCAGTCGAATGGTAGTATTATTAGTTGACTGATGATGTTTGAGCAGTAGCCAACGATCAGCTCATCAGTCGACTAAACAGAACAATCAGTCGACTGACGGCTACTGTATCGGCTAGTTGTAGTTTTCCTGAATTTACGGGATTTGGTGATTTGTTTTGGTTTTTGGGGCTTTGTTTTGAGAACCTATATATACTCCTTTGCCTCAACATTTTGAACAACCAAGAAGTGAGTTTAAAAATAAGTTTGCAAGTTTATTTAAGAAGTTTTTAAGGAAGTTTAAGTGTGTTTAATATGAAGAAACTTTCACAAAGAGGAGAATATTGGTTTTATCTTTGAGGAGTTCAAACTCAATTATTCATCCCTTTTTGTTTAGAGAAGTTTTCTTAAACTCATTATCTAGCTTGTTTATATTTCAATTGTTACATTTTTACTTGCTAATTTGAATTTGATTTTATTTATACTCATTGGTTACACACACACCCCTTGAGCTTAAGTATTTTTTATATATAGTATATTTTGGGTTGTGGGGTTGTATCTTTGAGAGCGAGATTAGTATTTCGTTCTCATCTTTGTTAGAGAACAAACCATTGTATTTGTGCTTTATTGTTGAGAACATATTATAATACACAAGGACACTTAGAGAATTGGTTAGTAAGAGGTGGGGTTAATTCCAAGAGATGTGGCGTTAGTTGTAAATCCTAGGGAGAGGTTGTGATTCCGAGCACCTAAGAAAGGTGACACGTGCTAGGCCAACACTTAGAGGAGTATATTGTGTGATTGTAATTATGTGAGTTGTAAACGTTTATCGAAGAGCGTTGAAAACCGATTATGTAGCTTCTTGTGTTGATAGTGGAGATTCTCCTCAAGGGTGAGTAGAGAACATAGGTCGAGGATGACCGAATTCAGTGATCATATTGTTTGTTTATGTTTGACATTGGCGCACTTATCATTGTCTCATTGTTTATATCATCTTTTGCTCATTGCTTATCCTTAGATATTTTATTGTATATAAAAATTACTAGGATATTGCATTAGTAGTTTTTTTTTGCATTAATATAAGATTAAATTAGCAATAACCCTATTCACCTCCCTCTAGGGTACTTTCATTTGGTATTAGAGCTTGGTACACTTTGATTTGTGTGTTTTAACCATCTAGAGTCAAAATATTCACTTTGATTTATTGCTAATCTAGTTTTGTGATATTTCATTTTGCTTGCATAATATATTATGGATATGCATGGTGCATCTAGCTTAGGTTATGCTATTAATATTGCTCCAAAGTTTAATAATTTCCCTTATGCTCAATGGTGTGTTAGATTTAAACTTTTTGTTAGATCTAAACATTTTGATTTGTGAAAAATAATTGACTATGCTTATGTTGTGCCCACATTGGAGAAATCCAAGTGGAGCAATGATGACAAAAGAATGTTTATAATGAATAAGCTTTTTTTAGAATTTTTGCTTAATGCTTTCGATTCATCAATTTCTAACTAGCTTGCTTCTTTTAATAGTGCTTACATTTTATAAAAACATATAGAAACACATCATAACAACTTGGAGGAGATTCAATAGATTCTAGCAGATTCCACTTCAAGTAAGAGTGGAGCTTCATCGTTTGCACGGCCACTAGGCAATTGCCCTAGTAAGCTATGCAAGTCTGATACCGAAAGTAAACTTTTTATTAATGAACTCGCTTGTACTTATGATAGATTGATGCATGCCTACAACAAGTTGCTTAAAACTTTATAGATTTATAAAGCAAGCATGTGAATTTAAAATTCGATAATGAGTTGCTAGCATCCAAATTTGATATCATTGTTAAAGAAAATAAAATTCTTAAAGAAAACAATGATAAGTTAAGTTTGGAAAATGATAATTTGAACTCAAAAATTGCTAGCTTATCCCATGATAAAAATGATGCCATGCTAAAAGTAGTAACTATTATAAATGAATTTGATTCATTTAAGAATAATCATGTTTGCTCTACTTCTAGTGTTAATACTAATGTGCCTAATGATGAGTTGAATAATGTTAAAAACTGTATTTCCTCTTTAGATTCAACTCTAACCAAATGCATTGACAACCATAAGAAACTTATGAACATGAGTGCTAAGTCTTATGCAAATTCTTCCAAATCACGTACACACTATGTACACAGGTATAACAAGATTTATAAGTGCTCTATTTACCGTCGTAAAGCTCTTTTAGCTAAATTTTGCTATGATGCACATAAATACTCTACTATCAATAATACTACTCCATGTGCATCTCACAAAGTACCTTCATCATCTCACACATATACACATCCACCAAATAGTCATCACAAGCATGTTAATGTGTGAAGGTGTGATTTTTGTGGCCGTTTTGGACATTTGACAAAATTTTATTTTCATTTACAAAGAGTTTCACATTTGTAAAACAATTATAAAAGACCATCTTTGTTTGCTAATGATTTACGTGCACAACCACAAGGTCAACATTAAAAAATGCACACATTTTATTGCATATATTGCAATCGGAAGGGTCATTTGCATAATTATTGTTATGAGCGCATTCGTGCACAAAACACGCCCATATTGGGTCATAACCTAAGGGCTTTGGATTTAATTGATAGGAGTCATATTCCTAAACTCTTTGATACCAAGGGTGTTTGGGTACCAAAATATTTTTTATTTTTTAAAGAACAAAACTTTTTTATTTGATGTTTTTCATTTTCTTTAAAAGATGACTTTTGTTTGGACTATGTGAATATTTTTGCAAAATATATGAAAGAAAATATTTTCATCTTATTTGGAAAAGAATTTTATAGATACATTCATTTTTGAACATAATATAAATAATGCTTTAAGCTTTTCAAACTTATTTTTTAGAAACATTTATTGATCAAAACTTTTAAATGAATATCTTATTTTTTACATAGTTTGTTTTTTATTACATATTATGATTGTTTTTTTTTTTTTTTTTTGAAGAAAAGCTAAAATGGTTACCTAGTATACACTTTTTTTTTTTTTTTTTTTTTTTGAAGAAAAGCTAAAATGGTTACCTAGTATACACTATGACGAAACCTTTGTACCGAGTTGCAAGGATGTAGTCAATTCTTGTCTATTCATATGTTTTTAGCTTTTGCACGTCTTAAAATTTTCAAACCATTTAAAATGAACATTAAAAATGCTTATCTAAATGGTTTTATAAATAAATAGGTTTATGTTGAGCAACCCTCCTGGATTTCTTGATCCTTCCTTTCAAATCATGTTTATTGGGTGCTAAAAGCTTTATATGGGTTGAAACAAGCTCCAAGAGTTTGGCATGATTATTTTTTCTAGTTTCTTGTCGAAAATAATTCAAATGATCTTTATATTTTATCCTAAGCATATTTCTTGATCTTTGTGGATGAAACATATAAATGATCAACATTACTATTTGCTTGATCACTTGTTCTTCAAAAATGATGATTTACATGTTAAGCAAGTTTTAATGTTATTCTTAATCAATGATGATTTATGGATGATGATTTATGAAATTTTGGATTTATTTATTAAACATTTGATTTATGATTTTTGAATCTTTGATTTTCATTTTTTTAATATTTTTATGTATATCTTATTAATATATTTATATTTTAAGACCATTGTAACACTAATGATACATATATACATGTTCTCTTGGTCTCTTTGTATATGAGTTGAGATTAGCATGCTTCCATATATATATTTTACTCACATATAGCCGCCTTGTTTTTCTTGATTCATGCTCTAAGGCATTTTGATAGGAGGTGCCTTCCCTATCTCTTTCTACGTTTTATACTCACATATGCTTACTTGTAGGGGAGCTTTCCCTCTCTTTTCTTTTTGTTTTCCCCATTTTGATGTTGACAAAGGGGGGAGAAACAATTATTTGTGAGTATATCTTGCTTTTGCTTCCTATTGATTTTGTACGTGAGGATTATATAGTGTATATTCATTTGGTATCATGCATATTTATATACTCTTTGTGTAGATTGTTTGTCATTATCAAAAATGGGAAGCTTATTAGGTCTCATGTTTATGAGCCTACTATCTAACCTAGTTTTGATGATTAACAAACAATTTATGATAATGTTTGTCGAGTGTTTATTTGCTTGTTAGGTATTCTACACAAAGATCATCTGTTGGAGGTTGGATGGATTTGCGTGTTAACTATGATACTCAAAGGAGGTTGGCAGATATCTGAATGAAGCTATCGTACTTCAAGTCAAGATCACAACATCGCTTCATCCGCAACCAAGACGAGCTATATTGAAGATCATTGCTTGGTATAGTGTTTTTAGGTTTAGGTGTTTACTTTGTGTGTGATGCTTAAAGCTCAAATTTCACACATACACGTTGTTTTATTTTATGGCTTTCATTGGTTGTTTCACTTTACAAAAAGATATGTTTAACCATACAATTATTTTGAAAGATGAGTTTTAGCCATATAAATATGAAACAAATACATATATTCGTATACATGTACATGTGCTTCATATTTATCGCATTATACGTCGTTTTGAGAAAATAACGTGTTTATCGTTTTGAGAAAATAATGTGTTTGTGGATTATTGACTTAGTGATACTATTTTATAGTTTTCATAAGTTTATAAATCCATTCAAAAGAATTTCCAAGCTTGTTTGAAATCATTTCATCAAAATCAAGTGTTTTAACGAACACGTATTCTTGAGACTTTGCAAAATGATGAGTTTTCACAAACAAAATGATATTTATAATTTTTTTGTAACATGTTTATTTTCATGTTTATAAATATTTCCCCAAGTTTTATAATTTTTGGAATTTATTTGCTACTTTTTAAAAGCACTTCAAAAATCAGATTTACTATTCGTACTAGCCCATGCATGTTTTCAGTCGACTGACAAGGATCATCAGTCGACTGAAGAAACCCACTAGAATTACCATTTGTTTCTGCTATGTCAACTGATCTTCATCAGTCAACCAAGTAGCTCATTAGTTGACTGATAGTATCATCAGTTGACCGATGAATTTGAGAGGTAAGCAACAGTCAGCTCATTAGTCGACTGAACAGTACCATCAGTCGAGTGATGGCTACTGTAACGGCTAGTTGCAGTTTTCCTATATTTACGAGATTTGGTGATTTATTTTGGTTTTTGGGGCTTTGTTTTGAGAACCTATATATCCTCCTTTGCCTCAACATTTGAACAACCAAGCTGTGAGTTTAAAAACAAGTTTGCAAGTTTGTTTAAGAAGCTTTTAAAGAAGTTTAATTGTGTTTAATGTGAAGAAAGTTTCACAAAGAGGAGAATATCAATTTTATCTTTGCGGAGTTCAACCTCAATTCTTCATCCCTCTTTGTTTAGAGAAGTTTTCTTAAACTCATTATCTAGCTTTTTTATATTTTACTTGTTATATTTTTACTTGCTAGATTACTTTGAGTTTGATTTTATTTATACTCATTGGTTACACCCCCCCTCCTTGAGCTTAAGTATTTTTTACATATAGTATACTGGGTTGTGGGGTTATATCTTTGAGAATGAGCTTAGTATTTCGTTATCATCTTTGTTAGAGAACAAACTATTGTATTTGTACTTTATTGTTGAGAACACATTGTATATACAAGGACACTTAAAGAAGTGGTTGGTGAGAGACGAGATCAATTCCAAGAGAAGTAATGTCGGTTGTAAATCCTAGTGAGAGGTTGTAATTTTGAGCACTTGAGGAGCATGACACGGGCTAGGTTAACACTTAGAGGAGTGTATTATATGATTGCAATCATGTGAGTTGTAAATGTTTATCGGTGAGCATTGAAAACCGATTGTGTAGCTTTTTGTGTTGATAGTGGATATTCTCCTCGAGGGTGAGGAGCGGAGACGTAGGTCAAGGGTGACCAAAATCCATGATCATATTATTTTTTTGTGTTTGGCATTAGCGCACTTATCATTATCTCATTGTTTATATTGTCTTTTGCTTATTGTATATCCTTGCATACTTTATTGTATATCAAAATTACTAGGATATTGTATTAGTAGTTTTTATTTGGCATTAATATCAGATTAAATTAGTAATAACCCTATTCACTCCCCTCTAGGGTACTTTCATGATGACCAAGCAAGGGATAATTTGGCTAAAGTTATGTGTGAGAATATCTCCTCTAGCAAGTCTGTTCAACTTGATGAGGACCCTATATATCTTAGCGCAAATGATAGTGATATGCCCTCTGATTTCCATTTTGAGACCGAGATACCAACTAAATCAAATGTCAACACTTAGTATAAAAATGTGAAGCCTTCTAGTGGGATAACTTCTACATCCAATGCAAAATCTCAGACAAAGAAGAAGAGTAGAAAGGATATGAGGATGATTCACTCATACGTGACTTTATTGAGTCAATGTCCTACTCAATTCAAAATCAACACATTTAGCATTGGAGTGAGAGTATGGTGAAGACCCTTTTAGCACATGAGGGTGATTTTTCTGAAGAGATATTAGATCAAATTCGGGACTATTTGTATGATCATGAATCAGATTCTAGAAGTATGATCATCAAAACTAAAAATGCACAAAAATATTTTTAGGGAGAAGATTATCAAGGAACAAGGATTTGGGAGCACGGACTGATGCCTGATGGCTGCTTTTTATATTTTGAAAACTAATTAATATCTTGCTCTTTTGGTTAGGTATTTTGCAAACTTTTATTGATGCCATTCTAATGGCATTTGCTTCTTTATTATATTGAACTACTGCATTCAAATTGTTGTTGGTTGTTTAACTATGTTTGTGTTGTACAAATTGTGATAGTTTGGTTGATATTGGTACTCCTAGTTATTATGGTAGTTTAATTGCTTATCTATTACCTTAAATCTAATGGTGAATGCACTTGTGATTATGTATTTGATGTTATCATATGCTCTTCATGGGGTTGCATTATTTGGGGGATCATAATTATCGTATGCTTTTCTGTTTATGAACTTGTGATTAGGTTTTGATGTCTATATTTATTCATTGTTGTAGAAAATACTAAGTATCCATTTAATTGATTTGTGATGCAATGATGGTCGAACAAGTTATAGAAGATAGGAACCTACAATTAGTGGTATGTATTGGTATGGCTATCTTTTATGATTTTGTTTTATCTAAGCATTAACTTAGTATGACAATGATGATTGGTTAGCTTTGTTAATGTATCCTATAATATTATTTGCTTATTTAGATAAGGCAATCCATGGTGAGATTGCAATCTAGAATATATTTTTTTAACTTTTTAGATGACGTAAACCATTATGTGATTGCAATCTACAATAAAATTACATTATATAGGTGATACATTTTATGTTGATAAAATAACCTTTATCTAAGCCTCATTAAATAGGTAAAACAAGCAGCCCACTAAAGAGAGGTCATTAATGCTTCTCTATTGAGTTCTCCATTTCCCTATGCAACTCTCTCTCTCTCTCTCCAAAATCACAGCAACTCTCTCTGTCTTCAACATCTCCTTATCCACTGTCTTCTTCAACCTTCGTCTTCATAGTTTATGAAATTATTTTGACGCTTCATCTTCACTGTCTTCTTCAACCTTCATCTTCATGATTCAGTGGGCTGTTAAATTATTTTGACGCTTTAATGGTAAGTTTATAAAATTTGTTTGATTTTTCGTCTAAAAGTTTTAGTTTTAATCTTAAAGATCGTAGTTTTTTGTTGTAAAAGGTGAAATATTTCACCTTTTAGTCTGAAAAGTTTTTTGTTTTTTGAAGAAACCAGTTAAAAAATGAAGACACGCATAAGTGAATCTAGATTCACTGCAGTGAATCCAGATTCAGTATGTGAGGTGTTTGTTTTTAACCATAAAAATCGTAATTTTTTACTGTAAAAGGTGAAATCTTTTCATGGTTTAAAATTTTATAGCTTATTTTTTACCATAAGTTTCTTATTCTTTTTGTTTAAAAATTTATAGCTTGTTTTTTACCATAAGTTTCTTATTCTTCAATATAATCCAGATTCACTGGAGTGAATCCAGATTCACTGGAGTGAATCCAGATTCACTGGAGTGAATCCAGATTCACTGGAGTGAATCCAGATTCACTGGAGTGAATCCAGATTCACTGGAGTGAATCCAGATTCACTGGAGTGAATCCAGATTCACTGGAGTGAATCCAGATTCACTGGAGTGAATCCAGATTCACTGGAGTGAATCCAGATTCACTCCAGCGAAAGCTTGGATGGTTAGGATGGTTTTTAATGAATTGTTGAAGAAATAAATGCATGTGCTGTAAGTTCGAAGAAATAAACGCATGAGTGAATCTAGATTCACTGTAGTAAATCCAGATTCAGTTATGTGAGATGTTTGTTTTTTTATCATAAAAATCGTAACTTTTTGCTGTAAAATGTGAAATCTTATCATGGTTTAAAATTTTATAGCTTGTTTTTTACCATAAGTTTCTTATTCTTTTTGTTTTTTATTTTTGCAGATTTGCTATTGTTTGATAATGAGTTTCAGTCCACTGAATCTGGATTCAATTCAGTGAATCTGGATTCACTCCAATGAATCGAGCTTCAATATAATCCAGATTCAATGGAGTGAATCCAGATTCACTCCAGCGAAAGCTTGGATGGTTAGGATGATTTTTAATGAATTGTTGCTGTGTTCTTCATGCGAAGATGGAAGATCAAATCTTGATAGAAGATGGAAGTGAGTTACAGAGAGTATTAAAGGACGTGTTGTATTAAAGGACGTGCTGTAAAAGAGAGTATTAAAGGACGTGTTGGATTAATGTAGTGAATTGTTCCAATTAATATAGTGAATTGTTTCCAATGTTGCCAGCCACCATTAATGTAGTGAATTGTTCTAATTTTATCCTTTTTTACAGCTGATGTGTATTAAATGTGTCTATATTTACAATTCTGCCATCGAAATGTATTATTTATTTCTTGATAATTGATGTTATCTATTTATATTTGTGCAATGATGATGATATGGTTTTGACAATGTAAAATACTATACTAATTAGCAAGCCCAATTCTATGTTTGATAATGAGGTATTCAAACTGATTTGAATCTTCTTTGAGAAGTTTGTAATGGAATGTTATTCTTTGGATATTTTGTTTATAACTATTGTCTACAGTCTAATAGATTTTTTCACTTTAAAATGGGCATTGATGAGGGACATGTAGTTGACATTGCAATATTCATTATAATTTATATGTCTAGATGAGGTTATCTTTTTTAAGAATGCAAGCTTTGTATCAATTGCAAAATAAAAATAAAATAGATGAGACAACCCATTTATGTCTACAAAATCTGAGCCCTGAGCATTATGTTTCAAAGCAATTTGCAAGTACATGGCATAATCGTCACAATGATGAGAACAATACAAACAAAAAGCTATAAAAAATACACATTTTCCAAGTAGTAACTTAGTTTTCTACAACTTTCAACTTTTTCTTGAGATTCTTGATCTTCAAAGCATATTTATCATATACATTGCTTTCATTAATATATTTCATGGAGTTGTAGCTGGATTCTCCATTAATATCAACCTAATCAAAGAAATTGTATTCCTTCTTCGAGCATTTTGCACATCCCCAGTAATACCTTCCTCGATTCTTTCCATATTTATAAATTTTTAACGGAGTGAGGAGCTTACAATTGCACCAAACTCCATTCCTTTCAATGCTATCATGGGAAAGTATATTTTTTGTAATATTTGGACTCCCCTAGTTGTAGTTTTTTTCATACTTAATATTCTTGGGTGTTCAAGTTTTATAGCAAAATTTCAGCCGAAAAGAGTTGTTTATAGCGGTTGGAACAATAGCTAATTAGGCACATCTTTTGGTTCTAGCTACATTTTTTTCATGCTTAATACTCTTTGATTCTTCATGTTTCATATCGTACATGTTAATTTTCACCGTAGCCTCTTCGCCCGCTGTTATCATTATAGCCCTTGTTGCTCATCAAAGTCATCGAAGTTTGTCGCTAGTCGTCAAAGGTCGTCTTCAAAGTTTTCCACTTGCCCTCGTCAAAGTTGTAAAAGTTCGTCGCTTTTTCTCATCGAAGTTCGCCACCTCTGGTATTAGAAGTTAGCTGCTACCATTCTCAACGTTGTTCGTTCAATTGATCTCACCAGCGTGTACATCAAATCTAACATCAGATTTGAAAAAGATAAATTTCCGAGCTCTCCCCCTCCCCTCCCCCCAACCCCGGGCCTTAATCCTCACTTTTAACCACAAATGAAGTAATCCTTAACCAAGATCTAACCCCCTCCCCCAGCCCTAATTATCACTCTTAATCCTAAATGAAGTAATCCTTACTCCCATCCCCTCCCCCAAACCCTAATCTTCACTATTAACTCTGAATGAAGTAATCCTTAACCAAGATCTAACCATAATCAACTCTATAGGCTAATCTTTACCCAGAATCTAACCCTAAATGGACTAATCCTTACATGAAGTCTAAACCTAACATTAATTGCCCCTAAAACTAATTTAAAATCAGTAAACCTAGTCCTAATTATTGTAATTAGTCAATTTACCCATTAATCCTAACCCTAAATGGACAAACCCTTAACCAAGATCTAACCTTAATCAACACTATGACTAATCCTTAAGTTACCTTTAAAACTAATTTACATGGAAACACTAATTACGTATCTTTTTAATTCTAAATTTAAACATTAATTCATGCAAACACTAATTACAAAAAGCTAACATTAATTATTCCAATGAACCTAACATTAATTAATCAAATAAATCTAACCCTAATTAATCCAATAAACCTAACACTAATTATGCTAGGCTTAGGTAATCAATCCTACCCTTAATAATTGAAACACTAATTACATGTACTTCTAATTCCAAATTTTAATATTAATTCATGGACCTAATCCTAACCCTAGCTAAGTCTAACATAATTACATATCTTTTCTAATTAGGATAATAACTCTAATATGAGCCTAGCCCTAATCTATTAGGACACAAATTACTTTATCCTGTTTAAACAAAAAAGTGAAATATTAATTACTAAACCTAGTCCTAATTACTCAAAATATGCTAATTACCCTACTAAGCCTAGTGTCAATAATAACTCTAGTCTTAGTTAATCAAATTTGGCTAATTACCAAAACAATCCTTGCGACGTTAGACTAATTACTCTAATAATACTAACAACATTATTAAGACCACCTTTGGCCCTACTATTTCTAATAGCACTAATGACACTAAATAAAACTAACTTTAACCCTACTTACCCAATCAAGTATATATAGGCTATATGTGTATTTTATAAGTTTATTTATGATGTGTAAAACTGTGATTTAATAAAACAATGCTTTTCAAAATTAGTGCAATATATAACTGTAAAACCCTAAAAATTTAAATATTATATGAAAAATAATAATAAATATGTTATATCATAAAAATATAACATATTTTGATGTTTGAGTATGACAGGAATTGATTTAAGATCAATTCAATGTATATTTGTGAATATATGAGTGCAAATGCACAAAATATGCACAAAGAGAAATCTGGAAAAATGATCAGTTAAGAGTTTATATATTTTATACACTGATGCAGTTTGAATCTGGAAAAACTCAAAAGAGAAAATTCTAGGTCTCTTCAACAACTTTCCAAAAAATCTTAAATCACCTTATTCCGAGATCAGATGAGAAAGTTACAGCTAAAATACTGAAGGTTATTTTTCTAGTCAGACTAGGTTTCCTGGTTCGGATCAAATAGGTTTATTTTGGGTTTGCATTTATATATATATATGTGTGTTTTCACGAAAATTATCATCTTTTAATCAAAGTTTCAAATCCTAGCAGCCCCTCTTCCTCTCTCTCAAACCCTATCCCTAAAGTTGAGATTTTAGGAGCATCTTGTGAGGCGAGAAGCGAGAAAAAGGCGAAATCTACGACGTTTGGCGACGGGGAGTCGTTTCACATCAGTTTTAGAGGCTTACACAGGTGATAAGGAAAGATCATCTGCATCCAAATTCATACCTATAGTGTTTAATGATTATAAAAGTGTTTAATCAATATTTTCAAGCTTAAGGCTTCACCTAATATGATAACAATGTGATTTTTTATAATAAATCTTAACTCAATGCTAGATCATTAGCTTTTCCTAATTGTTTATGATAATAATGTGATTATGATCATTAGGGGTGATTAAATTTTCATTATTTTAAACTTGATAATTATGTTTAACTCGTGTGTTAACCCTAATTTGTTGTGTAATTGAATTATAAAGAGGTTTACTTTTTGTTTTCATCATAGATTGCCTAAAACTGAAGCACATGTGTAACCTTTAACTTGAAATTTGAGATAGTATATAAACTCCAAACTAAATAAAACTATTATTAAATGAAATCTATGTGAACCTATTTTCCAAAATAGAAAATCATTCTAAGAAAGAGTTTTTATAGAGAAAGATATACTCAATTTACTAATGACATATTTTGCAGAAAACCGCTGCACGTGTGTAACCTTTAACTAAAAATTTGAGATAACATATAAACTCTAAACTGAACCAAACTAGTACTAAATGATATCTATGTGGATCTAGTTTTCAAAACAAAAAATTATTCTTAAAAAGAGTTTGTCTAGAGAAAGATATACTCAATTAACTAATGATATGTTCTGCAGAAAACTGTAGATATGCTGATTTAAAATAATTGATATATTATGTGAAGGTTTCTTTGAGTTTCCATTTTAATTAATTATACTTAAACCCTAAGTTTGTGATACCTAAGTAAGATAAACATGTTTAAATAAATTTTACCTCTGTTCATGAGTAGTTTTTATCATGTATTGATAATCACTTTGTTTACATATGAGATAATTAAAGAAATTATTTAATTAGGCTATTAAACCCTAATTTTGAAGATATAATAATTTAATTTGATGATTTAGATAATGCCTGTTGTATATGCTAAGTATAAAATCTCATTTTAACGTCATGATATATAGAATTGACATAAGCACTATTTGTACATGAAAGAATGCGTGTCTTGACAGAGTAGTTGACTACTAAGCTTAGTAGTCGGCTACTCGTATCAAGTTGAGTATAACCGAAAGTGTGTGTTTGTAGAGTAGTCGACTAATGTTTTTAATAGTTGATTACTAATACTGATATATGTTATTACAGAGTCTGGATGAACTCAGTGTAGTTGACTACTAAGCCTAGTAGTCGACTACTAAGGTTGTTACCTAAATTTTTGTTTTGCATCTGTTTGAGATATGTTTGCGGGTTTTGAGCCGCACTTCTTTATACATAAATTCACGAATAATGTAGTAGCACACACATGGGTATGCTGAAAGGAATTATGATGGGTTTGACCTGATTACTTTGAGAAAGAGTTTAGTACATATTATACACACACCTTTAGGATATCGTTGATGAGCTCAGTTTAGTACTACTAGGGTAGTGCGTCGATATTCCATTTGTACTAGCCATTGAGTCGGGTTTGGATACTTTATCTAGAAGTCCATCTGCACTAGGGTGCGATGAGGCTTGTGAGCCATATTTTTAGGATGTCTACTTGGTAATCTGTCCTACACTCGTGTTAAGTAAAGAAATACGATGAGACTAATGAGCCATGTACACTGTTAGGATGTCGATCGGGTAGTCCATCCCGCATGATGATGTGATGAATCAGAATCTTGAAAGGATTTGTATTGAGAGGATTGTTGATAGCCTGATTCATTGGTGGATGTCAGTTATGTATATGACTCATTGCTAAAATATATGACCCATAGTACTTTGCATTTGAAAGTACACGGGATTTGTGCTTGTATTCATTCTATATTCCCAGTGACAATAGAAGATATTATGAATACGATATGTTGATGTCTTTACTTTCTTTTACTACTTCTTTATTTCCTTAGTTGGGATCAATAATTAGCAATTCATAATTTGAGACGTATGGTATATACATGAGGGTTTTCTTATTTGGATTATTTTGCTCGATGTACCACTCTCATGTTGTGGATTTCTAATTGTTGATTTTATTTAGATTGTTTATCTTTATTTCGGTATTAATATTTAGATGTTTATAATTCGGGACATATGATATATACATGAGGGTTTCCTTGTTTGGATTATTTCGCTCGACATACTACGTCTCGTATTGTAGGTGTCTAAATATTAATTTCATTAGATACGGGGGAAAATAATTTAGGTAGACTATACTTAATAGATAGAGCCTCCACTCTATTTAGCAGCCCTTCCCCTTGGGGAGGAAGGAGGTGATCTTGCTATAGCACTCTGACGCTCTTGTTGTTGCTCTTTTTTTTAATGTTCTTTCAGGCAATTCAGAGTACTGGAGAGTCGCAGGATGACGGAGTTCTTGCATAGTCGCCATCAAATGAGATTTATTAAAGGATCCATCATAGTTTTATATTTTTGTTCAGACTTAGAGTTTATTTCATAGTGTAAAGGCAGTGTGCCTTAGTACGATTTTTAATCCTTTCTTATCAAGACATATTTATTCATTTTGGATATCAGATTTATTCTAGGTTGTTTATTGAGACATGATTTATTTATGAGATACTTCTTTCTATATCATGTCTATTGTAGTTATTTTTTTCTTTTGCCTATTTTGTACCTACTTTCCACTAGAGAATATTGCTGTGATTGGTAAACTTATTGTTACGTAGTGTGAGTGTATGGCAGGTTTGACATCTTTGGGTTCATCTTGAACTGCAGCCATGTATGAAAACAAGGGCATCATAGTTGATATTAGAGCTCTAGTTCTAGTATCCTTAGGATCATCCTGTGTCGAGTAATGGAGCTAGAATTGAGTTTCTTAGGATTCATGTATAGAGTTTGCTAGGAATTCCTAGAAAGAGTGAGGACGTTATACACGTATGTTCGAAAATTATAAATTTTTTTATGACTATCTTACTTTGTTTGAAAAGTATTTGTGTGAATACTTATTGTGATATATATACACGCAACCTTATTTACTGTGTCAATTAAGCTCTCCTCTTGATATTATAAATATCAGGACGAGGATGTGGTTGAGGTAAAACTTATACCCGGAGAGCTGAGCAAGCAAAGCCCGAGCCACAGCAGGCTCCCCAGTATCTGATCGACTTGGTAATACCGATTACAGAAGTAGAGACTAGCACACTCGAGGAGCGAGTAATGAGCCAGATTTTACTTTCTCAAGTTCAACCACCAGTTGTACCAGCCGTACCTATTTAGAGTGGTAATACTGACGATTTCACCATCGCGACAACCAACAATTGATAGAGCCGCAGAGCAGGAGGATTAGCTTTGTAAAAATAAGAAAAATATCAGACACTTAGAGCACTATAGTTTTAGGGCACACCGGATTCATGTGCAGCCTATAAATAAAAGGAATATGTGAAAATTTCTTAACGTTGACTAAGTACCAAAGCAGAAGTTAAATGTATTCACCATAGAAGATATCATTGGAAGATAGCGAAGATAGCAACAACTTCAATTTACGTCGAAGCAGTGAATATCAATTTCATAGGAGGATTTCACCTACTACTTCGATAAACAGCTAGAACTAGCCCGATTGGAGTAAGGAGACGTACCGATAGTTAATTATGAAAGCAGAACTGTCCGGAGACAAGGGTGTTTTCATCAAAAGTTGCTTTCATTGTCATTGAATGTATTACAACTTTGGTCGTTATAATAAACTCAAATAAAATAAAAAGTTGATCTTTTTATAAGATCTCCTTACATAATGAAAATAAAAAGTTTACAACTTTATCAAACAAACACAGAGAGATCGTTTATCGGTCTTCTGCTTGTGCGGGATCTTTGCCTGTGCCGGGGACGTCGATATCCGTGGACCGCCTACGGATCGGATCCGGTTGTTAGAAAATTAATGGAGCTCCTACCTTACCAAGGAAGTATTCGCTTGAAGCGCTGAAATCGACCAAGCGAAATCAGTAGCTCTTCTCGAGATTAAGACCAAGCCTAATCTCGAGGAATGGACGGACGGGAGGAGAGACGGGTTTAGATTCTTTGAAAGCATTCCTCTTTATGCTGAAGTTTGTCGGGATCTGACTTGTATTCACTGTAAATTCGTACTCCTTTGACTCATCAATCCTGCAGCACCTCGCCCTCTTGATAATTATTCGCCTCTGTGAATTCAGCCCCTAGGCTTGTATTTATAGGCTTCGGTTGGGGGTTTTTCGGATAAGAATGAGTGATTTGGCCTTATCTTCAGTTAATAATGGCCTAATTACATTTTTAAATGATATCTAGGCAGTTAGGAACCCCTGGAACAGATAAATCCCGAGAAAACTGCTTAAAACTATCGAAAACACGTTAGAGGGTCAAAACAGCACGACGGGCATTGCTGACCCGCAGGGGTTAGCAGAGTCTGACCCGCTCTTGCGCGGGTCAGACAAATCCAACCCGCGCTTGCATGAGTCGGATCAGATCCGACCCATGCTGGCGTGGGTCGACCTGAACCGTCCGCACGGCGCAAGTCCGCTGCCTCTGCCGCATTCTTTCTCTTTTAGCGCGCTTCTTTCCGGGACTTGTACTTTTCGCTACTTTGGTCGACTTGTTGACTTGCGCGCGTCGTTTATGTGTATTTCGTCATTTCGTTAACTTGTATGCTTCCTCACACAGATCGCTTGACTGACGTGCACGTGTTTTACGGACACATGCATGCTGATTGACGTGCACGAGTTGAGTAACGTGTGCGTGTTGACTGACACGCACGAGCTTATTGACACGCGCGTGTTGACTGACACGCGTGAGCTGATTAACACGTATGAGCTGAGTGATGTGAGCATGTTGACCGATGTACGCGCATTGACTGACGAGTGCGCGGGCCACATGGAGGTGGTTGGTGAGTGCACGGGACACTTGGTTTGCCATTCTAGTGGCCGATTGTGGGCCACGTAGCGTTGGCCGTTCTGGTGGTTCGTCGCCGCGTCATCAATGTTTTGTCGATTCACTTCATGCGCTTGTCGGCGTCAAATAATCCTCTTTGACTCGGATAATTCTCTTCGACTTAGATAATGACGTTCATCGCCTTCTTTTTGTCTCGAGCTGTTTTCAGGGACCTATAGGCAATTTTTGACGACTACAAATACCCCCTCCAAAGAATTTTAGACTCGTTCTTTTATAGAGGAGTCTGGAATGCTTTGGATAAGATAGGCCCTATCTTCAACCTCTTCGGTATTTTATCGAGGTGATTGCATAGAAGAACATGTGGATTGTTTCAATTCTTGAATTCTTCAACCTTTCAGCCTATTCAGTATTTTGTTGAATAGATGAAGTTTTCCGGTGCTGCGTTTATCGTCTGACCATTGTCGAAATCTTGAATCGAAATTAATGAGTTAGTTTTGGCTCGTGTTATTGAGTTGACTTTGAACTGATTATCTTTATTGTAATGTGTTGACCGCTGTAGACCTAGGGCTACGCGTTGATCGGCGTTAGCCTTAGGGTTTTGTATCGATCGGTGTTGACTTTTATCACAACGCGTTGATCAACGTTAACACAGTTTATACTCGTACATTTGCTGGAGTCTACACAGTTTAATCTCTTAAGGCATTAGAGCGTGGCGGTCCCAAATGTTAGGCTGCAAGACCAACTATTAAAGTTGATTCATTTGCATGTGTGAATCTTATCCCGAAGTCATTGGATGCTCAAGTCACGAGACCAACTGATGAGGCTGATGCGTCAATGACTCTCACATTTATAGGATTTTTGGCAAACTCTCAGCCATCAACGGGTTTGATGAGCCTTTACCGACTACCGTTTGAGCCGGGCTAGCTTAGGAATTGTTTAAGTCCGTTCCATATGTAATGTTGTGCTAAAAGAGTTAACTCTTTTAGTGCTACGATATTGAATACGTAGACTTCATCTTTCTCCT
Organism: Asparagus officinalis; assembly: GCF_001876935.1. Lineage (NCBI taxonomy): Eukaryota > Viridiplantae > Streptophyta > Magnoliopsida > Asparagales > Asparagaceae > Asparagus > Asparagus officinalis. Next base: position 38,923,428 of record NC_033794.1, read on the forward strand.
GTGAAAAGACTAAACAGTAACGTGTATCAGGCGTAGACTTAGGATGTTTGGCAAATCCTCAGCCTTCAACGGGTTTGACGTGCTTTTACCGATTACTATTTGAATCGGTCTTGCATGCGAATTGTTTAAGTCTGTTCCGCATGTGACGTTATGCTAAGAGAGTTAACTCCCTTAGTGCTATGATATTGAATATGTAGCCTTTATCTTACTTACGGGAATAGACTACCCGGCAACGCGTGTTAGGCGCTGACTTATCCCTACTTAGGTTTTGGGATAAAAGTCCCCAGACTTGGATTCTGGTATCTTCTTTAATCGGTAAAAGACTATACTGGCAACGCATGTTAGGCATTGACTTATCCCTGCTCAGGCTTCAGGATAAAATTCTCCATGCATAAAAGGCATGGATTTTTATTGCTACGATGCTGAATACGTAGAGTAGGTCGTTTTCACGAGAACGAACCACTAAGCAGCACGAGTTAAGCTTTGAATTATCCCTACTTACGCTTCAGGATAAAATGCTCAGACTGGTATTCTGGTGTCTTCTTCAATCGGTAAGAAACTAAACCAGCAACGTGTGTTAGGTATTGACTTATCTCTGCTTAGAATTCGGGATAAAATTTCCCATGCATAAAAGGCATGGATTTTTGTTGCTACGATGCTGAATACATAGACTCGGTCATTTTTACGAGAACAAACCACCCAGCAACGCGGGTTAAGCGCTGACTCATCCCTACTTAGGTTTCGGGATAAAATACCCCAGATTAATATTCTGGTGTCTTCTTTAATTGGTAAAAGACTAAACCGGTAATGCGTGTTAGGCGTTGACTTATCCCTACTTAGGCTTCGGGATAAAATTCCCCATGCATAAAAGGCATGGATTTTTGTAGTTTGAAAAAGTTATGTGTTCTCTTTGGGCAAAGACGAACCTGATGCGGGAGAGGAAGAATTTTATATTCTATCTCCCAAAATTGAAGAGCAAGAATTTTATATTCTATCTCCAGTTAAAAGAAGACTCAAAGTGGGATCTCCACCTCGAGAATCTAAAAAGTGAAACTAAGAGTGGGATCTCCACTCTGAAAATCCAAAAGATTCGAATAATCCTAACTGTTGGAAGGTTTGATTATCGAACTAAAGGTGGGTTTCTCATTTATCGAGAGTGAATTATGGTTTTGGCCCTAACTGTAGGAAGGTTTGACCAAATGGGAGTTTGAGGTGACCCTAACTGTAGGATCACTCGATTTGAAAGTGAACCTCTCGTTCATGGAAGGAATCGAGAGGAGATTTTGGCTTTAGCCCTAACTGTAGGAAGATTTGACCAAGTGAGAGTGGGAGTGTGAGATGACCCTAACTTTTATAGGTTTGATCACTCGATTTGTGGACCTCTCGTTCATAGATGGAATCGAGAGAGGACTTTAGTTGTGGTCCTAACTGTAGGAAGGTTTGACCGAGTGAGCAGTTTTGAAACTATCCTAACTTTTATAGGTTTGATCACTCAATTTGTGGACCTCTCGTTCATTGAAGGTTTGACCGAGTGAATAGTGAGAGTGGGAGTACAAATTATAGTGGGAGTGTTGATTTTTACAAATCACTCAAAGTGAGTTTTTAGTGTTAGGTGACAAATACCTAACACGGATGGGTTTTACAATTATCAACAATCAGGAGATTAAAATTTTGAGTACTATGTCCGGACTCTAACAATGGGAGTGTTAAGTGCGCAGGCGTAGCGTAAGTTTGAGTGGATTAAACCGAAAGGAATTTTAGTGGTCCCACCGTCAATTGGTCTGATTGGTGGGGGATTTTATGGTGGAAGACTATGAGTCGTCAAACACCAATAAGAGCTTTGTGAGGGAAAATTGATCCAACGAAATAATCGAATCTCGTCTCAGCAACAGAGTGATCAGAAATCATAGTGGGAGTTTAGTGTTTATCACTTTGTTCGTAATAATCGGGTTATCCTATGTAGCATTCTTTCGAGAACTTCCAGTTAAATGAATCATCTACCCCCAGCTTCCTTAGCGAAACTGGGTTTAACATTATACTCAGTTGCATGATCAGGTTATCCTTAAGAATATTATATATAAAAAGTTCTCTAGAAACTTCCTGTTAAAGATAGAAAATAGTTTAGACTCATATACCTATTGGAGTATCAGGGAGCAGTTTAACCACATATACCGGTTGGAGGATTGAGAAGCACTTTATACTCGTATACTCTTCGGAGTGTCGGAAGGAGCAGTTTATACTTTTATACTTGTCGGAGTCTTTATTTGACTTAATTGAGCGTTATGACGCCGGCTTCAACCAAGGTTTTAATGCTATTCTTGAGAGCAAAGCAAGCCTTGGTGGGATGAAGGATCCTCCTGTGGTATGCACAGTACTTTGGATCCGCAGTATTGTCAGCTTCCTCCTGATCTACGATAGGTTGTAGCTTGATCTTATCATTTTCAAGGAGGGACTCGAAAATGGCTGGAACATCTTCGTCCTTGAAGGAGTACTCTTTTTGGAGTCTCGGATCCGAAGTCTTTCGCTGCCTTTAGGGTTGTTGTTATGACGTCTGATTAATGTTAATAACTGCAGCAGGTGCCTTTACATTAACACGGGAGGCGAAGTTCGAGTTTGGAGGATTAGCCGTTGGTTGGCTCCCCTCGGCGTTCTTCCTTCTGATGAAGCGTTTAGCCTGTTCTCCGTGCACCTTCAACTCTTTTCAGGTGTTGGAGGGTGCTACTTCCATAACTTTCAACACGTCCAAAGAGAGGTTGTTGTGAAAGATTTGGAGGATAAAGTCCTCTGTGATCGGATCTCGATAGTTTATCACCTTATTCCGAAAACATTTGATGAAGTCGTCAACTGTCTCGTCGTCTTCTTGTTTCTCATTGAAGAGTGTTTTGATTGACACCTCGGCGTCATCATCAAAGAAGTGAGTAAGGAATAGATTCTCCAGGTCATCCTAGTTGTTGATGCTTACAAACTTGAGACGGTGGTACCAATCAAAGGCGGGCCCGCGAAGGGTGCCAACGAATGACCGAACCATCAATGCTTAATTGCCGAATATCATACCCAAATGGGACTTGAAGTAGATCAGATGTTGAGTGAGATATTGGCCTCTTTGTTTTGATGATGTTTAATAAATAATTTACCACTAATGTTGTTTGTCTAGTATTCGTGTTTTCTTATTTATTATAGACAAACAATATGTTGGAGGAGAGATGATTGCGTTCAATGATAAAATCCAATGGAGGTTGGCAGAATTATGGAGTGAAGCCTATGCAATTCAAATTAAAGATCCAAGTTCTAGCTTCATCCGCAAGTGCACCAAGTTGAGCTACATCAAAAATCTATCAAGCTTGGGTATATTTAGTTTAGGTTTTATATTATGTGTGTTAGTACTTTAAGCTCAATCATATATACACACACATATTTGGTTTTTATATATATAGTTATATATATATACACAAGTTTTGGTTTATGGACTTAAAAATCATTGTATACATATTTTATTAAGTCTATAAAATCATTTCATAGGGTTTCAAAATATTGTTTATGTCAAATTATCAAATTTTATGTATATCACATTTTCATGTTTTGGACACACTTACAAAATACATGAGTTTTCACAAATGGGAAATTTAATTTGAGAAATTCTTTTTCTAACATGTTCAATTTCATGTTTATAAATATTTCCCAAAGTTTTATCAATTTTGGAATTAATTTGTTATGTTTATTTGAATTTACAAAATCAAGTTTTTAATAAGCTCATGTTCGTGCATGTTTTTACAAAACAGATACGTTTTCAAAATTGGGAATACGATTTAAAAATTTTGTTTACATGTTTATCATCATATATACAAACATTTCTTTAAGTTTTACTAATTTTGGAGTTGTTTTGTTATTTTCAATTGAATTTATATAAACATTTCCCCAAATTTTACTAATTTTGGAGTTGTTTTCTTATTTTCAATTGAATTTACAAAACCGAGTTTTCAGCAGTTTTTTTAGAAACTGTATATCTGTGTTCAAACATTTATTTCTCTCAACTGGGATGTGAAATTTCAGAAATTCTTTCTCTAACATGTATATCTACATGTATAGAACCTTCCCTAAAAATATCATGATTTTTGGAGTTTATTTACTATTTCTAATTAATTTTACAAAAATAGATACGCAAAATTCCAGAATCTGTCAAAAACAGAAACTGTCCGTGAACAGTGCGGTCAACCGTGCTACAGTATGATCGACCGCTGTTACTGTAGCAGCCGACCGCTATTACTGTAGCAGCTTACCGTTGCACAGTAACGGTAATAACTGTTTTTCTATTTTTTAGTGGGTTTTTGAGGTTTTTTGAGTTGTTTTCTTCAAGCTTGTATATACCCCTTTTCCATAACTATTTTCTACAACTTATGGAATGTTTTAAATAAGTTTAAAAGAGTTTTTAACATGGGTTTAAGTTTGGTTTAAAGTATGTTTGGTTTGTGAAGATTGTTTTACAAGTGGAGGAGATCATCTACATTGATTGAGCTTCATCTTAATCCATCTCTCCATCTTGTTTTTTGGAGAAGAATTTCTAAAATCATATCCAGCTTTACATTTGCATATTTGTTTGATTATCATTCTTTAAAGCTAGTTTTTATATTGAGTTTAGTTGATTTGATTTTACTTATTGTTTACACACACCCACTTGAGCTTATTGTATTTACATTCATAGTATAATTTGGGTTGTGGGATTGTAACATTGAGTTGTTCTTAATTGAGTTCTTATCCATTGTAGAGAACAACTATTGTTGTATTCATGCTTAATTTGTGAGATCACTTTGTAATATACTTGTACACCGAGAGGAGTGTGTGGTGAGAGTCGAGGTCGAATCCAAGAGGAGTGGCATCGGTTGATGAACCTAGGGAGAGGTTGTATCCGAGTACTTGAGGAGGAGGACACAGGTTAGGCCAACACTTAGAGGGTGTGAAGTGTATTTGCAAGTGTGTGAGTTGTAGAGTTTTCGGTGAACTAGAAAACCGTATTGTGAGGTGTAAATGTTGTTCGGGTAAGCGTAGAAAACCCAGTTGTGATAGTGGATTTTTCCCCATGAGTGGGGAGTGGAGACGTAGGACGGAAGGTCCGAACTCCGTGATCATATTGTATGTTTGCATTGTTTATTTGCACACTATCACTCTTGTTTTATTTATGTTTATTTCACCCTTGTGTTAATTGGTATATCCTTGCATATATCTCATAGTATATCTCATTGCTAGGATATATCTCTTTATTCATATTGCTTATCCTAGCTCATATATCTTGTTGTATTTCATACTTGCTAGGATAACTTGTTATTAGTTTTAATTGGCATAAAATCAGTTTAGATTAGCATAAGACCCTAATCACCCCCCCTTAGGTCTAACAATTGGTATCTGAGCTTGATGCTCTTTGATTTAAGGACTAATCGCCTTGAGTTAAAGATCCAAGTTATCTTATTTGTGCTAATCTAGTTATGATTACATTTGTGCTTGCATATAATCACATATATATCATGAGTATGAATATATTTCGTTTAGGCTGTAATCCAAATATTGCTCCAAAATATAGAAATTTCTCTTATGCTCAATGGTGCTCTAAATTTAAAATATTTGTTGAATCTAGAAATATTGACTTATGGGAAGTTATTGATTGTGCTTATATTGTGCCTACATTGGTGATATCCAAGTGGAGCAATCATGATAAGAAAATGTTTACAATGAACAAGTTAATGTTAGAACTCTTGCATAATGCTTTTGAACCATGTATTTCTAAAGAACTTGCTCATTTTGATAGTGCTTACACGATTTGAAAACTTTTTGCAGCACATCAAGGAGATTTGGAGGAGATTCGACGCATTGTGGCGGAATCGACTTCAAGTAATAGTGGAGCATCATGCACACGTTCACTAGGGGATAACCCTAGTGTGGAAAGCGATTCGGAATACGATAGTGATATATCCATCAATGAACCCGCTTGTGCATATGATAGATTAATCCATTCCTACACTAAGTTGCATAATAATTTTACAGATTTGAAAAGCAAGTATGTTAATTTGAAATTCGATCATGAGTTGCTAGGTTCCAAATTTGATGTCATTACAAAAGAAAATATTGCGCTTAAAGAAAACAATGATATGTTAAATTTGGAAAATAAAAAATTAACCTCATCCATCACTAGCTTATCTCATGTTAAAAATAATACCATGTTATAAGTAGAGAACATACAAAATGATACTGCTTCTTTCATAAATGACTATTTATGTTCTGCTTCTAATGTTAATGCATATGTGCCTAATGATGAGTTGAATGATGTTAAAAATCGTATTACCTCTTTAGATTCAACTCTTAATTCATGCATTTTTAACCATAAGAAACTTATGGACTTGTGTTCAAAGTCCCGTGTTGACACTTCTAAATCAAACACATATTATGCACACTTGTATAGCAAAGTTTACAAATGCTCTATTTACGGTCGTAAAGGCCACCTTGCTAAATTTTGCTATGATGCACACAAACCTAAGATTGCTAATACTCCATGTGCATCTCATAAGGTTTCTTCTTCATCACATGTACACACACATGCACCCATTGTTCATCATAAGCATGCTAATGTGTATCATTATGATTTTTGTGGTAGAGTTGGCCACTTAGCTAAGTTTTATTTTGATTTGTGAAAAATTTCTAAATCGTAAAATATTTTAAGTAGACCAACATTATTTCAAAATATTTTACATTTGCAAAATAATCTTAAAAGACCATCTATGTTTGCAAATGTTACTCGTGCACGAGCTAATGGTCCATAATCTTAAAAGACCATCTATGTTTGCAAATGTTACTCGTGCACGAGCTAATGGTCCACAAAAATAAATGGATCTCTTTCATTGCACAAATTGTAATCGGAAGGGTCATTTGAGTGATTATTGCTTTGACCGTTTTAGTGCAAAACATATACCCAAACGGGTTCATAAGCCTAGGGCTTTGAGCTTAAATGATAGGGGTCATGTACCTAAACCTTTTGGTACCAAGAATACATAGGTACCAAAACAAATTTGATTTTAAACCAGGAATTTTAGTGTTTTTATTTTTCTTTTTTCTTGGTTTTGAAAAATAATACTTTAAACTTTTGAACACGAAAACAATTTTTTTCATTGATCAAATTCTTTTGTTTTCATGATTATTGGTTTTGTTTTGATGATAGGTTTGAGTTTATATAACCCTCCGGGTTTATTCCCAAATCTTGTTTGCCGGGTGCTAAAAATATTTATATGGGTTGATACTAGTTCAAGAGCTAGATATAGTTGCCTCTCTTGATTTTTGAAAATCAATGATGATTTGGTTTTATATTTTTAAAGATGATTTTTTCCATAGTTCATGATTCTTGTATGTTTTGTAATCTTATTTTTGAATTTCCATAGTTCATGATTCTTGTATGTTTTGTAATCTTATTTTTGAACTATGAAAATTTTGTTTTGATTTATTCTTTTGAATTCATTATATAGCACAAAGGTAATCTTATTTTTGAACTATGAAAATTTTGTTTTGATTTATTCTTTTGAATTCATTATATAGCACAAAAAAATTTCAAATATGCTTTATAATATATTCTATGAGTGGTTTGATCAAGTCCTATAAATAAAGTTTTTTATTGATCAAACATTGTTTTTGGATTTACACTTTGTTTTATGATTTCATTTGGTTGATTTGAAAACTTTTTGCGTGATTCTCATGTTCTATCTTTTGATTTCATAAATCTATTTTTATACACTATGTTTTTAAAATTGTGTAATTAGACACTTCCTTCTTATTAATATATGTATATGTGTTCTCATTATCTTTTTTATATGTGAGTTATGTTTAGCATGTTTTTAATCTATGCTTTCTCACATATGTATGCCTTAGTATTCATTTCATACATTCATGAGGCATTTTGATAGGGGGAGCAATCCCTATATCTTTCTATATGTTATACTCACTCATGCTTATAGGTAGGGAGAGCTTTCGCTCTCTTTCATCTATATGGTTTTCCCCTTTTTGATGTTATCAAAGGGGGAGAAATATTGCGAGTATATTCTTTCCTTGTAATGCATGATAATTATAATATTGTATATTCATTTTCCTTCAAGCATATATCCTTTTTATAAATTGTTTGTCATCAACAAAAAGGGGGAGATTGTTGGCCTCTTTATTTTGATGATGTTTAATAAACAATTTACCACTAATGTTGTTTGTCTAGTATTCGTGTATTCTTATTTATTGTAGACAAACAATATATTGGAGGATGGATGCATTGCGCTTCAACGATCAAATCCAATGGAGGTTGGCGGAATTGTGGAGTGAAGCCTATGCAATTCAAATTGAAGATCCAAATTTTAGCTTTATTCTCAAGTGTACCAAGTTGAGCTACATCGAAGATCTATCAAGTTTGGGTATATTTAGTTTAGGTTTTATATTATGTGTGTTAGTACTTTAAGCTCAATCATACACACACACATATTTGGTTTTTATATATATAGTTATATATATACACAAGTTTTGGTTTATGGACTTAACAATCATTGTATACATATTTCATTAAGTCTATAAAATCATTTCATAGGGTTTTAAAATATTGTTTATATCAAAACATCAAATTTTATGTATATCACATTTTCATGTTTTGGACACACTTGCAAAATACATGAGTTTTTACAAATGAAAAATTTAATTTGAAAAATTATTTTTCTAATATGTTCAATTTCATGTTTATAAATGTTTTCCAAAGTTTTATCAATTTTAGAATTAGTTTGTTATGTTTATTTAAATTTACAAAATCAAATTTTTAATAAGCTCATGTTCGTGCACATGTTCATGCATGTTTTTGCAAAACAGATAAGTTTTCAAAATTAGGAAATACGATTTAAAAAAATTCTTCGTTTACATATTTATCATCATATATACAAACATTTCCCCAAGTTTTACTAATTTTGGAGTTGTTTTGTTATTTTCAATTGAATTTACAAAACCGCGTTTTCGGCAGTTTTTTTCAGAAACTGTATATCTGTGTTAAAATATTTTATTTCTCTCAACTCAGAAGTGATATTTTATAAATTCTTTCTCTAACATGTTTATCTACATGTCTAAAACATTTCCTTAAAAGTTCAAGATTTTTGGAGTTGATTTACTATTTTTAATTAATTTTACAAAGTCAGATACGTAAAATTCCAGAATCTGTCAAAAACAGAAACTGTTCGTGAACAGTACGGTCGACCACGCTACAGTACAGTCGACCACCATTACTGTAGTAGCCAACTATTGTACAGTAACGGTAACATTTGTTTTTCTGTTTTCTAGTGGGTTTTTGAGGTTTTTTGAGTTGTTTTCTTCAAGCCTATATATACCCCTTTGCCATAACTATTTTCTACAACTAATGGAATGTTTTAAACAAGTTTAAAAGAGTTTTTAATAAGGGTTTAAGTTTAGTTTAAAGTATGTTTGGTTTGTGAAGATTGTTTTACAAGTGGAGGAGATCATCTACATTGGTTGAGCTTCATCTTAATCCATCTCTCCATCTTGTTTTTCAGAGAAGAATTTCTAAACTCATATCCAGCTTTACATTTCAATATTTGTTTGATTATCATTCTTTAAAGCTAGTTTTTATATTGATTTTAGTTGATTTGATTTTACTTATTGTTTACACACACCCACTTGAGCTTATTGTATTTACATTCATAGTATAATTGAGTTCTCATCCATTGTAACATTGACTTGTGCTTAATTGAGTTCTCATCCATTGTAGAGAACAACTATTGTTGTATTCATGTTTAATTTGTAAGGTCACTTTGTAATACACTTGTACAACGAGAAGAGTGTGTGGTGAGAGTCGGGGTCGAATCCAAAAGGAGTGGCGTCGGTTGACGAACCTAGGAAGAGGTTGTACCTGAGCACTTGAGGAGGAGGATACGGACTAGGCCAACACTTAGAGAGTGTGAAGTGTATTTGCAAGTGTGTGAGTTGTAGAGTTTTTATGTAAAACCCCGAAAATTTGAATACTTTATGATAAATATTAATAAATATGTTATACATTTATAAATAACTAGTTTAGATGCACGTGCAACGCACGTGGTTGAATATCATGATTATTTAAATTGATAAAAATAGAATAATAATAAAAAATATTTTTTTTTGTGGGATTGATCACCAACTTAATAATCTCTCTCAAATAAAATATTGTTATTGTTTTCTTTAACCTAGACTGTGGCCGCGTGATCTACTATTTATGAGTTATAAATATGTTGATCTAATACGACATCTCTGTTTATTAGTGTTTTAAAATCTTTAAAATATGGGTGATCATTCAATTCACAAAGGAATATTGCATATGTATTTACTTGCAATAGTACATTAAACTTTTAGTTATGGTTTGACTCATATTCACATTAACTTTTAGTTGTGGTCTCACTTATATTCAGATTACCTAATATTCTCATTCAATTTTACAGCTCATTCTCTGAACCATAGAAGTAAAACTGAAAGTATGAAAAATTATTTTCTTATGAAATTAGAGCAGTGAGATTATGATATATTTCGCTATGTGCTCTAAATATAAAAAAATTTTATGCAATGTTTCTATCAAATCTTTCACCAAACGATGTGAATAAAAAAATACTATTATAACTCACTTATCTAGGGCAATTGTATTGTATATATGATATATAACTCATCAGGAATATCCATACCTGCTAAGTAGATTTTGTTGTTGTGAGAGCAAAATGTTAGGGTCTCGTATTCAAACTTTTTAGCTCTATAAAAGATATAAAAATTTAGAGTGCATAGTTTATATATTATAAAGAACATATTGGTTCATAAAGAATTTTACCTAATAACGATATTATTATAACGATATTACTATTCAATATTAAATCAATTTTATTATATAAAATTATATAACCCTTTTTAATAAATTATAAAGTATATCTATGGAAACCTCGATGCTTATGGCCAGTAGTTGGGCTCCATAAAATAGGTTAATTTTACATTGTAGTTTGCTATTGATAGTACTATTGGTAATATCATTATCTTTTATCTTTATCTTATTATTCACGCATTTTTAATGTAAGTCATCTTTTGCTAATCACTCAATTGGCTATATTTAGTTTTTATAATCTCAGAGGTTAAAATATTCTTTTCTATTTATAAAGTATTGACATTGTTTTCTTAAAAAATATATTTATATCGTAGCAATAATATATATTTTAATTCAATTCAAACATTAGCGTGAAGCCATTTAGAGTGAGGTCCTTTCTACGCTAGAATGGTGATAGTGATTACACAATCCAAAAGTCAAAAGGAAGAAATTTCTATAAAAAAGTAATTTAATATGTCAAATTAACAACTAATTTTTAAAATATATATGGACAATGTAGATAGCTATAGAGAGGAAGGTATACATCTTCATGAAAATTTCATAGTGAGTGACTAACTATAATCATCATAACTTAAGCACGAATAATTATTATTTAGTTACTAATTTGGTACGCATAACTATGAAATAAATCTTAAGAAAAAATAGGAATTGAGATTGTATTATCATGCAGGTAAATAAGTAAATGTTATTAGAGTTCCTCTTTATATTAAATTTAAAAATAATAATTAAAATTATTAAGCGCCAAATATTAGCTCATGTGAGAAAGTAAAGTAATCTATGATCTATATACATATATAGTCAATCAATTAAACGTATTTAAATTACGGTGACCACAGTCAAAATTATATGGTGGGTTCACATTAAATATAATTTATAAAAAATAGTACATTAAAGTCAAAAATCATTTAAACCACTATATAGATTGCCTAAAATTTTTTGCATATATAAACTATACTGCCTAGGAATAGTGACGAGTGACCTAATACATCTTAAGAACGACTTACTTTTCAATATCATTGTTAATTGATGTATCTATGCATTACATTGACAATACAATAAAAATTTATAAAACTATAAAAGAAACACCTCAAAAGTTTAAAAAATTTTAAGGGTGTTTTATTCATTACTTTAAATTTTAAGGGTGTTTTAGAAACTTACAGGGGCGGTCCATAGGCGTATTTTAGCAGGCGATTTCATCGCCGCTAAATTGCGCTCCCGCCGTGATTTGGATGGCAAAAAAAAAGAGAAATTATGGAAAAAAAAATCCTAGTTTCTGGATTTAGTGCATCAAAATCGAGTTCGGAGCTTGCTGATCACTTCGATGATGGAGCTTTTGATGATGAGGAAATTTTCGTGAATTCAATGGGGTCAACGGGGCCAAAAGGGGAGAAGAAAAAGAGGTTAATGGCTGATATCTTGAAGGATTCTAATTCTGAGCATCGCCAGATCCAGATCTCTTCTCAGGATCGCGTTGTTCTTGGTCATCTTCAGGGTGAGTCTTCATGCTCTAATCCTGGTGTAGATAATTCCAGGGATTCTGGGAAAATTTCTTGGGCTGATGAAGTTGATTTCGTTGTTGCTTCCCCTCACCAACAACTAAATCGAAAATTAGCTGGATCCTCAGTAGTTAATTTGCAAAATTTGAACTCGGTTCTTGATTCTGATACGGTTTTGGAATCAGTTACAAATCCTGCTAATCCTGCTAATATAAGGCCAATTTTGGAATCAATTACTAATCCTTTGGATTCTTTCAAGAAGAATATTAGTAGTAATGCAAATGCTCAGTTCTTGAACTCTGTTCTTGAGTCAGACTCAGTTCCATCAAAATTGAATGGGATTGCTAATCCTGCTAATTCGAGCCCTATCTTGGAATCAGTTACAAATTCATTGGATTCTTTAAAAATGAATGTAGTTAAGGATGTTAATCCCCCTCCAGTGGTTCAATCTGATCCTGTTAAGAAGAGCTGGGCAAGTTTATTTGCTGATAACAGGAAAGCTGGATGTGGTTTGAATCTGAATTATGTTACCCCTACAAATAATGATTTTGTGGAATTTAATGAAGATGAATGGAATGAAGGAAATTCTAACTGGCAGTTCTCCTTAATTGGTCATGTGATGGGTTTAAACATAAAGTTCAAAGCTATGGAGAATTTTGCAAGCAAAGTTTGGGCAAACTGGTCTGTTCCTGAAATATGTCTGCTTAAACCAGGCTTATTTTTGTTCAAATTCAAAAACAAAGTGGAAATGGATGACATTCTTGTTAATGGCCCATGGTTCTTTGGATCAAGACCTCTTCTATTGAAGGCTTGGACTAATGATGAGGATATTGAAAAGATTAAAGATAATGTTTACCCTCTATGGATACAACTTCCTGGACTCAGACTCAACTTATGGAGCTCAAATGCTATCAGCAAAATAGTCAGTCAAATTGGGAAACCAATCACTACAGATAAGTTGACGGCAAATAAGCAAAGGCTTGCTTATGCTAGGGTCTTAGTTGAAGTTCACATGCCTTCGCCTCTCCCTGATGAGATTCCTATTCATGGTCCAAATGGGAAATTTTTTAATCAAAGAGTGATTTATGAGTTAAAGCCTAAATGGTGCAATTGTTGTAAAACAATAGGCCATGACACCTTTTACTGCAAGAAAAATCCCAGATCTCAAAAATGGGTTCCAAAGCAAAAGTTAGTAGCTCAAGTTTCAGGAAATCTGGGTGTAGAAAAGAAAATTGCCTCTGGATATGATAATGCTCAGAAAGTTGTCCAAAGCCAAAGTGCAGATATGCCTGTAAATATTGAGGATCAAAATGTGCAGGATGAAACAGGTGTAGCATCACTGAATGCTGTACATAATTCTGTGCATGATGTTCTGATGGATGTGCATAATTCTGTGCAAGTTATACAGAATGTTGTGCATCTTTCAACACAGGTTCAGGATGATGTGCATCAAGTCCAACAGCAAAAACCTGTAGCCAACAAGGATTTTCACTTGCTGCAAAAAGGGAAAAATATAGTTACAAAGGAATCAAGCCCTGTGCATGTTGTGCAGGTTCAGGAACTAAATACTGAGTGGAATAAGGTTGGTTCCCAGCAAATGAGAGAAGAAATTATTAGAGAAGCAAATTCTTGGACCCCAATTAAGAGAAGGGCTATGAAGGAAAATATACCTACAAATTTTTTCTCTTTGTTGATGAATTTGGATAAGGTACAGGATCCCTCTTCAAGGGGTGGGGGTTCTACTAACCTATGAACCTATCTTTTTGGAATGTAAGGGGGTTAAATAAATCCCCTAAGCAACTTTTGGTTAAACAATACCTAAAGCAATATCATCTATCTTTCCTTGCTCTGCTAGAAACCAAGATTAAAGAGGGAAACATCCAATCTGCTGCTATGAGGATGGCTAATAACTGGAAGTGGTTTTCTAATGCTAATAGTACTGATAAGGCTAGGATTTTGATCTTATGGGACCCTAATATTCTGGACATCCATATTTGCAGTTTTACTGAGCAGCATATTATCTGTGCTGTTAATTCTGTAGATGGAAGATTAAAATGTATTATCTCTGCAGTTTATGGATACAATCACCATGAAGCCAGGAAATCTTTGTGGTCAGATTTATTTCAGATTCAACAATCTCAGGGAGCAATACCCTGGCTACTATCAGGTGATTTTAATGCTGTAACAAACAATGATGAGAAATTAGGTGGTGCAATGCTAACTGATACTGATACTAGAGATTTCAATATTTTTATTGAAGACTGTCAGATTACCCACCTCAAAACAATTGGATGTTTTTATACCTGGAACAATAAACAGGAAGCTGCCACTAGAGTCTGGAGTAGACTTGACAGGACTTTAGTTAATGAAGCA
>NC_033794.1:38939202-39016400 GCF_001876935.1 Asparagus officinalis
AAATATCGTTTATCTGAATTTAGATGTCTTATGCTTCGTTTTAAAGTTTTGTGCATGATTGAAGGTTTATATATGATTTCTTGTGCAAATAATCATGCTTGTTAGGTTCTGCTGAAAATCTGCTGCACATATACTTTTGAGCTAGAAATTTGAAATAACAAATGAAATCCAAATATATGATTTCTTGTGCAAATAATCATGCTTGTTAGGTTCTGCTGAAAATCTGCTGCACATATACTTTTGAGCTAGAAATTTGAAATAACAAATGAAATCCAAATTGAACGAAACTAATGCCAATTGAAAGATATGTGAATCTAGTTTTCAAAACAGAAAACCATACCTAAAGATAGTTTTCCTAGAGAAAGATATACTCATTTTACTGATGATATATCCTGCAGAAAATCTGCTGCACATATAAAATGTTTGACTGGAAATTTGAAATATCATATGAACTCCAAACTGAGCCAAATTAGTGTCAAATGATATCTATGTGAGTCTAGTTTCCAAAACGAAAAACTATTCTTAAAAAGAGTTTGTCCAGAGAAAGATATTCTCATTTTACTAATGCTATGTTCTGCAGAAAACTGCAGATGTGCTGATTTGAGTCGACTCATCGGAGTTTTTCCTATTTCGTTTGTATTTCTGCTTGATCAACTACTATGCTTATACTTTCATACAGTGTTCATATATGATCGAGGGTTCTATTGAACTTTTGTTGAACATGAGTAGTTGCCTTGTTTATCGAGTATTAAATTGTAGTATTCATGTTTTCATCTACACATATGAGATGACTTTTCTGACACAAGCTTAGATCTGTACCGTGAGGCATGCACAAGAGTAGAATATGTATACCTTTACTACTAGTATTCCATGGTTTATATATACAGTCCTCGTGTTGGACTATAATCCATTGAAGTCCTCGTGTTGGACTATAATCCATTGAAGTCCTCGTGTTGGACTATAATCCATTGAAGTCCTCGTGTTGGACTATAATCCACTAAAGTCCTCGTGTTGGACTATAATCCATTTCAGTCATCGTGTTGGACATTTACATATTTGACCACGTCTTGGACATTTGTTAAGCTATGAGTATGACACTTATCTAAATCAGGACATGACATGATTACATGAGATTTGGACATGATAGCTACCTAGGCTGTACATGACACTTATGTAATTTTGACCTTTGACACTTATTTGGTTATGACATGACACAGTATTTAAGTTTTGAGATGGGTTGTATTTCTCTTTATTATTGTTCCTGTATTAGATTTTGGGTTTGGTGTTTAGGGATTTACAATTTGAGATACAAGGTATATACATGAGGGTTTCCTTGTTTGGATTATTTCGCTCGACGTACCTATGCTCGTGTTGTAAATCTCTAAATACTAAAATCCTCTTTTGTTAGGATCTATGATTTTAGAATATTATGTATTCACTGTATTTTCATATACAACGAGCCCTATCCTTTGGGGTTGGTTGTGATGATGCTCGCTAGCGCTTTGACGCTCGTTGTCCCTCCCCCTTTCAGGTAACGAGCCAGGAGCCCAGAGAGTCGCAGGTTGATGGCGACGCATTTTAGTTTTAGCCGTCTATTTAGTTATATTTTCTTTTGAGCTCCACTGTAGACTTTTGTGTAGACATGTGAGAGTTTTATTCTAGAAATTTTAAAGGCTGTGTGCCTTATTTCCCTTTGTCAGACATTTTGTATTTGAGACTTGTTGAGGACTCCAGTTCATTTATTTCAGACATTTACTTGTATTCCAGTATATTAGATAATGAAATATTAAATCTCTATTATTTCATCAGTTATATATATATATATATATATATATATATATATATATATATATGTATATTTGCTATCTCATTTACTGTGATACTTAAGTTCTCCTTTTGATATTATAAATATCGAAACGAGGATGTGGTCGAGGTAAAACTCGAACCTGGAGAGCTGGGCATACAGAGCCGAGCCGCAGCAGGCTCCACAGTACTTGATCGACTTCATGACACCATTAGCAGCAAGATCTTATAACACTTGAGGAGCAATAAGGGTATAAGAAGATTTATTGAACGTCGACTTAATACCAAGCAGAAGTTAGATGATTTCAGCATTGAGGACATCGCTGGAGAATCGCAACAACATCCAGATTTTTGACAGGGTAGCGATTATCACCAATTTGGGAGAATTTTTGTCACTACTTCAAGAAGAAGTTAGAGCTAGTCTAAGTGAAGCAGGGAGATATACCCATAGTGAAGGAAGAAATCAAAACCAGAATAGTAATAATGACAATGGCAAAAGAACTATTACGGAATCTAGAGAATCCTAGCAGCGGAAGAAAAATTTTACCCAGCAACAAGTACAATATAAGAAAGGAGCACGATGTGATTCGAGAGCGCCGAAGTAACTCAAAGTACGGAGTACATGTTAAAATCACAACAAGATCAAACAAAAACGGAAGACTTGTCACAGTCGACGGTCTCAGAGTCGCAATTTCGATCAACAGCGGGGAAATAAAGGCACTGCTTGTTACTCCGAGGATTTAGGGACCAGCAGGACAGATTTACATTACCCAGGAGATTCTTGAAGGACAAATGGTCCCATATATGTTGCATCGCCGGCAGAGTTTATTCAGCAATACCGCGTGATTAGGGTACGGGTGGAGCTTTCTTCGTGATTTCTTTTTCAGCTCGGATCTAATTTAATTTAGAAATTCGGTTATCTTTCATACCTCCGTGGGTAGGCTTCAACTTGTAGCACATTCTTTAGATATCCCGTTATTAGTATCTACTCCTCTAGGGGAGGTGTCCACTCTATCTATAGGAGATATGTCATCAGATTAGATGAGTCAGAGTTTGTTGTCGATTTGATAGCGTTGTATATGTCCGGGTTCGATGTTATCCTTGGTAAGGTTTGGTTATCCTCCTACCAGGCTAGTATTGACTGCTTTGTAAAGACAGTCAATTTGTGAGCGTCCGATGGGTCCGAGATTTATTGTAGCAACCTCTCAGGGCTACCATTTTGCGGAGTTGTTTCTGGCGTACATCGAGGAGGCAATGCGACGGGATCTGAGTATTGATTTATTAGAGACTAGAGTTGTCTCAGAGTACCAGGATGTCTTTCAGGACATACCTGAGTTACCTCTTGTGTGAGAGGTCGAGTTTTGTATTGAGTTACAGTCGGACACAGCCCCAATATCCCGCGCACCCTATCGTATGGCACCAGCTGAGATGAGAGAGCTTCAGACCCAATTGGACGAGTTGTTAGCTCAGGGTTTTATTTGTAGGAGTTATTTCTCCGTGGGGCGCACCGGTCCTCTTCGTGAAGAAGAAGGATGGTAATATGAGATTGTGTATTGATCATAGAGAGCTGAACAAAGTCACTATCCGAAATAGGTACTCTTTACCTAGGATTGATGACTTGTTCAACCAGTTGCAGAGAATGTAGTATTTCTCGAAGTTTGATCTTCGTTCTGGTTATCGTAGTTGCGGATTTGGGAGATGGATTTTCCCAAAGAAGTTTTCCTAATTTTATGTGAATCTTTAGATTTTCTAGTTAGGTCATTTGGGTTGACTAATGCACCGTGGTATTCATGAATGTGATGAACCGAGTTTTTCCGTCCCTTCATGGGCCAGTTTGATATTCTCATATTTTCGAGATCGGAGGCAGCACACGAGTAGCATTGTAGACTCTTCAGGAGCATCAGTTATATGCCAAGTTCAGTAAATGCGGGTTTTGGTTTTCAGAAGTCAGATTGGTTAGCCACAACAACAGAAAAGAGGGCATAGCAGTGAATCCGGCTAAGTTTACAGCAATTGTTGATTTGGAACCGCTAAAGACGGTGATAGAGATTCGAAACTTCTTGGGTTTAACCGGTTATTATGGGGAGTTCATCCAGGACTTCTCGAAGATTTCGACGCCTCTAACACGCCTTACGAAGAAGGGTGTACAGTTCATTTGGAGCACGGTGTGCCAGAAAGCCTTGATACCTTGAAGGCTAAGTTGACTACAGCGCCGGTTTTGACTATTCCGAGCAACGATAGAACATACGATGTTTACACAGAGGCATAATTGGCAGATTTAGGAGGCGTCTTGATGCAGACTCAAAGGGTAGAAGCATGTATTTAGAGTGCACGAGCAGAACTACCCCACTCATGATTTGGAGTTAACAGCGGTAGTACTTACATTGGAGTCACGAGACATTACTTGTATGGAGCACAACTTGAATTGTTCACTGACCACCATAGTTTAAGTATCTTCTCTCCCAGAAGGAAACTCAACCAGAGGCAGCAGCGGTGGATTGACTTTATTGAGAACTATGAATTCGCGATTCAGTATATCCAGGAACAACTAAGATGTACAAAGACCTAAAGAGACAATTTTGGTGGAGTGATAGGCATAGGAAGATTTCAGAGTATGTAGCTAAGTGTCTTACCTGTCAACAAGTGAAGGAGTAACATCAGAGACCGACAATAACACTTCAGTCCTTACCCATTTCGAAAATGAAAGTGGGCGGATATTTTTATGGACTATATTGTAGGGTTGCCGAAGTCAAAGAAAGAAAATGATTCTTTTTGGGTGATAATAGAAAGACTAACGAAGTCAGCACATTTTATTCCAGTGAAGACTAACTGTACAGCTAAGACGTATGCGAGGATATTTGTTCGGAAGATAATTCGACTTCATGGAGTTCCAGATATGATGGTATCGGATCGAGGTTCAGTGTTCATTTCGTATTTTTGGAAGGGTTTCCAGGATTCGTTTGGCAACAGATTTATCTTACAGTAGTGTATTCCACCCACAGACGGATGATAAGACGGAGAGAGTAAATCAGATGTTGGAGGACATATTGCGGGCTAGTGTCATTTACTTTCAAGGCAGCTGGGAGGATCATATTTCACTGATAGAGTTCGCTTATAACAACAATTATCAAGCGACAATTGGTATAGCCCTGTATGAAGCATCGTAGGGAGGCCTTACAGATCGCCTATATGTTGGGTAGAACCGGATGATAGTTTAATGCTTGGACCAGAGCTTATGGGACAAAAAAAAAACCTTGATCAAAGAATAGATTCTATCCACTCAGAGAAGGCAAAAGAGCCATACAGATAAGAGATGAAGACCTTTGGAGTTTCAGATTTGAAGAATTAGTTATGCTAAAAGTATCATCTATGAAAGACGTTCAGCCATACAGACTGTGACGCCCCTGGGTTCACACAAGGCTGCAGTCCGAGGTGAAAGCAGAAATGTCAAACCTGCCATGCACCACACCGTGCAATAACATGTTTCACCATCACATTTACTATCTCTCTAGTGGAATCAACAACAGGTGTAGTACAAAGCAAGTAAAAGATTATACAAGAATCAACTGATGAAATAATAGAGATTTAATATTTCATTATCTAATATACTGGAATACAAGTAAATGTCTGAAATAAATGAACTGGAGTCCTCAACAAGTCTCAAATACAAAATGTCTGACAAAGGGAAATAAGGCACACAGCCTTTAAAATTTCTAGAATAAAACTCTCACATGTCTACACAAAAGTCTACAGTGGAGCTCAAAAGAAAATATAACTAAATAGACGGCTAAAACTAAAATGCGTCGCCATCAACCTGCGACTCTCCGGGCCCCTGGCTCGTTACCTGAAAGGGGGAGGGACAACGAGCGTCAAAGCGCTAGCGAGCATCATCACAACCAACCCCAAAGGATAGGGCTCGTTGTATATGAAAATACAGTGAATACATAATATTCTAAAATCATAGATCCTAACAAAAGAGGATTTTAGTATTTAGAGATTTACAACACGAGCATAGGTACGTCGAGCGAAATAATCCAAACAAGGAAACCCTCATGTATATACCTTGTATCTCAAATTGTAAATCCCTAAACACCAAACCCAAAATCTAATACAGGAACAATAATAAAGAGAAATACAACCCATCTCAAAAATTAAATACTGTGTCATGTCATAACCAAATAAGTGTCAAAGGTCAAAATTGCATAAGTGTCATGTACAGCCTAGGTAGCTATCATGTCCAAATCTCATGTAATCATGTCATGTCCTGATTTAGATAAGTGTCATACTCATAGCTTAACAAATGTCCAAGACGTGGTCAAATATGTAAATGTCCAACACGTTAGTCATTATAATATAACAGTACAAGATTGAGAAACTCTCTCAAAAATAACAAACAAGAGCAAAACTCAAGAAAACATTTACGTAATCTATCAATTTATTTCAAATCAGCACATCTGCAGTTTTCTGCAGAACATATCATTAGTAAATTGGGAATATCTTTCTCTGAACAAACTCCTTTTAATAATAGTTTTTCGTTTTGGAAACTAGACTCACATAGATATCATTTGACACTAATTTGGCTCGGTTTGGAGTTCATATGATATTTCAAATTTCCAGTCAAACATTTTATATGTGCAGCAGATTTTCTGCAGGATATATCATCAGTAAAATGAGTATATCTTTCTCTAGGAAAACTACCTTTAGGTATGGTTTTCTGTTTTAAAAACTAGATTCACATATCTTTCAATTGGCATTAGTTTCTTTCAATTTGGATTTTATTTGTTATTTCAAATTTCTAGCTAAAAAGTATATGTGCAGCAGATTTTCAGCAGAACATAACAAGCATGATTATTTGCACAAGAAATCATATGTAAACCTTCAATCATGTACAAAACTTTAAAACGAAGCATAAGACATCTAAATTCAGATAAATGATATTTTAAATTATTTTCAGATCTTAAAACACTTCTATAAATTCGTGCTTAATCTCTTTAACATGAAAAGACCTAGTCTTCATACATATATACAAAAGATCCAATTTTTATACACAAATTAATTGATTAGTCTCTATAAAACTCATTAAAAACTCTTCAAAAATATTTTAAAAAAACTTGGAGGGGGATTAGTAGAGATGATACTCGCCTGGGGTTGAAGGAAAAACTTGTTAGAAGCAACGTCGAAGGAGATCTCCACTCCAAAAGCCAAAAAAATCAACAAAAACCCAACTTGAAAGCCTCCAATCCTCTCCATCCATCAGATCTAATAGCGTACCGACTCCGGGATTCCGGGACGGGGCGTTACAAATGGTATCAGAGCAAAACCAACCGGAATTGTGAGAGCTAAGTGCTATGCGGCGCAAAGTGCTACGTCGAGAGGGCGGGAGCCACCTCTTGAGGCTATAGGAGCCACCTGTAGAATCTCACACGGATGGTACGGTCTTGGATGATATGATTTGGCACAACGAGGACGTTGCGAGTTTAAGTGGGGGAGATTGTAATACCCCAACCCTTGAGAGGGTGATGTGATTAGTATTGATAGATTTGATTGGAATACTCATACTATCAAGATGCATCTTCTTTTCGGGAACCCAGCTCTTAGAAACTCCAAAGTTAAGCGTGCTTGGCCTAAAGAAATTCTAAGATGGGTGACCCCCTGGGAAGTTTTCCAGGGAGCGCGTGAGTGAGGACAAAACGTGCTGAAAAGACATGTGGTGGTTTGTGAGGCCAGTCCATCAGATCTAATAGCGTACCGACTCCGGGATTCCGGGGCGGGGCGTTACATTTTAGTGAACCAGAAAACCATATTATGAGGTGTAAACGTTGTTCGGGTAAGCGTAGAAAACCCGGTTGTGATAGTGTATTTCTCCCCGGGAGTGGGGAGCGAAGACGTAGGATGGAAGGTCCGAACTCCGTGATCATATTGTGTGTTTGCATTGTTTATTTGCACACTATCACTTTTATTTTGTTTATGTTTATTTCACCCTTTTGTTAATTTGTATATCCTTGCATATATCTCATAGCTAGGATATATCTCTTTATTCATATTGTTTATCCTAACTCATATATCTTGTTATATTTCATACTTACTAGGATAACTTGTTATTAGTTTTAATTGGCATAAAATTAAATTAGATTAGCATAAGACCCTAATCACCCCCCCTCGCCCTCTAGGGTCTAACATGGGCGAACCCTTCCCGTTAAATGGCGTGAAATTAATCAAGTTGAACTTCACCGGGTATGCTATTGAATCCCACTCTCTTAGGTAAGGATACGGAATACCGGTCATTTTCACCTCTCGAGCAGACATTAGAGCGTTGAATTGGCTCTTGAGTTCTTTCATTTTCTAATCCTCGCTCAAATCAGGCCTTGGACGATTCTTAAAAGGAACAACGGGGCTACCCCTAGTGTTGTCATCTTCAATAGGACCACCCCCAGCGTTGTTGTTTTTAGTAGGACCACCCTTAGCATTTTGGTCAACGGGAGGGTCATCTGCATTGATGTTGATGCGGCATAAACATATACCAAAAATGTTGCAAGTGCACAACCGTGTCAAGTTATAGTATAAAAAGTTATCGATCCCACGAGGAAGGTGTTTTGTAGGAGAAAATATAAATTGATTCTTATGTTGTGTGCGTGACAAATAGGAGTGAAGAATAAGTGTGATTATGGAGAGATGGAGAGAATGAAAGTGATAGTGTGTAAATCGGCATAAAATGTAAGTGAAAGTGGATGTGACAAAGAATGAATGATTTTCACAAGGAAAGATGAATAAAATCAAGAATCAAAAAGGAGAATTAAGAATAAAAAGAAAATGTAAGAAATTAAAGATGGTAGATTCAATTAAAGATATGAGTAATCTAAAATTAAACCCACTTCTTTGAAAAGGGCGATTCCCTAGAGGGTTCTAGCCTAAAGGCGAATCAAAGAAAATAAAAATAAACAAAAAGAAAAACTAAACCCAAGAGGGTACTAGCCTCAAGGTGAATAGTGCAATAAATTAAAATCTAACTACAAAATAAATTACAAAATCTAAACTATAAAATAAATTGCAAGAATTAAATACAAGAAAATAAATATAATCTATAAGCATGAAATAAATTTAAGGTAAGAGGGTTCTAGCCTCTTGGCTATTTAACAAGAAAATAAAATCTAACTACAAGCATAGAAATAAATCGAAACTAATGAGCAATAAAAAAATAAAAGAGAAAAATAAAAGAAATACAAACCTACAAATAATTCTTTATCTCCATCTGCATCATCCAACAAAGAGAAGAAATATTTAAAGTGATAAAAAAATTATTTTATTAATTGTAACAAAAGTTACAAATTTGGAAAGCCTTCTCAATTTAGAGTGACCCTCCTCTCCAAATGGAGTTACAAAAATTTTTACACCCTCAACCCCTCACTCTCTACCCCTATTTATAGTAAACAACAATGAATGAGATGAAGACTTAAGCCCTAAGGAATCATTTTTAGCATTTGATTTTTTGGGCTTGGATTCTTGGGCCTTTTGCTTGTTTTCTTCATTAATTCAATGGGGTTTTGTTGAAAGAAGAGATCTTGGGCTTTATTCTTCATTAACCTTCAAATTCTTCTCATAATTACTTCTCTAGCGCAGAAATTCAGATTGTGCTTCTTTGTATGAATATTTGTTTATAATATGTTCTGATTTCAGAGATATCATAAATACAAAATTTATAGATCTCGTTCTCAGATTTCCAGAGAATATTTATTCAGTCAATTCCGAGTTGATACGAGAGAGATATGGTCAAAACACCAAACATTACCGAAATGTCCAGATTGCATGATTTGTTTCCTTTTTCACAAAACTTCTTCATTTGTTCCTTGATGGTATATTTATTTTTGTTGGGCTTTTGGCTTGATTTTTGGCACTACAAGAAATTACGTCTTTAACGAAGGGATTTCCCTTCGTTAAAGAGCTGAAAACCTTCGTTATTGTCTTTTAACGACGGGAAAAAATCCCTTCGTCACCCGTCGTTGAATCCCTCTTCGCTAAAGGGTCACGAAGGGATATACTACCCGTCGTTATAGAGTCTATAATGATGGAACATATTACCGTCATTAATATTTACGACGGTAATTATCACCGTCGTTACCATCAGTAACGGGGATATTTTCCCGTCGTTACCATCAGTGACGGGATATTTTCCCGTCGTTACCATTAGTTACGGGGATATTTTCCCGTCGTTACCATTAGTTACGGGGATTATTTTCCATCGTTGAAGACTAATTAATGACGGTTGGATACCGTCGTAAAAGTCCTCATAATGGGTAATTAGTAACCCATCAACGACGGTGTTTTCCCTTCGTTGATGAACAAAATACGGTTTATAAAACCGTCATTGTAGACTACAAATTTGTAATATACATTAATAATAAATTTTCATTCATAGGTAACTATCATATTATTCTCAACCAGACACTAAGATTCACAACAAAGACATATTAAAAATACCCAATAATGAATAAGAGGTAAAATAAAAATTCCATTCATTAATAACATCAATAAATAAAATTCCACCATCCTCAAATATTCAATACTAATAATAAGAGTTAATATCGTAATTGTTCCAAAGAAAAATACATGAAACTTTCTAAAACAAATTAAAATAAAAGTTTGGGGAAGACACATCTCTGACACCTCTAATCATCATCAAAAGAAGACTCGAGCTACCCTCTCCTAATCTTGCATGGATAGCCTAAAAAATTAAAAAAAAAATCACATAATTAAGAAATATCAATTAAGCAAATATTATCTTATTAAGTAGTCAATCATAAAAGTATATAAGAGATTTTACAAAAAATAATTACCTAGTCCTGCACATGTTCTCGAGTTTGAGGAGTCAATGAAGGTGATTGCCTAAAAAAAAGTTCTTGCATAGCTTTCACTTGTGACTCCAACTCAGACATCCTTTGTTGTTGTTGCTCCTGCTCATCTAAGCGTTGTTGAAGCATCTGGTTCTTTCTCTTTTCTTCTATAACCCGTGCTTCCAGATCAGATCGACTAGGGAGCGGTCCTCTCAAATCTTTCAAAGTAGTCCCGCCACCAAATACAATGATGTGACCATGAGATTGTTTCCCCCAGATTTTCTCAACTATCTCAATGTCAGAAAGTGAAGGGTTTGCTTGTTTGACTTGAACAATTTCATCCTATAAAAATTAAATTCGTATGTTAGTACTATATAATGCATCATTATCAAACTTAAACACATATTCTACTTACATATTTATCTTGATCCCCATTTTCTAGTGTTTCATTAGCTTTCTTTCGAGTTTCATGAAACATTTTTGCCACATCAGGTGGATTTCCTGACTTGCCACCCTTATTCAAATATTAAATACAAATGAGTACAACATCAAACTCAAAAACAAAGTAGTTATAAATAAATAGGAAATTAGTTTTGAATGTATACCAATTCCCACGCAATTTGTCTAAAGGATTTGCTGCCCGTGTGGTGGAGCATCTTTCGTTTGCCTCTGTTAAGTGTATTTTGTTGGCTTGCTTTCTATACATCAAGATTAAAAGATAATTTTAACAATCCAACAATATACATGAAAGAAATTAATTAATAAAATTAGGAGATTAATACCTGGAATTTTGAAGAAAAATAATGTTCCTTAACTAGCCAATCCCAGTCATCAACACTCACTTCTGTAGGTTTATTTCTAAGTGCAACTTGCAATGAATTTTCTTTCACATATTTCCTGTGCATGTCACCACGCCACTTATTCCACAAATCGCGCAAGTGTCTCATTACTGACTCTCTCTTTTGCTCCATGTCATCAGCATCAAATTTATCCTATATCAAATTTGAATCAAAATTTAATTTATAAGAATTAAAAACCAATTGTAAAAAATTAATTTTCAATGTACCTTAATGGATGCCCACATATGATCTTTATTTTGCTGTGGTATTTTGGCCCAATTCTCAACAGCTACTGGGCAAATATTTCTATCTCGAATAATAATTCCAAGATATCGTGAAAATTCTGGTTCAATAGCTCTATTCTGATAAAAAGTAATGATTTTTTTCTCCCCATGTGACAAATTATTCAACTTTAGACACTTATTACTACCACGAGGTGGATTTTTCTTCCTTTGAGAATTATCAGCTGCATACATCATATCATATGTTAGAAACAAGATATAGTTAAAGAAATTGATAAAAATATTTCTTCTTGTAATTAATAAAGAATATACCTTCTTGTCGAGATTCATTTAGTATTGCATCATCACTTTGCACTCGATGATTATCTGATTCTGCAAAAATTGAGCAATTATTAATCCAATCATAAAAAATAAATTGAAAGATAAAAACAAATAATAATAAATTTTAAGTCTCATCAACCTGCAGAATCATCATTCTCTTCATTGTTAGTATTTGCACTTCTCCTGCGATTTTGTGCAAAATTCTCCTCTTCAAAGTTTTCTGAATCAGCGCTAAAATTTGCATCCATATTTTGATCTTGTGTTGGATTTTGAATATTCAAGTTCATGTCATGACAAGTACGGAGTTGTTCCCTTCTTAATGAATTTTCTGCAATTGCTTGAAGTCGCTTCCTAATTAATGACCTGGGTGCTAGAAATTGTGCCTTTTTGCTTTTGGAAGTGACTTCTTGAGTTTTCATTTTCCTGCTATGAAAAGGAATTTAAGTATTACACACTATGTATGAAACAAATATCAAAAGAGAAATGAATAAAAGAAGAAGATATCACGAAGGACAAGCATAACAATAAATACATAATACACTAATGTAGAAGCACTTGCTGCAATGTCAAAGCCACATCCAAAATATGAAGAAAAGAACATCATATGTCTAAAAAAGGAATAGTTATAGTGAAGATACAACTTAAATTTTATCTCAATAACACAATATCATTTGTGTTCTATTCTTTAATTAAAGCGTTCTAATTCTCTGCTTGAGTCTTTTTCCTCTTTTTTGAAGTTGAGACCGAATTTACAATAATTGGATCAATATCACTCCTTCTCAAATTGATATAATCATCTTCCAATGATGTTGATGCAATAGCCTGAGCATCAAATGATTCATCTTGCAAATAAGCTTCAACTCCATCGTCTGTTATCCCACAATCATCTGTATCTGGTGGCATATCATAGGAATCACGGGGTTGTGCTTTAAGAACTACATGCCAACCTTCATTGGCAATATCCTCAACATAAAAAACTTGTGATGCTTGGCCAGCAAGTATAAAGTGGTCATTCGTCTTTAGCAAGTGTCGGCAGTTAATACTGATAAATCCATATTTGTCTTCTTTCAAAGCGGTCCCTTTTCCTTTGCCGTGCACATCCCACCATTTACAACGAAATAGAACAACCTTTCTTCTACCAGGATACTCTAATTCGACAACTTCAACCAAAGCACCATAATAATCTATATCTCCACCATCACCAGCATCACCAACAACTGCAACCCCACTACTTTGAGTTGACAAACAATTATCTCGACTTTCTGTATGAAATCGATGTCCATTTATGACAAATCCAGTAAAACATTTAACAATCTTACTTGGACCACGAGATAGTGAAAGTAAGTCATCATCTTCTCGATAACTCTGATAAACCTAAACAAAACCAAAATATGATCAAGTCATGGAACATGTAATAAAATGAACCAATCAAGATATTTAAAAAATAAGGCAAGATATGTACGTACTAGAGCTTGGAACCACTCGATAAAGTTCTTATCCCAATCTTTATCATCATAGTGATTTGTGGGTTCTCTCACGAATTCATTGTAGTCCCTACATTAAAATATTATAAATATGATTAACGTTGACTAACTATAGTAAATTTATTAGTAGAATCTTAAACTTTAGTGACTTACTCAATGTGTGGTTGCACTTCATCACAGTTCTTTAGAACATAAATATGAGCTTGCAACCACTCACGTTCATCAAGGTAGCGGGTGGTGGCAGCACCCAATGCCCGCCCACTATGTCTGAAAATAGATAGTTGTGCTTCATTACATTCTCTATTGTCATCTTCATAATTTCTTTCAAGGCGATTAAACTTTGTCTCGAAGCCTTTTAGATATCTTGAGCAAAAAGTCATGCATTCATCTGCTATATATCCTTCAGCAATTGACCCTTCTGGACGTGCCCTATTTCTGATATATGACTTATAAGTATAAAGCTGACGCTCCACTGGGTACATCCATCGAAATCGAACAGGCCCTCCAAGTATGGCTTCAGATGCTAAATGAACTACTAAATGCAACATAACATCAAAAATTAAAGGTGGAAAAATCTTCTCAAGCTTACATAACGTAAGTGGAATCTGCTCATCAATTTGCTTAAGTTCATCCACCCTTAATGTCTTGGCACATAATATAGTGAAGAATATGGAAAGTTCAATAATTGGTTCACACACTTTTGCAGGAAGAAGGCCATGAATCGATATAGGAATCAAGCGCTGCAAAAGAACGTGACAATCATGACTCTTTAACCCCAAAATCTTATGCTCTTTAAGGTTTACACATTGAGAAATATTGGATGAAAATCCATCTGGAACTTTTAACTCCTTTAGAAATCGACAAAATTTGCTTTGCTCTTCTTGGGATAAAGTATAACAAGCTGCTGGCATCACAAGTTTATCTCCTTTCTGGATTGGATGTAACTCCGGTTTTAAACTCATTGCTTGTAAATCGAGACGGGCTTTGATATTATCCTTTGACTTTCCTTTAATGTTCATGATTGTTCCCAGCAGACTATCACAAATATTCTTCTCAATATGCATGACATCTAAATTATGTCGCAATAAGAGAGTTCTCCAATATGGCAAATCAAAAAAAAAAATACTTTTTTTTATTCCAATTATCTCCCCGTCTTTCGTGTGATATTTTAATTTTCTTCTCTGGATGATTGGTTAAGGTGATCCCTATAAGATCTTCCACCTGCTTAAGGATGTCATCTCCGGTCAGCTTCGGCGCTGCATACCCTCTCTCCCTAGTGCCATCAAATGATTTCTTATCCTTTCTCCAACTGTGATTTTCATCAAGATAGCGACGATGCCCCATATAGCTCTGCTTGCCTCCATATTTTAACCTGATAGAGTGAGTGTGCTTATTACAACAAGGACATGCTAATTTCCCCTTAGTGCTCCATCCAGATAAATTTGCATAAGCAGGAAAATCATTAATGGTTCAAATTAGTGCTGCATGTAAAATGAAATTCTGTCTCAGAGATACATCATATGTTCGAACGCCTGAGGCCCACAACTCCTTTAGTTCTTCTATCAATGGTTGTAAGTAGGTGTCAATAGCATCTCCAGGACCAGTTGGACCAGGAATGAGCATAGATAAAATAAAATTAGATTGCTTCATGCACATCCATGGTGGTAAGTTATATGGTACAAGTAAAACGGGCCATATGCTATAAGAAACTTTTGAATTTGTGAAAGGTTGGAAACCATCACTTGCAAGACCGAGCCTAACATTTCGGGGCTCTTCGGCAAAGCTGTCATGTAGCTCATTAAAGTTTTTCCAAGCCTTAGAGTCAGCTGGATGCCTCATCACTCCGTCCTCAACTTGTCTTTCATGGTGCCATCTCATATCAGAAGCTGTCTTCGAAGACATGTAAAGCCTTTGCAATCGTGGCTTAAGAGGAAAATATCGCAATGTCTTTTGTGGTATTTTTTTACCATTTGCCTTTCGCTTGATCTCTTTTCCATGTTTATCAAGTTTCCATCTAGAAGCACCACATCTCTGACACGTATCAAGACCTTCTTCATTTTTCCAAAACAGCATGCAAGAGAATGGACACGAATCAATTTTTTCATATGATAGGCCAAGGTCTCGGATTAATTTTTTGGCCTCGTCATACGAATTAGGCAGTGTTGATTCCCCTGGCAATAGCTCCTCATTCAAAAACTGGAGCAACATTGAGAATGATTTATTACTCCACCTATTTAGGCTCTTTATGTGAAGTAGTTTCACTAAAGCAGATAACTTTGAACATTTAGAGCCTTCATACAAAGGTTTCTCGGAGTCACCTAAAAGACTGTAGAATTGTTTTGCATGTCCATCTGGTTCCTGCTCAAGAATATCCTGACTCGACGTGGCATCAGGTGCAACAACGCCAGTTGAATTATGAAATAAATCTCCAATCATTTCTTGCATTTCATCGTCACTCTGGCTTTCTTCTATCATTTCTTCTTGTTCTTCATCAAACTCCGAAATGGACTCACCCTGTCTTTCGCCGTGATGACACCAAAATCTGTAGTTTTTAATAATTCCATGAATAATCAAGTGGGTCTTTACCGACTCACGATTACCAGACTTCACATTGCTGCATTTAACACATGGACATCGAATTTCAAAGTCTTCATCCTTTTCATTAAAACTATCCAACAGCTTCTCATATGCATAGTCTAAAAACTGATCAACCCCTTCTTTATATTTTGGATCAAGTCTATCATCATCTACTAGGTCCATCCAATCTTTATTCGGCGCCATTTCAAGCAATGTACTAAAATTTCCTGAAAAATATTTCAACCTCTTCAAAAACTAAACACAAATAAATGCTTAATTTTATGTAGAGACTCATATGTTCAGATATATGGTCATTCTAATGCAAAGAAGTTAACCTATATATGGTGTCATTCAGAAAGTATTTATTTATGCAATTATAGGGTCAATTTAAAGGCAAAAATACTACCATATAACAAATTAGTAAATAGAACAAATTAGTAAAAAAAAACTCATTTTCCTTTCAAAGCACATGTGACATAGGAACTATGATTATAACTAACAAAATGACTTGTTAATGGAAAGTGGTATGTCCAAGCTTGACAAGTACATCTGAATAGCTAAAGAAATAATCATTTAAAATTCATTTAACTTAAGTAAATACCACACATTTATAGGGTATATAATTGCAACATGTATAGGGTATATAATTGCAACATGTATAGGGTATATAATTGCAACATGTATAGGGTATATAATTGCAACATGTATAGGGTACTTTAAGCCAATATAATTGCAACATGTATATAATGATGGTCAACTGGTCTCTTCACTAATTTTGGTCGTTAAATACTAGATTTCTTGTAGCGATGAACATTTGAGTGAGCAGTCAAAAGAGCGGGGATTGAGTAAGGATTTGGACAACACGTGAAAGTGGAGATGTAGACGGAGTACGTGAATAATAGAAATATCATAGTTTTAAGAATAAAGAACTTTTGAATACTATCTTGTCTGCCATTGGAATTCTCCAAATCTAGATAATGATCATGATGATCAATGCTTGTCAATTTGTTCCAATAATTTCCTTAAGCAATTACTTATCGGTGGGATTGGTATAAGTTTTTAAACAATCATATAAATATTTTTTGATGGAAAGAATAGAATCAAAACTTATTTGCAAATTCATAAATGTTTTTGGCTTTAATTGTTACAAGGGGGTACTTAAGTGCAAAGTAGTTTAAACTATAGGGTCTGTACTAAAATCAAACAATAACTGCAAAAGTTACCGTCGAGCCGCGCGATGGAGGAAGAGTTCTCGACGAAGGCGAAGAGTTCTCGACGACGACGACGCAGGGGCGGCGACAGCGCTGGGGCGGCGGCGACGCTGGGGCGGTGCTGTGGCGTTGCTCGACGACGACAAGATCTGCAGATGAACTGAAGACGTACGACGACAGTGAACTCAAGACCACGACGAGATATCGACGACGAACTGGTGTTGATGACGGTGAACTCGAGATGACGCCGACTATCACCGACTAACTGGAGTCGACGAACAGGTGTTGACGACGCCAACTCTCGAGATGGCGCGCGATGAGTAACGATGATGACGACGGTGAATAGTGAAGGAGCGGACGACGACGAGGATCGCGCGGACGACGACGAGGAGCGGACGAAGACCGGAGATGGAGACGACGACGACGTGGGGGAGCGGACGACGTGCGGGAGGACCACGACGAGATATACAGGAGGCGGCGGTTTTTGTAACTAGGGTTTATTTATTAGTTATAGCTGCGGTTGATTAAATAATAATTAGGAGTCTCAATAATTCGGTTTGTAATAGGAATAGGTTAATTCTAGATTATTTTGTAGTTTATTAATTCAGTTTTAGTTGGGGCTTCGGGTTTGGTTATGGGATTTGTTAATAGCAATAGGTTAATTTCAATCCAATTATGATTAGGAGTCCTATCAATGAAGGTAATGGACCCCTTCATTTTTAAGGAGACCCAATAACGACAGTAGTAGGATCAAATCAACGAAGGGATTAGAAATCCGTCATCCCATATCATAGTATTTCTCTATTATTTGAAATCACTCCACGAAGGGTTTAAAACCCGTCGTTATTATATACCCATTAATGCTCCACGAAGGGTTTAAAACCCGTCGTTATTATATACCCATTAATGACGGTCAACTGGTCCCTTCACTAATTTTGGTCGTTAAATATTATATACCCATTAATGACGGTCAACTGGTCCCTTCACTAATTTTGGTCGTTAAATATCAGATTTCTTATAGTGTGGATTGTTCACAATGCGTATAAGAGGTAAGGCTTTGCTTCATAGGCTTTGGCATTTTGGACTTCATTAATTCATGGCTTGATTCTTTTGCTTTGGACTTTTGGATAAATTGGTAATTTGATTTTCCAATGGGCTTCTTGATTTCTCTTTTGCTTCATTTCTTCATTAAATCAAGGGCTTTTGATGAGAGATGAGGTTTTTTGGAATTTACTCTTCATTAACCTTCAATTAAAGAAAAAAATAATTATTAGTGGTATATTTATTTATTAAAAATAGACAATAAGGGTATAAACTTGTAATAAAATATGATTATCAAATACCCCCACACCTAAACTTTTGCTAGTCCTCTAGCAAAGAAATAAAAAGAAAATTCTAACTCACTTTTATAGGAATCGCGGTTGTATTTAGTGCATACAACAAGCCTTTAAACCCCCAGGTTACCTTAGTGAACGAGTTGTAGTTTCGTGAGAGTTTGAAGTGAATATACCCACAAAACTTGGTCAACTTGCCAATTTAAAGAGCTCAGTAAATAACTAAAATTACTTGATAAAATTAGATAATCTAATTGAAGCTAGTTATTACTCAAGAAAACATTTTTATATATAACTCCAAGGTAAATTTCCTAGAAAATCTTCTCATTATAGCAAAACAAAACCAAACCAAACTTAGAAATTTAATTTAAAAGTTTTAAAAAGAACATTGTAACTCTTTGTTTTAAATAATTTTTAAGTTGCTTGATCTAAAATATTTTTCAAGACCATATATACAAATATAACTATATAAACTTTTATTAGTATTTTTATTTTTATTTATTTATTTATTTATTATTATTATTATTTTTAACTCTTTCTTCCTTGGTAATTTTTTTTCTACTTTAACGGGCTTTCTAAGTATCCATTTAACGAGTTTTGGACCAATGGATCCCAACCCAATTGGGCTTAGGTCATTAAGTATGGAAATACTCCTTGTGCTTAATTACTCGGTCAACTTAGGCTTTATAAGATAAAATCACCTTGAATTCAAGAGTTTTTTTTCTTTTTTTCTTTCTTTTGGTGCCTATTTTTCGCACTCTTCTTTTGTAATGTTAATATTATTATTGTTATTTTCAATATTTATATGTATATATATTCTGAAAAATATGTAAATAAAGACACTTTGAAAAATTATTTTCAACTCTAAGCTAAGCATGCATAAATTCCATTATTTTAAATAAAAATCTAAGTTAAGGCTTAAAAGGTAAACTTGAGTAAATAAAAGGTAAACTTGAGTAAATAACAAACTAGAGTAAATAACAAACTAGAGATCAGAAAATTTAAAATTTATCAACTAAATCAATTATTACATAACTCTATCAATTTGGCAAGTGATGATATTTTTATAAATTTTTTTTGGAAAAGGGGAAAAATAACAAAAATGCAACTAAAAATATAAAATAAAGAGAAAAAAAATAACCAATTCCCACCCCCACACCTAATTTTTGTATTATCCTTAATGCAAACTCTATGATGTACAAAGTAAAGCAGATAAGAAGTGAAGTACTTACATTTGATCGGCTGATAAAAATCTGTAATTATCTTTGGTCTGAGGAGAATGAAATCAAAAATTTATTCTTCTTTTTCTTTTTCTTTTTTTCTTTTTCTCTATTTTCTCATTTTTCTCTTTTTTTCTTTTTCTCTTTTCTTTTATTTTTTTTATTTTTACAACTGAACAAGAAACTCTCAAATGAGAGAAGATTTTATTATGCTGAAATAAACAAAATAATAATGTAGAATGAAATATTCAACATGAAGAGCTCGTGTTCTACATTGAATCCTAGCTTATTGCTAAAAATTCTTCCCCGTGTTTTAAATAAATTCAAAATGATATAATCAACACTGTGCTGAAATTCTAAGCAAATCAGGGTGTTCAATAATTCTTATGGCAATAGAAGGTAGGTAATATTGGTGTCATGCGTTTTGAACTTAGATTCTTTATTTATGAATGTTTGTTTTCTAACAACCAAATTTTCTTTAACAATTTCCTCAACACCATGATTCATGGTTGATGTGTAAAAATTTGGTTGTTGTTTATTTTCCAAAAATCTTAGTTCATCAAGAAAGAGTTCTTCAAAAGTTAGTTTAAAGCAGCAATTGTTTAACACAGTTTTCTTATTTTGACCAACCTGATCTGCTTCTCCTAATATTTTCAGCTCCTCACCAAAAATTTCCTCAAAACTTGGATCTGACTCTTCTTCTTCTTCCTCTGGTCTTTCCTGAATTAAGTTATCAGAAGGAGAATGAATTGGAACATGAATTTGGCTTAAAGGTGTTCTTTCCTGATTATCAACCTGTTTTCCTGACTGTAGTGCATTCATTTGAGTGTCCTTAGGATTGATCACAGGTTGACTCAAAATTTCTCCTTCCTCTCCTTCACTTATGGTTCTAACTAGTTGATCATTGTGGGTTTCCAATCTAGTTATGGCTTAAGTGTTAGAATTAAGTATGAGTTCGGTTGATTGCATAAAGGAGTTCATCGTGTAGGATGTTTGAGTTAACATATCCGTGGCTAGTGTGGAGGCCTTAATTATGATTTCAAAACATTTTTCCAAAATATTGAGACATTCATCATGATCTGTATCAAGAGGAGTGTGAGTTACAACTTGATGATGAGGAGACTGATTTTGATG
The DNA here is from genome assembly GCF_001876935.1 of Asparagus officinalis. Classification (NCBI taxonomy): domain Eukaryota; kingdom Viridiplantae; phylum Streptophyta; class Magnoliopsida; order Asparagales; family Asparagaceae; genus Asparagus; species Asparagus officinalis. The sequence continues at coordinate 38,960,196 of NC_033794.1, forward strand.
TGACAGACTGGGTTGTTGAAATTATGGATGAGAATTGAAAGTAACTGTATTTTCTCCTAGGAAAATGTTGGGTCGAAGAGGGAGTGAAGTTTTGAGTTCCGAAGTGGTTTCCCTGATTCCATGCAATGTTTGTGTAACTTGTGCAACCTGGGTTGTAGGTTGGAAAAAATGTATCATTCATCGAATACTGAGATGGGCTCTCTACAAACTCTCGAGCTTCATTGGGGATTTCAATCCTATTGGGATAACATAGATTTTGAAAAATATGTGGATTAGCCATTTGTTCAAAACAAATTTTTAATGTGTATTGTCCCTAATCCACGTTTTGTATGCACCAAAAACAATTTCTTTTTATATTTTTTTAAAGAAAAAATAAAAGTTAGTTTTTTTTTAAGAAAAAGGAGAAACAAATAAAAAACAATCACTTTTCAATCATGCTAACTCTAGGGTTAAGCCTAACTCAGCTAGACCAGCTCCTAATCAAAAATTTCTTAAGTGAAAAGATAAAAATTTTACTCGGTTAGTTAGCCAGGTAAGGATAGATACAAATGTTGATCAGAGATCGATTAAGTACCTCGTTTCTTATAGAGCGCTTTACGCAACCCTTAAACCTTGTCTTAGACACCAACTAATCCAAAAAAACTTAAATCAATTCACCTAAAGATTCTTTGTTCCTTATTGAGCTCGATTCCTTATGGCCAACGTCTAATGAGTTTTATTAGGCTTGGGTTGTGTAGTGAGGAATTTGTGATTTTTGGGCTAAGGAAAGGGTGATGAAATCTCTCACCTTATCTTGATTATGGGGATTTGCCCTTAAAAATATTTTCAAGTGTATGCCAAACCAAGATGCTCAAATCACTTTGCTTAATTCCTACTAACTATATGAAATGCAACCCTAGGAATTAAAAGCGACTAAAAAAGATGGTAAAAAGAAAATCTTTTTTTAGGGTTAACAATCAAACAAATGAGAATGAGGGAATTTGCTTGAATTTATTATCTTGTTAGTAAATGTCAAAGTGGATGGTGAATTTTATTATGGTCACGAAAATAAAATCTCTTTTTTTAAGATCCTAATTGTCACTAATTGTGAGAAACTAACTAAAGGTGTGAAATTGAAAATATTAGGAAGAAGACTTACCACAAGCGAATCTCCAATTCCTCAATCTCCAATTCTTGATCTTTAATTTCTAAGTAGTTCTTTCACAAGAAACACACAAGTTAAGGAACCAAAATAATAATAATAAATCCTACTTAAGCACCTTCCCCGGCAACGATGCTAAAAACTTGATGCGGCATAAACATATACCAAAAATATTACAAGTGCACAACAATGTCAAGTTATAGTATAAAAAGTTATTGATCCCACGAGGAAGGTATTTTGTAGGAGAAAATATAAATCGGTTCTTATGTTATGTGTGTGACAAATAGGAGTGAAGAATAAGTGTGATTGTGGAGAGATGGAGAGAATGAAAGTGATAGTTTGTAAATCGGCACGAAATATAAGTGAAAGTGGATGTGACAAAGAATGAATGGTTTTCACAAGGAAAGATGAATAAAATCAAGAATCAAAAAGGAGAATTAAGAATAAAAAGAAAATATAAGGAATTAAAGATGGTGGATTCAATTAAATATATGAGTAATCTAAAATTGAATCCACTTCATTAAAAAGGGTGACTCCCTAGAGGGTTCTAGCCTAAAGGCGAATCAAAGAAAATAAAAATAAACAAAAAAAAACTAAACCCAAAAGGGTACTAGCCTCAAGATGAATAGTGCAAGAAATTAAAATCTAACTACAAAATAAATTACAAAATCTAAAGTATAAAATAAATTGCAAGAATTAAATACAAGAAAATAAATGTAATCTATAAGTATGAAATAAATCTAAGGCAAGAGAGTTCTAGCCTCTTAGCTATTTAACAAAAGTTACAAATTTGGAAAACCTTCTCAATTAAGAGTGGTCCTCCTCTTCAAATGGAGTTACAAAAATTTTCACACCCTCAACCCCTCACTCTGTACCCCTATTTATAGTAAACAACAATGAATGAGAGCCATTGGATGAAGACTTAAGCCATAAGGAATCATTTTTAGCTTTTGAGCTATTGGGCTTGGATTCTTAGGCCTTTTGCTTGTTTTCTTCATTAATTCAATGGGCTTTTATTGAAAGAAGAGATCTTGGGCTTTATTCTTCATTAACCTTCAAATTCTTCTCATAATTACTTTTCCAGCATAGAAATTCAGATTGTGCTTCTTTGTATGAATATTTGTTTATGATATGTTCCGATTTCAGAGATATCATAAATACAAAAGTTATAGATCTCGTTCTCAGCTTTCCAGAGAATATTTATTCAGCCAATTTCTAGTTGATACGAGAGACATATGGCCAAAACACCAAACATTACCGAAATGTCCAGATTGCATGATTTGTTTCCTTTTTCACAAAACTTCTTCATTTGTTCCTTGATGATATATTTATTTTTCGTGGGCTTTTGGCTTGATTTTTGGATTGTTCACAATGCGTACAAGAGGTAAGGCTTTGCTTCATAGGCTTTGGCATTTTGGACTTCATTAATTCATGGCTTGATTCATTTGCTTTGGGCTTTTCAATAAATTGGTAATTTGATTTTTCAATGGGCTTCTTGATTTCTCTTTTGCTTCATTTCTTCATTAAATCAAGGGCTTTTTGATGAGAGATTAGGTTTTTTTGGTATTTACTCTTCATTAACCTGTAATTAAAGATAAAAACAATTATTAGTGGAATATTTATTTATTAAAAATAGATAATGAGGGTATAAAATTGTAATAAAATGTGATTATCAGATGTTTTCATCCACATTTGAATCGCTAACATTGTTGCGACGACTGGATTCACCTATCTGATTTGATAAGGTTCGGATCTGTTGGTTATGCTCTTCCCTCATCCGTAGCATAGCAATTTCCATTTCGAACTTGAAATTCTCTTTTTGTTTAGCCAATGCATCCTCGATGATTTTGGCCACTTGCTCGGTGTTAATCATAAATACTTTATGGGATTGTCCTGGGTTGGATACTGTTTTGTCAGAGACGACTGCAGAGTTGGCATCTGATGCTTCATCATCCAAGGATAATTCTCTATTCATCCTCTGATAGTCCCTACGTCTAGTAGTCCCTGCGCGCAGCTGAGTCAGACAATGCGATACAAGAGGATCAGAGTTAGAAGGTTGAGTCGACTTTCCCTTATCAGCTATATTTATCGTAACTTTCGGAAGTTCGTCACCTTGAATGGCTGATTGTTTCTTGCGGAAACGTCTTGGCTTGGACTTAGTCGCTCCGTTAGAGATCCTCTCAAATACCGAGAACCTTTGCTGAGTGGTCTTGGGGTAGTTACACGCTGATAATACTGCCCTGATAATGTTGTTGCACGGACAGTGAGAGCTTGTTTTTCGGGTACCTCTCTTCCGAGATTTGTTCGTACCCCCAGCCCGATAGTACAACTCATGGGTCCGAAGACTGGAGCAACCTATCATATGTTGGCACGACTCCTCAGGTATAACGTCATCATATGACGAACACATTTCCTTTTGAGGGCTTGCTGCCTTGTTGGCGTTCTTAAGAGTCACACATTTAGAGCCGCGTTTTTGGAAGCACGGGACCTTAACGGGCTCTTGCATAATGACTCGCAGTCCTAGGCGGTCATTTATAGGAGTTTTCCCATTATAGAAAGGCTCCGATTTGTTGTGAGGATGCATGCGACCCCCAGCTTGAGTAGTTGCTCAGGGTTCAGTCATCGAACCTAAGCACTCTTTGATTGAAACTTTGTCTCAATCCTTGTGCAAATAACCCAGACGATCCGACATCTTTATCTTAAACCGGGACAAATCCACACAGTCGCGGATCTCCACCGGAGGTGTAGAACTCGATAAAGTCGGAGAAACATGTGCAGAACATCTTCTATCTTGATCCTGGTGCGGGTCAGACTTAAGCGACCCGCGGGTTAGAGGGTCGGATCTGTGTGATCCGCAGGTTGGAGGGTCGGATCGCAGTGTCCCACGGGCTGGAGGGTCGGATCCGAGTGTCTCGCCGTGCGGCCGGAGTTGGATCTGAGTTTCCCACGGCTGGAGCGGTTGGATCGAGTGTCTCACAGGGCTGGAGGTCAGATCTGAGTATCCCGTGGGCTGGAGGGTCGAATCCGAGTGTCCTACGGGCTGGAGGTCGGATCTGAGTGTCACATGGGCTAGGGTCGGATCTGAGTGTCCCGCGGGCTGGAGGGTTGGATCTGAGTGTCTCACGGGCTGGAGGGTCGGATCCGAGTGTCCCGCAGGCTGGAGGATCGGATCCAAGTGTCTCGCGGGCTGGAGCGCGTCGGATCTGAGTATCCTGTGGGCTAGAGGGTCAGATCTGGGTGACCCGCATTTTTCGATTTTTTCGGCCGCCTTCTTGGACTTTGGCCTCCAAATCCGATGCAGTCTTGGTTGTTTCTTGGCTATGCCCTTCTGCATCTTTTGTGCCTTTTGCATAAGAATTCGCGCATGTGCAAGCAGTGCACGGCGCCTATGGATTCGCTCCTCAAGAGTTGAACGGATCCTTTTGACTTGGATCCATTCATTTGTTCATGATCTTGATGAGGAGAGGTTGTTCGCTCGCTGTTGTGGCGGTTGGCGTCTTCTGGACTTTAGATCCGTTTCATAGCGAATCCTATCAACTGGCTCCAAAGCTTTAGCAAATTGGCGCGTGAGTCATTGGCGTTGCCTTTGGCGTGCCCTCTTCGATAGGATCAGCATGCCTTCGGTACTCAACTCCTTAATTGTGGAGGAGTTCAGATATGTAACTCCGACTTCATTAGAGGCCGGAGGGGCGTTGTGAGGTGCAGCTACCGCAGTAACGGGGGTATTAACCTTCCTACACTTGCGAGTGAAGGAGGATCTAGAGGAGGAGGAGGACGACAGATACTCCTCAAATTTTAGTTGGTCAAACTCGTACACGACCTTTTCTTCAAACGGGATCCTGATCCATGGTTGCGACACGATAGCTTCGGCAGCGAAGCTGTTAGCTCCCACTATGGTCGCCAGTTTGTTTTCATTAAAAGTTGCTTTCATTGTCATTAAATCTATTACAACTTTGGTCGTTACAATAAACTCAAATAAAATAAAAAGTTGATCTTTTTATAAGATCTCCTTACACAATGAAAACAAAAAGTTTACAACTTTATCAAACAAACGCAAAGAGATCATTTATCGGTCTTCTGCTTGTGCAGGATCTTTACCTGTGCCGGGGACGTCGATATTTGTGGACCGCCTACGGATCAGATCTGGTTGTTAAAAAATTGTTAGAGCTCCTACCTCACCAAGGAAGTATTTGCTTGAAGCGCTAAAATCGATCAAGGGAAATCAGTAGCTCTTCTCGAGATTAAGACCAAGCCTAATCTCAAGGAACGGACGGACGGGGGGAGATACATGTTTTAGATCCTTTGAAAGCCTTCCTCTTTATGCTGAAGTTCGTCAGGATCTGACTTGTATTCGTTGTAAATTCATGCTCCTTTGACTCCTCAATTCGACAGCATCTCGTCCTCTTGATAATAATCAGCCTCTGTGATTGAGCCCCTAGGCTTGTATTTATAGGCTTTAGTTGGGGGTTTTCGGATAAAAATGAATGATTTGGCCTTATCTTTAATTAATAATGACATAACCAAGTTTTTAGATGATATCTAGGTAGTTAGGAACCCCTGGAACAGATAAATCCTAAGAAAAATGCGTCAGTGGGTCAAAACAGCGCAACGGACGCTGCTGACCCGCGGGGGGCACGGGTCAGCAGAGTCTGACCCACGCTTGCGCAGGTCAGACAGATCCGACCCGTGGTTGTGCGGGTCAGATTGATCCGACCTGCACTGGCGTGGGTCGGCCAGAACCGTCTGCGCGGCACAGGTCCGCTGCCTGTGTCGTATTCTTTCTCTTTTGGCGCGCTTCTTTCCGGGACTTTTACTTTTCGCTACTTTGGTCGACTTGTTGACTTGCGCGCGTTGTTTATTCGTATTTCGTTGTTTCGTTAACTTATACGCTTCCTCACGCGGATCGCTTGACTGGCGTGCACGTGTTTGACGGACGCGTGCAAGCTGATTGACGTGCACGATCTGAGTGATGTGCGCGTGTTGACTGACGCACACGAGCTTATTAACACGCGCGTGTTGACCAACACGTGCGAGCTGATTGACGTGCACGAGCTGAATGACGTGCGCATGTTGACCGACATACATGCGTTGACTGACGTGCGCGCGTTGACTGACGAGTGCGCGGGCCACATGGAGATGGTTGATGAGTGCACGGGATGCTTGGTTTGCCATTCTGGTGGCGCCACATCATCAATGTTTCGTCGATTCGCTTCATGCACTTGTCGGTGTCAGATAATCCTCTTTGACTCGGATAATCCTCTTCGACTTGGATAATGACGTTCATCGCCTGCTCTTTGTCCCGATCTGTATTTAGGGACCTATAGGTAATTTTTTATGCCTACAAAGGGCAAGGATAATAAACCTTTTGTAAGACTTAGAAGTCCCCAACATCGGGGCAAGAATTTTCAACGTCAGTAGCAGAGACTAGGACACAGTCAGCAGTAGAACCGTGGTCAGGGTCAGTAGTTGTAGGATCGCTGTTACGACCAGCAGCAGATGATTGAGACACCACCAACCATTTCAGGAATTGAAGGGCCAATAGGCTAGATTCGTAACATTCAGGAGATTCCTGAGGGATAAATAGTCTCGTATTTCCACCGTCAGCAGTTCAGTAGTCGCCAGCCATAAGCAGAGTCTATACAGTCGAACCACGTGATCATGGTGTGAGCGGAGCTACAGTAGAAGGTACTTAATGAACTCTTTTCCAACTCGGATCCTGTTCGATTCCGAAGCTTCCCATTTTTATATCTCATGCCTTTATGGATAGGCTTCAGTTAGTTGCACATCCCTTAGATGTACCGTTATCCGTTTCTACTCCTTTAAAGGGAGGTATCTCTATTAGGGAGCGTCTGTAGGACATGTGTCATCAGCTTAGATGAGTCCGAGTTTATTGTAGATCTAATAATTTTGTGAATATCGGATTTTGACGTCATTGCTGGTATGGAATGGTTATCATCCTACCATATTAGCATTGATTATTTTGCGAAAACAATCAGTTTCCGAGCATCCGATGTGTCTGAGTTGATTGTAGCGACCTCATAGGACAACCGGTTTGCGAAGTTATTTCTGGAATATATTGAGGAGGTGATCTGAGAGATCAGAGTGCTGAGTTGTGTGAGACTAGAAACGTCTCAGATCTTTAGGATGTCTTTCAGGACATACTGGGGTTACCTTCTATGTGAAAGGTTGAGTTCTGCATCGAGTTGCAGCCAGGCACAGCACCGATATGTCGAGCTCTCAATCGTATGGCACCTACTAAGATGAGGGAGCTACAGACTCAGCTAAACGAGCTATTGTCTAAGAGTTTTATTCGTCGGAGTCATTTTCCATGGGGAGCGCCGGTCCTTTTCATGAAGAAGAAGGACGTCTCTATGCGTGCCTGTATACATTAACAGAAGTTGAACAAGGTCACTATCTAGAACATGTATCCATTATCGAGGATTAATTACTTGTTCGACCAGCTGCAGGAAGTATAGCACTTCTCGAAGATTGATCTTTGTTCTGGCTATCATCAGTTGCGGGTTTGAGAGATAGATATTCACAAGACCACCTTTCTGACTCGTTATGGGTCCTTCGAGTTTCTTGTCATGCCGTTTAGGCTGACCAATGCACCCGCGGTATTCATGGACTTGATGAACCATGTTTTTTTGTCCATATTTGGACTAGTTCTTGATAATATTTATTGACGACATCCTTATATATTCGAGATTGGAGGCAGAGCACGAGTAGCATCTTCGACTAGCATTACAGGTTTTGCGGGTGGATTGGCTATATGTCAAATTCAGCAAGTGTGAGTTTTGCCTATTCGAGGTTAGATTTCTGGGCCACGTCATCGACAGAGAGGGCATTACAGTGGATCCAGCTAAGATTACGATCGTACTAGATTGGAAGCCACCGAAGATAGTTACAGATACTCGTAGTTTCCTGGGATTAGCAGGCTATTATAAGAAGTTCATTCAGGACTTCTTGAAGATTATGGTGCCGCTTACACGCCTTACGAATAAGGGTGTATAGTTTATTTGGGGCACAGAATGCCAGGAGGCTTTTGAGACTTTGAAAGCTAAGTTGACTTCATCGCAGGTGTTGGTCATTCTGAGAAGTGATAAGACTTTTGCTGTCTACACGGATGCATTGTTATTGGGTCATGGAGGTGTTTTGATACAGACTCGGAGAGTGGTAGCCTACATTTCGAGACAGTTAAGGACGCATAAGTAGAATTATCCCACTTATAACTTGAAGCTAGTAGCAGTAGTCTTTGTACTAAAGACATGGAGGCATTATCTGTATAGATTATAGTTCAAGCTTTTCACGGATCATCAGAGTCTGAAGTATCTTTTCTCTCAGAAGGAACTAAATCAGAGACGATGATGATGAGTTGAGTTTATCAAAGATTATGAGTTCACAATTCAGTACCATCCGGGGAAGGCAAATGTTTTAGCAGACGCATTGAGTAGGAAGCGTTATTCATACCCTTAGCCAGTTTGATTTCAGACCAGAGATCGGTGGGAGCAGCGCATTTTTAGGAGCATTATTCATGCAGCCATCTTAGAATGATAGAGTGGTAAGAGCTCAGCTAGAGGACTCTTGGATTAAATTCCGAAAGGGGAAGATTTCCAAGGAACCAAAGACTGATTGGACCATTGGAGCAGATGGAGGACTTCGGATAAAGGACCGATTGGTGATGCCTAGTAATCCACAGCTAAAAAAAGACTTATTCGACGAGGCACATTGTACCAGGTACACAGTGCATCCCGGCACAACAAAAATATACAAAGGCCTGAAGAGACACTTTTGGTGGTGTGGCATATGTAGGGAGATGGCAGAGTATATGGCTAAGTACTTTACCTTCCAACAAGTGAAGGCAGAATATCATAGACTGGCAGGAAACCTACAGCTTTTACCCATTCTGGAGTGGAAGTGGGTAGATATTTCTATAGACTTTATTGTAGGATTACCAAGATCGAAGAAGGGGAATAATTTAGTTTGGATAATAGTGGATCGGTTAACGAAGTCAGTACATTTCATACTAGTGAAAATGACTTACATGGTAGAGACTTATGCGAGGATATTCATCCAGGAGATAGTGAGATTGCATGGAGTTCTAGAGATGATCATATCAGGCTGAGGCTCAGTTTTCGCTTCACATTTCTGGAGGAGCTTCCAAAATTCTTTCGATAGCTAATTGTTGTACTCTAGTGTCTTTCACCCGTAGACAGATGGACAAACGGAGAGAGTCAACCAAGTGTTGGAGGATATATTACGGGAATGTGTCATCGATTTTTAGGGCGGATGGGAGGACTATATTCCACTGATTGAGTTTGTTGAGTGGATGGAGTTCGCTTATAACAACAGTTGTCAAGCGACTATTGGCATGACACCGTATGAGGTGTTGTATGGGAGGCTTTGTAGATCACCTATTTGTTGAGCAGAGCTAGAGAACAGCTTATTACTTGGGTCTGAGCTTGTAAGACAGACTATGGAGAAGGTAGCAGTCATTCGGGAGCGCATTCTTATAGCGCAGAGTCGTTAGAAGAGTTATACAGATTAGAGACAACGACAATTATAGTTCTAGGTTGGGGACTACATATTTTTGAAAGTATTACCAATGAAGGGTGTATAATGTTTTGGTAGACGGGGCAAGCTTGCCCCAAGGTACATTGGTCCATTCTCAATGTTAAGCATACACGATATTTTCCATGTTTCTATGCTTAAGAAGCATTTACATGATGAGGAGGAGAAGCGAGTGTTGGACACACCGGAGGTCGAGATTCGCGATGATTTGACTATGATTGAGATTCTGGTATGCATTCTTGCCAAGGAGGACAAGAAGCTTAGAAATAAGGTGATACCCTTAGTTAAAGTTCAGTGGAACCAGAGAGGAACTGAGGAGACTTCATGGGAGCGTGAGGAGGATATGCGTCGCGACTAACCACACATGTTTGAATAGGTATGTTAAAAATTTAGTATGATTTGTTTATGATTTATGGTTATCTGTATGATCATGTTTATACTTAACGCTAGAATGATGATACTAGCACTTAGCTCCTAAGTATTCAGAACACACGGTATATATATGGAGGGTTCCTTGTTTGGATTTTTTGCTCGACGTACTTATTACATTTAGTTAGGAGTTAACTAGGAGTATTTGTATTTTAGACCATTAAGTATAGATATCGATGATGATTTTCGGGGGTGCGAAAATGTTATGCATCGCGAATACCGCACCTGTTTGAGCAGGTGGGTTGATTGATTTTGATTGATATTTATGGATTGTTTATATAGTTATATTCATACTTAACACTACAATTGAGGTATTGACACTTAACTCCTAGTCATTCGGAACACATGGTATATATATGGGGGATTCCTTGTTTGGATTTTTCACCCGATGTAATAGTTCCATCTAGTTAGGGGTTGAGTGGGAATATTAGCACTCGAAATTATTAAGTGTAAATATTTTTATGTTTCTTATCTGGAGATTAATGGTGCGAGATGTGTATATAAGGGCTTTTAACCTGCGCATGATTGTAGCCATCTTTACTTCAGATGCTATGTTTGATTCTAAGGAAATACCATTGTACTTTGGATAGGGAACTGATGCAACTCTGTTATCATAGTGTTCCCACTGCATGGTTTTCTCATATAGACTCTCTAAAAATTTTCAAGCTTCATTGATATTTTTCTTCATAAAATCCCCTTGATACATTAACTCTAAGGAAGTTTTTGAAGAATAATCCAATCCTTCATAGATGATTTGGCATAATTGCCATTTCTCGAGACCATGGTGAGGACATTGGATAAGAAGGTCCTTGAATTGGTCAAAATACTTCCAGAAAGGTTCTCCCAGGATAAATTTAAAATTTTGAATGTTATTTCTAAGCTTAACCATTTTATGAATTGGAAAAATATTCTTAAGAAACACGGTGACAAATTCATCCCAAGTTGAGATGAAATTTGTAGGTAAGCTATACATCCATTTTTTGCCTTGTCCTTGAGAGAAAATGGAATGAATCTGAGTTTGATCACATCTTTAGATATTTCTTTAATTTTGATCATAAGACATACTTCCTTAAATAATGAGATAAAAATATAGACGTCTTCAGTTTTATTTCTGAGAAATTTTGGAAGCATGTTTATGTAGTGTGGTCGAAGCTCAAAAGTTGTTCCATTTGCTTCAGAGAGCTTAATGCAAGAAGGGATTGCATTCCTAGTGGGGTAACACATGTCTTGGAGAATGGGTTGATTAGCTATTTCTTCAATTGGTTCAAGGCGAATTAAACGATTGGTATTATCCCTAATCCAAGTTCGCATACACCAAAAAAATTTCTTTTTATAATTTTTTTAAGAAAAATAAAAGTTAGTTTTTTTAGAGATTATGAGAAGAAAAAAAGAAAAAGGAAAAAAAGTAAAACAAATAAAAAAAACTATCACTTTTCAATCACTTTAAACTCTAGGGTTAAGCCTAACTCAGCTAGACCAACTCCTAATAAAAAACTCCTTAAGTGAAAAGATCAATTAAGTACCTCGGTCAGTTAGCTAGGTAAGGATAGTACTAGAGGGAGATCAAAGATTAATTAAGTATCTCGTTCCTTGCAGAGCGCTTTACGCAACACCCAAACCATACCTTAGACACCAATGATGCGGCATAATTATGTACCAAAATTACAAGTGCACAATTGATCAAGTTATAGTATAAAAAGTTATTGATCCCACGAGGAAAGTGATTTTAAGAGATTATTAGAATTAGTTCTTATGTTTTGTGCATGACAAAAATAGGATTAAAGAATAAGTGTGATTATGGAGAGAGATATGATGAGTGATTGTTTTGAATATATGCAATTTATAATAAACTGTATTTGAGCGAAGAGAAGAAAGAATCAAAGAATAAAATAAAAAGAAAGAATAAAAAGAGAAAAATCAAGAAAACAAAAGATGGATGATTAAATTAAAGATATGAGAGATCTAGAATTGAATCCACTAGCTAATCTCAATTATAAAATACAAACTATTCTCTTTTTATCATATTTCAATTTAGGTTTATTAAGTATAGACTATCAAACCATTTAAGGAAAGTATAACCTATTAAATTATCATCTAAGTCAAAATAAAAATTATGATAAGAATAACAACAAGATAGTAATCCTAGAATTCATAAGTATAATCTATGAAACCATTTAAGATAAGCATAGATTATCAAATTATTCTTCTATAAATTAGTTCTCTAGTTGATTATCCTAAATATGATCATTTTAAGTGTAAGAGAAAAATTCATTTAATATAAAGAAAATTAGACTAGTTTCATACAATTCTAATATTACTACAAGAATTAATTTCTCATCTTAAGAAATAAAATCAAGAAGAAAAAGAACTAATTACAAAAATAAAAAGAAAAGAAAAATCTAAACTATGAACAAGAAATAAATCTAACTACAAATAATTAAAATTTAAACTACAAAATAAATTACAAAAATTAAATATGAACAAGAAATAAATCTAACTACAAATAATTAAAATTTAAACTACAAAATAAATTACAAAAATTAAATACAAGAAAATAAATCTACTCTACAAATTAAAGTAAAAAAAGAAATAAAAAGACAAGAAAATAAATCTACACAACAAGCATGAATGTAAATCTAACTAATAAGCAATAATAAAGAAATTACTAAAAAGAAATAAAAGAGGAAAATAAAAGAAATGCAAACCTTTAAATTATTCTTCATCTCCATCCTCATCATTCAACAAAAAGGAGAAAAGAAAATTTTAAAGTGGAGAAAAATTCTTTTATTAATTGTAATAAAAGTTACAAATTTGGAAGGTCTTCTCAATTAAGAGTAACCCTTCTCTCCAAATAGAGTTACAAAATTTTTCATACCTCTAACCCCTCACTCTCTACCCCTATTTATAGTAAACATCAGTGAATGAGAGCCATTGGATTGAAATCTTATCCAAAAATAATAAATTTTAGCCCTTAATTCGTAACTAACTATACGATGGTATGAATATCAGCATCGATAGGAGTATTGATACCAGCATCGATAGGAGTATCGATGATGGCATTGATACGGGTATTGATGTTGGCATCGATACCCAGTTCTCTCATGTTGCTATCTGAACTTTTCTCTTATTCTTGGACTTGGGTTTTTGGGCTTTTCCATTTCTTCTTCTTTTTAGCCTTGGGCTTTTGAATAAATTGGCAATTGGATTTTCCAATGGTTTTCTTGATTTCTCTTTTGCTTCATTTCTTCATTTACTCAAGGGCCTTTGTTGAGAGATGAGATTTTTGAGATTTATTCTTCATTAACCTGCATTTAAAGATGAAAACGATTATTAGTGGTATATTTTTCATATAAAATAGATAATGAGGATATAAAATTATAATAAAAATATGATTATCAAATACCCCCACACCTAAACTTTTGCTAGTCCTCTAGCAAAGAACGAAAATCTAACTCACTTTCATAGGAATCGCGGCTATATTTAGCTCATACAATAAGTCTTTAAACCCCTACGTTATCCTAGTGGACGAGTTATAGTCTCGTGAGGTTTGCAGTGAATATACCCACAAAATTCGGTCAACTTGCCAAGTTAAAGAAGTCTGTAAATAACTAATTTTCTTTGATATATTTAGAAATTCTAATTGAAGCTAGTTAATAATCAAGAAAAAGTTTTTATATATAACTCCAATGTAAATCTCTTAGAAAATCTTTTTCATTATAGAAATACAAAACCAAGTAAAATCTTAGAGATTTAATTTAAAACTTTTGAAAAGTGCATGCTAACTCTTTGTTTTAAATAACTTTCAAGTCTCTTGATCAAAAATTGTTTTTTAAGACTATATATACAAAATAACAATATTTATAAAAAAAATGGTTAGTGTTATATATATATTTTTTCACTCTCTAAATCTTGGTGATTGTTTTCTATTTTAATGGGCTTTCTAAGTGACCATTTAACAAGTTTTAGTGCAATGAATCCCAACCCAATTGAGCTTAGGTCATTAAGTATAGAGATACTCCTTGGGTTTAATTACCCAGTCAACTTAGGCTTTATAAGATAGAATCACCTTGAATTCAAGAGTTTTTTTTTGTGCCCGTGTGTGTGTAAGTATATATAGTCTGAAAAAATGTGTAAATGAAGATAACTTGAAAAAAAAAATATTTTCAATTCTAAGTTAACCATGCAAAAATTTTATTATTTTTAATTAAAAATCTAAAGTAAGGCTTAAGTAAAGTATACTACTTGAAAAATTATTACTTAAGAAAATTATTTGGAGTTATCATAAAAGGTGAACTTGAGTATATCACTAACTAGGAATTAGAAAATTTAAAATCTATCAATTAGATCAATTATTACTTAACTCTATTAATTGGCAAGTGACAATATTTTTATAATTTTTTAAGAAAAAGAAAAAAATGACAAAAATGCAACTAAAAAGGTAAAATAAAGGGAAAAATAACTAATTCCCACTCCCACACCTAAATTTTACATTGTCCTCAATACAAATTCGCTGATGCACAAAGTAAAACAGATAAGACTTGAAGAACTTACATTTGTTCAGTTGACCAAGAACAATGATGATAAAGATCTGCAATTACTGTTAGTATGAGGATGAAAAAATCAAATAAGAGGAAAAAATGTAATTATATATTTTTCTCATTTATTTGTTATTATTAATTTTTATTTTATTATTTTTTTCATTTTTTATTATAGATAATGTGGTTCATGAAGAACCAACACCCCCTCCTCTCCGAGTGTAGAAAATTCTAAAAATGGTTTTAGACATTGACCATTAATTTTGAAAATGTCACCATTTTAGGATTTTCTATCTCGATAGCCCATGTGTGAAAACTTGTTTTGTAATAAATGAACCTTTCCATCTTGATCTCAATTTCCCAGGAAAAAGATACAATTTTGAATTGTACAACAAAACTTTCTTTCCTGGAGAGAAATTTTTTCGTAAAATTGATTTGTCATGAAAAATCTTGGTTTTCTCTTTGTAAATTTTTGAGTTTATGTATGCATCATTTCAAATTTCTTCCAACTCATTTATTTGGAGCAATCTGTTCTTACCTGCCGAGTCTGAGACAAAATTCAACTGTTTTATCGTCCATATTGCTCGATGTTCCAACTCCACTGGTAGATGATAGCCTTTTCCAAACACGAGCATGTACGGTGACATCCCCAAATTGGCCTTGAAAGCTGTTTTATATGCCCACAGAGTATCACATAATTTTACAGACCAATCTTTTCTGTTATGATTAACTATTTTTTCTAAGATTTGTTTGATATGCCTATTTGTTACCTCTACTTGTCCACTGGTTTTAGGGTGATAAGAAGTTGACAATTTGTGTGTGATTGAATATTTTCTCATCAAAGCCTCAAAAGAACAGTTACAGAAATGTATACCGTTGTCACTGATGATCGCTCGGGGTACTCCAAACCGTGCAAAAATGTTCTCTTTTAATAACTTGACAACGACCTTGTTGTTATTAGTTTTGCAAGCTACTGCCTCAACCCATTTTGACATGTATTCAACGGCTACTAGAATGTAAACATTTCCAAAGGAATTTGGAAATGATCCCATGAAATCGATACCCCACAAATCAAAAAATTCAACAGATAAGATGGGTTGTAAGGGTATCATATTTCTTCTAGTGACTTTTTCTAAAAGTTGACAGCGGTTACAGGTTTTGCAAAACTCATATGAATCATTGAAAAGAGTGGGCCAATATAGCCCACATTGAAGAATTTTTTAACCTGTTTTTCTTGGGCCAAAGTGGTCCCCACATGCTTGCTCATGATAAAAGGATAGAACACTCCTAATTTCTTCAGTGGGAACACACCTCCTAAAGATCTGATCAGGACAGTATTTGAACAGATATGGATCATCCCAGTAAAAGTATTTTACTTGGGAGAGAAAACGGGATCTATCTTGTTTGGACCAATAAGAAGGGATCTGGTTCATGACTATGTAGTTCACAATGTTGGCGAACCATGGAACAGATTGTATTTCTAGGAGTTGTTCATCTGGAAAATGTTCATTGATCAGAACGATTGATGTTGGTGCATTCGGGAGTCGAGAGAGGTGATCTGCTATGGTGTTCTCTGTTCCCCTTCTGTCAAGAATTTGAATGTCAAATTCTTGAAGTAGGAGAATCCATCTAATGAACCGTGCTTTAGCATCATTTTTGGTCAAAAGATACTTTAGTACGGCATGATCTGTGAAAACATTGGTTAAAGAACCGATGAGGTAGGACCTGAATTTTTCTAAGGCAAAGACTACAGCTAAAAACTCTTTTTATGTGACAGAGTAATTTTGCTGGGCATCATTCAGAGTCCTATTGGCATAGTAGATCACATGTGGTTTTCCATCAAACCATTGTCCTAAAGCAGCACCAATCGCAGAATCAGATGCATCACACATCAGTTCGAAGGGTAAGATCCAGTCCGGTGCATGAATGATAGGAGCTGTGGTTAGCTCATTTTTCAGATATTCAAAAGCTTTGAGGCAGTCGGGAGAGAAGACAATGATGTATCATTGGCTAAGAGATTGGTCAAGGGTCTAGCAATTTTGCTAAAATCCTTGATGAAACGTCGGTAAAAACCAGCATGACCAAGAAACAATCTGACATCTTTGATAGTTTTAGGAGGAGGGAGATTGGAAATGAGATCTACCTTAGCTTTGTCTACTTCGATTCCCCTATTGGAAACTACATGTCCTAAGACAATGCCTTGTTTGACCATGAAATGACATTTCTCCCAATTGAGATTCAGATTTTTCTCCCTACACCGTTTTAGGACCAGTTTAAGATGATGCAAACATTGGGAAAACGTGTTACCAAAAATAGAAAAGTCGTCCATGAAAATTTTGAGGAATCTCTCTACCATGTCAGAAAAATACTGATCATGCAGCGTTGGAATGTGGCTGGTGCGTTACACAGGCCAAAAGGCATGCGTCGGTATGCGAATGTTCTATACGGGTAAGTGAAGATAGTTTTCTCTTGATCTTCGGGAGCGATAGGGATTTAATTGTAACCTGAATATCCATCCAGGAAATAATAGAACTCGTGTCCTACTAAGCGCTCTAACATTTGGTCAATGAAAGGAAGAGGGAAGTGATCTTTCCGAGTGGCTAAGTTGAGTTTTTGGTAGTCAATGCAAACTCGCCATCCAGTTTGGATCCGAGTGGGAATCAGCTCATTAGCCTCATTTTGGATCACGGTGATCCCAAATTTCATTGGAACAACTTGGACCGGACTCACCCATGAACTATCAAAAATGGAATAAATGATACCATGATCGAGACATTTCAGAATGTCTTTCCTAACAGCTTCTTTCATCACTGGGTTTAACCGACGTTGAGGATCTCTAGTAGGTTTGGCATCATCTATCAAATAGATTCGGTGTTGACCAATGGTTAGACTAATCCCTTTGATATCAGCCATGGTCCATCCAATGGCTTCCCTATTCTCTCTTAAAATATCTAAGAGAGCTTCCTTTTGACTGGCAGTTAAGTCAGAAGAAATGATGACTGGTAAAGACTCGTTCTCCCCTAAGTAGGTATACTCTAGATTTTCAGGTAGAGGTTTGAGCTCTAACTTAGGGGGTTCCTCCATAGATGGGCGAAGTTGGACTCGGGGCTCTATCTCCAAAGGTTCTCGTTGCCAGCCAACAGTAGAAACATGATTGACCAGCGGATCTAACTCTAGTTCGTCATCAGAAGACTCCACAAACATTAAGTCAGATGCATTTAAATCAGACTCACACTCTCCCTCTTGTTGCTCATTAGATATTCCTTGAATGAAATTCACTTCCATGGGTTGATCAGATGGATCACTAGGCTGCCTCCCTAAGTTAAAAATATTAAGGTCAACAGCCATGTTCCCAAAAGATATTTTCATTTGACCGGTTCTACAATTGATCAAAGTATTTGAGGTGGCTAAGAACGATCTTTCTAGAATGACGGGATTTGACTTTTGAGATTGGAAATGGGCTGCGTTTCCAAGACAATAAAATCAACAGGGAAAATGAACTCTCCAACCTTGATCAGAACTTCCTCTACCTCTCCTTTGGGAATTTTTACGGATCTATCACCTAACTGTAGAGTGCATCTTGTCGGTTTAAGTTCTCCTATACCTAGCTGTTGATAGACTAAATAAGGAAGAAGGTTGACGCTGGCTCCCAAGTCTAGAAGTGCCTTATCAATATGAGTGTTACCTATGACGCATGGAATTATGGGACAACCAGGATCCTTATATTTTAACGGCATGGGATTCAAAAAAAATTCATTGAGGTTGGTAGCTAAGAATACTTTCTTGGGGACATTGGTGGTTCTTTTCTTAGTGCATAAGTCTTTCAAGAACTTTGCATAAGAGAGGATTTGTTCGATTGTATCAAGGAGAAGGCTGTTGATCTTGACCTGTTTAAATGTTTTGAGGATTTTCTCAACCTGTGGGGAGTTTTTCCTAGGTTTGAGTCTATCTGGAAAGAGGAGCAACGGGCCTATACCTATCTAGATCAGGCTCAATCTCATGTTTAGTGTTTTGGTCATCAGAAGGAATGTGTTGGATGGGAGAAGAGGTTTGATCCGGTGGCATTCTAACTTGGTTATCTATCTGTTTTGCTGATCTCAAAGTGTGAACTGCATTCACATGGGCTGGTTGGGATGAACTGGATCCATTGTCTTTAGGGTTTACAACAGGTTGACTTGGGAATTTTCCTTTCTCTATCTCGCTCATGGTAGTGACTAGTTGCCCAAGTTGGGTTTCTAACCGGGCTATGGCTTGAGTGTTCGAGTTGAGCACTTGGTCGGTTATTTGCATGAAGGAATTTAAAGTGGTGGATGACTGGGTCAACATTTTGGTAGTTTGTGTAGAAGCTTTGATCATAGCTTCTAAACCCTTTTCTAAGACACTCAAACGTTTGTCATGATCAGAATTTGAAGGATTTGTAGGCTGGTGAGGATGAGGATGTTGGGTTGGAAAAACAGGGTTAGCTTGTTGAAAATTGTTTGGTGGGTGAATGGAAGTGTATTTCCCCTAGGGAATTGTGGGTTCGACGCGGGAATGAAGTTTTGATTTCTGGGAGAATTTTCTTGATTCCATACAAAGTTAGGATGATTTCTCCAACCTGGATTGTAGATTGGAGAAAATGGATTATTTCTAGGGCACTGGAATACAGCGTTCATCTGTTCTAATGCATTGTTGTTTCCTAGGAGAGGGCATTCCTCTGAAACATGGATAAGAGACTGACAATTATGACAACTCGGGGCAGAAACATGATTGATGTGAGCTGGAGCTCGTTCCTTAATTTCTAAGGCTTCTAACCTCTGCAGAATCATAGCCATCTTCGCTTCAGAAGCAATGTTTGACTCCAGGGATAGACCACTAGACTTAGATTGGGGAACTGATGAAACCCTGTCATCACAGTGTTCCCACTGCATTGTTTTCTCGGATAGACTCTCTAGGAATTCCAAAGCTTCATCGATGTTTTTGAAGAATAGTTCAATCCTTCATATATGACTTGGCATAATCGCCATTTCTCGAGACCATGATGACGACATTAGATCAAAAGATCTTCAAATCGATCAAAATATTTCCAGATGGCTCCCCTGGGATAATTTTGAAGTTTTGAATATTGTTCCTAAGCTTTACCATTTTATAAATAGGGAAAAATTTCTTAAGAAAACGGTGACAAATTCATCTCAAGTTGAGATGGAATTTGTCGGTAAGCTGTACAACCATTTTTTAGCTTTGTCCTTAAGAGCAAATGGAACAAATCTAAGCTTAATTGCATCTTCGATTAATTCTCTTATTTTAATCATAATACACACTTCCTCAAATTCCAAGATAAAAATATATGCATTTTCTGTTTCATTTCTAAGGAATTTGGGAAGCATGTTTATGTATTACGGTCTAAGCTCAAAATTTGCTCCATTTGCTTCGGGGAGTCTTATGCAAGATGGAATTGCATTTCTGGTGGGGTAACACATAACTTGGAGAACGGGTTGATTTTCCATTTCTTGGATTGGTTCAACACGGATTAAACGATGAGAATTATCCCTAACCCACGTTTGCATACACCAAAACAACTTCTTTTTTTTAAGGAAAGAAAGAAAATTAGTTTTTTGAGAAGAAAAGGATAAAGAAAAAATCCTAACTAAAACAAATCAAAGCAATCACTTTTCATTCACTCTAATTCTAGGGTTTAGCCTAACTCAACTAAACCAGCTCCTAACCAAAAACTCCTAAAGTGAAAAAAATTAAAGTTTTACCCGGGTAGTTATCCAGGTAAGGATAGTACTAGAGGGTGATCAAAGATCAATTAAGTACCTCGTTCCTTACGGAGCGCTTTACGCAACCCCTAAATATTACCTTAGATACCAACTAATCTAAGAAAACTTAAACCGGTTCACTTAAGGATTTCTTGTTTCTTATTGAGCTCGAGTCCTTAGGGGCCAACGTCTAATGAGTTTTAGGAGGCTTGGGTTTGTGAAGTGGGGAATTAGTGATTTGTGGGCTAAGGTAAGGGTGATGAAATCCATTACCTTTTCTTGATTATGGGGTTTTGCCCTTAAGAATGTTTTAAGTATGTGCCAAATCAAGTGCTACAATCACTTTGGTGAATTCCTACTAACTATATGAAATGCAACCCTAGAAATTAAAAGCGACAAAAAAGGATGAAAAAAAAATCTTCTTTTTTTTTAATTATGGTCAACAACAATCAAATGTGAAAAGAGAGCTCTTGTTTAAATTTATTATCTTGTTAGTTAATGTCCAAGTGAAAGGTGAATTTTATTATGGTCAACAAAAATGAAATCTCCTTTTTTTTAAATCCTAATTATCTCTAATTACGAAGCTAACTAAAAAGGGTGGAATTAAAAACGCTAGAAAGAAGAGTTACCTAAAAACAATTATCCAAGTTCTTGATCTTCAATCCAAGATTTTCAAGCTCCAAGCGGTTCCTTCACAAGAAAACACAAAAGTTAAAGAACCAAAATAATAAAATTCTATTTTAGCACCTTTCCTGGTAACGGCGCCAAAAACTTGATGCGGCATAAGTATGTACCAAAATTGTAAGTGCACAATTGATCAAGTTATAGTATAAAAAGTTATCGATCCCATGAGGAATGTGATTTTAAGAGATTATTAGAATTGGTTCTTACGTTTTGTGCATGAAAAAAATATGATTAAAGAATAAGTGTGATTATGAAGAGAGATATGACGAGTGATTGTTTTGAATATATACAAGTAACAATAAATTGAATTTGAGCGAAGAGAAGAAAAAATCAAAGAATAAAATAAAAAGAAAGAATAAGAAGAGAAAAATCAAGAAAACAAAAGAAGGAGGATTCAATTAAAGATATGAGAGATCTAAAATTGAACCCACTAGCTAATCTCAATTATAAAATACAAACTATTCTCTTTTTATCATATTTCAATTTAGATTTATTAAGTATAGACTATCAAACCATTTAGGGAAAGTATAACCTATTAAATTATCATCTAAGTCAAAATAAAAATCATGATAAGAATAACAACAAGATAGTAATCCTAGAATTTATAAGTATAATCTATTAAACCATTTAAGATAAGCATAGATTAACAAATTATTCTTCTATCAATTACTTCTCTAGTTGATTATCCTAAACATGATCATTTTAAGTGTAAGAGAATAATTCATACAATATAAAAGAAATTAGACTAGTTTCATACAATTCTATGATTACTAGAAGAATTAATTTCACATCTTAAGAAATAAAAGCAAGAAGAAAAAGAACTAATTAAAAAAAAAGAAAAAAAATCTAAACTATGAACAAGAAATAAATCTAACTATAAAGAATTAAAATCTAAACTACAAAATAAATTACAAAAATTAAATGCAAGAAAATAAATCTACTCTACAAATTAAAGTACAAAAAGAAATAAAAAGACAAGAAAATAAATCTACTCTACAAATTAAAGTACAAAAGGAAATAGAAAGACAAGAAAATAAATCTACACTACAAGCATGAATGTAAATCTAACTAATAAGCAATAATAAAGAAATTACTAAAAAGAAATAAAAGAGGAAAATAAAAGAAATACAAACCTTCAAATTGCTCTTCATCTCCATCCTCATCATTCAACAAAGAAAAATTTAAAGTGGGGAAAAATTCTTTTATTAATTGTAAAAAATTTATAAATTTGGAAGGTCTTCTCAATTAAGAGTAACCCTCCTCTCCAAATGAAGTTATAAAATTTTTCACACCTCTAACCCCGCACTCTCCACCCCTATTTATAGTAAACATTAGTGAATGAGAGCTATTGGATTGAAATCTTATCCAAAAACAATAAATTTCAGCCCTTAATTTGTAACTAACTGTACGATGGTATCAATACCAGCATCGATAGGAGTATCGATGCTGGCATCGATACCCAGTTCTCTCCTGTTGCAGTCTTAACTTTCTCTTGTTCTTAGACTTGGGCTTTTGGGATTTTTTATTTCTTCTTCTTTTTAGCTTTGGGCTTTTGGATAAATTAGCAATTGGATTTTCCAATGGGCTTCTTGATTTCTCTTTTACTTCATTTATTCATTTACTCAAGGGCCTTTGTTGAGAGATGGGATTTTTGGAATTTATTCTTCATTAACCTGCATTTAAAGATAAAAATAATTATTAGTGGTATATTTATTCATATAAAATAGATAATGAGGGTAAAAAATTATAATAAAAATGTGATTATCAACCAACTAATCCAAGAAAACTTGAACTGGTTCACTTAGGGATTCATTGTTCCTTAATGAGCTCGAGTCCTTAGGGGCCAACATATAATGAATTTTAAGAGGATTGGGTTTGTGTAGTGGGTAATTAATGATTTGTGGGCTAAGGAAAGGGTGATAAAATCCCTCACCTTATCTTAATTAGGGGGTTTTGCCCTTAAGAATATTTTCAAGTGTGTGTCAATCAAGATGCTCAAATCACTTTGGTGAATTCATACTATTATATGCAATGCAACCCTAGGAATTTAAAGCGACTAAATGTCACGCCCCGCTTCCCAAAATACAGGGGAATCAGAACGTGAACAAGCCCGCGACGTAATAGATTAAGAAGAATAAATAAAAATAAATATTTCTCCTCAACCTAATACACTAAGCATTTGGAAATAAATACAAAGCAAATGCACATGTCCCAGATCACAGTTAGCAAGAATATAATAGACAAACTCAGAATAAAAAATATCATATCACAAATAGGATAACATTCGAGACATAATATTCAGGTCAACATGCCCTTATACATATCTAAACAAATGAATACTGAAGAATATAAAATACAATGATCAAGCAGAAAAGGAAATGCTACAAAGAAACTAGGATCATCAACTAAGAAGAGGTAGCTGAACTTTAGCCTATTCTTCAACTCTATCTGCAAGGCACTCCTGTTGAGAATCCTCTAGCTCCTGGCGATCTCCCAGCTAGACCTGTTCTTCCTCTAAGTCTAACATACACCAGAGAAAATAGGTGTACGTCAGCGTGCATAGCACACGGCAAGACCCGACAAAACATAAGAACAAACAAAAACCCAAGCAGAAAACGATGCAACAAAAATGATAAAGAAACATGCAACTGAAAATCCAACAAAATCAACATGCAAATTCACTACTAAAACATGATAGTCATAAAGCATCCAAAATCGATCAAGTAACGAGATTATGCAGCTAGCGATCAGACTAATCATCCAAGTAATAGGGGCATACACTAGATGAAATTAATACCCAAAAATCTACAACATGAGACGTAGTACGTCAAGCGAAATAATCCAAATTAAGGAAACCCTCATGTATATACCATATGTCTCAAATTGTAGATAATTAAATATTAACCCCGATCTATGTATGAAAAAAACACAACTAGTCTACATCTCACAAGAATCCATAATCACCTTATCTAACAATGTCATGTAACTAGCCATCCTAAAACACACTGGTCCATATCTCACATAGAGTCAACGTTCATATTACCGGATAACTAACTGTTCACAAATCCTCTACGTGCACCCAATATGTCGTTATACTGGATCGGTCAGAGGGCTACACGCAATCCGATTTCAACCTGGTTCGAACTCAAGCTAAATTCAGGTGAATATCAAATTCACGGACCAAAGTGACTACACTGACTTCACTTTGACCCAACAAACTAACCCCAAGCTACACTGGATCATAGGACGAACCTGGAAGATACATCAACAGTTATATCTGATCACATGAATAAGGACTTCCCTATCCCCACTCTTCTCATTTTTCTAAGTCAATCGTAATCCTTATTAAAACTCGGGTTCACCATCTAAACTCAGTCAACACACTCACACATGTCACTAAGTCTGTTCATGACGCACGAGGCCACTAAGTCATGAACTACTAAGGTTCTCAACACAACCAGGAATAATAAAAGCAGACATGTCAAATACAGTAAAATATTCACAAAACATGAAATGTAATAACAAATCAGTAAAAACATGCATACAGTTTGGTTTCATCAATATCTTGTTATCTGAATCTTAAAAATATACATAAAAATTATCAGCAATTAAATAACATCAAATATAACTATGGTTAAAGGTAAAATCGAAAATCGTGATTGTTTTGCACATGAAATGTCATAGTCCACAACTACCTACACAAAATCATAATTTACTTAAATCCCAAGACAAATAATTCTTTTCCAAAATTATTCTTTAAAACAATTTCTCATTATAACTAATTTAAATTAAAATATATTTGTTAATTCTTTTCTGCATGAAAGCAATATTTTTCCTATTTTATAAAGTACCTTTAATTTATTTCATTTTCGATAATATTCGTAAATTCTAATTACAACAACTAACTTGTCATTTCATGTTCGTAATTTCTTAGATGAAAATATACAAAATTATTAATGTCTTGTAAAATCTAATTACTACACATATACTTATCATTTCATGCTCGTTAATTCTCAGATATAATTACCACAAAATATCTTATTATTATTTCTAAAACATTATCTAATACTATTTATCAATAATCCACGTCAAATATTCACAATATGCACATTATCAACATTATCATATCTAATTAAATTATTTAATCGATAATAATTGTAAAACGAGAAAATATGGAGAGGCGAGATCTTGCCTCGGCATGTCGAACAAATCGACGCGATGGTGCAGGTCGAATCCAACGTGGGGGCACGTCATCGGGAAGAGCTCCGGCGAGGGGCTACGGGGCTATCGGCTCGGCTTAGTCGGTGTCTGCGAGGGGACTGCTGGAGGTGAGCTCGGACAGCGTGGCACGCGAGGCTAATGAAGAGGGCTTGTTAGAGATGGCGCCAATGTCTTTCCCGTTAATTCGCCAAGGCTCTCGAGCAGGTGGACGGACTCCGCTATGAAGAGGATTTAGTATTTAGAAGGCGCCAAATGACTAAGCCTTCACCGCAGCAAGCAATGGGTTCCTCCTCCCAACTACTGACTAACAAATGAGTTCGTATCAAACGAACCCGTTCTACTCTTGAGGAGCGCATCAAGAAACGTCGTGCACTTCTTGCGCACGCACGAGTCCTTGTGCAAAAAGAACAAGAATTACAAAAAGAAGAGTTGGTCAAGGAATCACTAATATCCCAACAAGCTTGGGTGCCAAAGGCCAAAACAACACCAAGAACGGTACCGAAAATAGTCAAGATGCCTCCACTTAGGGAGAGACACTAGTCGTGTCTCCCATCTAATTCCAGCTCCAATACTACTTCCCAGCCTCCATCAACTTCCGATCCCACTCCGGTGAAGCCCTACGGGAGCGTGGATCTATTTAAATTCAGAATTCCATTGAGGATCATCTAGGTCCTCTACATGAAGATCGAGGCAATACTTCTGTCAAAGAACGCTTGGGTCCGGTGAACAAATCCCGAGCAACTCTTCAGACTGGGGTCGTATACGTCCTCCCAACAAACTAATTCCAGTAACTACCCGCTTGGGGGTGCGTGTGGAAGATTGGGAGCCTGTTAAGATTCCACCTTTGCCATGGTGCGATTCCAAACGAGTGACTCCTACAAACGCCAACAACGTATTACCTATTCAAAAGAAAACGTGTCTGTCAAACAACAACGTTATACCTAGAGACTCAAACTAACAACTGATAGGTTGTTTCGACCACAATGTCGATAAGTTGTATTATCGGGCTTGGGGTATGAATAAATCTTAAAAGAGAAGTATCCCAGAATTAGACTCTCACTGTCTTTATGAGAGATTAATCAGGAAAGTATTATCAGAGTGTAGCTGCCCAAGACCGATCCACGGAGGGTCTCGCTATTCAAAAGAATCTCTATCGAAGTGTCCAAATCTAAATCAAGACGCTTCTACAAGAAGAAATCTGGCATCATGATGACGAGCTTCTAGAAGTTACCATTAATGTATCCGATAAGGGAAAGTCAACAAGACGTTTCAGCCCTGACTTTTTCACGGAGGCATCTCAACGCATCGCTTCATTACAATCAGGAACTAGAAGACCTAGGCCAAATAGAGGCCACTCCTCAAATGATGAATCGTCAGATGTCAACTATGCTATCGCTTCTGACGATACGGTGTCCAGCATAGGACAATCCTGTGAAGTGTTCATGATCAACACCGAACAAATGGCCAAAATCCTTGAAGATGCCCTGGCCTAGCAGTAAGAGAATTTCAAATTTGAGATGGAAATGACTCTGTAACGGATTAGGGAAATGCATGACCAATAGATTCAAACCTTATCAAATCAGCATGGTGAATCCAGTCATCGCAACACTACCAATCAGGTAGATAGTGATTCAAAAGTGAATGAAAATCTCAACGTTGATACCCCTCCTGTTAACCAAAATACCGGGGGTGGTCCCACTGAGGATAACAACACTGGGGGTGGTCCAGTTGTTCCTCCCTGGAATCATCCAAAGAAAAATACAAGTGAGGATGAGAAAATGAAAGACCAAGAGAGCAAGATTAACGCATTGATGTCTGTTTAAGAGGTAAAGAAGACAGGCATCACATGTCCTTATCCGAGAGACTGGGAGTCGATTCTGTATCCAGTGAAGTTTAACTTAACCAACTTCACGTTGTTCGATAGAAGAGGTTTGCCCACTCATCACTTGATTTACTTCAAGTCTCACCTGGGTTTGATCTCTAGCAATGAACTCTTGATGGTCCGGTCATTCCTTGGCATCCTACATAGAGCTGCCTTCGATTGGCACCGTTGTCTCAAGCCAGGAAGTATCAATAGCTGGGACGACATGGAGAGCATGTTTCTCACAAACTTCTTTGATAACGATACTGAGGTGTCAATTGGAAAACTATTTGATAGGAAGCAAAAGGATGGAGAATCAGTCGAGAACTTCGTCAAGCACTTCCGGAATAAGGCGATGAACCGCCAAGATCCGGTCATAGAGAAACTTATCCTCCAAATGTGTCACAACAATCTTTCTTTAGATGTGCTGGAAGCTATGGGTGCAGCACCATCTAAGACTTGGAAAGAATTAAAGGTATGCAGGGAGCAACCCAACACTTCCTTAAAAGGAAGAAGGCCAAAAGAGGTCAACCAACGGCTAATGCCCCGAAGCAGAACTTCGTCCCTCGTGGTAAAGGGAAGGCACAAGTAAATGCAGTGGATGTCAACCAGACCATTCAGCTACAACCATAATAGCAATGGCAGCCACAAAAATAGACGCTAAAGAAGCAATCACCTAAGTGGCAGCAATGACCACAAAGGCAATAGAAGACTTCTGAATGAAAATTCTTGGAGGAATACTCCTTCAAGGAAGATGAGGTCTTTGATATCTTCAAGTATCTGTTAGAGAATAACCAGATCAAGCTACCCCTAATTACCGATCACGAAGGAGCGAAGAAGACTACAGATCTAAAATACTGTGCATTCCATAGGGTGGTTCATCATCCCACCAAAGCATGTTATGCGTTCAAAGACAAAGTCCAGGTCCTGATCGATGTCAGGATTATCACCGTAAAGCGTCACAAGGAAAAGAAGGTGGGTGCAAAAAATGCAATGAGCATTAGCTTCGGCTCTGTCCCTCTCACGTGGTTTGATCCAGAACCTGTGACGAAAGTATAGATGAAGACTATCAATCACGATCCTTACGGGCAACGCCAGAAAGGCTTAGTGCCACACACGGACTCCAACGACAAAATCCTTTGGTTCATCCTGATCTACTTCAAGATGAGCACTGGACAGGGTCTTCTTCTAAGAAGAAATCTAAATCCAAGGGAAAAGGGAAATTTTGTTGTGCTACCACAACAATTCTAGAGGAAAATGATGAAGGGATCCCCACCTTCCCACTTTTTGATGATGAGCATGAAGATTTTGCTGAAAGTACCCTAGAGGAGGGGGAATATGATTATTTCTAATCTTATTAGATATTAATGCTGATTAAAAGTTATTAACAAATATATCCTAATAATGATGATAGTCAATAAGATATATTCAAGGATATATGAACAAGAGTAAATAAACACAAGTGATAGTGCGCAAAAGACAAACGCAAACACAAGATATGATCACAGAGTTCGGTCCCCACGACCTACGTCTCTGCTTCTCACCTCGAGGAGATCTTCACTATCACAATCAGGTTTTCTATGCTCATCCGAATAACGTTTACACCTTAGAATACGGTTTTCTAGTTCACCGAAAACTTTACAACTTACACACTTGCAATTTCACTTCACACCCTCTAAGTGTTGTCCTTGCCCGTGTCACCTTCCTCAAGTGTTCGGAATTACCACCAATCACTAGGCTTTACTATCGACCCCACTCCTCTTGGAACCAACCCCGTCTCTCACCACACACTTCTCTCAGTGTCCAAATGTAATACAATGTGCAACTCACAATTAGGCTCAATTACAATAAAAATGTTCTCAACAATAGGTAAGAACTCAATGTAAGCTTACTCTTGCAAATCACAATCCCACAACCCAATATATGATGTATGAATTATTACAAGCTCAAATAAGGTGTGTGTGATAAAATGAGTATAGATAAAATCTAACTCAATTAGCAAACTAGCAATAATAAGAATATAAAAATCAATAATAAAATTGTTAGAGAAAAGAGTTAGAAAAACTTCTATATAAATACAATAGAGGATGATGAAGATTAAGGATGAATTCCTCAATGAAAATGCAAGCCTCCTAATTGTAAACTCAAACAACAAACTTAAACTTGAGAAACAAACTTTTAAACACTTAAAACTCTTGTTAAAAAATCCTCTTAGATCGATGTTCTGATGAGAACAATATGGGTTAATATAAGATGAAAAACCAAGGCACAAAACCCAAGCAAAACCAGGAAAAACCATAAAATAACAAAGGCTAGAAATATAGCCGTTGGAGCTGGTCAGTCGACTGACGGGATGCATCAGTCGATTGATGAGCTGACCGTTGTATTTATTTTCTAGCCCATCAGTCGACTGGCGATCTTTATCAGTCGATTGATGGATCATCAGTCGACTGGTCAGTCGATCGAAACAAAACATAAACTATTTGATAATTGCATGTACTTTTGTTAGTCGACTGATGTCATCAGTCGACTAACCAGTCGACTGATAACAGAATATCAGCCTGAATCGATTTTTGAAATGAGTTTCAAGGCTCTATAAAAAAATAGCAAATAAATTCCAAAAAATGTAAAACTTTGCAAAAAGTTTATAATCATAAATATGAACATATTGGAAAAAGAATTTTTTAAATTACTCTTACCATTTGTGAAAACTCAGAAATATTCAAAAGTACAAAAATACATATTTTTCAAATATGTTGATTTTGACATTTTAGCTCAAATCAAGCTCTGAAAACTTGTGTAATGTTTTTATGGACATAATAAAAGATGTAAATAAGGTTTGTATAGTCCAAAACATATTTGAATGTATTTTGCATAAAAACACCTATTTTCATGAAAATTCACAAATGTAATGTGTGTGTATATTTGAGCTTATAGAATTCACACACATAATATAATCCTATACTAAGTATACCAGAAAAGAATCTTCTGAAGCTTGGACTAGGATTGATTGACTTGATATGCATAGCTTCAATATATCTTGTTTAGCTCGATTTCCTGCATATACTAAACAACACAAAACAAAACACTAAAAACACTTTTAGTTGTAAATTGTTTATTAAATCATTATCAAAACAAGAGGACCAAATAATTGCTACCAGCGGAGAACCGACCTTTGCAACTAGAAGTAGGAACGAGTAGCGGTTTAACTATCCCAAGGTGGCCGATCAATCAGCTGAGCAGGGGGTGATTACAACCACTACAAAACTTTTAAATAAACCTCAATGAAAGGAGGCTGCAGCTAAGCAGAAGGATAAAGAACCCTAGCACCAAGAGGTTCAAAACCCGAAGCAGTCTCGATTCAATCGTCCGACTGGGAGAGAAAAATTAGGAAGTTCAAACGTTCCTAACCGCTTCGATGTTATGGCCCAACTGGCTAACATCCCAGAGAGGATAACTCTATATGAGTTACTGCACCTATCTAAAGACACCCGGGAGGCTTTGCAAGAAGCTTTGGTTGATTTTGATGTATTCCTCACTCAAATCAAGCCGATCCCTGAAGAACCTGTAAAACCCTGTAAATTTGAAAATTTTCATGATAAATAATGATAAATATGTTTTATGCTAAAAAATAACAAATTTTGATGTTTGTGTATGATAAGAATTGATTTGAGATCAATTCAATGTATATTTATAAATATATGAGTGCAAATGCATAAAACATGCACGAAGAGAAATCTGGGAAACATGACCAGTTAAGAGTTTCTATGTTTTACACAATGATGCAGTTGGAATCTAGAAAAACTCAAATAGCCCAAAGTTGTAGTTCTCTTCAATAGCTTTCTAACAAATCTTAAATCATCTCATTATGAGGTCGGATGAGAAAGTTATATCCAAAATACCAAAGGTAATTTTCCCAGTCAGACTAGGTTTCTTGGTTCGGGTCAAACGCATTTGTTTCGTGTTTGCCTCTCTAAATACCTATATTTTTCATGAAAATTCCTCTTTTTTATCATATCTCTAAACCCTAGTAGCCACACTCTCCCCTGAAAAACCCTAGATCTTTTTCTTATGAATTTTGAGAGCTTTGTGAAGCACAATACCGATACGAGGGTGAGATTATCGACGTAGGGCAAGAAAGAATGTGTTGTTTGCACTTGTGGATTGCTTGCTATTTGTTTTAGAGGCTTACACATGATTTTAAGGCAAGATCCCTCTTTCTCAAATCTGAATTTAAGATTTTTTATACATTATATGCATATTTTAACTGTATTATGGTTGGTTGTAGTTTTTAAAATGTGATATAATTATATGTGTGGATTGTTTGATGATAAATGAGAATAACTGATATTGTAAGGATAAGAATTAATAGATTATAATTTTTAAAGATTATTTTTAGAATAATTATGATGAGAAAGAATTTATTTGGAAAATGGGTTAGTTTTGAATAATCATTAAAATAGATAATTTAAATTAATTTATTTCAAAAAGGGTCATTTTGAGTTGTTAAGTTATTTTGGTAAAAGGATTATATTTTTGATATTTTTGATGATTTAAAGGAATTTATTTGTAAAAAGAATTATTTATTTTGGGTTTTAAGTAAATTATGATTTTGTGTGGGTAGTTGTAGACTATGACATTTCATGTGCAAAACAATCACGGTTTTTTATTTTATTTTTACCCGTAGTCATATTGGATATTATTTAGCTGTTAATAAGTTGTATGGGTAGTTTAGAGGGTTGGATAACAAGATATTGATGAAACCGGACTACATGTATGTTTTTACTGTTTACGACCATATTTCACGTTTTGCATTTATTTATTATATTTGACATGTTTGCTATGTATTGTCCATGTTGTGATAGAGAACCTTAGTAGTTAATGACTTAGTGGCCTCGTGCGTCATAAACAGACCTAGTGACATGTGTGGGTGTGTTAACTGAAATTTGGTGGTGAACCAGAGCTTTAATAGGGATTGATTGTTCACTTAGAAAATGAGAAGAGTTGGGATGGGGAAGTCATGGTTCATGTGATTGGATAAGGCTGTTGATATATCTTCCAGACTCACACCAGTGAACCGTTTCGCACTGGGGTTAGTTTGTTGGGCCAAGTGAACCGTTTCGCACTTGGTCAGTGAAATCGTTTCGTCACCTGAGTTTTGCTTGTGTTCGAACCAGGCCAAAATCGGATTTCGTGTAGTCCTCTCACCAAACCGTTTCTCGGGTTTGGATGCACGTATGAGATTTGTGAACAGCCAGTTAACCAGTGATATGAGCATTAACTCTGTGTGAGATGTGGACCAGTGACTTGTTATAAAACGGCTAGTTACATGACCTCGTTATTTAGAAGATTATGGATTCTTGTGAGATGTAGGCCAGTTGTGTTTCTTTTCAAACAAGATCAGGATTAATATTTAATTATTTACAATTCGAGATATATTTGTATATACATAAGGGTTTCCTTATTTGGATTATTTCGTTCGACGTACTACGTCTCTTGTTGTAGATTTTTAAGTATTAATTCCATCTAGTTGTATAATATTGATACTTGGATGAATATTCTGATCGCTAGCTACTTGATCGATTTGTTACTTAATTGATTTCTTGGATTCTTGGATTATTATATACTATTGGTGGATTTTATCTAGTTTTTAGTATCCAGCTGTATGCTTCTATTTATTATTACTGTTTTCGCTTTGGGTTTTCGATAGTTCCATTTTCCTTGTTGGATCTTGCTGTGTGTCATGTACGCTGATGTACACCTGTTTTCTCTGGTGTACGTCAGACTTAGAGAAAGAACAAGTTCAGCTGGGAGATCGCCAAGAGTCGGAGGATTCTCAGTAGGAGTGCTTTGTAGATCGAGTAGAAGAAGCTGATGCCTAGTTTTTCTTTTATTAGTTGATAATCATAGTTTATTTTATTAGTATTTCCTTTCTATTTTCGTTGGACGATGTATTTTCATATTTCTCCAACATTTATTTGTTTAATTTTGTATAAGGGCATTTTTGACCCATATTTTTATGTCTCGGATGTTGTCTCATTTGTGATATGTATTTTATTCCATGTCGTTCATTATATTCTCGCTATCTGTGATCGGAGACCTGTGCCTTTGCATTGTATTTATTTCCAAACGCTTAGCGTATCTGATTAAGGAGAAAAAAAATTGATAGTGTATATTTCTTCTTAATCTAATACGTCGCGGGCTTGTTCACGTTCCGATTCCAGGGTATTTTGGGAAGCAGGGCATGACAGGTTCTTTTGGTGGCCCATACAGGTCAAGGTCCAGAGTTCCTACCAATGAGAATATAATGGATAATTTAGACGCATATCATATTTCATCCGTGAGACTATTCTTGAGCCATTATCCTATTCTCTTGATAGATTTCGTTTCGTCCCTATCTTATCACTCTTTGACTCCGGGGCTTCTCATTGTTTTTGTTTCGTCACTTCGCGACTACACGCTCTCTTCCTATAACTCATCAATCCTCGTACCGATTGTTATTATATGTTATTATTTTACAATTATATTTTCTTTTATTTGACTTATATGTCATTTAATTATATTAATTTCTGTATTATTTATTACATTATTTTATGTATCACACACAGTATTATATTGTATGTTTTCACAAAAAAATATCATTACTTATATATTTTCAATTGTTCAAATCATATCATTAAGTGTTTTGCATTGCTCTAGACTCCACATATACATTACATAACATATTTAATATTCAGATTATTTTCTTGTGTTTAATTATACTTTTTTGCATATTTATATTGTGTATGTGCATGCTTTTCTGTCATACCATCTACCATTTATTTATGTTCTAGATTAATATATGTAGTTCGTATTTTTAGTAAGTTCGTGATTTTAATATTCTACATGTAGTATATTCTTATCCTTTATATTTTTAGTATATAGTTCTTATCAGTTAGTTTTGTCTTAATATGTTCACATTGGTTTCATTATTTTAAGAGCAAAGTATTTCTATTTTGATATTTAAATAATTATTCATTATGTTAGGTTTGGATTGAGTTACTAATTATATAGTTTTTCTCACATTATCTCGTATCATTGGCTATTGTTCTTGTATAGCTAATATAAAAGATTATTCTAAATAGCATTTGTGAGTATGTAAAGTATTTATTCATAGTTTGTTTATAGTGTATTTGTATATTTGTAGTTATTTGTTTCGTTTTCGATATGTATTATTTTGTCATTGTAACAATATACATTGTATACGTGTCTTATTTTTTAATATTTATTTTATGGTATTTTTAGATAATTATATCTTTTATTGTGTCATTGTTTGTTGTTCATTCTCTATTCATTGTTTTTGTTACTTGTGTTGTGTTTTACTTTTTCATTATTTTATAATTACTATCCTCTTTTCATTATAGTGTATTCACGTAGATTATTATATTTACGATGTTATTTTTATTGATTTATAGTCATTTATTATTTCTAGCATCAACTATGTAATCTTGTTTATCTAAAATGCATCGATGTTTTTATTATACAAAACTATGCTCTTCTTATGTTTTTATTTTCTTATATACATATTTTACCTTTCATAATTTTTATTTTTATATAGTATACTTCTTTATCTAGTAGTATGTTTGTGAGTGTTATATTATTAGTAAGCATTTATATTTTAGTGTATTCTACAATTTTTATATGTGTTAATTTATTTTGAGCTTTATACTGTCAATTTGCTTGTTACTTGTTTGAATGCATTGAGTCCTTCAATTATGTTTTTTTTGTCAGATTGGTATTTATTTATTATTTTGACTTGTGTTATTTTACATCGTGTTACTCTTTTGTTTCGTTTCTCTTATTCTTGTATTTTTTCGTAGATCATATTATATCAATATCATTTTATTTTTATATTTTTCTTTGAATAGGTGTTGTTATTTTTCTGTGGGAGTGTGTGGTGTTATGGCTTTAAAGTTTGTGTATAGGGTTATTAAAGGTTGTTACAATGTGTGTGTTTGTTTAGCTTTGATTTTTGTGTTTTTACATATTGTTTTTTGGTTACGTATTTAGTCGTAATATTTTTATAGTTAGTGAGTTTAATATTTTATGCAGTGTATTCTTGCTCATGTTTTTTTATGTTTCAATTTGTGTATTGTTATACTTATTTTTATTTAGTATTTATTATGTTTTGCTACAATTTTTTTAGTAGTCACGTTATAGTGGAGTTGTTTTTATTTTGTGTTGCATTTATTTTTTTTAATCCTACGTATTGTACATTTATTTAAACATGTTTGTTGTGTATGTTACCACATAATTTTGATCACATTTTACATTTCATGTACCCATTTTGTTATCATTACAACTTGGTTATTATCAAGTTATATGTTTTTCTTATATGACTTTTTATGTTGTCTTTAATTTTATTAATTTATTAGTTTATTTATGTTATTTGGGTTATATTGTTTATTGGTCAACATAATTACTTCTTTTACATTCATCAGTAGTTTCATAGTTTATTTTAGGATGTGACATGAGTGTTATAAGTTTATACAGCTTAGATGCAGGTTTTGCATATTGTAGATATTTTGTTGTGTTTATTAGATATTTTTTTGTTAGGTCATGTATATTTTACTTTAATATTGTATTATATTATCTATTCATTAATTATTTCAATTACTATATTTATCAATTTTTCATATACAAAATTCCTTGTATTACTATTTTAGTTAACTGTTTATTGTAGGCGTCAAAAATTGCCTATAAGTCCCCGCATACGGCTCAAGACAGAGAGAAGACGATAAACGTCACTATCCGAGTCACAGGAGCTAATTTGACAATGACAAATGCACGAAGTGAGTCGACGGACCATGCGAAACGACGGAACTTCAGAATGATGGAAACACAAGCTTATCGGGAACCCCGTATCGCTTGCAAAAGGTGAAGTGCCTCTCGTGTCTTGTTCACTTCACATATGATTCAATCATGGGATCTTATAGACCGACGCATCTTGAATCGCATGATTTCGAGTTTGGACGACGAAGATATGGCAAAAACGGACGAAATACGCAGAACTACGTCCCGGGACTCGGCGAGACACCCAGAGGTGTCTCGGCCAACCCGAAACACCCAAATGTGTCTCCGCTTGGCCAAGACACTCTAAGGTGTCTCGGCCAAGTCGAGACACCCAGAGGTGTCTCGGATGGGCTGAGACACCCATTGGTGTCTCGGATGGGCCGAGACACCCATTGGTGTCTCGGCCAAGCAAAGACACCCAAAGGTGTCTAACTTATAGAGCGATTTTGGTCATGATTCAATTCGAATCTGAAGAAACTCAAAATATGAACGTTGTAGATCTCCTCGTTATCTTTCCAATCCATCTTGGATCAGGTCATTTGAAGATTATATGAGAAAGATAAAGCTAAAATATTAAAGATAGTACAAATTCCGAGATAGTGTTAGTGTCTCGAAGAAGAATGATGATTTTGGCCATAATCCGATTCGAATATGAAGAAACTCAAAACTTAAAATTTGTACATCTCCTAGTTAGAGTTCTAATACATCTTGAATCAAGTCATTTGAAGGTCATATGAGAAAGTTATAACCAAAATACCCGAGATACTCACAAGTGTCTCGTCCATGGCCGAGACACTCACAAGTGTCTCGGACTTTGTGGAGCGAGTTTGACCATGATACAATTCGAATATAAAGAATCTTAAAAGATAAAAGTTGTAGATATCTTTGTTAGATTTCAAAAACATCTTGAATAAGGTTATTTGGAGGTCATATGAGGAAGTTATGGCCAAAATATCCGAGACACTTACAAGTGTCTCAGCCATGACCGAGATACTCACAAGTGTCTCGGACCTTGTGGAGCTGTTTTGACCATGATTCAATTCGAATCTGAAGAATCATAAAAGATAAAAGTTGTAGATCTTTTCATTATATTTCCAACACAATATGAATCACCACATTCTGAGGTCGAATGAAAGAATTAGAGCCAAAATACTTTAAAGGTAACAAACTGTCTCGCACATGTGCGAGACACCCCGAACTGTCTCGCACTCGGGAGGTGTTTTTGACGAGTTTCGATCGGTTTTGACGGTTCCATAGCCTCCCTAACTGTCTTGGGGTTATCTTTAAATGTGATAAAGTGGTTATAACTAAAGATAAGAGGGAATCAACCGTTCCTATCCAAACACAGGGCTCCTAAAGCTTATAAATACAGCCTCAGGGCCTTCATTTTTGGGGGGTTAGAATTCTCGAGCGTTTGGCGAAGCCCTTCCAGACTGAAGACTAAAGGTGCATGATTTTTAAAGAGGAGGATGAGAGATCAGATTAAGTTCATCGGCATAAAGAAGAGGAGCTCGTTAGATCTGCAGTTCTCATGTTCGTCCCTTAAGATTACCCCATTGTGGTAATCTTAAGAAGAGCAATTATCTCGCTGTTGCTGAGATAAGCACTACGGCTTCTCGATTCCTTTATGAATCAACAAAGCTCTGCCCAATTTTTCAGCAATTAGATCTGAACGACGGTGGCCCACGGATATCAACATCCCCGTCATAGGCTAAGATCCCACGCAAGTAGAAGACCGATAAACGATCTCTGCGTTTGTTTGAAGAGAATTGTACTTTTGTTTTGTTTTCATTGTGTAAAGGTCTTATAAAAAGACTAATTTTTTTTTTCGTTGTAAACGTCTGAAGTTTGTAATGAATCCCGTAACGAGACAATTAATTTTCTTCCTAAACAAGCTGGCGACCATAGTGGGAGCCAACAGCCTCGCTGCCGAGGTTGTTGTGCCGCAGCCGACGATCAAGATCCCCATGGCTGAAGAGGTCGAGTACGAATTCGACCAGCAGAAATTTGAAGAGTACATCTCCTCCTCCTCCCAGAAGATCCGCCGGTCTCCAGATCTAAAGACCCAAGAAGTCGATCTCCACGTCGTCGCTGCTACAGTTGTACCTTGCAACGATCCGCCGGTATCCAATGAGACCAGATCTGCAGATCTAAACTCCTTCGTGATCAAGGAGCCGACTGCTGAAGGTGCGCCAACTCTATCAAGGAGAGCACGTCAAAGGAAACACCAACGCCTCGTGCGCTAATTCGCCAAGGCTTTGGATCAGGTGGATGGACTCCATTACCAAGCAGATCTGGAGTTCAGAAAGAGCCAAGTGGCTAATCTATCGCCATGACCAGCATCAGTATCCTCCTCCCGACCTCCAATTAACGAATGGGTTCGTGTCAAACGAACCCGCTTTACTCTCGAGGAGCGAATCCAGAGTACTGCACCTTGCTTGCGCATGCCCGGGCCCTTGTGTGAAAAGCACATGAAATGCAAAAGGAAGAGGCAGTTAAGAGATCGCCGAGATCCAAACAAGTTTGGGTGCCAAAATCCAAATTAGTGCCTAAGGCAAAAACAAACGGAACTATCATTAAGATTTTATCAACTTCAGATCCTGAATCTCCGGTAAAGCCCCACCGTAGCGTGGATTTCCCCAATTTCATGATTCCTCTGAAGGATCGCCTCGGTTCTCTACCCAAAGATTGAGGCAAAGCACCTATTAAGGAACGCTTGGGACCATTGAAGGAACCTCGAGCAAACATCCAGACTAAGGGTCGTACGCGACCACCTAACAGGTTGATTTCTACAACAGCCCGCTTGAGGGTGTGTACAGAAGGCTAGGAGCCCGTTAAGGTTTCACCCTTAGAAAAGTGTGATTCCAAATGAGTGACTGTGCAGACGCCAACAAGGCATTGTTTACTCAGAAAAAAACGCGTCAGACAGACGAACTTGTTATACCTGAGAATTCATGTAAATAGCCGATAGTTTGCTCTGACCGCAACGTCAATGAGTTGTACTATCGGGCTGGGGGTACGAATAAATCTCGAAAGAGAAGTACCCTGAAAGTGGACTCTCACTGTCCGTGTACCAAACTAATCAGTGCAGTATTATCAGCAAATAGCTGCCTCAAGACCGCTCCACAGAGGGTCTCGGTATTTGAAAGGATCTTCCCCAGAACACCCAGGACCAAGCCATGGCGTTTCTGTAGAAAAAGACCAGCTGCATAAGATGACGAACTTCCAGAAGTCATAGTTAATATGGTTGATAAGGGGAAGTCAACGCGAAGCTTCAGTCCTCGTCATAACTCGGTTACGGTCGGGAACCGTTAGACAAAGGGACTATCAGAGGATGAATCAAGGATTATCCTCGGATGATTAAGCTTCAGATGCTAACTCTGCAGTCGCTTCTGATAAAATGATATCTAGTCCAGGTCAATCCCGCGAAGAGTACATCTCCTCCTCCTCCCCCAGATATGCTCCTCCTCATAAGCGCAGGAAGATCTCCTCCTCCTAGAAGATCCGCCGGTCTCCAGATCTAAAGACCCAAGAAGTCGATCTCCACGTCGTCGCTGCTATAGTTGTACCTTGCAACGATCCGCCGGTATCCAATGAGACCAGATCTGCAGATCTGAACTCCTTCGCGATCAAGCAGACGACTGCTGAAGGCGCGCCAACTCTATCAAGGAGAGCGAGTCAAAGGAAATGCCAACGCCTCGCGCGCTAATTCACCAGGGCTTTGGATCAGGTGGATGGACTCCATTACCAAGCAGATATGGAGTTTAGAAAGAGCCAAGTGGCTAATCTATCGCCACGACCAGCATCGGAATCCTCCTCCCGACCTCTAATTAACGAATGGGTTCGTGTCAAACGAACCCGCTTTACTCTCGAGGAGCGAATCCAGAAGCACTGCGCCTTGCTTGCTCATGCCTAGACCCTTGTGTGAAAAGCATAGGAAATGCAAAAGGAAGAGGCAGTTAAGAGATCGCCGAGATCCAAACAAGTTTGGGTGCCAAAAGCCAAATTAGTGCCTAAGGCAAAAACAAACGGAACTATCATTAAGATTTTGTCAACTTCAGATCCTGAATCTCCGGTAAAGCCCCACCGTAGCGTGGATTTCCCCAAGTTCATGATTCCTCTGAAGGATCGCCTCGGTTCTCTACCCAAAGATCGAGGCAAAGCACCTGTTAAGGAACGCTTAGGACCGTTGAAGGAACCTCGAGCAAACATCCAGACTAGGGGTCATACGCGACCACCTAACAGGTTGATTTCTGCAACGGCCCGCTTGGGGGTGCGTACAGAAGGCTAGGAACCCGTTAAGGTTTCACCCTTAGAAAAGTGTGATTCCAAATGAGTGACTCTGCAGATGCCAACAAGGCGTTGTTTACTCAGAGAAAAACACGTCAGACAGACGAACTTGTTATACCTGAGAATTCATTTAAATAGCCGATAGTTTGCTCTGACCGCAACGTCGATGAGTTGTACTATCGGGCTGGGGGTACGAATAAATCTCGAAAGAGAAGTACCCGAAAAGCGGACTCTCACTGTCCGTGTACCAAACTAATCAGGGAAGTATTATTGTAGGCGTATAAAACTGCTTATAGGTCCCTTAACACAGCTCGACACGGTGATTCGACAAACCAACGAACCATCGGGCGATATATCCAAGCAGGATCGTTAGACCACAACACCAAAGCAGATTTACTGCCAAATCAGGATCCGAACTGCCAAATCAGAGTCCAGATCAACAATGAAGTGCGCATAAACCGCGAGACCGGAAAAGATGGCAAAAATCAAACACCAGGAGGGTTCGGCCTTGACCGAGACACCTCTGGGTAGCTCGATGGCCGAGCCACCACTTGGTGGCTCGGCCAAAACCGAGCCACCAAGGTGGCTCGGTGGCCGAGCCACCTAGGTGGCCGAGCCACCTGGCCGAAGCCACAAGATCTCGGCCCAGATCTGAGCCCAGATCTGGTTTGAGGAGCCTATAAATAGACCCCTAGGCTCATTGTTTGAGGGACTAGGAACTTTTGAGGTGAAAATCTACCGGATTGAGAACTGAACTTCGGAGTTTTGGAGCTTTGAATACTCAGACTTTTCAGATCTGGTTCTTGGCGATCGTCCACGTCAAATAAGGCAGGAGTTCGAGAGAGATCAGATCTAAGATCCACACGGTTATCCTCCGGATCAAAACTTGGTTTTTGATCCCGAGAAGAGTATCGATTTTGCTTGGTCGATTTCGATTACTTAAGGCTATTATTTCCTTGGTGAAATAATACCCCCGGCTGTTATTTCCTTCGTGAAATAGCACCCGTCATACCGTGTAGATCCCACCGGATCAAGATCGTGCGGTGGTCCACGGATTAACCCTGGCGCAGGCGAAGAACCCACATAACCAAGAAACCGCAAAACAGGATCTTGTGATTTGTTCTAGAAAAAGAAAGTTGTAATCTTTTTTTTCTTTCTTTGATTTTATTGTAACCGGGTCTTATAAAAAGACCGGACCTTTTGTAACCGATAAATTGTTGCTTAAGGAAACATTGACGTCAATGAAAACAATTTTCCCCGCGAACAAACTGGCGACCACAGTGGGAGCCACCGATCTCGCTGCCGAGATCATTGCGTCGCAGCCGCGGATCTCGATCCCGGTCAAGGAGGAGGTCGAGTATGAATTCGACCAACAAAAGTTCGAGGAGTATCTGTCATCCTCGTCCGGATCCACCTCCCCCCGTAAGTCCAAGAAGTTCTCCTCCTGGAGAAAAGTCCGTTGGTATGAAGAAGTGCAGAATGCCAACGAAGATCTCACCCCAATTGATGCCAAAGATGCATCGAGTGAAGCTCCACCGACCTCCAACCAGGTCAAATCTGTTCTCGACAATGCCTCCACCGCTGAGGGCATAGTAACTCTCTCAAAGAGAGCCCGCCAGAGGCGATGTCAATGCCTGGTGCGGCAATTCGCAAAGGCGATGGAGTCCACTGACGAAATCCACTATAACGCGGATCAGAAGAACAGGAGAGGAAAACAGCCTCAACAAACAATAAATGGAAGCTCCTCCAAGCCGCCAACGAATAAATGGATCCGTGTCAAACGGAATCGTTCAACACTTGATGAGCGCATTCGCAAGCGCCGCGCAGTGTCAGCTCAAGCACGGGCTCAAGTCCAGGAAGCCCACAAGAGACGGCAGAAGGAAGTGGCCAAAAAGCCGCCACCAACCCGCCAAGTATGGAGGTCGAAGTCTGAAGCGGCGATTCAGGCTAAAGAGAAACCTTTGCAGCCTTCAGCAAAAGTTCAACCTCTGGCGAACCAACCTAAATCGCCGATAATTCCCATAGCTATGTTAGACCCTAGAGGGGGGTGATTAGGGTCTTATGCTAATCTAATCCGATTTAATGCCAATTAAAACTAATTAACAAGTTATCCTAGCAAGTATGAAATATAACAAGATATGTAAGCTAGGATAAGCAATATGAACAAATGAATATATCCTATCAATGAGATATTACAAATATATGAGCAAGGATATATGAACTAACACAAGGGTAAAATAAACAATCTACACAAGTGATAGGGTAATATGATGAGCAATACACAAAGGCGATATAAGATATGAAAACAAGAATAAGAACGCCAATGCAATCACAAACAAAACGATATGTTTACGAGGTTCGGTCCCCACGACCTACGTCCCCGCTCCTCACCTCGAGGAGATCTCCACTATCACAACCGGGTTTTCTACGTTCACCCGAACAACGTTTACACCTCACAATACAATCACTATGTAATCACACCTCACACACTAAGTGTTGGTCCTAGCCCGTGTCCTCCTCCTCAAGTGCTCGGTTACAACCTCTCCCTAGGCACGTCAACCGACGCCACTCCTCTTGGATTCGACCCCGTCTCTCACCACACACTTCTCTCGGTGCTCAATGTTACAATCTCTCACAACCCTAATATACTATGTATGCAAATACAATAAGCTCAAAGTGGGTGTGTGTAACAATGAGTGAAATCAAATCTAACTAAACTATAAAACTAGCTTTAATAGAATTGATAATTAACAAATAACAAATGAAAGCTAGAGTAGAGTTTAGAAAACTTCTCAATGGAAGACAAGATGGAGAGATGGAGATTGGAGCCCAAACAAGAAGATGATCTCCTCCACTTGTGAAAACTTCTTCACAAACAAAAACAAACCCTTAAACACACTTAAACCCTTGTTTAAAACTTGTTTAAAAACTTCTTAGATAGTTTGAAAAGAGATCAGCAAT
This sequence comes from Asparagus officinalis, assembly GCF_001876935.1. Classification (NCBI taxonomy): domain Eukaryota; kingdom Viridiplantae; phylum Streptophyta; class Magnoliopsida; order Asparagales; family Asparagaceae; genus Asparagus; species Asparagus officinalis. The sequence goes on from NC_033794.1 coordinate 39,003,462, forward strand.
GGGTATTTATACCCTCTCAAAACTCAGCCAAAAATCCCAAGTCAAAAGACCAAAAAACCATCTTCAACGGCTCTAAAAAGAGCCGTTGGGACTCCAGCGGTCGACCGATGAAAAACGCGGTCGACCGGAAACAAGGTCAGAGTCGCAGGAGACGTCCAGAGAGTCTTCGGTCGACCGGGAGGAAATTTCGGTCGACCGATGGTAAATTTCGGTCGACCGGCGGAAATTTCGGTCGACCGACGGTACTGAAGCAGGTATATCCGATTTTATAAAATCGGTTAAAAATAGTAAAACAGCTCCAAAAATTATGAAATTTTGAGGAAAGGTTATAGACATGTATAAAAACATATTAGAAAACATGCTACAACGACTGGTTTCGAAAAAGGACTTCCCAAATGAAAAATATCATCATTTTGCAAAATAGTCCAAAACACGAAAATGTAAACATGTGAATTTTGACATTTTGGCTAAACCAACTTTTGAAACTTTACAAAATGATTTTATAGACTTGAAGAAAGATGTAAACTATTGTTATGAAGTCTATAAACAATGAATGTAGTATTTTATCAAAATACACATATAATGCACTAAAACATGATTTCATTTAACTAACTAAAATTGATATTGATGAAATCATATATATGCATATGAGTATGAAACAAAAATATGTTTTCTAATTATATTCAATTGTTTCATAGTAAAACTTGAAAACTATCAAACCAAAATATATATGTATATATATAACTATATATATACAAAAACCAAAACGTGTATGTGTGTATATGATTGAGCTTAAAGTACTAACACACATAATATAAAACCTAAAACTAATTTACCCAAGCTAGATCTTGATCTTCAATAAGCTCTTCTAGGTAATCTCTCGGATGAAGCTTTAACTTGGATCTTGAACTTTGAATAGCAAGGCTTCACCGACATTCCGCCAACCTCCTTTGGATATGATCGTTGAAGCTCTATTCCATCCATCCTCCAACGACGTTGTTTGTCTACAAAACATAGGAATGCACAAACACTAGACAAACAACATTAGTAATAAATTGTTTGTTAAACATCATCAAAACAAGAAGGCCAACAAGCTACTCCGGGAGATCACGCAGAATCATCCCGAAGAAAGAAGTCAGTTTTGGAGCGCCACGGTCCACTTCCCGATGGACGATGTAAAGCTCCAGTTCAAGAACGTTTGGGCCCGATAAAGAAGCCCTGAACGACTCAACATGCTAGGAGTCGCCGCCACCCTCAACATGACAAAGGGATCAGGAGAAAGTTTGAAGATCAAAAACCTTGAGAGCAAAATCAATACGTTGATTTCCGCTCAAGAGATGAAGAAGACGGGCATTCCTTGTCCATACCCAAGAGAATGGGAATCAATCCCGTATCCGGCGAAGTTCAATCTAATTAACTTCACGTCGTTTGATGGGAAGGGTTCACCCACCCAGCATTTAATTTACTTTAAATCACACCTAGGGGTTATCTCTGGTAATGAGCCTCTGATGGTACGGTCCTTCGTTGGCACTCTTCGTGGAGCCGCCTTCGATTGGTATCGCTGCCTCAAGCCAGGAAGTGTGAATAGCTGGGATGACATGGAGACTAAATTCCTCACTAACTTCTTCTACGACGACACCGAGATATCCATCGGGTCATTGCTTGACGAGAAACAAAAAGACGAGGAATTGGTTGACACCTTCATCAAAAGGTTCCGGAACAAGGCGATGAACTGTCGGGACCCAATCACTGAGGAGTTCATTCTTCAGACTTACCACAACAACCTCGCATTGGACGTGTTGGAAGCAATAAGGACAGCACCGTCCAAAGCATGGAAGGATTTGAAGGTCTGAGGAGAGCAAGCCGAGCGATTCCTCAGAAAGAAGAAGGCGGAAAGAGGCTAACAGGCGACGAATGCTCTGCAACAGAATTTTATCCTACGAGGGAAAGGTAAGGCACATGCTAATGCAGTTTATGCTAATCAAACTTTCCAATTGTAACCTCAGCAACAGCCGCAGCAACGAGCACCACAACAATCGCAGTCATAATGGCAACAACGGCCTCAGAAGCAGAAATCTTTGGAGCCAAGATTTCCTAAAGTGTACTCCTTCAAAGATGACGAAGTTCCCGGCATCTTTAAGTACCAGTTGGAAAACAACAAAATCTAGCTGCCGTCGATCGTGGATCAAGAAGGGGCTAGCAAAGTGACGGATCCGAAGTATAGCGCATACCATAGAGTGGTCCATCACCCTACCAAGTCATGCTACCATCTCAAGGATAAGATCCAGGCATTAATTGATGTAGGCGTCATAACCCCGAAGCCGTCCAAGAATGTCTAGCAAATGCAGTATCAATTATTTTTGGACCAGTGCCCACAACATGGTTTGAACCAGAACGCATCATCAAAGTAGGAATGAAGATAGTAAACGATGACCCACATGGACAGCGCCAAAAAGGACTTGTGCCACACACAGCCCCAAACGGCAAAATCCTCTGGGTCCATCCTGACCTAATTGAAGACGATCAGTGGGCAACTTCCTCAATCAAAAAGGATAAAGATAAGTCCTGCAATGCTACCTCCGCGATCTTCGAAGAGGATGGTAATGAAGCTCCTACCTTCCCGCTCTCCGAAGAAGAACAAGAAGTCGTTGCCACTAGAAGCGGAAATCAGTATCACTTCAACTATCCATCACCTAGTGATCAGTTAGCTGAGCAGGGGGTGACTAAACGGGGACCAACCAAAACTTCCTAGACCGGTTGAAGAAGCTCGACGACAACCGGTTAATAAACAGAAAGAAAAGAAGCCCCAGGAGGTTCAGAATCCGAAGCAGTCTTATTTTAATCGTCCGATTGGAAGAGATAAACCAGAAAGCTCGAACACTCCGCACGTCTTCGATATTATGGCTCAACTAGCTAACATCTCAGCGCGGATAACATTGTATGAGTTGCTACGGTTGTCTAAAGAAACCAGGGAAGCCTTGCAAGAAGACTTGGCCAATTCAGAAGTGTTCCTTACTTGGATCAAGCCGGCACTTGAAGAGCCAGAACCGTTAATTCAACACTGCAATATAGCGGCTAAAAACCTTCCCTGCATTACCTTCACCAAAGAGGATATGCAGACAAAGAACTCAAACCATGATCGACCCCTATATTTCATTGGGTACATTGGCTCCAGCAAAGTCAACCGAATCCAAGTGGATCCGGGTTCTGCTGTGAGTATTATGCCGCTTCGCTTGATGCATATCCTCAGCATTCCAGTTAGTAAGTTGGCGTCCACAGGCACTGTTATCTATAGATTCAATACTAACGGGTCAAGACTCTTGGGTAAGATCCGGATAAAATGTCAAATAGGTGATTTGAAGACAGAAGTCACATGTTATGTGATCGATGCCGAGACTTCATATAACTTACTATTGGGTTGGCCTTGGATCCATAGTAACGTTATAATCCCCTACACTCTCCATCAGTGCTTGAAATATGTCTACACTGATAATAAGGTTAAGACGGTGGTCGCGGATAAGCAACCATTCAAAGGGTATGAGAATTATTTCACTGATTCTCTCCTTTATGGTAACGAATCTGATACTGAATCATCGGCCCATGGCACGGACAGTGGACAAGAAGATGATACCGAAGCCGGACTTAATTACAATGGAGGTTATGTTTTAAACGACATTGTACCCTTTGTAATCAACCTTGACGATGAACAATCGTCATATGGCAATTGTAACTGGCAACTTACCAATAATGAAATAAATAATGATTTAGAGTACTCACTGTCTCTTGATGATGTAATAAAGGGATTGACTGATAATCCCGATTTATATGTGCTGCTTCGATCGTCCTATATAGCAAAGAAACGCCTCCAGCATTCTTTCGGAACAACCCTGGTCATTCCTACCAAAATAGGAGGCGAAAGAGAAGTGATTTACGGTAAAGGAGAGGGTTTTCCATTACCAGATCATTTCTTAAGGGAAGATGAGAATGATGACAAACCTGGTCAGCATTTATCTAAGTATAGTCCGGAAGCGCGCAAGCTCATGGAAAAACAGGGATATGATTTCACACTCGGAGAAGGTTTATACTTCGATCGAGGTCCCCGTATTCTAGCCAAAGCAGCGTATGTACCAAAAGGGAAACCGGATGATTATTATAAATTCAGACGAGGGTTAGGGTATGAATCCTCTTCAGAAGATGAATGTTGCTGGTTAATCAATAACCAATCATCTGAGCAATACAAAGATGGGTACCCATCAGATTCCTCAGAATGAGATTGCGATACAAGTTTAGGGGAAGCATTCAAAGCCCTAATGACGAACATGGCTACAGCTGATCCGTCCACAATGGAGAACGATGATCAAATGCCAACATGGGAAGACCTATGGGTTCATCACCTGAACATGCAGTATGGTGATAGGTTCGAACAGAGAGAACCCCCCACTGAAGATAAAATAGTCCAAATTAACATGGGTGACGAGGCCAACCCAAAGCCTATATTCATCAGCGATAGTCTTCCCTCAAATGAGAAGGAGGAATTAATTGCTCTCATCAGGGAATATATTGACGTCTTCGCTTGGAACTATGAAGACATGCCAGGGCTCGACCCCAATGTGGCAATGCACCGCCTCCATATCAAGTCGGATGCCAAACCTGTCAAACAACAGCAAAGACAGTTTCGTCCGCAGATTATGGAAGCCATTGAGGTGGAGGTTAAGAAATTGATCAACTCAGGATTTATCCGAGAGGAGCAACATACAGACTGGCTAGCCAACATTGTTCAAGTCATGAAGAAGAACAGTAAAATCAGGATTTGCATCGACTTCAGGGACCTAAATACGGCATGCCCAAAAGACGACTTTCCTCTCCCAATCACAGATGTCATTATCGACAATACGTGCGGGTTTGAGAGAATGTCTTTTATGGATGGCTTTTCAGGATATAACCAAATCAAGATGCACCCAGATGACGAGAAGCATACAGCATTCAAAACGCCCCTTGGTTTCTTTTGCTACACGGTGATGCCTTTCAGTCTAAAGAATGCAGGCGCCACATACTAGCGAGCAATGACTAAGATTTTCCAAGAACATCTCAGGAAAACAGTCGAATGCTACGTTTATGATTTGGTTGTAAAAAGCCGCAACAAAGAAGATCACATAAAGGACTTGAAGACGATGTTCGATCTCATGCGGAGTCATTAATTGAAGATGAACCCCACTAAATCCTTCCTTGGAATGTCCAGCGGAAAATTCCTTGGATTCGTCGTCACCACCAAAGGTATACATATCGATCCTGATAAGGTGAAGGCGATACATGAACTGCAACCCCCAAGAAATCTAAGAGAACTCAGAGGATTGCAAGGGCGGTTAGATAACATCCGGCGGTTCATCTCAAATCTTTCTGGGAAGTGCCAACCATTCTCTAAGCTAAACAAGAAAGGTGTGTCATTTATTTGGGACGACGCCTACCAAAAAGCATTCGAAGATATCAAAACATATTTGACAAATCCTCCTGTTCTCGTTGCACCAAAATCAGGTAGACCGTTCTTGATTTACCTTAAGGCGATGAACCACTCGATAAGTGCTTTACTAGCACAAGACGATGATAATGGTCACGAACAGGCAGTCTATTACCTAAGTCGGACCTTGGTAGGCGCCGAGTCTCGATATCCAATGATTGAGAAAGAATACCTCGCATTGGTATTCGCAGTGAAAAAGATGCGGCATTACCTGGTTGGACAGACGATTTACGTCATTTCTAACGTTAATCCAGTACGGGTATTTATGACGCAACCGGCCTCTATGAATTGGTGGTTAGCGAAGTAGGCCCTTCTCTTGTCCCAATATGATTTGCACTTCAAACAGCATAAGTCAATCAAAGGACAAGCGATTTGTGATATTTTGGCGGCAAACCCGACAACGGATACAGCAGAAGTATATGATGACATGCCGGATAAAACCCACAAGGTTAACACTACATCGCACCAACAAGTATGGCAATTATACTTCGATGGTGCTTCGAGGGCAGTTAATAGGGCAATAACCCCCGGATGTCCTAAAGTCTCCTCCGGAGTTGGAGTTGTCTTATTTTCCCCGGGGATGCATGTGATGCCTCGTGCTTATTCACTGACTAGTCCATGTTCCAATAACGTAGCCGAGTATAACACGCTTCTCATTGGACTCAGTTTCGCCAAGGAGCTGGGGGTCGAATATCTCAAAATTTTACTCAGTTTTGCCAAGGAGCTGGGGGTCGAATATCTCGAAGCTTTTGGGGATTCTCAATTGATAGTCAACCAAGTCCGTGGAGAGTATGAAGTCAGGACCAAGACCTGATCCCGTACCATCAGGAGGCCATCAAAATGGTAGATTCTTTTGAAGAATTCTTTATTGAATACATCCCTCGTCTCCAGAACGCTTATGCGGATGCACTGGCAGCACTAGCGGTATCACTTGCGCAGCCTCCCGAAACTGAACTATTAGTCACAGTAAGGACGCATCAACTCTGCATACCCATATACGATATGGATATTGAAGAGGAAGATGATAGAAACATAAGCGCCAAGGAGGTGAATTCAACTCAAATTGGGACTGAGTCCCGAGATTGGCGTTTTCCCATTATTGACTACGTCCAATATGGTATTTTACCAGAGGATGTAAAAGAAAGGGAATCAATCCACAGAAGAGCACCAAGATTCTTCTATAATACCGAGACCCATACATTATACCGTCGAGGGTACAATGGTTTGTTACTCCGATGCCTTTCGAACAAAGAAGCAGAAGAAGTTCTTAAGGAAGCACACGAAGGAGAATGTGGTGCGCATCAGCCCGGTCCCAAACTATATGATCACATCAGGAGAATGGGATATTTTTGGCCAACAATGGTTCGTGACGCAATCGAATACGCCCGAGAGTGTCATGCTTGTCAAATACATGCAAATTATATGCACCAACCACCAGAGCGTTTACACACGTCAACCACGTCTTGGCCGTTCGATACATGGGGGTATGGACATTGTCGGTCCTATTTTTCCCCTTCAGTCAAAGGTGATCGATTCATTCTCGCAATCACGAATTACTTTTTAAAGTGGGCTGAAGCGATTCCGCTTAGAGAAGTAAAGACGAACAACGTCATCAATTTCATCAAACATCATATCATATACCGACACGGCGTGCCAAGACGGATCATTCATGACAACGGTCCACATTTCATAAGAAACGCCTTCGTCAGGTTTTGTGATAAGTTCAAAATTCAAGATATTTCGTCAACAGCTTATTATCCCGCTGCGAATGGATTAACTGAGGCGTTTAACAAGACGATCATTAAGATCCTATCAAAGCTCGTGAAAAGCAATAAACGAGATTGGGATGATAAACTCGGTGAAGCACTCTGGGCTTATCGTACCACCATATGCACACCTACAGGAGCTACCCCATATTCGTTGGTATACGGATGTGAAGCTGTGCTACGATTGGAGATCCAAATCCCATCCCTTCGGATCGCCCTCGCGACTGAGATGACGACAGAAGAACAACATCAGAAACGTCTCGAAGAACTCGAAATGTTGGATGAAAAGTGCTTGGAAGCTCAACAACACATTGAATTTTATCAAGCCAGAATATCTAGGGCTTTTAACAAAAGAGTCCGACAGAGAAGCTTCAAGGAAGGAGATCTGGTCCTCGCTGCTCGCCCTCGCTGCTCGCAGACCGATGATCCTCAACTCCAAGAAGAAAGGTAAATTTGAACCCAAATGGGAATGACCATTTGTGATAGACACAGTCTACTCAAATGGCGCATATAGCCTGATTACTCAAGAGGGCGCCAGGCAATTAATGCCAATAAATGGAAAGTTATTGAAAAAGTACTATCCCTAGTACGATCAGGATAACCCATTTACCGGGAAGTTCCTTAAAGAATATTACACTTAATATTCTAGAAGATAACTCAAAATCATTTTCACCACCAAAATCCCTCACTGATCAATTTCAATTGACAGTGAGCCCACCAAAAGTGCCTTTCTGGCCCAAACCACTAGCAAATTCCCCTCTTGACTCTTTCCATGAACAAGAGGTCCACTTTCAGTTCAGAGTCCCATTTCGATAAACGAAAGAATTCTTTTCTTTTCTCTTTGGTTAAGCCTTCTCATGGTTATGACTGAAGTTGAAATTTCACTTCGATAAACGAAAAACTCATCTTCAGATTAGATAACCAATCCTATAAAAGGTAAGTTTATCTAGATCTTCCAGATTCTCGGAGTGGAGATCCCACTTCTAGTTTCTTTTACGCTAGAAATAGAATATAAAATTCTTCCTTTCCAGAATTAAGGAATAGAATATAAAATTCTTCCTTCCTTGTATTCGGGTTCGTCTTCACCCTAAAAGAAGACTGGGAAATAGAATATAAAATTCTTCCTTTCCTACACCAGCCTTTTCCAAGAATTTGTCAATCTAGGATTCATCCTAGGAATTTTATCCCGAATCCTAAGTAGGGATAAGTCTGCGCCTAACACGCGCTGTCGGTTTAGTCTTTCTCCGTAGAAAAAGACACCAGAGTTCGATTCTGGGGTATTCTATCCCGAAACCTAAGTAAGGATAAGTCTGCGCTTAACCCGCGCTGCCGGTTAGTTCTTAACCGTTAAAAAGAACACTCGCCCACATATTCAACATTGTGGCAGGTTGTTATTAATAACACCAAAATCCATGCTTTACACGCATGGGGAATTTCATCCTGAATCCTAAGAAATGATATGCCGACGCCTAACACGCGTCGCCGGGTTAGACTTTCTCCGTAGAAAAAGACACCAGAATACCAGTCTGGGGTATTTTATCCCGAAACCTAAGTAGGGATAAGTCAGCGTCTAATACACGTTGCCGGGTAGCCTATTCCCGTAACAATGGCGAAGCCTATGTATTCGATATCATAACACAAAGTCTCAGAGAATTCACTCTCTTAGCACAACGTTACATGCGGAACGGATTTAGACAATCCGCATGCTAGCCCGACTCAAACGGTAGTCGGTAAAGGCTAATCAAATCCGTTGAAGGCTAGGAGTTAGCCAAAAATCCTAAAGTCAACGCCTAACACGTGTTGCCGGGTATCCTATTCCCGTAACAAATGGTAAAGCCTATGTATTCGACATCATAGCACAAAGTCTCGGAGAATTCACTTTCTTAGCACAACGTTATATGCGGAACGGATTTAGACAATCCGCATGCTAGCCCGACTCAAACGGTAGTCGGTAAAGGCTTATCAAACCCGTTGAAGGCTAAGGGTTTGCCAAAAATCCTATGAGTATTATAGTCAATTATTCCAAACAGAGTGAGAAATCATAATAAAGATAAAGGTAAAACCATTTCCACTAAGAGGATCAAAAGTCAAAATATTCAGGAAATGAAATCATACATCAAGCCTATGGCTAAAAATCTGCTGACTAAACTTAGACAGCTTCTCATCATAAGCTTACCTAAGCTCATCTTGCAATTCAGCTCTGAGGGACTCTTCAGTGGTGGCTAAAGTCTTCATAGCAATCCCCTCCGTCTCGACCAGCTTCTGCTTCAAGGATTTCAACTCCTCAGATAAGGCAGTGCGGGCTTGCTGATCCTGTACCTTCGTCATCTGAAGGATACTCAAAGTCTCCTCTTCTTCACGAAGTCCTCTTCGGAACTGTTCTATCTTGGTCTCACAAGAGGCAATAGAAGAGTCAAGATCGTCAAGTGAAGATGATCTAACAGCAAGATTAGCCTCAACTCGGTCTACCCGATCCCGCTGCACCTGAATCTCGAGCTCAGCAAGAACTCGAGTATCGCGCCATGTCTGTAAGCGAGTATCCAAATTGGCAGCAATGAATGAAGAGGCACCTGCATCCCAGAGCACACGTAACATCTGAAGCTCGTGCTCCAAGCAATCAAGGTCATCAATTATAGCCTTCGCTAGATCCGGATATCCTGCATCCCTTATTGAATTTATTCTGGGATCAAGGAAAAGCTTAAATTGGTGAAGGAAAAGTCCACCGTGGAAGAGCTTGCCAATCATAGTATTCACGAAGGAGAAGAAGGAGCAGACTTCTATACAGATGATGATCTTCTTAGGGTCGTTGTCTGATAACAACTCCTTCACAAGGACATGAAGCCGAGAAGAAAGCCCTACACAAAAAGGAGAAATCCGTCAAAATCCTTGATGAGGAAATAAATAACATTTCTTAGTTGCTTAATTTATACCTTCTTCCCCTTGAGTCACTGGGGGTAGTGGAGATGTAACCGCTGTGGAGGTATCAGCTGATGTAGTTGGTCTCACAGCCGGCTCAATAGGAGCAGTCTCGACAAAAGCTTCTGTCAAACACAAAATGGAATTCTCAGATGCATCACATTATAGCTGCATTAGTCAAAAATTGGCTAGTCCTATAATTAACTTGAGAAGAGGCACGTACCTTCAAAAGGACCATCCTCGGGATTCTTAGGGAGTATAGACTCAGGAAACATATCTTCAGGCATTTGGTCATTAATCTGAGGAGAGCCATACATAAAGTGGAGCATAGGAGTGTCCACGAGCAAACCTTCCTCATCGAAATCATCAGTCGAAAAATCTGACACAAGAAAATATAAATGCGAAAGAAGAATAAAGAGAGTACGACCAATGGAAATGAGTTACCTCTTATGGATGTGTTATCCTCTCTATTCCCAAGATCCACGTTTGCCTCCTGCAATTTATCTAAAAGAGCAAGAAGCATAGAGACAATTAAGGGGGGCACAAATTCTGAATCGTTCAACAACTTTGTTTGCCATCTAAAGGGTATATTATCAATGGTAGATGTACCTGGATTCGCTGAATCGGGTCCTACATTGATAATTTCCCTAACGTCGGCAGCTTCTGCAGGCTTTTCTACCTGGTGTGATAAGTCAGGCTCACCAGAAAATGCAAAATCACGAGGAGCAGGATCGGGACTCATCTCGCTTTCCCCACGCTCTCCTATACAGAGATGGAAAAGCATGTGCCTAAAGTTCTGAATGATCAAGAGGATAGTCTATGAAGTAGATGTTACCTCCATTGCTAGCAGGATCATCACCAACCAAATCCATCTCGGATGCTTGCGGATCTGCATGCGGCTTGTGGGCTAGTCTCTTCCGCCTAGCAGCTGGGGCAACAATCGAAGGTCTCGCCCAGGAAAAAGGACGGAATTCTTCATCCTTGTCAGCCGCGATCCCTGAAACATCAAACAATTGTCAAGATTAATAATTCTGGAAGACAGAAGGAAAGGATAGGTAGTGAAACATCAAACAATTGTCAAGATTAATAATTCTGGAAGACAGAAGGAAAGGATAGGTAGTTAACCTCACTCGGAATAGTCCTCGTAATCTTCAAGATCTCCGCCTGAAGCCTCATCAGCAGAATTGAAGATCTTCTTTCCTTCTTTGTCAATCCGACGAGTCTTTCTCCGCGTCCTCTGTGACCGAGCATTTTCCCAAATCACACGAGAATCAGCCTGAGAAGCTTCCTCGGCCACTAGCTTTGTTAGCTGCTAATAACCACCTGCAGCTTAAGAAGGTGAGCTTTAACTGACGCTCAGCACTCAGGAGACTGAACTTAGCACCAGTACAGCCCATCACGGTCCACAGCCATGCCCGGAGACCGTCCACCAAACCGCCATGAGTCTGAAGCTGCTGACGCGGATTCCCGACATAAAGATGATCATAACCAAACTGGTGGGTGAATCGGCAGGGTAGATATGGCTCTGTGAAGCACTGATTCCTCACCCGGAAGGTTAGATAACCCGTCCTAATCTTCACTAGCCAGTTAAAGCAGCCGACATCTAAATGAGTCTGAGTCCCCCTCGGCCTCTCCTCATCAATCAAACACTCGCCATATTGGCTCGAGAACTGCGGGAAGCAAGTGGAAAATACCCAACACTTGTGGACCTGTAGCTGCTTCCTGACTTCAGGGAATCCTCGCCCCTCCCACCTGCCATTCTCAAACAACTGTAGTAGGGGAACAGAGCGGTCTACGGTGCTAGGTACCAACATCATATCAGGAAGATGAAGGATGAACCAAGCCATCAAATAAGTGTATGGGAGCTACACCTTAGTAAGAGGAATTCAAGCCGACGGTTCATCTTCTTTCTGTGTGAAAGCACTAGAAATCTGTCGAAGCCCTCGATGAATGTTAGCCACCATCACCGGAAGAAGCGAAAGTTCCTTTTTGTAAGAAAGCTGAACTGCTGGGTAGAGCACTTCCAATGGCAAAATGTCACTGGACTGATATGGAACCACGCATTTCTTTAACCAGATAGCGAGGTAACCGGCGAGACGGGTCATCGGCTGAATCGATGCGGTCGCATGCCATTAGAATGATTTAAATTTGGTCCCTGCAGGAAAGCCACTCTTGGGACTGCTAATGGTATAGGAGTGAGTGTTTATCTTCTTCAACACACCATTAACCTCTGAAGGAGTAAGCATTGCCAGCTCACAAATAGCCTCGCCAGAATTGCTCTCTAGATTTCTGAACAAATAACACACGAACTGCTTCAGGCTCACATGTGACTTAGTCCTCTTCGCTAAAGGCTCAGACTGCACTAAAGCAATATGGTAGTGACATGTGAGATCCTATAAAGTCTCATAGCGGTCGGGCATGCGGTCCTTCAGCTGATTCAATTCATGGTTGGAGGGAAAGTACTCCTGATATACCATCTGACCCATGGGCAAACCAGAAACCTTGTGCATCTCATGGAGAGCCAAGCCCAACTCTCCATGCCTAGTAAGAAAAGTGTTCGAATCCGGGTTATAAAGCTCACACAAAGCGAAGAAATGTTTAGCGCTGACGGGTAAACCATACATGGTGGAACAAATAGCTGCATATAGACCACAAGCGTGCAACTCCTCGCTCCATCGGCTTAAGACGTACTTCGTCATACGAGCCCACCAAAGCTTGTCTAAGGAATGGACCCAGCCATAG
>NC_033794.1:39017152-39085335 GCF_001876935.1 Asparagus officinalis
GACATCATATCAGAACGATGAAGGATGAACCAAGCCATCAAATAAGTGTATGGGAGCTACACCTTAGTAAGAGGAATTCAAGCCGACGGTTCATCTTCTTTCTGTGTTAAAGCACTAGAAATCTGTCGAAGCCCTCGATGAATGTTAGCCACCATCACCGGAAGAAGCGAAAGTTCCTTTTTGTAAGAAAGCTGAACTGCTGGGTAGAGCACTTCCAATGGCAAAATGTCACTGGACTGATATGGAACCACGCATTTCTTTAACCAGATAGCGAGGTAACCGGCGAGACGGGTCATCGGCTGAATCGATGCGGTCGCATGCCATTAGAATGATTTAAATTTGGTCCCTGCAGGAAAGCCACTCTTGGGACTGCTAATGGTATAGGAGTGAGTGTTTATCTTCTTCAACACACCATTAACCTCTGAAGGAGTAAGCATTGCCAGCTCACAAATAGCCTCGCCAGAATTGCTCTCTAGATTTCTGAACAAATAACACACGAACTGCTTCAGGCTCACATGTGACTTAGTCCTCTTCGCTAAAGGCTCAGACTGCACTAAAGCAATATGGTAGTGACATGTGAGATCCTATAAAGTCTCATAGCGGTCGGGCATGCGGTCCTTCAGCTGATTCAATTCATGGTTGGAGGGAAAGTACTCCTGATATACCATCTGACCCATGGGCAAACCAGAAACCTTGTGCATCTCATGGAGAGCCAAGCCCAACTCTCCATGCCTAGTAAGAAAAGTGTTCGAATCCGGGTTATAAAGCTCACACAAAGCGAAGAAATGTTTAGCGCTGACGGGTAAACCATACATGGTGGAACAAATAGCTGCATATAGACCACAAGCGTGCAACTCCTCGCTCCATCGGCTTAAGACGTACTTCGTCATACGAGCCCACCAAAGCTTGTCTAAGGAATGGACCCAGCCATAGAATCTATGGCGCGTCGCAGGCATCTCCCGTCCTAAGTCGGCGAGACGATTCTTCAAAGTAGAAGCAAAAGAAAGAAATTCGTTACGCGGCGGTGTATCCAGCCCCAATACTCCAGGACGTAATCCAATGATATGACTCTTGCTCGAACCAGGAGCTGCCTGATGAGTAATATAGCCATAGTGAATGCTCTTATGCTCCTCCGTCAAGCGCCACGACATCTCCCGTGTCACGGCCTGACGCCTGAGCTCAGTCAATGAGCGGTCTCGAGGAATCTTGGGCAAATATAGAAAACCACCGTTATCTTTATGAAGCCACTGCTCGGCGTCAATAAACACTACATCAGGATCTCTAACAGAGTCACCAAACAAAAAGTCAGTCTTCCTGAGAGGCTGAACAGAGCTGGTATCCTTCACAAAAGGCGCATCAGTAATCAGCTGTCGAAGAACTCGATGTGCACAATGCAGCTTCAAAGCGCCCCCTTTATTTATTTTGAGATATGGTTTTGACCAAGCAAAACCTATCTTTAAAGCGTCGATCCTCACCAAGGAGAATCATGGCTCTTCCCAATTGTCTCACCAAGGAGAACAAAACGGGGAAAAAGATTAATCTACAAATACGCCAAAAAAGAGCTCACCAGCATACGAGGGAAGCATGCCATCAACCGACGCAGTAGGGGATTGACCTCTCGGGATATGCGACATGATGATCTGCAAAGTAAATCAGAGGATCAGATACAGAAAAAATTTTAGTTAGTGCGACAAACTCTAACCCTAAAATTTTATCCCCTCTTTTTTATAATTAAACCCCTTAGATCTCCAAATTCTACCCCCTAAAATATGAGCTCGAGGCGTCAAATCACAAACCCTAACCCTCATATGCAATCCCACAAATTCATATACTGAATTAAACATGAAATATGCCAAAATTATGGAGGATTTACCTGAGGAAAAGCTCGAGGATCCAACAAAAATCAGATCTTGAAAGAGGCTCGAACCATGTGCTCGAGGGGCCTGAGAGAAACTTCATATATGGAGATTTTGAAGGATTTTTCAGTCTAGGATCAAAGGGAAAGGTAGATCTAAGACAAATTTGAAGGTTTGAAGGAGAAAAGATGCACGAGGGAAAAGAAAACTTCAAAAAAGGGGAGAAGGGGGGCCGGCCCTAAAAGAGAAGAAAAGGGGGCTCTTTTATAGTGTTGAACCAGTCTTGAACCAGACCAGACCAGGTTGAACCAGACCAGACCAGGCTAAATCAGTTCAAATAAGGCTGAACCAGACCAGACCAGGCTAAACCAGACAAAACCAGGATGAACTAGCCTGAACCAGGCTGAACCAGGCTAAACTAGTCCTGAACCAGTCTTGAACCAGGTTGAACCAGTTCTGAACCAGTTTGAACCAGATTTGAACCAAAATTCAAATTGGAGCTGAACCGAGTGTCAAAACAACTTCAAATCAACCGACGGTTCAATCCCTTATTTATTCATTCCTCTTCCATATATTCGGAAGGGTCGGAAGATTTTTTGAGCCTAATTACTGCCTTTTTGGGTCATTATCAGGCCAGTTCAGCTCATTCCTAATACTCCAATAAGGTATACGAGTATAAATTATTCCCTATTTTTGTTGAGAAGTTTCTGGAGAGTATTTTTCTAAAAATATTCTTAAGAATAACTCAACAACACTCCGAAAAGTATAAGAGTATAAACTACTTCTCAAGACTCCAGCAGACATACGGGTATAAACTGTGTCAAACGCCGGACAACGCATTGCGAATGAAGACTCAACGCCAACAAACGATGGTCAGTTCTATGTTGAAATAGCAAACACGAGCTAAAAGATCAAAAAATCAGGAATTGACTTTAAGTTCAAAATTCTGACAACGGTCAGACAATAAATGCAGCACCGAAACCCTTGCAGACATTCAACAAAGCACCGAATAGCCTGGAGGATTGAAGGAATCAAGAATAGAAGCCATTCCAAAGTCCCGTCATACCGATTGAAGGTTGGGACAATCATATCCAAAGTATTTTAGACTCTTCTATAAAAGAATAAGACTGAAATACTTTGGAGGGGGTATCTGTAGGCGTATAAAACTGCTTATAGGTCCCTTAACACAGCTCGGCACGGTGATTCGACAAACCAACGAACCATCGGGCGATATATCCAAGCAGGATCGTTAGACCACAACACCAAAGCGGATTTACTGCCAAATCAGGATCCAGACTGCCAAATCAGAGTTCAGATCAACAATGAAGTGCGAATAAACCACGAGACCGGAAAAGATGACAAAAATCAAACACCAGGAGGGTTCGGCCTTGACCGAGCCACCTCTGGGTGGCTCGGCCAAGGCCCCACCAGATCTGGGCCCAGAGGCTCGGTGGCCGAGCCACCTGGGCCGAGCCACCAGATCTGGGCCCAGATCTGAGTCCAGATCTGGTTTGAGGAGCCTATAAATAGACCCCTAGGCTCATTGTTTGAGGAACTGGGAACTTTTGAGGTGAAACTCTGCCGGATTAAGAACTTAATTTTGGAGCTTTAGAGCTTTGAAGACTCGGACTTTTCAGATCTGGTTCTTGGCGATCGTCCACGTCAAATAAGGCAGGAGTTCGAGAGAGATCAGATCTGAGATCCACACGGTCATCCTCCGGATCAAAACTTGGTTTTTGATCCCGAGAAGAGTATCGATTTCGCTTGGTCGATTTCGATTACTTAAGGCTATTATTTCCTTGGTGAAATAATACCCCCGAATGTTATTTCCTTCATGAAATAGCACCCGTCATACCGTGTAGATCCGACCGGATCAAGATCGTGCGGTGGTCCACGGATTAACCCCGACGCAGGCGAAGAACCCACACAAGCAAGAGACCGCAAAACAGGATCTTGTGATTTGTTCTAGAAAAGGAAAGTTGTAATCTTTTTTTCATTCTTTGATTTTGTTGTAACTGGATCTTATAAAAAGACCAGACCTTTTGTAACCGATAAACTGTTGCTTAAGAAAACAATAACGTCAATGAAAACAATTTTCCCCGCGAACAATTATCAGCAAATAGCTGCCTCAAGACCGCTCCACAGAGGGTCTCAGTATTTGAAAGGATCTTCCCCAGAACGCCCAGGACCAAGCCAAGGAGTTTCTGTAGAAAAAGACTAGCTGCATAAGATGACGAACTTCCAGAAGTCATAGTTAATATGGTTGATAAGGGGAAGTCAACGCGAAGCTTCAGTCCTCGTCATTTTTTGGACATATCCCAACGTATAACTTAGTTACGGTCGGGAACCATTAGACAAAGGGACTATCAGAGGATGAATCAAGGATTATCCTCGGATGATAAGGCGTCAGATGCTAACTCTGCAATCGCTTCTGATAAAACGATATCCAGTCCAGGTCAATCCCGCGAAGTGTTGATGATTACCACAGAGGATGTCATCAAAATGGTTGAGGATGCTCTAGCCAAGCAGAAGCAAACTTTCAAGATCGAAATGGAAATGGCTATGCAGGAGATGAGGCAAATGCACGACCAACAAATCCGATCTTTGTCGAATCAGATAGGTGAATCCAGCCATCGCAACAATGCTAATCAAGCAGATAGCGATTCAGATGTGGATGAACACCTTAAGGCTGATGACCTCCTATTGACCAAAACACTGGAGTTGGTCCCATCAATGATGACAACACTGGGGGTGACCCCGTTATTCTTCTCAGGAATCATCCAAGATCTGATACAGACGAGGATGAGAAAATAAAGGACCTCGAGAGCAAAATCAACGCGCGGATGTTTGCTTAGGGGAAAAAAAGGACCGGTATTCTATCTCCCTACCCAAGAAAGGGGGATTCGATTCTGTATCCGACAAAGTTCAACCTAATCAACTTCACGCCGTTCAACAGGAAGGGCTCGCCCACTCAGCATCTGATCTATTTTAAGTCCTACTTAGGTATGATCTCCGGCAATGAAGCCTTGATGGTTCGGTCATTCGTTGGCACCCTTCGCGGGCCTGCCTTCGATTGGTACCGGCGTCTTAAACCCGAAAGCATCACTAGCTGGGAGGACCTAGAGAACATGTTTCTCGGTCATTTATTCGATGATGACGTCGAAATGTCAATCAGGACACTCTTCGATGAGAAACAGAAAGACAGAGAGTCGGTGGATACCTTCATCAAACGCTTCCGCAATCAGGCAATGAACTACAAGGATCCCATCACGGAGGAATTTTTCTTGCAGACCTATCATAAAAACTTGTCTATTAACATCTTGGTCATTATGGGAGTAGAGCCGCTCAATACTTAGAAAGAGTTGAAGATGCGCGGAGAGCAGGCCGAACGCTTCCTCAGAAGGAGGAAGGTCGAAAGAAGCCAACCAATGGCTAACCCTCTGAATCTGAGTCTCGTTCCCCATGATGAAGGGAACGCACCTATAACAGTTGTTGACATTAATCAGACATCACAACAGCAGCCCCGAAGACAGCAGAAGACTTCAAGCTGCCACCCATCAAGCAGAAGATAGAAGAAGACATTAATGTGAGTACTCATTCAAGGATGAAGACGTTTCAGCCATCTTCGAGTCCCTTCTCGAAAACAACAAGATCAAGCTACCACCCATCATGAATCAGGAGGAAGATGACAATACTACGGATCCGAAGTACTGCGCGTATCACAGGAGGATCCTTCATCCCACCAAGCCTTGCTTTACTTTAAAGAATAGCATCCAGACCTTGGTTGAAGCCGGCATCATAACGCTAGGATAAGCCAAACGAGAACGGCAACACTCCGACAAGTATAAGAGTATAAACTGCTCCTTCCTACACTCTGACAAGTATAAGAGTATAAACTACTTCTTCCTACACTCCGACAAGTATAAGAGTATAAATTGCTCCTTCCTACACTCTGACAAGTATAAGAGTATAAACTGCTCATTCCTACACTCCGACAAGTATAAGAGTATAAACTGCTACTTCCTACACTCCGACAAGTATAAGAGTATAAACTGCTCTTTCCTACACTCCGACAAGTATAAGAGTATAAAGTGCTCCTTCCTACACTCCGAAGAGTATACGAGTATAAACTGCTCCTCGATATTCCAATAGGTATATGAGTCTAAACTGTTTCCTACCTTTGACGAGAAGTTCCTGGAGAATTTTTTTATACGTAATATTCTTAAGGATAACCTAATCATGTAACTGAGTATAATGTCAGACCCAGTTCCGCAAAGGAAGCTGGAGGTGGATGATTCATGTAACGTGAAGTTCTCGAAAGAATGCTACATGTAATTTTCTTAGGGATAACCCAATCATTACGAACAAAGTGATAAACACTAAACCCCCACCATGATTTCCGAACACTCTTTTACTGAGACGAGATTAGATCACTTCGTTGGATCGATCTTCCCTCACAAAACTCCCGTTGGTGTTTGACGACTCACAGTCTTCCACCATAAAATCCCCCACTGATCAGACTAATTGACGGTGGGACCACCAAAATTCCTTTCGGTTGAATCCACTCAAATTCCCGTTACGTGTGGGACCACCAAAATTCCTTTCGGTTGAATCCACTCAAATTCCCGTTACGTCTGTGCACTCAACACTCTTATTGTTAGAGTCTGGACATAATACTTAGTATTTTAATATCCTGATCATTGACAATTGTTAAACCCCTCCGTGTTAAGTATTTATCACTTAACATTAGGAACCCCCTTTGAGTGACTTGTACAAGTCAACACTCCCATTGTAATTTGTATTCCTACTCCCACTAGGTCAAACCTTCCTACAGTTAGGGCCACAACCAAACTCCCCTCTCGATTCCTCCAATGAACAAGAGGTCCACTTACAAATCAAGTGATCAAACCTTCCTATAGTTAGGGTCACCTCAAACTCCTGCTTGTTCGAACCTTCCTACAGTTAGAGCCAAAACCACAACTCACTCTCGATAAATGAGGAATTCACCTTTAGTTCGGTAATTAAACCTTCCGACGGTTAGGAGTATCTGAATCTTTCGATTCTCAGAGTGGAGATCTCACTCCTAGTTTCACTCTTCAGATTCTCAAGGCAGAGATCCCACTTTGAGTTTTCTCTGCACTGGAGATAGAATATAAAATTCTTCCTCTTCTGTTTCGGCAGATAAAATATAAAATTCTTCCTCTCCTATTTTGAGTTCGTCTTTGCCCCAAGAGAAGACATCATCCTTCAACTCCAAAATCTGTGCGTCATATGCACGGAGAATTTTATCCTGAATCCTAAGTAGGGATAAGTCAACGTCTAACATGCGTTGCCGGTTTAGTCTTTCACCGATTGAAGAAGACACCAGAATTCCAGTCTGGTGAATTTTATTCCGAAGCCTAAGAAGGGATAAGTCAAGGCCTAACACGCTTTGCCGGTTAGTCCTTAACCGTTGTAGGCGTATAAAACTGCCTATGAGCCCCTTAGCACAGCTCGGCACGGTGATTTGACAAATCAACGAACCATCGGGTAACGTATCTAAACACGAGCGTTAGTCCACAACACCGAGGCCAAGTGATACGCGACGAAGCGGATTAACGAGGCTACGAGGCTAACGAACCGTACACAAACAACAGAATAAATCCACTCGCATCCGGAATCAAGCTAACGAATCGGTGAGTCAACGAGTCATCCAACTGTGGAACGGATTCGAACTCGAACACCGAGGCTGATTTACTGCCAAATCAGGATCCGGACTACCAAATCAAAGTCCAGATCAACAATAAAGCTCGGATAAACTGCTGTTCGCGGTGAAAATCGTAGCTTTCATTGAATTCATTATGATCTCAAAATAACAACTTTTTGTGATTACAAAAGATCCGGTCTTTTTTAGATCCGGTTACAACGAAATAAAAGAAAATAAAAAAAATTATAACTTTCTCCTTGTGAACAAATCGCGAGCTCCTGTTTTGCGGTCGCTCGCTTTTGTGGGTTCTTTGCTAACGCCGGGGTTAATCCGTGGACCACCGCGCGATCTAGATCAGGTCGGATCTACACGATTTGACGGGTATTATTCCACGAAGGGAACAATAGCCGGGAGGGATTAGTTCACTAAGGAAATAATCGCTCGGATCTTGGGATCTAAGACCAAGCTTAGATCCGGAGTGTGATCTCGTGTAGATCTCAGATCTCTTCTTCCCCTCTCTCGAACTCCTGCCTTTTGTGATGTGGATGCTCGCCGAGGATCAGATCTGGATGTCCAAGTCTTCAAGTCTTCAAAACTTTAAGCTCAGTCTTCCAGCCACCGAGCCACCTCAGGGTGGCTCGGCTTTGGCCGAGCCACCTTGAGGCGGCTCAGTTTTGGCCGAGCCCCTCTGGGTATGCTGTTTTCCGTCGTTTTGCGCTGTATCCGTTTCTCGGTTCTGTCTGTGATTCGCTTGACTTAGATTCTGATTTTGTTGATCTGATTTGGCAGTAAATCCGCTTCTGAGTTCGAGTCCGAAACTGATCTTGATTCGATCGTGATTCGTCCGAGTTTGTCTTTGGTTGGATCACTCGTTGACTCTTCAACACTTGGCTTAATTCCGAACGCGAATGGGTTTATTCCGTTGCAAGCGTGCGATTCGTCGCCTCGTTGGTTCGTCGGTTTGTGCCGAGCTGTGCTAAGGGACCTATAAGCAATTTTATATGCCTACAGATACCCCCTCCAAAGTATTTCAGTCTCGTTCTTTTATAGAAGAGTCTGGAATACTTTGGATATGATTGTCCCAACCTTCAGTCGGCGTAATGTTGTTGAGTTATCCTTAAGAATATTTTTAGAAAAATACTCTCCAAAAACTTCTCAACCAAAATTAGGGAACAGTTTATACTCATATACCTTATTGGAGTACTTTCTGTGCCCAAATGAACTGAACCGGTCTGATAATGACCCAAAAAAGGCTGCCTATAAATAGAGCGGTAAGCTCATTGTTGAAAGTGGTGGGAATTTTGGAGCCGAAACTCTGCTGGATTGAGAACTCACCCTTGGATTTTCAACTTAGAAGACTCGGATTCTCAGATCTGGTTCTTGGCGATCATCCACGCCAAATAAGGCAAGAGTTCGAGAGAGATCAGATCTGAGATCTACACGGTTTTCCTCCGGATCAAAGCTTGTCCTTTGATCCCGAGAAGAGTCTCGATTTCGCTTGGTCGAATTCGATAACTTGGGCTATTATTTCCTTGGCGAAATAATCCCCTCGGCTGTTATTTCCTTTGTGAAGTAGCACCCGTCATACCGTGTAGATCCGACCGGATCTAGATCGCGCGGTGGTCCACGGATTAACCCCGGCGCAGGCAAAGAACCCACACAAGCGAGAGACCGCAAAACAGGATCTCGTGATTTGTTCGACAAAGAAGGAAAGTTGTAATTTTTTTTTTCTTTGATCTCATTTTAACCGGATATTATAAAAAGACCGGATCTTTGTAACCGATAAACTGTTAACAAAGGAATCAATGGAATCAATGAGTGCAATTTTTCCCGCGAACAATCTGGCGCCGGGGGGGGGCCCCGCCGATCTCGCTGCCGAGATCGTTGCGTCGCAGCCACGGATCTCAATCCCGGTCGAGGAGGAGGTCGAATATGAATTTGACCAACAAAAGTTCGAGGAGTATCTGTCATCCTCATCCGGATCCACCTCCCCCCGCAAGTCCAAGAAGTTCTCCTCCCAGAGAAAAGTTCAATGGTACGAAGAAGTACAGAACACCAACGAAGCTCTCGCCCCAACTGATGCCAAAGTCGCATCGAGTGAAGCTCCACCGACCTCCAACCAGGTCAAATCTGTTCCTGCCAACGCCTCCGTCATTGAGGGCGTTGTGACTCTCTCAAAGAGAGTCCGCCAGAGGCAACGTCAACGCCTGGTGTGACGACTCACAAAGGCGATGGAGTCTAATGACGGAATCCGCTATCACGCAAATATGAAGAGCAGGAGAGGCAAACAGCCTCAACAAACAATGAATGGCAGGTCCTCTAAGCCGCCAACGTACGAATGGATCCGTGTCAAACAGAACCGTTCAACACTTGATGAGCGCATTCGCAAGCGCCGCGCACTGTCAGCGCAAGCATGGGCTCAAGTCCAGGAAGCCCGCAGAAAACTGCAGAAGGAAGTGGCCAAAAAGCCGCCACCAACCCACCAAGTCTGGAGGCCGAAGTCTAAAGTGGCGATTCAGGTTAAAGAGCAACCTTTGCAGCCTTCATCAAAAGTTCAACCTCCGGCAAACCACTCTAAATCACCAATAATTCCCATGGCTACTCCGGGAGATCACGCAAAGTCGTCCCAAAGAAAGAAGTCAGTTTTGGAGTGCCTCGGTCCACTTCCCAATGGACGATGCAAAGCTCCAGTTTAAGAACGTTTGGGCCCGATAAAGAAGCCCCGAACGACTCAACATGCTGGGGGTCGCCGTCACCTTTAACATGACAAGGAGTTCATGGTAGCTACGCGCACCAATTTGCGCATTAAAGTCCAGGAGCCCGCTGAGAACTCACGCCCACAAAGGCATGTTTCGAGATGCGTGACTTTTGAAAGCCCAAAGAAGGTAGTTGGCCCTCAGAAGGAAACATTGTCGCCCGATGACGATAGCGTTATACCTGAGAAGTCGTGCCAACACACGATAGGTTACTCCGACCTTCAAGCAGACAAGTTGTACTATTGTGCTGGGGGTACAAGTAAAACCAGGAAAAGGAGTCCTCGAGAACAAGAAACTCAATTCCCATGTTCCAAACTCATTCGGGCAGTATTGTCGGAGTGCAACTGCACCAATACAGTCCCCGAGAGAATGTCGGTCTTCGAAAGACTCAGTATCGAAACGCCAAAACCAAGGCCTAGGCGTTTCCGACGAAGAAGAATGGTGGTTAAAGACGGAGAATTTTCGAGGGTCATCACTAATATGACCAGCAAAGGGACATCGACACAAGATAATCTCGAGTCGATTCTGAAAGCACCCCGGCGTATAACCTGTCTGTAGTCTGGAACCATCAAACGAGCAACTTATGGTAGGATTCGGACAAGATTACCTTCAGAAGATGAAGAATCAGATGCCGGCTTGGCGGTCGCATCAGATAATACGGTATCCAGGGAGGGACAACCCCGCGAGGCACTTATGATAAGTGCGGAACAAGTGGCCAAGATGCTTGAAGAAGCCATAGCTAAACAACAGGAGAGCTTCAGGTTCGAAATGCAGATGGCCATACAGAATATGAGAGAAATGCATGACCAACAAATCCAAGCACTGACAAACCAGCAAGGCGAACCAAGTCGTCGTAACCAGGTTAATCAGGAAGATGAGGACACAAATGCGAATGAAGCTCATAATGCCAATAATTCTCCCGTCAATGCAGGGGGTGGTAACAAGAATGCTAGCGAAAACAGGTGAAAGTTTGAAGATAAAAAACCTCGAGAGCAAAATCAATACGTTGATTTCCGCTCAAGAGATGAAGAAGACGGGTATTCCTTGTCCATACCAATCCCATATCCGGCGAAGTTTAATCTAATTAACTTCACGCCGTTTAATGGGATGGGTTCACCCACTCAGCATTTGATTTACTTCAAATCACACCTGGGGGTTATCTCTGGTAATGAGCCTCTGATGGTACGGACCTTCGTTGGCACTCTTCGTGGAGCCGCCTTCGACTGGTATTACCGCCTCAAGCCAGGAAACGTGAATAGCTAGGACGATATGAAGACTAAGTCCCTTGCTAACTTTTTCGACAACGACACCGAGATATCCATCGGGTCGTTACTTGACGAAAAACAAAAAGATGGCGAATTGGTTGATACCTTCGTCAAAAGGTTCCGGAACAAGGCGATGAACTGTCGGGACCCGATCACTGAGGAGTTCATTCTCCAGACTTGCCACAACAACCTCGCATTGGACGTGTTGGAAGCAATGGG
Organism: Asparagus officinalis; assembly: GCF_001876935.1. Lineage (NCBI taxonomy): Eukaryota > Viridiplantae > Streptophyta > Magnoliopsida > Asparagales > Asparagaceae > Asparagus > Asparagus officinalis. The sequence goes on from NC_033794.1 coordinate 39,028,935, forward strand.
GACAGCACCGTCCAAAACCTGGAAGGATTTGAAGGTCCAAGGAGAGCAAGCCGAGCAATTTCTAAGAATGAAGAAGGCTGGGGGTTGGCCAAAAATCCTAAAGTCAACACCTAACACGTGTCGCCGGGTAGCCTATTCCCGTAACAATGGCAAAGTCTATGTATTCGACATCATAGCACAAAGTCTCAGAGAATTCACTCTCTTAGCACAGCGTTACATGCGGAACGGATTTAGACAATCCGCATGCTAGCCCGACTCAAACGGTAGTCGGTAAAGGCTTATCAAACCCGTTGAAGGCTGAGGGTTTGCTAAAAATCCTATGACTATTATGGTCAATCATTTCAAACAGAATGAGGAATCATAATAAAAATAAAGATAAAAACCAGTTCCACTAAGAGAATCAAAAGTCAAAGTATTCAGAAAATGAAATCATACATCAAGCCCATGGCTAAAAATCTGCTGACTAAACTTAGCCAGCTTCTCATCATAAGCTTGCCTAAGCTCATCCTGCAACTCAGCTCTGATGGACTCTTCAGTGGAGGCTAAAGTCTTCACAGCAATCTCCTCCGTCTCAACCAGCTTCTGCTTCAGGGATTTCAACTCATCAGATAAAGCAGTGTGGGCTTGCTGATCCTGTACCTTCGTCATCTGAAGAATACTCAAAGTCTCCTCTTCTTTACGGAGTTCTCTTCTGAGCTGGTCTATCTTGGTCTTACAAGAGGTAATAGAAAAATCAAGCTTGTCGAGTGAAGATGTTCTAATAGCAAGGTTGGCCTTAACTCGGTCTACCCGATCCCGCTGCACTTGAATCTCGAGCTTAGCAAAAATCTGAGTATCGCGCCATGTCTGTAAGCGAGCATCCAAATAGGCAGCAATGAATGAAGAAGCACCTGCATCCTGGAGCTCACGAAACATCTGAAGCTCGTGCTCTAGACAATCAAGGTCATCAACTATAGCCTTCGCCAGATCCGGGTATCCTGCATCCCTTATTAAATTTATTCTAGAATCAAGGAAATGTCGCCGTGGAAGAGTTTACCAATCATAGCATTCACGAAGGAGAAGAAGGAGCGGACTTCTATGAAGATGACGATCTTCTCAGGGTCATTGTCTGATAACAACTCCTTCACAAGGACATGAAGCCTAGAAGAAAGCCCTACACAAAAAGGAGAAATCCGTCAAAAACCATAATGAGGAAATAAATGACATTTCTCAGTTGCTTAATTTATACCTCCTTCCCCTTGGGTCACTGGGGGTAGTGGAGGTGTAACAGCTGTGGATGTATCAGCTGGTGTAGTTGGTCTCGCAGTCGGTTCGACAGAATCAGTCTCGACAAAAGCTCCTGTCAAACACAAAACGGAATTCTCAGATGCACCACATTATAGCTACACTAGTCAAAAATTGGCTAGACCTATAATTAACTTGAGAAGAGGCACATACCTTCAGAAGGACCATCCTCGGGATTCTTAGGGAGTGTAGACTTAGGAAACATATCTTCAGGCATATGGTCATCAATCTGAGGAGAGCCATACATGAAGTGGAGCATAGGAGTGTCCACAAGCAAATCTTCCTCGTCAAAATCATCAATCGAGAAATCTGACACAAGAGAATATAAGTGCAAAAGAAGAATAAGGAGACTACGATCAATAGAAATGAGTTACCTATTATGGGTGTGTTAGCCTCTCTATTCCCAAGATCCACGTTTGCCTCCTGCAGTTTGTCTAAAAGAGCAAGAAGCATAGAGACAATTAAGGAAAGCACGAATTCTGAATTGTTCAACTACTTTGTATGCTATCTAAAGAGTACATTGTCGATGGTAGATGTACCTGGATTCGCTGAATCGGATCCTACATTAATGGTCTCCCTAATGTCGGCAGCGTCTGCAGGCTTTTCTACCTGGTATGGTGAGTCAGGCTCACCAGAAAATACACAATCATGAGGAGCAAGATCAGGACTCATCTCGCCATCCCCACGCTCTCCTACATAGAGATGGAAAAGCATGAGTCGAAGTTCTGAATGATCAAGAGAATGATCTATAGGGTAGATGTTACCTCCGTCGCTAGCGGAATCATCACCAGACAAATCCATCTCAGATGCTCGCGAATCTGCATGAGGCTTGTGGGCTAATCTCTTCTGCCTAGCAGCGGGGACAACAATCGAAGGTCTCGCCTGGGAAAAAGGACGGAATTCTTCATCCTTGTTAGCTGCGGTCCCTGAAACATCAAACAACTGTCAAGATTAATAATTCTAGAAGACAGAAGGAAAGGAATCTTCAAGATCTTCGCCTGAAGCCTCATCAGCAGAATGGAAGATCTTCTTTCCCTCTTCGTCAATCCGACGAGTCTTGCCCCGTGTCCTCTGTGACCGAGCATTTTCCCAAATCACACGAGAATCAGCCTGAGAAGCTTCCTCGACCACTAGCTCTGCAATCGGCTTCACGAGGACAGTTTTATTAGCTGCTAACAGCCATCTACAGCTTAAGAAGGTGAGATTCAACTGCCGCTCAGCACTCGGGAGACTGAACTTAGCACCAATACAACCCATCACGGTCCACAGCCATGCCCGGAGACCATCCACCAAACCGCCATGAGTCCGAAGCTGCTGACGTGGATTCCTAACATAAAGATGATCATAACCAAACTGGCGGGCAAATCGGCAGGGTAGATATGGCTCTATAAAACACTGATTCCTCGCCCGGAAGGTCAGATAACCCGGCCTAATGTTCACTAGACAATTAAAGCAGCCGATATCTAAATGAGTTCGATACTCCCTCGGCTTCTCCTCATCAATCGAACACTCGCCATATCGGCTAACAACATTTATGGACCTGTAGCTGCTTTCTGATGTCAAGGAATCCTCGCCCCTCCCACCTGTCATTCTCAAACAACTGTAGCAGGGTAACAGAGCGGTCTACGGTGCTAGGTATCGACATCATATCAGGACGATGAAGGACAAACCAAGCCATCAAATAAGTGTATGGGAGCTCCACCTTAGAAAGAGGAATCTTAGCCGACGGTGCATCTTCTTTCTGTGTGAAGGTACTAGAAATCTGGCGAAGCCCTCGATGAATGTTAGCTACCATCACCGGAAGAAGCGATAGTTCCTTCTTATAGGCAAGCTGAACCACTGGGTAGAGCACTTCCAATGGCATAATGTCACCGGACTGATACGGGACCACGCATTTCTTTAACCAGATAGCGAGGTAACCGGCAAGAAGGGTCATCGGCTGAATCGATGCGGTCGCATGCCATAAGAACGATTTAAACTTGGTCCCTGCAGGAAAGCCACTCTCGGGACTGCTAATGGTATAAGAGTGAGCATCGATCTTCTTCAACAGACCATTAACTTCTGAAGGAGTAAGTGTTGCCAGTTCACAAATAGCCTCGCCAGAACTGCTCTCTAGATTCCTAAACAAATAACACTCAAACTGCTTCAGACTCACATGTGACTTAGTCCTCTTCGCTAAAGGCTCAGCCTGCGCCAAAGCAATATGATAGTGATATGTGAGGTCCCATAAAGTCTCGTAGCGGTCGGACATGCGATCCTTCAGCTGACTCAATTCATGGTTGGAGGGAAAGTATTCCTGATATAGCATCTGACCCATGGGCAAACCAGAAATCATGTGCATCTCATGGAGATCCAAGCCTAACTCCCCTTACCGGGTCAGAAAAGTGTTCGAATCCGGGTTATAGAGCTCGCACAAAGCGAAGAAATGCTTCGCGCTGACAGGTAAGTCATACATGGTGGAACGAATGGCTGCGTATAGACCACAAGCGTGCAACTCCTCGCTCCATCGGCTTAAGAGCGTATAGACCACAAGCGTGCAACTCCTCGCTCCATCGGCTTAAGACATACTTCGTCATACGAGCCCACGAAAGCTTGTCTAAAGAATGGATCTAGCCGTAGAATCTATGGCGCGCCGCAGGCATCTCCCGTCCTAAGCTAGTGAGGCGATTCTTCAAAGTGGAAGCAGAAACAAGAAATTCGTTACGTGGTGGCGCACCAGCCCTAATACTCCAGGACGCAATCCGACGATATGACTCCTGCTCGAACCAGGAGCTGCCTGATGAGTGATATAGCCACAGTGAACACTCTCATGCTCCTCCGTTAAGCGCCACGACATCTCCCGTGTCACAGCCTGACGCCTGAGCTCAGTCAACGAGCGTGTCGAGGAATCTTCGGCAAATATAGGAAACCACCGCTATTTTTATGAAGCCACTGCTCGGCGACAATAAACACTGCATCAGGATCTCTGACAGAGTCGGCAAATAGAAAGCCAGTCTTACTGAGAGACTGAACAGAGCTGGCATCCTTCACGAAAGGCGCATCTGTAATCAACTGCCGAAGAGCTCGAGTGCCCGGAACAAACTGAAAAGTGACCGGAATAGGTGATAAATCATCGGAGGTTGAATAATACTCGTCACGATGTCCGTCCACTGCATGAGACGAGAACGCTCTAGAGGGATATTCCACTGAAAACAAGCAATTAAGTGTTTGTTAGTTTCAGTTATAAAAGGAAGTTGAACTCATCTTACGAATGGGTAAGATAGAGTCACTACCTTATAAAGGGTGAGACGATTTGGCCGCATTATACACTTATAAGGTAGGATATATCAAAAACATATCCCTGCCTTATAAGGCACAATGCAGCGTCAAAACGCCCCCTTTATTTATTTTAAGATATGGTTTTGACCAAGCGAAACCCATCTTTAAAGCGTCGATCCTCACCAAGGAGAATCAAGGCTCTTCCTGATTGTCTCACCAAGGAGAACAAAATGGGGATAAAGGACTAATCTACAAATCTGCAAATACGCCAAAAAGAGCTCACCAGCATACGAGGGAAGCACGCCATCAGCTGACGCAGCAGGGGACCAACCTCTCGGGATGTACGACATGATAATCTGCAAATTAAACCCCTCAGATCTCCAAATTCTACCCCCTAAAAGATGAGCTCGAGGCGTCAAATCACAAACCCTAACCCTCATATGCAATCCCACAATTTCATTTACTAAATTAAACATGAAATATGCCACAATTATGGAGGATTTACCTGAGGAAAAGCTCGAGGATCCGACAAAAAATTAGATCTTGAAAGAGGCTCGAACCACGTGCTCGAGGGGCCTAAGAGAAATTTTTATATGGAGATTTTTGAGGGATTTTTCAGTCTAAGATCAAAAGGAAGGATGGATCTAAGACAAATATGAAGGTTTGAAGGAGAAAAGATGCACGAGGGAAGAGAAAAGAAAAAAAGAGGACAAGGGGGGGCGGCCCTAGAAGGAGAGGAAAAGAACTCTTTTTATAGTGAACCAGCCTTGAACCAGACCGGACCAAGTTAAACCAGACCAGACCAGTCTAAATCAGTTCAAAGGAGGCTGAACCAGGCCAAACCAGGCTGAACCAGGCCAAACCAGACTGAACCAGACCAAACCAGTCTGAACCAGTCTTGAACCAGTCCTGAACCAGCCTTGAACCAGGGTGAACCAGTCTTGAACCAGGTTGAACCAGTTTGAACCAGATTTGAACTAGAATTCAAATTGAAGCTGAATCGAGTATCGAAACGACTTCAAATCGACCGAGGGTTCAGTCCCTCGTCTATTCTTTCCTCTCCCACACATTTGGAAGGGTCGGAAGATTTTTTGAGCCTAATTACTGCCTTTTTTGGGTCATTATCAAGCCGGTTCAGCTCATTCGGGTACGAAAATTACTCCAAACTATTCCCTATTTTTTGTTGAGAAGTTCATGGAGAATATTTTTCTAAAAATATTCTTAAGGATAACTCAACAACACTTCGCCGGACAACGCGTCGCAAATGAGAACTCAACGCCAACAATTGATGGTCAGTTCTATGTTGAACCAACAAACATAAGCTAAAGATCAGAAAATCAGGAATCGACTTCAAGTTCAAAATTACGACAACGGTCAGACAATAAATGCAGTACCGGAACCCTTACAGACATTCGACAAAGCACCAAATAGCCTGAAAGATTGAAGGAATCAAGAACAGAAGCCATTCCAAGGTCCCGTTACACTGATTGAAGGTTGGGACAATCATATCCAAAGTATCCCAGACTCTTCTATAAAAGAACGAGGCTGAAATACTTTGGAGGGGGTATCTGTAGGCGTATAAAACTGCCTATGAGCCCCTTAGCACAGCTCGACATGGTGATTTGACAAATCAACGAACCATCGGGTGATGTATCTAAACACGAGCGTTAGTCCACAACACCGAGGCCAAGTGACACGCGACGAAGCGGATTAACGAGGCTATGAGGCTAACGAACCACACGCAAACAACAAAATAAATCTACTCGCGTCCGGAATCAAGCTAACGGATCGGTGAGTCAACGAGCCATCCAACTGTGGAACGAATTCGAACTCGAACACCGAGGCAGATTTACTGCCAAATCATGATCCGGACTGCCAAATCAGAGTCCAGATTAACAATAAAGCTCGGATAAACCGCGAAACCGGAAAACGGTCACAAAACCAAACACCTAGAGGACTCGGCCGAAACCGAGCCACCTCCAGGTGGCTCGGCCAAAACCGAGCCACCTAGGTGGCCGAGCCACCTAGGTGGCCGAGCCACCTAGGTGGCCGAGCCACCTAGGTGGCCCCGGGGCTAAGCCCAGATCTGGGCCTAGATCTGAGCCCAGATCTGGTTCTAAATGCCTATAAATAGAGAGGTAAGCTCATTGTTGAAAGTGGTGGGAATTTTGGAGCCGAAACTCTGCTGGATTGAGAACTCACCCTTGGATTTTCAACTTAGAAGACTCGGATTCTCAGATCTGGTTCTTGGCGATCATCCACACCAAATAAGGCAGGAGTTCGAGAGAGATCATATCTGAGATCTACACGGTTTTCCTCCGGATCAAAGCTTGGCCTTTGATCCCGAGAAGAGTCTCGATTTCGCTTGGTCGATTTCGATAACTAGGGCTATTATTTCCTTGGCGAAATAATCCCCTCGGCTGTTATTTCCTTTGTGAAGTAGCACCCGTCATACCGTGTAGATCCGACCGGATCTAGATCGCGCGGTGGTCCACGAATTAACCCGGGTGCAGGCAAAGAACCCACACAAGCGAGAGACCGTAAAACAGTATCTCGCGATTTGTTCGACAAAGAAGGAAAGTTGTAATTTTTATTTTTTTTCTTTGATCTCATTGTAATCGGATCTTAAAAAAAGACCGGATCTTTGTAACCGATAAACTGTTAACAAAGGAATCAATGGAATCAATGAGTGTAATTTTTCCCGCGAACAACCGTAAAAAGGACAAAAGCCCACATATTCGACATTGTGGCAGGTTGTTATTAATAACAACATAATCCGTGCTTCACACATACGGGGAATTTTATCCTGAATCCTAAGTAGGGATAAGTCAACGCCTAACACGCATTGCCGGTTTAGTCTTTCACTGATTGAAGAAGATACCAATATTCCAATCTGGGGAATTTTATCCCGAAGCCTAAGAAAGGATAAGTCAGCGCCTAACACGCGTTGCTGGTTAGTTCTTAACCGAAAAAAAGATAAAGCTCACATATTTGACATTGTGGCAGGTTGTTATTAATAACACCATAATCCGTGCTTCACACGCACGGGGAATTTTATCCCGAATCCTAAGTAGGGATAAGTTAACGTCTAACACACGTTGCTGGTTTAGTCTTTCACCGATTGAAGAAGATACCAGAATTCCAGTCTAGGGAATTTTATCGTGAAGCGTAAGAAGGGATAAGTCAGCGCCTAACACGTGTTATCGGTTAGCCCTTAACCGTAAAAAGGACAAAAGCCCACATATTTGACATTATGGCAGGTTGTTATTTATAACACCATAATCCGTGCTTCACACGTACGGGGAATTTTATCCTGAATCCTAAGCAGGGATAAGCCAACGCCTAACACGTGTTATCGGTTTAGTCTTTCACCGATTGAAGAAGACACCAGAATTCCAGTCTGGGGACTTTTATCCTAAATCCTAAATAAGGATGAGTCAGCGCCTAACACGCGTTGCCGGGTAGTCTATTCCCGTGACAAAGACAAAGTCTACATATTCAATATCGTAGTATCAAGTCTAAGGGAATTCATTCCTTTAGCACAACGTCACACGCGGAACGGACTTAAAACAATCTGCATGTAAGCCCAATTCAAACGGTAATCGTTAAGAGCATGTCAAATCCGTTGAGGGCTGAGGATTTGCCAAAAATCCTAAGTCAACGTCTGATACACGTCGTTGTTTAGTCTTTTCACAGGAGAAAGACGAAGTCTACATATTTAATATCGTAGCACTAAAAGGGTTAACTCTTTTAGCTTAACGTCACATGCGGAACTGACTTAAACAATCCGCATGCTAGCCCGACTCAAACGGTAGTCGGTAAAGGCTCATCAAACCCATTGATGGCTGAGAATTTGCCAAAAATTTTATAAATGCGAGTCATTGACACACCAGCTCCGTTAGTTGGTCTCGTGACTCGAGTATCCAACAACACCAAGATAAGATCCACACATGCAGATGAATCAGCTTTAACAGTTAGTCCTGCAGCCCCAACATTTAGGACCGCCATGCTCCAATACCTTAAGAGATTAAACTGTGTATACTCCAACAAACATACGAGTATAAATTATATTAACGTCGGGCGATCTAAAACCCTAGGTCAACACTGGGCAACGCGTAACCCTAGGTCAACGCCAGTCAACGCGTTGCGACAAAAAATCAACGTTAGACAATCCAAAACCCTAGGTCAACGCCAGTTAAAGCGTAACCCTAGGTCAATGCCAGTCAACGCGTTGTGATGAAAAAGTTAACGACAGACGATCCGAAACCCTAGGTCAATGCGTAACCCTAGGTCAACGCTAGTCAATGCGTTGCAATGAAAGTCAACGTGAGTCAATATATCATGACGGAGATAGTCAGTTAAAAGTCAACTCGACGATAAGAGCCAAAATCAACTCACCAGTTTTGATTCAAGATTTCGATGACGGCCAGACGATAAACGTAGCACCGGGAGAACTTCGGCTATTCGTCAAAATATGGAATAGATCGAAAATCGAAGAAGTTAAGAATCAAAGCTAATTATAGGTCCTTGTACACCGACTGAAGGTTAGACCGATCATATCCAAAGTATTTCAGGCTCGTCTATAAAAGAAACGAGACTGAAACACTTTGGAGGGGGTATCTGTAGGCGTCAAAAATTGCCTATAGGTCCCCGCATACGGCTCAAGACAGAGAGAAGACGATGAACGTTACTATCCGAGTCACAGGAGCTAATTTGATAATGACAAACGCACGAAGTGAGTCGACGGACCATGCGAAACGATGGAACTTCAGAATGACGGAAACACGAGCTTATCGGGAACCCCGCATCGCTTGCAAAAGGAAAAGTGCCTCTCGTGTCTTTTCCACTTCACATATTATTCAATCATGGGATCTTATAGATCTTCTCAACAGATTTCCGATGCATCTTGAATCGTATGATTCCGAGTTTGGACGACGAAGATACGGTAAAAACGGACAGAATGCGCAGAACTACGTCTCGGGCCTCGGCGAGACACCCAGAGGTGTCTCGGCCAACCTGAGACACCCAAAGGTGTCTTAGCTTGGCCAAGACACTCTAAGGTGTCTCGGCCAAGCCGAGACACCCATTGGTGTCTCGGATTGGCCGAGACACCCATTGGTGTCTCGGCCAAGCCAAGACACCCAAAGATATCTCGGAACTTCTAAAGTGATTTTGGCCATGATTCAATTTGAATCTGAAGAAATTAAAAAAAAGAAAGTTGTAGATTTCCTTGTTATATTTCCAATGCATCTTGGATCAGGTCATTTGAAAATCATATGATAAAGATAAAGCTAAAATATCAAAGATAGTACAAACTCCAAGACAGTGTTGGAGTCTCAGAGAAGAATGACGATTTTGGCCATAATCCGATTTGGATATGAACAAACTCAAAACATGAAATTTGTACATCTTCTAGTTAGAGTTCAAATACATCTTGAATCAGGTCATTTGTAGGTCATATGAGGAATTTATGGCTACACTCACAAGTGTCTCGGCCATGGCCGAGACACTCACTAGTGTCTTGGACTTTGTGGAGCTGTTTTGACCATGATACAATTTGAATCTGTAGAATCATAAAAGATAAAACTTGTAGATCTCTTTGTTCTATTTCCAGCACATCTTGAATCAGATTATTTGGAGGTCATATGAGGAATTTATGGCCAACATACCTGAGACACTTACAAGTGTCTCGGCCATGGCCGAGACACTCACAAGTGTCTCGGACCTTGTGGAGCTATTTTGACCATGATACAATTCGAATCTGAAGAATCTTAAAAGACAAAAGTTATAGATCTTTTCATTATCTTTTCAACACAACTTGAATCACCTCATTCTGAGGTCGAATGAAAGAATTAGAGCCAACATACTGAAGAGGGTACAAACTGTCTCGCACATGTGCGAGACACCCCGAGCTGTCTCGCACTCGGGACGTGTTTTTGATGGGTTTCGATCAGTTTTGACAGTTCCAGAGCCTCCCTAACTGCCTTGGGGTTATTTTTAAACATGATAAAGTGATTATAACTAAAGATAAGAGGGAATCAACCGTTTCTATCCAAACACAGGGCTCCTGAAGCCTATAAATACAGCCCCAGGGCCTTCATTTTTGGGGGGCTGGAATTCTCGAGCGTTGGCAAAGCCTTACCAGACTGAAGATTGAAGGTGTACGAATTTCAAAGAGGAGGAGGAGAGATCGGATCGAGTTCATCGGCATAAAGAAGAGGAGCTCGTCAGATCTGCAGTTCTCGTGTTCGTCCCTTAAGATTACCCCGTTGTGGTAATCTTAAGAAGAGCAATTATCTCGCTGTTGTCGAGATAAGCGCTACGGCTTCTTGATTCCTTCATTAATCAATGAAGCTCTGCCCAATTTTTTAGCAATTAGATCTGATCGACGATGGTCCACGGATATCAACATCCCCATCACAGGCCAAGATCTCACGCAAGTAGAAGACCGATAAACGATCTCTGCGTTTGTTTGAAGAGAATTGTACTTTTGTTTTGTTTTCATTGTGTAAAGGTCTTATAAAAAGACTAATTTTTGTTTTCGTTGTAAACATCTGAAGTTTGTAATGAATCCCGCAATGAGACAATTAATTTTCTTCCCAAACATTTATGTCCATATTTGATTATTTTTTTAAATATTATTACATGACAGTTCATATGTTGTATTAAGTTTATTCTTTATGTATATTGGGTTTATAATTTTTGTATTATATTTAGTTATTCTTATGAGTATAATGATATAATGGTTATTAGTATATTTTGATATTGTGTTCGTTGTGTAAATGTTATGAATACATAATTATATGATTGTTACATATAATTTTATGTCTTTTATCTACGTCCATTATTGCTGTACTTTTTACTTTATATTATCAGCTATTATATGTATTATTTTTGCTTTCCAGATTACTATATGATATCATGCATATTTTATTTTAATTCCAAGGACGGAATTTGTTTTAAGGGGGGGAGAATGTAAAACCCCATAAATTTAAAAAAAAATTTGATAAATTTGTTTTATACTGAAAAATAACATATTTTGATATTTGAGTATGATAAGAATTGATTTGAGATTAATTCAATGTATATTTGTGAATATATGAGTGCAAATACACAAAACATGCACGAAGAGAAATCTAGGAAAAATGATCAGTTAAGAGTTTCTATGTTTTACATAATGATGCAGTTGGAATCTAGAAAAACTCAAAACGCTAAAGGTGTAGGTCTCTTCAACAGCTTTCCAACAAATCTTAAATTATCTTATTCTGAGGTCGTATGAGAAAGTTACAGCCATAATACAAAAGGTAATTTTTCTAGTCAAACTAGGTTTCCTCGTTCGGGTCAAACGGGTTGTTTCGGGTTTGCCTCTATAAATTCCTATGTTTTTCATGAAAATTCCTCTTTTGTATCATATCTCTGAACCCTGATAGCCACCCTCTCCCCTCAAAAAGCCTAGATCTTTTTCTTATAAATTTTGAGAGCTTTGTGAAGCACAATACCGACACGAGGGCGAGATCATCGATGTGTGGCAAGGAAGAACGTGTTGTTTGCATATGTGCATTGCTTGTTGTTTGTTTCAGAGGCTTGCACATGATTTTAAGATAATATCCCTCTTCCTCAAATCTGAATTTAAGATTTATTATACATTATATGCATATTTTGACTGTATTGTGGTTGGTTGTATTTTTTAAATTGTGATATAATTATCTACGTGGATTGTTTGATGATAGATGAGAATAACTGATATTATAAGGATAAGAATTAATATATTATTATTTTTAAATATTATTTTTAGAATAATTATGATGAGAAAGAATTTATTTGGAAAATGGGTTAGTTTTGAATAATCATTAAAATAAATAAATTAAATTAATTTATTTCGAAAAAGGGTCTTTTTGAGTTGTTAAGTTATTTCGACGAAAGAATTATATTTTTTATAATTTTGATTATTTAAAGGAATTTATTTTTAAAAAGAATTATTTATTTTGGGTTTTAAGTAAATTATGATTTTGTTGGATAGTTGTAGACTATGACATTTCATGTGCAAAACAATCATAGTTTTTTATTTTATTTTTAACCGTAGTCTTATTGGATATTATTTAGCTGCTGATAAGTTGTATAGGTAGTTTAGAGGGTTGGATAATAAGGTATTGATGAAACCGGACTACATGTATGTTTTTACTGTTTATGATCACATTTCACATTTTACATTTATTTATTGTATTTGACATGTCTGCTATGTATTGTCCATGTTGTGATTGAGAACCTTAGTAGTTCATGACTTAGTGGCCTCATGCGTCATAAACAGACCTAGTGATATGTGTGGGTGTGTTGACTAAAATTTGGTGGTGAACCAGAGTTTTAATAGGGATTTATTGTTGACTTAAAAAACGAGAAGAGTTGGGATGGGGAAGTCATGGTTCATGTGATCGAATGAGGCTGTTGATATATCTTCCAGACTCACACCAATGAACCGTTTCGCACTGGGGCTAGTTTGTTGGGCCAAGTGAACCGTTTCGCACTTGGTTAGTGAAATCGTTTCGTCACACGAGTTTTGCTTGAGTTCGAACAAGGCCGAAATCGGATTGCGTGTAGTCCTCTCACCGAACCGTTTCGTGGGTTTGGATGCACGTAGGGGATTTGTGAACAACCAGTTATCCGGTGATATGAGCGTTGACTCTGTGTGAGATGTGAACCAGTGACTTGTTATAGAATGGCTAGTTACATGACCTCGTTATTTAGATGATTATGGATTGTGAGATGTAGGCCAGTTGTGTTTCTTTTCATACATAGATCAGAATTAATATTTAATTATTTATAATTCGAGACATATGGTATATACATAAGGGTTTCCTTGTTTGGATTATTTTGCTCGACGTACTACGTCTCTTGTTGTAGATTTTTTAAGTATTAATTTTATCTAGTTGTATGATATTGATACTTGGATGTATATTCTGATCGCTAGCTGCATGATCGATTTGTTACTTGGTTGATTTCTTGGATTCTTGGATTATTATATACTATTGGTGGATTTTATCTAGTTTTTAGTATCCAGCTGCATGCTTCTATTTATTATTACTGTTTTTACATTGGGTTTTCGATCGTTCCATTTTCCTTGTTGGATCTTGTTGTGTGCCATGCACGCTGACGTACACCTGTTTTCTCTGGTGATATCAGACTTAGAGGAAGAACAAGTTTAGCTAGGAGATCGCCAGGAGCCGGAGGATTCTCAATAGGAGTGTTTTGTAGACCGAGCAGAAGAAGCCGAAGCCTAGTTTTTCTTTTATTAGTTGATGATCTTAGTTTATTTTTGTAGTATTTCCTTTCTATTTCCATTGGACGATATATTTTTATATTTCTCCAGTATTCATTTGTTCTATTTTGTATAAGGGCATATTGGATCCGTATTTTTATGTCTCGGATGTTATCCCATTTGTGATATGTATTATTTTATTCCGTGTTATTCATTATATTCTCGCTATCTGTGATTGGGGACCTGTGCCTTTGCATTGTATTTCTTATCAATCTAATATGTCACGGGCTTGTTCACATTCCAATTCCTGGGTATTTTGGGAAGCGGGCCGTGACAGAACCAGAGTCATCAGCTCAACATTGTAACCTCACAGCCAAACAATTCCCCTGCATCACTTTCACCAAGGAGGACATGCAAGTAAGGAATTCGAAGTATGACGGAACTTTTTATTTCACCGGATGCATCAGCTCCAGTGTTGTCAACCGGATCCAAGTTGATCCGGATTCCGCTATCAACATTATGCCACTCTGATTGATGTACAATCTTAGAATTCCCGCTAGCAAGTTAGCATCCACAGACATTGTTATCTACAGATTTAACACCAGAGAATCTAGGCCATTGGGTAAAATCCGAGTGAAGTGCCAACTCAGAGATTTAAAATCAGAAGTCATGTGCTATGTGATCGATATAGAGACCTCTTATAACTTACTATTTGGTCGATCCTGGATCCATGGTAATAATAGTCCCCTATGAAGGACCCTAGAGGGGGGGTGATTAGGGTCAAGAGGCTCTAAAATGCAATTAAAATACAGTACAAACAAACCACAGTAACAGAAGTGCAATAATAAAGAAAGAGATAAAGTTAGGAATCGTTATCCTTGACGCGCGATGTGTTAACGAGGTTCGGCCCGCTGACCTACGTCCCCGCTCCCCACTCTCGAGGAGAAATCCACTAACACATCCGGTTTGGAAGCCGGAACTTCGTCTACACAATGATCCCACAAGATCTCTCTCTCACTACACAGTTGATCTCACAGATCACACTCCCTCACAGTCGATCTACACAAGATCTCACTCACAGCAGCAGAAGATAAATGCAAGACACTCTCTTTACACAAGCCCCCTATAGCAAAGAGAAGAGTACTGAAGCTGGGAAGTGAAACACACACAAGAACTCAGAAGAACAAGTTTGATTTGAAAATTTTCTCAGGAAGAAACAGAGCTCTCTGGTTCTCTTTCAAAACGTTAGGGCTTAGGGAAGAAGAAGCAGGCTTGGGGGTTTTTATAAAAGAGTTTAAATCAATAAAAACAAAAACCCAATCTTCCTATTTAGGAAGATAATCTACTTTGCAGGTTGTGACCTCAGACTGTGCCAATCACTAATAAGTGAAAGCACAGGAGTCGAGGCGAGAAACGACCGTTTAAAAAAATCGCGGCTGACCAAATCGGTTGACCGAAGAAATAATCGGTCGACCGAAAATACCGTCGGTCGACCGCTGACAGCTAAAGAAATTTGGAAAACCAAGCAGAGCCTCTTCGGTCGACCGGAACGGTCGACCGATTTGAAGATTGAAAATTCGGTCGACCGTATCGGTCGACCGACGACAATCTGGAAAGATACTGAGGAAAGGTCATAGGATCGGTCGACCGGGCCGGTCGACCGATTTCTGATATTTTCCAGAAAACAGGTTTTTGACCAACTTGAAATATTTGCAAGATATTCATTTGACCTCTGAAAATTCTGAAACTTTGTAAAATGTTTTTAATACTAAAAACAAACTGTTTGGAAAAAGAAATTTGAAGATAGATACTCATACTTGTGAAAAATAGTGTTTTGTGAAAAACGCTTAAAAGACACAAGTCTAAAAACGTGTGTGTGATTCCCAATAGCTTCAAGTAAACTCAGTAACTCTTTGCCTACATTCTAGCACTAGAGAGAAAAACAAAAGAAGGCTAATATCCTCATATTGAAAGCAATACTTGAGCTTTGATATAGCTTGAATCGGATGAAGCTTTTATATGCCTTTGTTGTTCTTGAAATAACGTTGCTTCATCTTTTTGGCCTCCTCCTCCTTTAGATGTCTTCGTTTTAGCGTATATTCCATCCATCCTCCGTTAATGGCACTAACGAGCTTGACAAATGATTTTACTACATTTACACTCAATAAGCCATTAGTACCGATAATGGTGGTTGTAAGAACATCATCAAAACATAAGGGCTAACAGCACCAAGTCTAAGAGAGTTTACTCTCTTAGCATAACGTTACATACAGAACGGACTTAAACAATCTGCATGCTAGCCCGATTTAAATGGTAATCGGTAAAGGTTTATCAAATTCGTTGATGGCTGAGGGTTTGCTAAAAATCATATAAATAAGGTAGTCACTGACACACCAGTTTCATTAGTTGGTCTCGTGACTTGATTATCCGACAAACTCAGGATAAAATCTATACCTGCATATGAACTGACCTGAACAATTGGTCCTGTAGCCTCGACACTTAGGACCGCCATGCTCCAAAAGAGTTTAAACTGTGTAGACTCCAGTAAACGCACGAGTATAAACTGTGTTAACACCGGTCAACGCGTTACAGTGAAGATTGACGCCGGTCAACGCGTTAATAATTTTTGCCAAAATAAGGCTAAGGAAAAAATTCCAAGTTCAATTACGATCCAGATATGAATTCCTGATGAAGACAATTAGTTTAACATTGGTTCAATGACAAGAGATACTTCACAAATCAAAACATCAATTTCAGTTCAAGATTTCGATAACGGTCAAACGATAAACGCAGCACCGGAAGAATTTTAGCTATTCTACAAACCACTGAGTAGACTGAAAGAATAAGAAGTTAAGAATTGAAGCCATTCATATGGTCTATCTTATCCAAAGTGTCTCAGACCCCTCTATAAAATAATGAGTCTGAAATACTTTGGAGGGGATATCCGTAGGCGTTTAAAAATACCTATAGGTATCTGAATACAGTTCGAGTCAATGAGGATTATCTGAGTCAAAGGGGATTATCAAATACTATATAGGAGCTAAAAAATAATAATAATGAAGTAAGTCGGCAAAGCGTACGAGTCTACAAAACACACGAAACGATGTAAGAACGACTCAGCCGAGAGTTGTACTTCACCCACAAAGGGCGAAGTACCATGTGTGTCTCACACACTCTATGAGTGTCTTGCCTATGGGAATGTATATCTCTTCATTAGATTTCTAATGCATCTTGGATCACCTCATTCCGATATCAGACGAGTGAGTTAGAGCCAAAATACCCAAGACAACACAAACTGTCTCGGAGGTGCGCGACAGTCGTAACTGTCACGGCAATGTATTGCACATTTAAGTCATGATATGATCCAAATCTGAAGAAAATCAAAAGAAAAAAGTTATAGATATCTTTGTTAGCTTTCCAACGCATCTTGTATCACCTGATTCCGATATCGAACGAGAATGTTAGAGTCAAAATACCCAAGATAACACAAACTGTCTCGGAGGTGCGCGATAGTCGTAACTATCATGACAACGTTTTGCACATTTAAGCTATGATACAATACAAATCTGAAAAAACTCAAAAGACAAAAGTTGTATATATCTTCGTTACCTTTCCAATGCATCTTGGATAACCTTATTCCAAGATTGGACGAGGAAGTTAGAGCCAAAATACCCAAGACAACACAAATTGTCTTGAAGGTGCGCGATAGTTACGACTGTCGCGCACACTGAGAAGTTGAAAATATTATTTTTGATAGGTTTCTTGAGTTTCGTGCGGGCCATATGGTTTATTAACTGCTGGGGATCACTTATGAAAGTGAAAGAAGCAGTTACAAGCGAAAATCATGCCCACTACACACGAAAAGCGCCCACTAAATACAAAGGAGGGTGGTTACAAGACATGCATAAACTATTTCTTCAGCCACGATAGTGACGACTGTTGCACCCAAAGAAAACGACGATGAGTAGTTGTTTTACTCCTATTTTAATAATTATGGACCCTTATCCCTATAAATACCTTCCTAAGCAGAGAGAGTTGGGGGAGAGCAGAAAGACTTAAGCATTTGGTGATTTTGAGCAAGAAGGAGAGAGTCTTCATTCTTCACAAGCACTTTAAGAAGCTTTTGGCAATTCCTAGAGATCTAAGCTCTGACTTGATCTTTGGAAGAGTGAACATCTTACACTGAGAAGATATTCATTTAAGATTCTTACTTTGATAAACAAAGAAGAATACCTAAAAGCCTTCACGATTCAATTAGAATCTGTAAATCATTGGTCCACAGGCTAACGTATCCTCGGCACAGGCAAAGATCCCACAAAAGCAGGAGTTGATAAATAATTTATGTGTTATTTTCTAGGAAGTTATAATTCTTTTGTTCATTGTGTAAGAGAAGTCTTATAAAAAGGCTATTTCTTTTTAATTCATTGTAAGCGATTGAAGTTTTAATGGATTCCATAATAAAACCAACTTTCGATGAAAACAAATGCGTCTACATACAGGTCAACCTATGACGTTTTGGGCAGGCGTTGCATACAACAGAATACTTGATAAATCATGGGTCGTCAGTTCTATTAGATTTTGGGATTCCAAAAGAGGTTTGGAGTGGTAAGAAAGAAAATCTCTCACACTTGAGAGTCTTTGGTTGTGTGGCATATGTTCATATCAGTGATCATGTCAGGGACAAGTTAGAAGCTAAGTCTCAGAAGTGTGCGTTCATTGGATATGATATCGATGAGTTCGGATATCGTCTGTGGGATGATAAGAACAAGAAAATCATCATGAATAGAGATTTCATATTTAATGAAGATGTGATGTACAAGGATAGAGACAATGACAAGGATAGCTAAAGCAGTGTGAGCAACACTAAGGATGTAGTAACATCCGAGTACATGAATTTAGAGGAACTTCTAGATAGGGGAGACAATGTTAGTTCTGACCAAAAAACGGAGGAGATTCTAGGTTGAGAGACTAATACCCAGGGCGAGGAGCTTAGGAGGTCATCTAGAGTACCCAAACCAAATCCTAGATATCTTTCGTTGCTACATTACTTGCTGTTGACAGACAATAGAGAACCGGAGTGCTATGAGGAGGTAGTGCAACATAGTGAATCTTAGCAGTGGGAGCATGCGATGCAAGAAGAGATAAATTCTCTCCACTCAAATGAGACATGAGAGTTAGCCTAACTTCCTACGAACAAGAAAGCCTTACATAACAAGTGGGTCTATAAGGTCAAGTAGGAGAGTGATGGTAGCAAAAGATACAATACCAGATTAGTTGTGAAAGGATTCCAACAGAGGGAAGGAATGGATTATACAGAGATATTTTCCTCTGTCGTGAAGTTTACAACCATCAGGGTAGTGTTGAGCTTGGTTGTTGCTGAAAATCTCCACACTGAGCAGTTGGATGTGAACACTATCTTTCTTCATGGTGACTTGGATGAAGAAATCTACATAAAGCAACATGTTGGCTTCATAGAGGAAAGAAATGAAGAGATGGTATGTAGACTCCAGAAGAGCTTATACGGTTTGAAACATGCTCTATGATAGTGGTACAGGAAGTTTGATAACTTTATGCAGAGCAATAACTATGGAAGATGTAATTCAGATCATTGATGCTACTTCAAGAGATTTTTGTCCAGCTATATCATGTTATTATTGTACATAGATGATATGTTAGTTGCAGGACCATATTTACAGGAGATAAATAAGTTGAAGAAGCATTTGGCAAAGGAGTTTGCTATGAAAAATTTGGTACATGCAAGCAGATTCTTCGTATGCGAATCAGTCGGAATGTGGTTGAAGGGACGTTAAAGTTGAGTCAGGTTGAATACATTGAGAAGGTATTTTAAAAATTCAACATGATTCATGTATCGCCTTCACCTTATCAGGATCGATATGTATACCCTTAGTGGTGACGACGAACCCAAGAAATTTTCCGCTGGACATTCCAAGAAATGATTTAGTGGGGTTCATCTTCAACTGATGACTCCTCATGAGATCGAACATTGTCTTCAAATCCTTGATGTGATCTTCCTTGTTGCGGCTTTTCACAACCAAATCATCAACGTAGCATTCGACTGTTTTCCTGAGATGTTCTTGGAAAATCTTAGTCATCGCTCGCTGGTATGTGGCACCGGCATTCTTCAGACCGAAAGGCATCACCGTATAGCAGAAGACGCCGAGGGGTGTTCTAAACGCCGTATGCTTCTCATCCTCTGGATGCATCTTGATCTGGTTATATCCCGAAAATCCATCCATGAAGGACATCCTCTCAAATCCACATGTATTGTCGATAATGACATCCGTGATTGGGAGAGGGAAATCGTCTTTCGGACATGCTTCATTCAGGTTCCTGAAGTCGATGCAAATCCTGATTTTGCCATTCTTCTTCATGACGGGAACGATGTTGGCTAACCAGTCTGGATGTTGTTCCTCTCGGATAAATCCTGATTCGATCAACTTCTTAACCTCTGCCTCAATGGCTTCCATAATCTGCGGACGAAACCGTCTTTGCTGTTGCTTGACAGGTTTGGCATCCGGCTTGATATCGAGGCGGTGCATTGCGACATTGGGGTCGAGCCCTGGCATGTCTTCATAATTCCATGCGAAGACGTCGATATATTCCCTGATGAGAGCAATCAATTCCTCCTTCTCATCTGGGGGAAGACTGTCGCTGATGAATATAGGCTTTGGGTTGGCCTCATCACCCATGTTAATCTGGACTATTTTATCTTCAGTGGGTGGTTCTCTTTGCTCGAACCTATCGCCATATTGCATATTCAGATGGTGAACCCACGGGTCTTCCCATGTTGGCATTTGATCGTCGTCTTCCATGGTGGATGGATCGGCTGTAGCCATATTTGACATTAGGGTTTTGAAGACTTCTCCCAGACTTGTATCGGAGTCCCACTCTGAAGCATCGGGAGAGTATCCTTTCTTGGCTTTGTTAGCAATTTGATCGATGATTTGCCAACCACATTCGTCATCTGATGAAACATAACCTAAGCCTCGCCCATATTTATAATAATCCTCAGGTTTACCTTTTGGTACATATACTGCTTTGGCTGGATTACGAGGACCTCGATCGAAGTATAAACCTTCTCCGAGTGTGAAATCGTAGCCCTGCTTTTCCATGAGCTTGCGCGCTTCTGGACTATACTTGGATAGATGTCGACCAGGTTTGTCATCATCTTCGTCTTCACTTAGGAAATGATCTGGTAACGGAGAGCTTTTTCCTTTACCGTAAATCACTTCTTTAGCACCTCTTACTTTGTTCGGGATGACCATGGTTGTTCCGAAAGAATGCTGGAGGTGTTCCTTCGTTACATAGGATGATCGGATCGGCATATACAACTCAGGATTGTCGTACAGCTCTTTTATCACATCATCAAGAGACAAGGAGTACTCTAAATCATCTTTTATTGCAATATCGGCAAGTTGCCAGTTACAATCTGCATCTGACGATTGTTCATCGTCAAGATTGATTACAAAGGGTACAATGTCATTTAAAACAAAACCGCCATTGTAATCGAATCCGGCTTCAGAATCAGCTTCTTCTCCGCTGTCTGTGCCCTGGGCCGATGGTTCAGTATCGGATTCGTTACCATAAAGGAGAGAATCGGTGAAATAATTCTCATACCCCTTGAATGGTTGCTTATCCGCGACCACCGTCCTAACCTCATTGTCAGTGTCGACATACTTCAAACACTGATGGAGAGTAGATGGAATTATCACGTTACTATGGATCCAAGGCCGACCCAATAGTAAGTTGTACGAAGTCTCCGCATCGATCACATAACACGTGACTTCTGTCTTCAGATCTCCCATCTGGCACTTCACCCGGATCTTACCCAAGGGTCTTGACCCACTAGTGTTGAATCCATAAATAACAGTGCCTGTGGACGCCAACTTGCTTACTGGAATGCTGAGGAAATGCATCAATCGAAGCGGCATAATACTCACAGCAGAACCCGGATCCACTTGGATTCGGTTGACTTGGCTGGAGCCAATGTATCCGACGAAATATAACGGCCGATCGTGGTTCGAATTCTTCGTCTGCATATCTTCTTTGGTGAAAGTAATGCAGGGAAGGTTCTTAGTCGCTATGTTGCACTGTTGACTCAGCGGTTCTGGCTGTTCATGCACCGGCTTGACTTGAGTCAGAAATACCTCTGCATTGGCCA
Source organism: Asparagus officinalis (assembly GCF_001876935.1). NCBI lineage: Eukaryota > Viridiplantae > Streptophyta > Magnoliopsida > Asparagales > Asparagaceae > Asparagus > Asparagus officinalis. The sequence goes on from NC_033794.1 coordinate 39,050,912, forward strand.
AAGCTTCTTGTAGGGCCTCCCTGGTTTCTTTGGATAATCGCAGCAACTCATACAGCGTTATCCGTGCAGGAATGTTGGCTAATTGCGCCATAATGTCGAAGCTATGCGGAGTCTTCGAGCTTTCCGGTTTGTCTCTTCCAATTGGACGACTGAAACGAGACTGCTTCGGATTCTGTACCTCTTGGGGATTCTTCTCTTTTGGTTTATTCACCGGTTGTCGTAGAGCTTCTTTACCCGGTGTGGGACTTGCAATCACTCCCATCTCCGTGAGAGTTTTGGCTGGTCCCCGCTTGTTCACCCCCTGCTCACTAGGTGGCGGATAATTGTAGTGGTATTCATTTCCGCTCCGTGTCGCAAAAGCTTCTTGTTCTTCTTCAGAGAGCAGGAAAGTGGAGATTCTTTCGTCATCTTCCCCTGGGATAGCAGAGACTCCATAACAAGACTTCCCTTTTCCTTTAGACTTCCTCCCGGATGACGAACCGGCCCATTGTTCATCTCCAATCAGATCTGGATGAACCCAAAGGATTTCGCCATTTGGGGTTGTGTGCGGCACAAGTCCCTTTTGGCGCTGTCCGTGCGGATCGTCATTCACCGTCTTCATCCCGACTTTGGTGACGCGTTTTGGCTCGAACCAAGTTGTAGGCACCGACCCAAAACTGATTGACACTGCGTTGGCCCCCACATTCTTGGCTGGTTTCGGGGTTATGACTCCTACGTCGATTAACGCCTGGATCTTGTCCTTGAGGTGGTAGCATGATCTCGTAGGGTGGTGGACCGCTCTGTGGTACGCGCAGTACTTTGGATCCGTCACTTTGCTGGCCCCTTCTTGATCCACGATCGCCGGCAACTGGATCTTGTTGTTCTCCAACAGGTATTTGAAGATGCCGGGAACTTCATCATCCTTGAAGGAGTACACTTTAGGAAACCTCGGCTCCGCAGATTTCTGCTTCTGAGGCCGTTGTTGCCATTGTCCTCGAGATTGTTGGGGTGCTTGTTGCTGTGGTTGCAATTGAAAGGTTTGATTAGCATCAACTGCATTAGCTTGTGCCTTACCTTTCCCCCGTGGGACGAAGTTTTGCTTTGGAGCACTTGTCGCCGGTTGGCCTCTTTCCGCCTTCTTCCTCTTGAGGAATCGCTCAGCTTGCTCTCCCCGGACTTTCAAGTCCTTCCATGTATTGGATGGTGCTGTCCCCATTGCTTCTAGCACGTCCAACGCGAGGTTGTTGTGGCAGTTCTGGAGGATGAATTCCTCGGTGATCGGGTCCCGGCAATTCATCGCCTTGTTCCGGAACCTTTTGACGAAGGTGTCGACTAACTCTCCGTCTTTCTGCTTCTCATCGAGCAACGATCCGATAGATATCTCGGTGTCGTCGTCGAAGAAGTTGGCCAGGAACTTGGTCTCCATGTCATCCCAGCTGTTCACGCTGCCTGGCTTGAGGCGGCGATACCAATCGAAGGCGGCTCCGCGAAGAGTGCCGACGAATGACCGCACCATCAGAGGCTCATTACCAGAGATCACCCCCAAATGCGATTTGAAGTAAATCAAATGCTGGGTAGGTGAACCCATCCCATTAAACGGCGTGAAGTTAATTAGATTAAACTTCGCCGGATATGGGATCGATTCCCATTCTCTTGGGTATGGGCAAGGAATGCCTGTTTTCTTCGTCTCTTGAGTGGAGATCAATGTGTTGATTTTTCTCTCGAGGTTCTTGATCTTCAGATTTTCGCCTGTGTATTCATTGGCATTCTCGTTACCACCCCCTGCATTGACAGGATGATCATTGGTATTCTGAGCGTTTGTATCCTCATCTTCCAGATTAACCGGGTTACGACGATTCTGCTCGCCTTGTTGGTTCGCCAATGCTTGGATTTGTTGGTCATGCATTTCTCTCATCTGCTGCATGGCCATCTCCATCTCAAACTTGAAACTTTCTTTCTGCTTAGCCAAAGCGTCTTCAAGCATCTTGGCCATCTGTTCCGCACTTATCATCAGGGCCTCGCGGGGTTGTCCCTCGCTGGATACTGTATTATCTGATGCCACCGCGGAGCCGGCATCAGATTCTTCATCTTCTGAAGGGCGTCTTGTCCGAACCCTACCATAGGTTGCTCGCTCGATGGTTCCGGACTGCAGACGGGTTCTAGGCCGGGAGGCTTTCAGAATCGACTCGAAATCATCCCGTGCCGATGTCCCTTTGCTGGTCATATTGGTGGTGACCCTCGGAAATTCTCCGTCTTCAATCACCCTTCTTCTTCGTTGGAAGCGCCTAGGCCTTGGTTTTGGCGTCTCCGCACTGAGTCTTTCAAAAACTGAAACTCTTTCGGGGACCGCCTTAATGCAATTGCATTCAGACAATACCGCCCGAATGAGTTTGGAACAGGGACATTGAATTTCCTGTTCTCGGGGACTCCTCTTCCTGGTTCTATTCGTACCCCCAGCACGATAGTACAACTCGTCATTTTGACAGTCAGAGTAACCTATCGTGTGCGGGCACGCCTTCTCAGGTACAACACAATCATTATCAGATGATAATGTTTCCATCTGAGGTTGACTTGCCTTCTTTGGGCTTTCAAAGGTTACCCGCCTCAAAACATGCCTTTTTGGGCGTGAATTTTCGGCGTGATCTTGGACTTCAATGCGCAAATTGGTGCGCGCAGCTGCCTTGAGGTCTTTGTCATGCTGGAGGTGATGGCGACCCCCAGTATGTTGAGTCGTTCTGGGCTTCTTCATCGGGCCCAAACGCTCGTGAATTGGAGCTTTGCCTCTCACGTCAGGAACTGGACCGAGGCGCTCCAAAATTGATTTCTTCTTGCGGGATGACTCTGCATGATCTCCCGGAGAAGTTATTGGGATTAACGGCGACTTTGGTTGATTCGCCGGAGTTTAACCTTACTTTGAAGGTTGCACTGGTTGCTTTTTGGCCTGAGTCGCCACTTCAGACTTAGGCTTCCAGACTTGGCGCGTTGGTGGTGGCTTCTTCTCCGCCTCCTTTTGCAGTCTTCTACGGGCTTCCTGAGCTTGAGCCCGTGCCTGCGCTGACATCGCGCGGCGCTTGCGAATGCGCTCCTCGAACGTCGAACGGTTTCGTTTGACGCGGACCCATTCTTTCTTTGGCGGCTTGGAAGAGTCGCCATTCATTGGTGGTTGAGGCTGTTTGCCTCTTCTGTTCTTCAACTCCGCGTGGTAGCGGAATCCGTCCGTAGACTCCATCGCCTTAGCGAATTGCCGCGCAAGGCGTTGACGACGCCTCTGGCGGGCTCTCTTTGAGAGAGTCACAACGCCCTGAACAGTAGAGGCGTTGGCGGGAGTTGGGTTGACCTGATTGGAGGTCGGTGGAACTTCATTTGACGCAACTTCGGCGTCAGTTGGGTTGAGAGCTTCGTGGGCTTCCCGAGCAGCTTCAAACCAACGAGCTTTTCTCCCGGAGGAGAACTTCTTGGACTTGCGGGGGGAGATAGAGCCGGACGAGGACACGTACTCCTCGAACTTGGCTTGGTCGAACTCGTACTCGACCTCCTCCACGACCGGGATTGCAATCCGCGGCTGCGACGCATCGATCTCGTTGGCGAGATCGTCGGCTCCCACTGTGGTCGCCAGATTGTTCGCGTGGAAAACTGTTTTCTTTTTCATTGATATGATTGTCATCTTGGGTTACAAAGATCCGGTCTTTTATAGATCCGGTTACAACTAAATCAAAGAAAATAAAGAAAAATTACAACTCTCCTCTGTGAACAAATCACGAGCTCCTGTTTTGCGGTCGCTCGCTTTGGTGGGTTCTTTGCCTGCGCCGGGGTTAATCCGTGGACCACCGCGCGATCTAGATCCGGTCGGATCTACACGAGTATGCGGGTATTATTCCACGAAGGGAATAATAGCCGGGAGGGATTAATCCACCAAGGGAATAATCGCTCAGATCTCGAGATCTAAGACCAAGCTTAGATCTGGAGTGTAGTCTCGTGTAGATCTCAGATCTGTTCTTTCTTCCTCTCGAGATCCTGCCTTTTCTGACGTGGATGGTCGCCGAGGATCAGATCTGAATGTGCAAGTCTTCTGGTCTTCAAGCTCCGAGTTCACTCTTCAATCCGGCAGAGTTTCGGCTCTTGAAAGTTCGACCCCTGAAAATGAACATCTCTAGGCCTATTTATAGGCTCTCAGGACAGTGGCTGCAAAAAGGGAATTGTCGGCCACCTCTGGCCACTGTCGGCCACCTCGGGCCACTGTCGGCCACCTCGGGGTGGCCGCTCGGCTCTGGGATGAGCCACCTTGAGGTGGCTCGGCTTGGGCCGAGCCACCTGAAGGTGGCTCGGCTTCGGCCGAGCCCCTCTAGGTGGTGGGTTTGGTTGTTTTCCGTTGTTTCCGGTTCTTTCAGTGATTCGGTTCTGTTTCGATTTGTTGACCTGATTTGGCAGTAAGTCTGATTCCTGATTTGGCAGTAATCTGATTCCTGATTAGGCAGTAAATCCGCTTCTGAGTTCGAGTCCGAAACTGATCTTGATTCGATTGCGATTCGTCCGAGTCCACTCTCGGTTGGATGACTCGTTGATTCCTCAACTCGTTAGCTTGATTCTGCACGTGGGTGGATTCATTCCGTCGCTTGCGTGCGATTCGTCGATCTCGTCGCCTTGTTGGTTCGTCGGTTTGTGCCGAGCTGAGCTAAAGGATCTATAAGCAATTTTATACGCCTACAGTAATATTCTTGAGGAATTTCCCGTTGGTGGGCAACGCTACTACAGAATCAGGTCTTGGTTCCTGACTTTGTATTCTCCTCGAACTTCGTATCGACTCCCAGCTTTTGTGGTGAAACTGAATCCAATGAAGAGCATATTATTTTTTGCCATGTTGTTGGGTTATCCTTAAGAACACCATGTGTAGTATTCTCCAGGAACTTTTCGTTGTTGGAAATAAGGAAAGCTGTTTAACGTCGTATACCCGGTGGAGGAACATGGAGAAGCAGTTTATACTCGTGTACTCATCGAAGTCTTTGTCATTCTCATTTGGCTTGTTTTACTGTTATGATACCGACATCAACCAAGACTTGAATACTATCTTTAAGGGCAAAACAATTCTTGGTGGGCTATTGAACCCTCCTGTGATATGCACAATATTTTGGGTCCGGAGTCTTGCTAGCTTCCTCCTGATTTGCAATAGGTGGGAGCTTGATTTTGTTATTGGTGAGGAGGTACTTGAAGATGGATGGAACTTCATCATCTTTGAAAGAATACTCCTTCTGGTACCTAGGATTAGGAGTCCTCTGTTGCCTACGGGGTTGCTATTGAGACATTTGATTAGCGTTCACAGTAGTTGCAGGTGCTGTCGGTTGGCTTCTCTCAGTTTTCTTTCTTTTGAGAAAGCATTCAACTTGTTCTCCGCGTACCTTCAGCTCTTTTCAGGTTTTAGATGACGCCACTCCCATGACTTCCAACATATCCAGAGAAAGATTATTGTGGCAAGTTTAGAGGATGAACTCCTCCATGACCGGATCCTAGCAATTCATTGCCTTATTCCGAAAGTGCTTGACGAAGTTGTCAACTGACTCTCCGCTCTTCTGCTTCTCGTCTATAAGAGTTCCGATTAATACCTCAGTGTTATCGTCGAAGAAGTTACCGAGGAAGTGATTTTCCATGTCATCCTAACTATTAATGCTCCCTGGCTTGAGACGTCGATACCAATCAAAGGTGGCCCTGCGAACAGTGCCTATGAATGACTGTACCACCAAGGGCTCATTATGAGAAATCATATCCAAGTAAGACTTGAAGTAGATCAAGTATTAAGTTGGCGAGCCTTTCCCGTCAAATGGCGTGAAGTTAATCAGATTAAACTTCGTCAGATACGAGATTGACTCCCACTCTCTAGGATATGGGAAAGGAATGCTGATCTTCTTCACCTCTTGAGTGGACATCAAGGCATTCACCTTATTCTCCAGCTCTTTCATCATCTCATCGTCGCCTTTATTTCTCTTCGAACGATGTTGAGAAGAAGCAATTGGGCCACCCCCTGTGTTATTAAGGGGTACACTTAAACTACCCCCAGCGTTATTGAGGGGTGCATCAGTCTTGATGACTTCGTCTACTTCTGGATCACTATCGTCCATGACATTCTGAGTGTGACGGATGGATTCGGCCCACTAATTGGTCTCAGGTGGTTGAAGTCCTTAAGTTTGCAACTCTATCATTTGCTGCATAGCCAACTCCATCTCTGTTTTCATCTCGGCTCTAAACTCTTCTTTTTGCTTGGCTAGAGCATCTTGAAGTATTTGGGCTAATTGGTCCGGCGTGATAGTGAACGCCTCTCTGGTTAGTCCCATGCTAGACATTGTTTTGTCTGAACCGACCGCGGACCAAGCATCTGATATTTCATCATCTGAGGATATTCCTTTATGCATCCTCTGATAATCCTTGTGTCTGATCGTTCCCTGTCATAGCCAAGTTATACATTAGGATATTCCAGGATAAGAATCGGGACTATACTTGTTTAAACGTCGTTTTGACTTTCTTTTATTCGTCATGTTAATGGTACTTTTTAGGAGTTCATCATCTTGAACAACTGATCTTTTCTTACGAAAATTCCTTGGATTGGGCTTTGATGCTTTAGTGAAAAGTCTTTCAAATATCGAGACCCTCTGCGGAGCGGTCTTGGGGCAACTACATTCTAAAAATACTGCCCTAATAAGTCTCTCGCACGAGTAATGAGAGTTCGTTTCTGGATACTTCTCCTCCAAGACTTGTTCACACCCACAGTCTGATAGTACAACTTATCGGCATGATGACTGGAGCAACCTATCGACTGTTGGTTTGACTCCCTAGGTATGATGTTGTCTTTTGATGGACATGGCCTTCTTCCTAAAATGTAAATCCTTGCTGGTGTTCTCAGGAGTCGCATGTTTAGATCCACCATCTTGCGAGTGTGGAATCTAAACAGGCTCTTGGACTTCAACACGCACCCCCAAGCGGGCGGTTACAGGAGTTTGCCTAAGAAGGTATTGTTTTGGCTTCATGGGAGGACGCATAATACCCCCAGTCTGAAGAGTCACTTGGGATTTGTTCACCGGACCTAGGCGTTCTTTAACCAGAGCTTTACCTCGAACCTCGTACAAAGGACCAAGGTGATTCACCATCGTTATCTTGAATCTGCACAGATCCATACTTCTGTGAGGCTTCATCGGAGGTACAGAAGAAATCGGAGTAGGAGCGGAGGCTGACAGAAGCGAAGAAACAGCTGCGGGAGCATCTTTTTAGGCGAGACACATTGTAGTGTCTCGGTCATGGCCTGAGACCACCTTTGAAGTGTCTTGACAATGCGAACACTTGAGTGTTCTCGCACATGTGCAGAACACTCTGATGTGTCGTCGTCCTGCCAGTGACTAATCAACTCTAAATTCGCTCGCCCTATCTGTCCGAGACCACTGTCCTGCAGTGTCTCGGTCCTGTCCAGAATACTGGTTCAGCCCTTCTTCCGAGTTGATTTTGACGCTATTTTGGACCTTGGAATCTAGACTTGGTATGGTTTGGTGCTTTTTTGATCACCTCTTCTTTCTGTAATTCCTGTGCCTTCTGCACAAGAATACACGCGTGCACGAGAAGTGCGTAACACTTCTGGATGCATTCCTAGAGAGACGAAAATGAGTCCTTTTAACAGGGACCTATTCGTTGGTTGATAGCTTAGAGGAGACATCAGTATGTTTTCGTTAAGGTGGCTGGATGACTTGATGCTTCCTTGAATCCAGATATACATGGTAACAGATCTCATCAACCGGCGCTAAGGCTTTGGTGAGCTGAAATGTGAGACGTTGGCGCTACCTCTGAAGAGCCCTCTTCGTCAGAATTGGCGCTCCTTCAGAAAATAACTCCTTGATTGAGGAGGAGTTGTTGTGAGCTGAGACTCTGACTTGGTTGATCGTTGGAGGGGCATTGCGAGACTCATCACCCTGGGCCATCATCGGATCTGAAGACCGGCGAACCTTCTTTAAAGATGATATCTTCCTGCATTTACGAGGCAAGGGAGATTTGGAGGAGGAGGATGAAAGGTACTCCTCGAACTTCTGTTGGTCGAACCTATACTCAACCTCTGCATCAACTGGGATCTTGATCGGTTGTGACACTATAGCCTCGGTAGTGAGGCTGTTGGCTCCCACTGTGGTCGCCAGCGTGTTTGCGTCGAAAATCAATTTCTTAGTGGAATCCATTACAAGCCGTTTATCTATTACAATAGATTCACGAGATTTAGCCTTTGTATAAGACTTCTCTACACAAAAGAAATACACACAATACTTCCTAGAAGTACACACATAGATCGTCTATTGGTCGCTGCTTGTATAAGATCTTTGCCTATACCGGGGACGCTTTAATCCGTGGACCGCCAAATATCAGATTCGGGTTGATTTGAAAGAAGGCTCAGTGTTCTTTGTTTCAATCAAGAAAACTTAGAACATAAGTGAATAACCACAACAAAGTGAGATTACTACTATTCTCAAGATCAAAACAAGGTCTGATCTCAAGGGAAGGGTGAAAAGGCTGTAGATCTCTTGAAATCCTCTCTTTATGCGCAGGAATTCACCAAGATCTTGCCTCTCTTTCTCTAAAATTCGTGGGTTCTTCCCTCAAACCGTTAGCAACTTATCTCCAAGTCTAAAATTCCAGATCACCCGTGAATAGGGGCACTAAGGGTGTATTTATAGGCTTCAGATGTCATGTTTGTGGATAAGAATTTGTGATTTGATCAAATCTTCAGTTAATAATAACTTTCTAGCATTTAATGATGTTCCCAATGTAGTTAGGAAGCCATTGGACCACACAAATCCTGAGAAATCTTATCAAAAAATGCATTTCGGGGACCTTTGGACGCGAGACACATTGTGTTCGAGACACCTTTTGGTGCCTTGCTTTCAAGACATATTATTGTGTCTCGCAAGCGAGACACATTATTGTTTCTCGCCACAAGCGAGACACAATGTGTCTCGTAAGCGAGAGACATTATTATGTCTTGCAAGTGAGACACCTTATGGATGTCTCATTTCCCCGTTTTGTTGATTTGTGCGCTTCGTCATTTTGTTGATTCGCACATTCCTTTGCTTCCTTTTAGCATCAGATGATCTTCTTTGACTCAGATATTAATGTTCTTTATCTTCTTTTTATCTCGAGCTGTGTGTAAGAATCTATAGGTAATTTTTGATACCTACATGGACCTCTCGTTCATGGAAGGAATCGAGATAGGATTTTGGCTCTGGTCCTAACTATCTAAAGGTTTGACTAAGTAGGAGTGATGATAGTAGAAATGATGAGCATGATTCCGACTATCATGGTTTCCTTCAAAACAAGGACAAAGTGGGAGTTTTGGTGTCAAGCTCTCGACGGTATTTTCTTGCGCAAACTTAACACAAAAGCAGGGGTTTGATAATTGCTATGGATCAATAATTAGAAAAATGGAGTATTGAGTACTATGTCAGAATTTCAACAATAGGAGTGTTAAATACCTGGACACAGCGGGAGGATGTATGGGTTTAACCATGGAAGAAGGAAAGGGTATTTTCTTATCTTTCGCTTCCTTATGGATTGTGATTTTGATTTGGTGGGCTCACTATTAATTGATTTGATCAATGAGGGATTTTATGATGGGAGATCGTAAATTGCTAAACATTCAACAATTATACAGTGGGAATTTTATTGAGGAAATTTGATTGAAAGTGATCATCGGATTTCAGTGGGAGGATGATCTAAGAATCACAACAGAAAGGTTGGCAACGTAATCTTGGCCATTGTAAATAACCAAGGATAAAGAATGAAGGAAAGAATGTATTTTGTAATCTTTCTTTTTTTGAGAGGATCTAGAAGAATTTATATGATTTATCCCAATAGGATCGAAGCCAATGAAGTGTGCTTCATAACCTACAGGGATCTTAGGATCACAGTGGTAGAATGTTGATCATCCCAATGATGATAAAAAAGAACTATTCAGATGATTGATTTTCATCTTAAATAGTTAAAGCCGGGTTATCCTTAAGAATATCACATGTAATATTCTCCAGGAACTTACTGCCGAAATGCATTGCCGTTATTAGTGATGTACAATATGTATAATATTCCAAATTGTGCACATTAAATGAGTTATCCTTAATGCACTAAGGGTAGTACTTCTTTAGGAACTTCCCATTAATTGACATCATGATGTTATCACCATCATGGGTGATCAGTCGATATGCTTTGTTTGAGTAGACCGTCTCTACTACAAACGGTCCTTCCCATTTGCGTTGGAACTTGCCTTTCTTCTTTGAGTTGAGTATCATTGGTCTCCGAATGGCAAGTACCAAGTCGCTCTCTTTAAAGGCCCGTTGCCAGACCTTTTTACCGAAGGCTCTGGAGATTCTAGCTTGGTATAGGCCAATTTATTGTTGAGCTTCCAAGCGTTTCTCATCTAACATCTCGAGTTCTTCAAGACATTTTTAATGTTATTCTTCCGTCGTCATCTCTGTTGCGAGAGCAATACGAAGGGATAGAATTTGGATCTCCAAAGAGAAGACAAATTCGCAGTCATACGCTAAAGAATATAGAGTTGCCTTGGTAGGCGTGTGAACTGTGGTACAAGAGGCCCGAGAGCCTTACCAAGTTTATCATCCCAATCTCGCTTATTAGGTTTTACTAGCTTCGTCAATATCTTGATGATGGTCTTGTTGAAGGCTTCAGCTAAACCATTTGTAGTGGGATTGTAAGTTGTCGACGAAACGTCTTGAATTTTGAACTTTTCGCAAAATTTAATGAAAGCGTTGCTGACAAACTGGGGGCCGTTGTCATGCATGATTCATCTTGAAATACCATATCAATAGATAATATGGTGTTTGATGAATTTAACGACATCGTTCATCTTTACTTCTTTGAGTGGAATCGCTTCAGTCCACTTGGAGAAGTAGTCGGTGATTGCCAGATAAAGCGGTCACCTTTGGCTGACGGAGGGAAAATAAGACCAACAACGTCCATTCCCCAGGTCTCGAACAGCCATGATGTGGCCAAAGGGTACAAGTGCTCCGGTGGTTCGTGCATGTAATTAGCATGTATCTGACATGCGTGGCACCGTCGGGCATATGTGACTGCATCCTTGACCATAGTTAGCCAATAATAACCCATTCTTCTAAGGAAATCACATAATTTAGGACCAGGCTGGTGTGCACTACAGGTTCCGTAATGTGCTTCCTTGAGGACTTCTTCAGCCTCTTTGGTCGAAAGGCATCGAAGCAATAAGTCATCGTATGTGTGACGATAGAGTGTCTGAGTTGCAATGTTGAAATAAAATCTCGATGCTTTTCATCGGGTCAAATCCCTTCCTTTTATGTCTTTCGACAATATGTCATGTAAGACATAATCAATAATGGGGAAATGCCAGTCTCAAGGTTCGAGTTAGATTCTGGTTGTGTGTACCTCTTTGGTGTCTAGGGCACAATCTGGTATGAAGAGTTAATGAGTCTTCACGGTAACCTGTTGTTCGGTATCAAGAGGTTGCTTTAAAGAGAATGCTAGCACCGCCAGTGCATCTGCATAAGTGTTCTAAATGCGTGGGATGTATTCAATGAAGAACTCTTCAAATAATTCCTCTATCTCGATAGCCGCTTTATGGTATGGGATCAAATCTTGATTCATGACTTCGTATTCTTCTCAAACTTGGTTGATTATCAACTGAGAATCGCCAAAATCTTCAAGGTATTTCACTCCCAGTTATTTGGCAAAACTAAGTCCAATGAGAAGCACATTATACTCAGCCACGTTGTTGGAGCATGATCCAATCAGAGAATAGGCTCGAGGTATCACATATTTCTCTGGAGAAACTAGGACAACTCCGACTCCTGAAAAATCTTAGAACTTCCGGGAGTGCTTGCCACATGAGTTGCTCGGGAAGTATCGTCGAAGTACAATTGTCACACCTGTTGATGAGAAGTGGTGTTTGTTGGCCTTTTCATTTTGATGATGCTTTAACAAATAGTTTACAACTAATATTGTTTGTCTAGTATTTGTGTTTTCTTATTTATTCCAGGCAAACAACGATGTCGGAGGTAGGATGGAATTGAGCCTACACGATCACATCAGTTGGAGGTTAGATGGAATTGAGCCTAAACGATCAAATCAAATGGAAGTTGGCGAAATGTCGGTATGAGGTCATTACACAATCAAGTCATATTTAAGATCAAGCTTCATTCGCAAAGTTTACCAAGTCGAGCTCATTGAAGATCAATCAAACTTGGGTAAAATAGTTTAGGTGTTATATTATGTGTGTTCAATACTTTAAGCTCAATCATATACACACATACATGTTTTTAGGTAATTTAGTTTATATAAATATGAAATAAAAATACTTGTTTATATACTTACATATTTCATATTTATTGTTTTTGTTTTTGGTTTAGCTATACAAATATGAAACAATAGATATATTCATATACATACTCATACGTTTCATATTTATCATTTTGGTTTTTGTAAAATGCATATATTATGTAAAACATCATTTTTGTGAAAATACAGTGTTTCTGGTTTATAGACATGATGACAATATTATATATCTTTTATAAAGTCTGTAAAGCCATACAAATGTTTTCAAAACCTTGGTTTATATCAAAACATCAGATTTCAAGCATCTCAATTTTTTATGTTTTGGACTATTTTGAAAAATGATGAGTTTTCACAATTTGGAAGTAAAATTCTAAAATTTCTTTTTGTAACATGTTCATTAACATGTTTATAATCATTTTCCAAAGTTTTACATTTTTTAGAATTTATTTACTATTTTAAAAGGCACTTCAAAAATCAAATTTACTGTTTAATCAGGCTGATAACTTGTTATCAGTCGACTGATGGAGTTTTTCAGTCGACTAATGAACTCGCCTGGAATTGCAAAAGTTTTTTTTGTGATTGATAAGCTATTAGTCGACTGACAAGGTCATCAGTCAACTGATGAGATCATCAGTCGACCGATGAGGTGTTGGGCTGACTCTAACGGTCAGCTCATCAGTCGACTGATGAACAGTATTAGTCGACTGACGGCCCAACGGCTAGTCTTTCTAGCTTTTTGTTTTTTGCTTTGTTTTCTTGGTTTATTCTTGGCTTTGGGGTTTCCTATATATACCCCCCTTATACCCAACCCTAAAAAAAGATGAAGAGAAAAGTTTTAAAGAGTTTTTTACAAGTTTGTTTAAGGGTTTTAAAGCGTGTTTAAAAGTTTGGGTTGTAAAGAAATTTTCACAAGAGCTTGAGGAGATCATCATTTGTGTTGTGGGCATTCAACTCATCTCCCTCTTTCTCTTGTCATCATATAGAAGTTTTTCTAAACTCATATCTAGCTATTTATATGTTTGATTTTTATTTCCATAAGCTAGAATTTATTTGAGTTTAGATTTGTTTTGATTATACTCATTATTCACACACAACCTATTGAGCTTATTGTATTTGCATACATAGTATAATTTGGGATTGTGGGATTGTGACTTTGAGTATGGTCTTACATTGTGTTCTCATCTATTATAGAGAACAAATTATTTGTATTTGAGCCTTATTGTGAGAATCATTTTGTATTACATAGGTACACCAAGAGGGCTGTAGAGGTGAGAGGCGTGGTTGGTCCCAAGAGAAGTGGCATCAGTAGTAAAGCCTAGTGAGAGGTAGTAATTCCAAGCACTTGAGGGAGACACGTGAGAGGCCAACACTTGAGGTGATATTTGTGTAGTTACAAGTGTGAGTTGTAAAGTTTTCGATGAGCTAGAAAACCGAACTTGTGAGGTGTAAACGTTTTTCGGGTGAGCATCGAAAACCCGGTTGTGTAGTGGATTCTCCCCGGGATTGGAGAGCGGAGACATAGGTCGGAAGGACCGAACTCCGTAATCATTTTCTTATGTTGAGTTTGGCTTTGGTGTATTTATTCTTGTATATTTTCATATCACCATTGTTGCATGTTTATATCACCCTTATTTATATTGCATATCATTGCTCATATATCTTGTTGTATATCATAATTACCAGGATATTGTTAATTAGTTTTAACTTGCATTAATATCAGATTAGATTAGCATAAACCCTATTCAACCCCCTCTAGGGTGCTTTCAGTGTTGACCTCGTATGTTTCATTCGACAAATCCCCATATAGTTAGGCTCCATTTTTCATAGGCTGTACCGCTATAAAATCACAGATTATCTACCCTTTGACCGACTTCTGTTGTTTAAAATAAATATCGTACTAGGACAGAAGCAAGGCCCATCTCGCTAACCACCAATTCATGGGGGTAGGTTGCATCATGTAATGATCGTGAATTGTTGATACTAGTTAAAATAAATTTTTGGTATTTTAAAATATTTAATTATTATTTTTTAAAAGAGTATTTGTATTTTCTCAATTTTCTAGAATTTTCTATGATTTAAAAGTCCAAATTTTATATTTATTTAAATAATTTTGATATTTATAAATTAACTTAGTGTAGTAAAATTTTTTGGAATTAATCCGTTGTATTATCGATACTATTACGTATCATTTTGAATAATACGTTATTTTCCCATAATTATTTGATTTTAAATATAATTTTTAATTATTCTCGTTTAATTGTATAATTAGTTGTATTATTTCTACTATTGCGTATTATCTGTTGTATTAGTATAACTGGTACATTTTATTGTATAGATAATTTTTCCAAAATTATTTGATTTTAAATGTAAGTAATTATATTTTTTATTAATTATTCTTGTTTAATTGTACAATTAGTTGTATTATTTCTACTATTGTGTATTATCTGTTGTATTAGTATAATTGGTATGTTTTATTTTATAAATAATTTTCCCATAATTATTTGATTTAAAATGTAATTAATTATATTTTTTATTAATTCTTTTTGTTAAATATCTAAACCCTAACCCTAATTACATATATATATATATATATATATATATATATATATATTATATAATATATATATATATATATATATATACTAAATATTATATATATATATATATATTAATATATTATTATATATATATATATATCCTCCTTATTGCAGCGTTATTCACGGCGGCCGCAACTTTTCTGCTGTCTCCATCTGCTCGGTTCTCTCTTCCAGCCACCGCCATCAACCACCGTTGAGCAACCTCTCTCTCTCCGTTCCCCAGGCGCCCTCCCGTTTGAGATCCCGCACCGCGCACTTACAAACGCACTGCCGATAGCCCTCTTACCGCATGTCACGCGCCCACCGCATAACGACCAGCCTCCCCCTGTCGGCGCCTCTATCTCCGCTAGTCTCCCTCTCTCATCCCCCGCCGAGATCCATGACCAACACCCTGCTCTGCGACAGCCCGTCACGCAGTCCCCCGTACAGCCCTTCCGGTCCGGCCGCTTCCAGCAGCCCTAGTGGACGCCACTACCCGCCCGGCCCAGATCCAATCCGTGACGTCAACGTCGATTCGTTCGACGTACCCGAGGCAAGATCTCACCTCTCAATTAGAGTTTTTATACCTGTTATTAATTAAGTGCATAGAATAGATATGATATAACGTGTATATTGTGATTATTGGTGTGGATTCGTTTGATGAATAGTATTAAATAATATTTATATAATAATAATGAGATGATTTTTGCTATAAATATATCTATGACATAATGAACATGAAATGACAAGTTTATATGTTATAAGTAAATTTTATGAGATATTATCGAGAAAAGAAGTAAAATATATATAATTTATAAACATAGAAATATTAATTTTCATGCAGAAAAGAATTAACAAAAAATATATATGTACATATATATATTTAAAAGATTATTTTAAAATAGTTATGATGAGCAATAATTTTTAAAGAAATTTATTTTGGAAAAAGAATATTTGTTTTTGAATTAATTATGATCGTATAACTGATAGCCGTAGAGCGCGACATTTCATGTGCAAAACAATCACGAGGATTTCGGTTTCCTTTTATCTTATTATTATGTTAGAGATTACCTAATTACTGATAGCTTGCATGAGAAGTTTGGACACCCCAGTAGTAAGATATTAATGAGATCTGATTACATGCGTATTCATGCTGTTGTAGACACTATTCATACTTTCTGTATTGTTTGTTGTTACTATTCATGTCTTCCTATCTTTATTTCAATATATTCAATATGCCATGATGTTGTTGCATAGAATTAGTTTCATTTATTATCTCCTTGTTGTGATTGAGAACCCTTAGTAGTTCATGACTTAGTGCCCTGCGTAATGAACAGACCTAGTGACATGTATGGGTGTGTTGACTGAAATTAGGTGGTGAACCAGAGTTTTAATAGGGATTTTGATTGTTGACTTAGAAAGAATGAGAAGAGTTAGGATGGGAAAGTCTTGGTTCGCCTGATCAAATGTGATTGTTAACTTATCTTCCAGACTCGCACCAGTGATCTGTTTCGTCCTGGGGTTGGTTTGTTGGACCAAGTGACCTATTTCACCACTTGGGTCAGTGACCTGTTTCATCACCTGAGCTTTGCCTGAGTTCGAACCAGACCGAGATCGGATTGGGTGTAGTCCTCCAGCTGCCTGTTTCGCGGGATTGGATGCGCGTAGGGGATTGTGAATAGTCAGTCTTCCGGTAATGCGAACTTGGACCTATTTGAGAGGTGGACCAGTGAGTTTTAGGATGGCTAGTATTCGACCCGGTTAGTGTATGTTGTTATCCTTATGAGTATCACGTTTTAATGATGGATTGCATTTTGATTTTGTTAGATTTCCAGTTGCACGTTCCTTTTGCCATTTCTATTGTTGTATCATTTTTCACATTGGGTTTTCAATCGTTCTATTTTCTTTTGTGGGGTCTTGCCGTGTTCCATGCACGCTGAGGTACACCTATTTTCTCTAGTGTACGTCAGACTTAGAGAAAGGACAGGTCCATCTTAGAGATGTGCCAGAGCTAGGATATTCTCTGCAAGGCTGTCTTGCAGACAAAACAGAAGAAGAAGCCGGAGCTTAGTTATTGTTGAACGATGTATTTTATATTTCTTTAGTTTTTAGTTATTCAATTTTGTATAAGGGTATGTTGATCCGAATATTATGTCTGGATGATATTCACTTGTGATATGGATATTTTGTTCTGAGTTGTTTATTATATTTACGCTATCTGTGATCAGGGACCTATGACTTTACATTTTATATTGCTTGACGCTTAACATATTAGATTGAGTAGAAATGGTCTAGTATCTATTTCTCCTTAATCTAATACGTCGAGGGCTTGTTCACGTTTCGATTCCTTGTATTTTGGGAAGCGGGGTGTGACACATCATGAAGACCCAAATTAGGTTGACGTTGGAAATGACGCCGATCGTCTGTCCAGCCAAATAGTGTTGCATCTTTTGGATTGCAAACACCAGGGCAAGGCACTCATTCTTAATCATCTAATATCAAGATTCGGCACCTACAAATGTCCTACTCAAATAATAAACTACCTGCTCGTGACCGTTGTCATCGTCTTGTGCTAGTAGAGCACTTAATGAGTGGTTCGTTACCTTGACATAAATCAAGAACGGTTTCCCTAGCTTCGGTATGATGAGGACATGAGGATTTGATAGGTATGCCTCGATATCATCAAATACTTTCTGACAAGCATCGTCCCAAACAAATGACACACCTTTCTTGGTGAGCTTGGAAAATGGTTGGCACTTTCCAGCGATATATGAGATAAAACGGCGTATGTATGCCAATCTTCCTTGTAATCCTCCGAGTTCCTTGAGATTTCTCGGAGGTTGAAATTCATGGATCGCCTTCACTTTATCAGGATCGATGTGGTTACCTTTCATGGTGACAAAGAATCCGAGAAACTTGTCATTGGACATTCCTAAGAAAGACTTGGTAGGATTCATCTTTAATTGGTGACTTTGTATGAGATCGAACATTATCTTCAAGTCTTTAATATGGTCATTCTTGCTGCAGCTTTTAACGACCAAATTATCAACGTAGCATTCGACGATTTTCCGAATATGCTCTTTGATAATCTTCGTCATGGCTCGTTGATAAGTAGCACCCACATTCTTTAGACCAAAGGGCATAAATATGTAGCAAAAGATGCCTAGTGGTGTTCTAAATGAGGTGTGCTTTTCGTTATCCGGAGACAATCTTAATTTGGTTATATCCTGAGAATCCATCCATGAAAGACATCTCTCAAATTCACACGTGTTGTCAATGATGACATCCGTGATAAGAAGAGGGAAGTCATCTTTGGGGCAGGCAGTGTTCAGATCTCTAAAGTCAATGTAGATCTTGATCTTTCCATTCTTTTTAAGAACAGGGATGATGTTCGCCACCTAATCCGGATGTTTCTCTTCTCTAATGAAGCCTAAATCAATCAGCTTTTTGACTTCAGATTCAATCGCCTCCATAATCTGTGGACAAAATTGTATTTGCTATTGTTTGACAGGTTTGACATCTGGTTTGATATTGAGTCAATGCATAGCTACATTTGGGTCGAGTCCTGGCATGTCTTCGTAATTCCATGCAAAGACATTAATATATTCCCTGATAAGAGCAATCAACTCCTCTTTCTCTTCTGGTGGGAGATTGTCACTAATGAATATGGGCTTTGGATTTACTTCATTGCCCATATTGACTTGTGCCATCTTGTCCTCAGTAGGAGGTTCCCTCTGCTCGAATATATCGCCATACTAGATATTTAAGTGATGGATCCAAGGATCTTCCTACGTTGGCAATTGATCATCTTCCTCCACTGTTGTAGGATTAATAATGACCATGTTTGACATCAAGCCTTTGAACATTTCTCCAAGGCTGACATCAGAGTCCCATGTTGAAGAATCTGACGAATGTCCATCCCTATTTGGATTGGACAGTTGGTTATTAACCTGCCAGCAACATTCATCATAGGACGAAGAAATATAGCCTAGACCCCTCTTGCGCTGGTAATAATTATCAGGCTTTCCTTTTGGTACATAGGAAGGGCGGGGTGGAACCCGAGTACCTTAACCAAAATGAAGATCTTCTCCGAGCATGAGATTGTATCCCCACTTCTTCATATAATCACGTACTTGCAGGCTAAATCTGAGGAAGTGTCGGCTTGGTCTTTCATCATCACTACCATTCTCCAAGAAGGGATTTAGCGGTAGAAATGATTCTCCTTTTTCGAAGACTATTTCCTCTCCACCCCCTGTCTTTGTAGGTAGGATAAAAGTTGTCCCAAATGAATCTTGGACACACTTCCTTGTCATGCAAGACGATTGAAGCGGCATATGTATGTTGGCGTTTCTGCAAAATCCCTGCATTACATCATCAATACAAGGCACGTACTCTATATCATCATTTATTGCATAATTACAATCGATAAGTTTCTAGTTACAACTCCCACCTAATGATTCACCACTGTCAAGATCGATTACAAAGGGTTCTATGTCATTAAACAAGACATTCGTCATAATCGAGCCCGCCTTCGGTATCAGCTTCTTCTCCGCTGTCCGTGCCCTGGGTCGATGGTTCAGTATTATTCAGCACCATATAAAAGTGAGTCAGTGAAATAATTTTCCAACCTCTTAAATAGTTGCTTATCTGCGACTACCGTCTTGACTTTATTATTAGTGTTTACATACTTCAGACACTGATGGAGCGTGGAAGGAACTATAACACTACTATAGATTCAGGGACGACCTAAAAGTAAGTTATAGGAGGTCTCTGCATCAAGGACATAGCATGTGACCTTTGACTTCAACTCCCCAAGTTAGCACTTTACTCAGATCTTTCCCATTGGTCTGGACCCACTGGTGTTGAATCCGTAAATAACAGTGCATGTGGAAGCCAACTTGTTGGCAGGAATTCCAAGATGATACATTAATTGGAGTGGCATGACACTGATTGTGGAGCCCGGATCAACTTGGATCCGGTTGACAACGCTTGAGACAATGTACCCAGTGAAGTACAAAGGCTGGTCATGCTTCGAATTCCTCACTTGCATGTCCTCCTAAGTGAAGGTGATGCAGGGAAAATTCTTGGCTGCCAAGTTACAGTGTTGAATTGACAGTTCAAACTCCTTGGGGATTGGCTTGATCAGAATCAGCCAACGCTTCCTACAGAGCTTCCCTGGTATATTTGGAGAGGCGCAACAGCGCATAAAGAGTAACCCTTGCTGCGATGTTAGACAGTTGAGCTATAACATCAAAGCGATAAGGAGTGTTTGAACTTTTCGGGTTATCTCTCCCAATCGGCTGATTGAATCGAGACTGCATCAGATTTGGAACCTCTTTATTCTTGGGTTCCTTCTCCTTTTGTTTTTCCTCAGCTTCCTTCTGTTTAGTAACTGACTACTATTGGGGCTTCTCAGAAGGTTTTGGAGGCATTGAAACCACCCCCCAGTTTAGCCAATGTCTTGGCATTCTAGTCGGAAACCTCCGGGTACTTGTACTGGTATTTGTTCCCACTCTTGGTGGTGAAAATTGGTTCTCCATCTGCTACTAAAACCTCGTGTTCATCTTCAGAGAGTGAAAGAGTTGGGATACCCTCATCATCTTTCTTTGGAATTACTAAGGCAGGACAACAAGACTTGCCCTTACTTTTAGATTTCTTCTTGGAGGAAGACCCTGCTCATTGTTCATCTTCAAGCAGATCGAGATGGACCCAAAAGACTTCACTATTAGGGGTTGTATGTGGCACAAGCCCCTTTTGATGTTGCTCATGTGCGCCATCGTTGACAATCTTCATCTCCACCTTCGATATGGGTTCAGATTGGAACCATAATAAGGGTACAAGTCCGAAGCTATTAGACAGTGCATTCGCTCCCACCTTTTTTTCCTTCAGTTGCTTTGCAGTTATAATGCTAGCATCTATCAAGGCCTAAATTCTATCTTTAAGGACAAAACAAGCCTTGGTGGGGGTGGTGGACCATCCTGTGATACGCACAGTACTTCAGATCCGAAGTCTTTTTAGCTTCCTCCTGATTTATGATTAGCGGCAACTTAATCTTTTTGTTTTCCTGGAGGTATTTGAAGATACCTGGAACTTCATAATCCTTGAAGGAGTATTCCCTCTGGAATCTTGGATCCGACGCCCTTTGCTGACTCTGAGGTTGTTGCTGCAATTGAAACAATGACAGTTGTGGTGATTGCTGCTGCGGTTGTCGCTGTGATGTTTAATTTGCATCAACAGTAGTTACCAGGACCTTTTCCCTACCATGAGGAGTGAAATCTGGCTTCAAAGTATTCGCTATTGGTTGGCCTCTTTTAAGCTTCTTTCTTTTGAGGAAGCGTTCGGCCTGTTCTCGATGCATCTTCAATTCCTTCTAGGTTTTGGATGGCACAACTCCCATGGCTTCTAGGACATCACGGGAGAGATTGTTATGGCATGTCTGTAGTATGAACTCCTCCGTCACCGGATCCCTACAATTCATGGCCTTGTTTCAGAATCGTTTGACGAAGTTCTTGACTGATTTCCCGTATTTCTGCTTCTCATCCAGTAGAGTTCCGATTGACAATTCGGTGTCATCATCGTAGAAGTTGCTGAGGAATAGATTTTCTATGTCATCCCAACTATTGATGCTTCCTAGCTTGAGATGTTGATACTAATCGAATGTGGCCTCGTGAAGGGTGCCCATGAATGACCGAGTCATCAAGGGTTCATTTCTAGAGATCATACCCAAGTGAAACTTGAAAAAGATCAAATGCTGAGTTGGCGAGCTTCTTCCATCAAATGGCGTGAAGTTAATTAGATTGAACTTTATCGGGTACGGAATTGACTCCAACTCCCTCAGGTATGAGCATAGAATGCCGGTTTTCTTTACTTCTTGAGCGGACATTAAGGCATTGACCTTACTCTCTAGCTCTTTCATCATCTTCCAATCCTCACCCTTATCTTTCCTTGGGGGATGTTGAGGGGAATCGATTGGACCACCTCAGTGTTATTATCATTGGGACGAGTGTCGTCATTGATAGGTTCATCCATATATGAGCCTTTGGTTTCCGTATTAGCTCGAATGGGCATGGTATTGCGACAACTAGACACAGCTTGTTGACTTGGATTAGGTTGTGGTTGTAGTTGTTGAGCATGCAATTCTTTCATTTGCTGCATGGTCAACTCCATCTCCATCTTCATCTTGGCTCTAATCTCTTCACGTTGCTTAGCTAGAGCTTCTTGAAGCATTTGGGCCATAACATCGGGAGTGATGGTAAACACTTCTTTAGCTTGCCTCATGCTCGACATTGTGTCATCAGAAGTAATTGCAGAGTAAGTGTCTGATCCTCTGAGGACATCCCTTCATGCATTCTCCTATAGTCTCTTAGTTTGGTGGCTCTCAATTGGAGTCGAGGCATTCATTGGGATATTCTTGGATCAACCCTTCCTCCCGAGGTAAAGTTAGGATCAAAGTCAGTTGAATGCCTTTTTAACTTTCCTTTGCTAGCCATGTTGATGGTGACTTATGGGAATTCATCATCTTGGATGGCGAATTTTTTCCTTTGGAAGCATCTTGTTTTTGGCGTTGACGCTTTAGTGGAAAGCCTCTGGAACACTGAGACTTTTTGTGGGATGGTTTCTCGCTTGGAGCAGCTACGTTATGAAAGTACTGCTCTAATGAGCCTTTCACATGAATAATAAGAGCTCGTTTCTTGATAGCTCTATTTCGATTATTGTTCACACCCCTAATCTGATAGTAGAATTATCAGTATAGTGACCGGAGCACCCTATCATTTGTTGGTGTGACTTCCTAAGTATAACGTTGTCTTTTGGTGGATACGTCTTCTTTTGAGGATGTAGAGTCTTATCGACATTCTCAGGATGACTTGTTGTCACCTTTGAACGATCTAAGGTCACGTCAGGAGTCACACATTTAGAACCGTCCCCTTGTGAGTATGGATTCTTTACGAGCTCCTAGGCTTCAACACGTATCCCCAGGCGAGAGGTGATAGGAATTCTCCTAGAACGGGAAGCCTCCTTGCCTCTCTTGTGCATGACACACGAACAAGTACATTGAGGTGCCCTGGTTTGTTTGGAAGTAGTGGGACACCTTTGAGCAGCAATTGCCTTGATAGGAGTGCATGCATGACCCCTAGTCTGTGGAGCTTCTTAGGTTTTAACTACTAAAGCCAAGCGCTCTTTCACTGGTGCTTTGCCTTGATATTCATGCAGAGGACCAAGGAAATCGGCAATAGTAATTTTGAACTTCGAGAGGTCAAGACTGATCCAAGGCTTCACCAGAGGCATGGTGGAGGCAATTGTGGAGGGTGTGCCTGGAACGGATGCCGAAGGAGGCGAAGAAGTGGCCACGGAGAGTTGCTTTTGGGTGAGACAGTTGGGGGTGTCTCAGCCAAAGCCCCTTTGGGTGGGATAGTGAAGGCTGTCTCGACCAAAGGGGACAGTTTCTGTTGTCTCTGAACTTGGTTTTCCCGCAACTTCGGATTTTAGAATCCAGACTTTGCAAGATTTTAGTGGTTCTTCGGCCACCCCTTTCCTCTTCAATTCTTGTGCTTTTCGCACAAGAGCACGCACATGCGCGACACATGCATGGCGCTTCTGGATGTGCTCCTTCCTCATTGAATGAGTCCTCTTGACGAGAACCCATTCCTTAGTTGATGGCTTGGAGGAAGTGACAACAACCTTCCGTTGAGGCGGCTGAATTACCCGATGCTTCCTTGACTTCAAGTCCGCGTAGTAGTGAACTCCATCGACCTATTACAAAGCCTTAGCAAGCTGACAAGCTAGGTGTTGGCATTGCCTCTGACGAGCCCTCTTCGTTGGAGTTGGCGAACTTTTGTTAAACAACTCCTTAACTAGAGAGGAGTTGTGATGAGCAGAGTTTCCGGCTTTATTGATTACCAGAGTAGTGTTGTGACGGGAAGCCTCGACAACAGTTGGGTGAGATTCCTTACCCATACCCTTCATCATAGTTAAAGACCAAAAAACCTTCTTTGAAGCTAAAATCTTCTTTCACTTGTGGGGGGAGGATGACCTTGATGAAGACGAGGAGAGATACTCCTCAAACTTTGCTTGGTCGAATTCGTATTCATCCGTTGAGTCGATCGAGATCTTAATCGACTGTGACACACTAGCCTCGACACTGAGACTATTGGTTCCCACTGTAGTTGCCAGCGTGTTTGCGTCAGGAACAATTTTTATTGCAGATTCCATTACAAATGTGTTCGCGGGGAAAATGGTTTTCTTCTTCATTGAAATAATTGTCATCTTGGGTTACAAAAGATCCGGTCTTTTTTAGATCCGGTTACAATTAAATCAAAGAAAAAAAAGAAAAATTACAACTTTCCTTATTTGTCGAACGAATCGCGAGATCCTGTTTTGCGGGCTCTCGATTTTGTGGGTTCTTTGCCGACGCTGGGGTTAATCCGTGGACCACCGCGCGATTTAGATCCGGTCGGATCTACACGATTATACGGGTATTATTCCACGAAGGGAATAATAGCCGGGAGGGATTAGTCCACCAAGGGAATAATCGCTCAGATCTCGGGATCTAAGACCAAGCTTAGATCCGGAGTGTGATATCGTGTAGATCTCAGATCTGTTCTTTGCCTCCTCTCGAAATCCAGCCTTTTCTGACGTAGGTGCTCGCCGAGGATCAGATCTATACGTGCAAGTCTTCAAGTCTTCAAAGCTCTGAGTTCACTCTTCAATCCGGCAGAGTTTTGGCTCTTGAAATTCCAACCCTCTCAAATGAACAACCCCTTGGCCTATTTATAGGCTCTCAACACTGTGCCCGTGTGCATGTGCACGTGTGGCCAACATCCAAGCCGTCGGCTATAGGCATTTTTAGACGCCTACACCACCCATGGGTGGCTCGGCCACCGAGCCACCCATGGGTGGCTCGGCTTTGGCCGAGCCACCTATGGGTGGCTCGGCTTAAGCCGAGCCCCCTTAGGTGTGGGTTTTCCGAGGTTTTGCGCTGTCTCGTTTGTCCGTGTTTTCGGTTGACTTAAACTTTGATTTGTTGATCTGATTTGGCAGTGAGTCGGATTCCTGATTTGGCAGTAAACCCGCTTCTGAGTTCGAGTCCGAAACTGACCTTGATTCGATCGTGATTCGTCTGAGTCTGTTCTCGGTTGGGTGACGCATAGATCGAGTTGAGGCTGATCTTGCCACTAGATCATCTTCCCTTGAGGAGCTTGATTCTCAGATAGATCAGCTCCGACGAGAACTCCGTGAGAAGGAAGACACAAAGATGCAGAATCAGCAAGCAAATGCTGCTTTATCTGATGAGCTGAAGTCCTTGAAGCAGACACTGGCTGAGACAGAGGAGGTTGCTGTGAGGACTTTAGCCGCGAACGAAGAGTCTGTCAGAGCTGAGTTGCAGGAGGAGCTTAGACGCTCTTATGACGAGAAGTTATCTGAATTCAGTCAGCAGATTCTTAGCCATGGGCTTGATGTATGATTTTATTTGCTGAAAACCTTGACATTTGATTCTCTTTAGTGGACCTGATTTTTGTCTTTATCTTTATTATGATTCCTCATTCCGTTTGAAATGATTGACCATAATACTCATAGGATTTTTGGCAAACCCCCAGCCTTCAACGGGTTTGATTAGCCTTTACCGACTACCGTTTGAGTCGGGCTAGCATGCGGATTGTCGGAATCCGTTCCGCATGTAACGTTGTGCTAAGGGAATGAACTCCCTTAGACTTCGTGCTATGATGTCGAATACATAGACTTCGCCATTGTTACGGGAATAGGCTACCCGGCGACACGTGTTAGGTGTTGACTTTAGGATTTTTGGCTAACCCCCAGCCTTCAACGGGTTTGATTAGCCTTTACCGACTACCGTTTGAGTCGGGCTAGCATGCGGATTGTCGGAATCCGTTCCGCATGTAACGTTGTGCTAAGGGAATGAACTCCCTTAGACTTCGTGCTATGATGTCGAATACATAGACTTCGCCATTGTTACGGGAATAGGCTACCCGGCGACACGTGTTAGGTGTTGACTTTAGGATTTTTGGCTAACCCCCAGCCTTCAACGGGTTTGATTAGCCTTTACCGACTACCGTTTGAGTCGGGCTAGCATGCGGATTGTCGGAATCCGTTCCGCATGTAACGTTGTGCTAAGGGAATGAACTCCCTTAGACTTCGTGCTATGATGTCGAATACATAGACTTCGCCATTGTTACGGGAATAGGCTACCCGGCAACACGTGTTAGGTGTTGACTTTATCCCTACTTAGGTTTCGGGATAAAATACCCCAGACTGGTCTTCTGGTGTCTTTTTCTACGGCGAAAGACTAAACCGGCGACGCGTGTTAGGCGTCGGCATATCCTTTCTTAGGATTCAGGATGACATTCCCCATGCGTGTAAGGCATGGATTTTGGTGTTATTAATGACGACCTGCCACAATGTTGAATATGTGGACGGGTGTTCTTTTTAACGGTTAAGAACTAACCGGCAGCGCGGGTTAAGCGCAGACTTATCCTTGCTTAGGTTTCAGGATAAAATACCCCAGAATCAGACTCTGGTGTCTTTTTGTGCGGAAAAAGACTAAACCGGCAGCGCGTGTTAGGCGCAGACTTATCCCTGCTTAGGATTCGGGATAAACTTCCTAGGATGAATCCTAAATTGACAAATTTTGGAAAGAGCGGTGCGGGAAAGGAAGAATTTTATATTCTATTTCCCGGTCTTCTTTTAGGGTGAAGGCGAACCCAACAGACAAGGAAGGAAGAATTTTATATTCTATTCCCTGATTCTGGAAAGGAAGAATTTTATATTCTATTTCCAGCGAAGAAGAAACTAGAAGTGGGGTGTCCACTCCGAGAATCTGGAAAATTTAGATAAACTTGCCTTTTATAGGATTGATTATCTAAATTGGGAAAAAGAGTTCTTCGTTTATCGAAGTGGAATTTCAACTTTGGCTATAACTATGGGAAGGCTTGACTAAAGAGAAAAGAAAGGAGTTCTTTCGTTTATCGAAAGGAGACTCTGATCTGAAAGGGGACCTTCTTGTCTATGGAAAGAGTTAAGAGGGTCAGATGGACGTTTTTGGTGGACCCACTGTCAATTGAAACTGATCCGTGAGGGATTTTGGTGGAGAAAAAATATTTTGGGTTATCCTCTGGAATATTAAGTGTAATATTCTTCGAGGAACTTCCCGGTAAATGAGTTATCCTGAATGTACTAGGGATAGTACTTTTTTAGGAACTTCCCATTTATTGGCATTAATTGCCTGGCGCCCTCTGGAGTAATTAGGCGATATGCGCCGTTTGAGTAGACTGTGTCTATTACAAACGGTCCCTCCCATTTGGGTTCGAATTTACCTTTCTTCTTGGAGGTGAGAATTATTGGTCGGCGAGCAGCGAGGACCAGATCTCCTTCCTTGAAGCTTCTCTGTCGGACTCTTTTGTTAAAAGCCCTAGACATCCTGGCCTGATAAAACTCAATTTGCTGTTGAGCTTCCAAGCGCTTTTCATCCAGCCTCTCAAGCTCTTCGAGACGCTTCTGATGTTGTTCCTCCGTTGTCATCTCCGTTGCGAGGGCAATCTGAAGGGATGGAATCTGAATTTCCAGCGGTAGCACGGCTTCACATCCGTATACCAACGAATACGGGGTGGCACCTGTGGGCGTGCGTATAGTGGTGCGATAAGCCCAGAGTGCCTCACCGAGTTTATCGTCCCAGTCTCGTTTATTGGTCTTCACGAGCTTTGACAAGATCTTGATGATCGTCTTGTTAAACGCCTCCGCTAATCCATTCGCGGCGGGATAATAAGGTGTTGATGAAACGTCTTCAATTTTGAACTTGTTACAAAATCTGATGAAGGCGTTGCTTATAAATTGCGGACCGTTGTCATGAATGATCCTTCTTGGCACGCCGTGTCTGTAGATGACATGATGCTTGATGAAATTGATGACGTTGTTCGTCTTTACTTCTTTAAGCGGAATTGCTTCAGCCCACTTTGAGAAATAATCCGTGATCGCCAGAATAAATCGATCACCTTTGACTGAAGGAGGAAAAATAGGACCAACAATGTCCATGCCCCATGCTTCGAACGGCCATGATGTGGTCGATGTGTGCAACTGCTCTGGCGGTTGATGCATATAATTTGCATGTATTTGGCAAGCATGACACTGTCGGGCGTACTCGATCGCGTCACGAACCATTGTGGGCCAATAGTATCCCATCCTTCTGATGCGATCATACAGTTTAGGACCGGGCTGATGCGCACCACATTCTCCTTCGTGCGCTTCCTTAAGAACTTCTTCTGCTTCTTTGTTCGAAAGGCATCGGAGTAATAAACCATCGTATCCCCTACGGTATAACGTATGGGTCTCGGCATTATAAAAGAATCTTGGCGCTCTTCGGCGAATTGATTCCCTTTCTTTTACGTCTTCTGGCAGAATACCATACTGGACGTAGTCAATGATGGGAAAACGCCAATCTCGGGACTCAGACCCAATTTGAGTTGAATTCACCTCCTTGGCGTTTACGTTTCCGTCATCTTCCTCTTCAATATCCCTACTGTATATGGGTACGCAGAGTTGATGCGTCCGTACTGTGACTAACAGCTCAGCTTCGGGAGGCTGTGCCAGTGATACTGCTAGTGCCGCCAGTGCGTCTGCATAAGCGTTCTGGAGACGAGGGATATATTCGATGAAGAATTCTTCAAAAGATTCTGCCATTTTGATGGCTTCCTGGTGGTACGGGATCAGGTCTTGATTCCTGACTTCATACTCACCGCGAACTTGGTTGACTATCAATTGCGAATCTCCAAAAGCTTCGAGATATTCGACCCCCAGCTCTTTGGCGAAACTGAGTCCAATGAGAAGCGCGTTGTACTCGGCTACATTATTGGAGCACGGACTAGTCAATGAATAAGACCGAGGCATCACATGTTTCCCCGGGGAGATTAAGACAACTCCAACCCCAGAGGAAACTGTATGACCTCCCGGGGTTATTACCTTATTAACTGCTCTCGACGCACCATCGAAATATAATTGCCATACTTGTTGGTGCGATGTAGTGTTAACCTCGTGGGTTTCATCCGGCAAGTCATCATATACTTCTGCCGTATCTGTGGTCGGGTTTGCCGCCAAAAGATCACAAATCGCCTGTCCTTTGATTGACTTCTGCTGTTTGAAGTGCAGATCATACTGGGATAAGAGAAGGGCCCATTTCGCTAATCGCCAATTCATAGAGGCCGGTTGCGTCATAAACACCCGTACTGGATTAACGTTGGAGATAACGTAGATCGTCTGTCCCACCAGGTAATGCCGCATCTTTTGCATCGCAAATACCAATGCAAGGCATTCTTTCTCAATCATCGGATATCGAGACTCTGCGCCTACCAAGGTCCGACTTAGGTAATAAACTGCCTGTTCGTGACCGTTATCATCGTCTTGCGCTAGTAAGGCACTTATCGAGTGGTTCATCGCCTTGAGATAAATCAAGAACGGTTTACCAGATTTCGGTGCAACGAGAACAGGAGGGTTCGCCAGATATGTTTTGATATCTTCGAACGCTTTTTGGCAGGCATCATCCCAGATGAATGATACTCCTTTCTTGTTCAGCTTAGAGAACGGTTGGCACTTCCCAGAAAGATTTGAGATGAAACGCCGGATATAAGCTAAACGCCCTTGCAATCCTCTGAGCTCTCTTAGGTTTCTAGGAGGTTGCAGTTCATGTATCGCCTTCACCTTATCGGGATCGATATGAATACCTTTAGTGGTGACGACGAATCCCAGGAATTTTCCGCTGGACATTCCAAGGAATGATTTAGTGGGGTTCATCTTCAATTGATGACTCCTCATGAGATCGAACATCGTTTTCAAGTCCTTGATGTGATCTTCTTTATTGCGGCTTTTTACAACCAAATCATCAACGTAGCATTCGACTGTTTTCCTGAGATGTTCTTGGAAAATCTTAGTCATCGCTCGCTGGTATGTGGCACCGGCATTCTTCAGGCCGAAAGGCATCACCGTATAGCAGAAAACGCCGAGGGGTGTTCTAAACGCCGTATGCTTCTCATCCTCTGGATGCATCTTGATCTGGTTATATCCCGAAAATCCATCCATGAAGGACATCCTCTCAAATCCACATGTATTGTCGATAATGACATCCGTGATCGGGAGAGGGAAATCGTCTTTCGGACATGCTTCATTCAGGTTCCTGAAGTCGATGCAAATCCTGATTTTGCCATTCTTCTTCATGACGGGAACGATGTTGGCTAACC
The DNA here is from genome assembly GCF_001876935.1 of Asparagus officinalis. Taxonomy (NCBI): domain Eukaryota; kingdom Viridiplantae; phylum Streptophyta; class Magnoliopsida; order Asparagales; family Asparagaceae; genus Asparagus; species Asparagus officinalis. Next base: position 39,081,036 of record NC_033794.1, read on the forward strand.
AGTCTGGATGTTGTTCCTCTCGGATAAATCCTGATTCGATCAACTTCTTAACCTCTGCCTCAATGGCTTCCATAATCTGCGGACGAAACCGTCTTTGCTGTTGCTTGACAGGTTTGGCATCCGGCTTGATATCGAGGCGGTGCATTGCGACATTGGGGTCGAGCCCTGGCATGTCTTCATAATTCCATGCGAAGACGTCGATATATTCCCTGATGAGAGCAATCAATTCCTCCTTCTCATCTGGGGGAAGACTGTCGCTGATGAATATAGGCTTTGGGTTGGCCTCATCACCCATGTTAATCTGGACTATTTTATCTTCAGTGGGTGGTTCTCTTTGCTCGAACCTATCGCCATACTGCATATTCAGATGGTGAACCCACGGGTCTTCCCATGTTGGCATTTGATCGTCGTCTTCCATGGTGGATGGATCAGCTGTAGTCATGTTCGCCATTAGGGTTTTGAAAACTTCTCCCAGACTTGTATCGGAGTCCCACTCTGAAGCATCGGGAGAGTATCCCTTCTTGGCTTTGTTAGCAATTTGATCGATAATTTGCCAACCACATTCGTCATCTGATGAAACATAACCTAAGCCTCGCCCATATTTATAATAATCCTCAGGTTTACCTTTTGGTACATATACTGCTTTGGCTGGATTACGAGGACCTCGATCGAAGTATAAACCTTCTCCGAGTGTGAAATCGTAGCCCTGCTTTTCCATGAGCTTGCGCGCTTCTGGACTATACTTGGATAGATGTCGACCAGGTTTGTCATCATCTTCGTCTTCACTTAGGAAATGATCTGGTAACGGAGAGCTTTTTCCTTTACCGTAAATCACTTCTTTAGCACCTCTTACTTTGTTCGGGATGACCATGGTTGTTCCGAAAGAATGCTGGAGGTGTTCCTTCGTTACATAGGATGATCGGATCGGCATATACAACTCAGGATTGTCGTACAGCTCTTTTATCACATCATCAAGAGACAAGGAGTACTCTAAATCATCTTTTATTGCAATATCGGCAAGTTGCCAGTTACAACCTCCATCTGACGATTGTTCATCGTCAAGATTGATTACAAAGGGTACAATGTCATTTAAAACAAAACCGCCATTGTAATCGAATCCGGCTTCAGAATCAGCTTCTTCTCCGCTGTCTGTGCCCTGGGCCGATGGTTCAGTATCGGATTCGTTACCATAAAGGAGAGAATCGGTGAAATAATTCTCATACCCCTTGAATGGTTGCTTATCCGCGACCACCGTCCTAACCTCATTGTCAGTGTCGACATACTTCAAACACTGATGGAGAGTAGAGGGAATTATCACGTTACTATGGATCCAAGGCCGACCCAATAGTAAGTTGTACGAAGTCTCCGCATCGATCACATAACACGTGACTTCTGTCTTCAGATCTCCCATCTGGCACTTCACCCGGATCTTACCCAAGGGTCTTGACCCACTAGTGTTGAATCCATAAATAACAGTGCCTGTGGACGCCAACTTGCTTACTGGGATGCCGAGGAAATGCATCAATCGAAGCGGCATAATACTCACAGCAGAACCCGGATCCACTTGGATTCGGTTGACTTGGCTGGAGCCAATGTATCCGACGAAATATAACGGCCGATCGTGGTTCGAATTCTTCGTCTGCATATCTTCTTTGGTGAAAGTAATGCAGGGAAGGTTCTTAGTCGCTATGTTGCACTGTTGACTCAGCGGTTCTGGCTGTTCAGGTATCGGCTTGACTTGAGTCAGAAATACCTCTGCATTGGCCAAAGCTTCTTGTAGGGCCTCCCTGGTTTCTTTGGATAATCGCAGCAACTCATACAGCGTTATCCGTGCAGGAATGTTGGCTAATTGCGCCATAATGTCGAAGCTATGCGGAGTCTTCGAGCTTTCCGGTTTGTCTCTTCCAATTGGACGACTGAAACGAGACTGCTTCGGATTCTGTACCTCTTGGGGGGCACGTGGAGTTTTCGAACTCTCCGGTTTGTCTTTTCCAATCGGGCGACTGAAACGAGACTGCTTCGGGTTCTGCACCTCCTGGGGATTCTTTTCTTTCGATTTGGTCACTGGCTGTTGTCGAGCATCTACTCCCGGTGTAGGACTCGTAATTACCCCCATCTCTGTGAGAGTTTTGGCTGGTCCTCGTTTGTTCACCCCCTGCTCACTAGGTGGCGGATAATTGTAGTGATACTCATTTCCGCTCCATGTCGCAAAAGCTTCTTGTTCTTCTTCAGAGAGCGGGAAAGTGGGGATTCTTTCGTCATCTTCCCCTGGGATAGCAGAGACTCCATAACAAGATTTCCCTTTTCCTTTAGACTTCCTCCCAGATGACGAACCGGCCCATTGTTCATCTCCAATCAGATCTGGATGAACCCAAAGGATTTCGCCATTTGGGGTTGTGTGCGGCACAAGTCCCTTTTGGCGCTGTCCGTGCGGATCGTCATTCACCGTCTTCATCCCGACTTTGGTGACGCGTTTTGGCTCGAACCAAGTTGTAGGCACCGACCCAAAACTGATTGACACTGCGTTGGCCCCCACATTCTTGGCTGGTTTCGGGGTTATGACTCCTACGTCGATTAACGCCTGGATCTTGTCCTTGAGGTGGTAGCATGATCTCGTAGGGTGGTGGACCGCTCTGTGGTACGCGCAGTACTTTGGATCCGTCACCTTGCTGCCCCCCTCTTGATCCACGATCGCCGGCAACTGGATTTTGTTGTTCTCCAACAAGTATTTGAAGATGCCGGGAACTTCATCATCTTTGAAAGAGTAGACTTTGGGAAACCTTGGCTCCGAAGATTTCTGCTTCTGAGGCCGTTGTTGCCATTGCCCTCGAGATTGTTGTGGGGCTTGTTGCTGTGGCTGCTGTTGCTGAGGTTGCAATTGAAAGGTTTGATTAGCATCAACTGCATTAGCATGTGCCTTACCTTTCCCCCGTGGGACGAAGTTTTGCTTTGGAGCACTTGTCGCCGGTTGGCCTCTTTCCGCCTTCTTCCTCTTGAGGAATCGCTCAGCTTGCTCTCCCCGGACTTTCAAGTCCTTCCACGTCTTGGATGGTGCTGTCCCCATTGCTTCCAGCACGTCCAACGCGAGGTTGTTGTGGCAGGTCTGGAGGATGAATTCCTCGGTGATCGGGTCCCGGCAATTCATCGCCTTGTTCCGGAACCTTTTGACGAAGGTATCGACTAACTCTCCGTCTTTCTGCTTCTCATCGAGCAACGATCCGATAGATATCTCGGTGTCGTCGTCGAAGAAGTTGGCCAGGAACTTGGTCTCCATGTCATCCCAGCTGTTTACGCTGCCTGGCTTGAGGCGGCGATACCAATCGAAGGCGGCTCCGCGAAGAGTGCCGACGAATGACCGCACCATCAGAGGCTCATTACCAGAGATCACCCCCAAGTGCGATTTGAAGTAAATCAAATGCTGGGTAGGTGAACCCATCCCATTAAACGGCGTGAAGTTAATTAGATTAAACTTCGCCGGATATGGTATTGATTCCCATTCTCTTGGGTATGGGCAAGGAATGCCTGTTTTCTTCGTCTCTTGAGCGGAAATCAATGTATTGATTTTGCTCTCGAGATTCTTGATCTTCAGGTTTTCGCCGGTGTTTTCGCCAGCATTCTCATTACCACCCCCTGCGTTGACGGGAGGATCATTGGTATTACGAGCATTTGTATCCTCATCTTCCAGATTAACCGGGTTACGATGATTCTGCTCGCCTTGTTGGTTCGCCAATGCTTGGATCTGTTGGTCATGCATTTCTCTCATCTGCTGCATGGCCATCTCCATCTCAAATTTGAAACTTTCTTTCTGCTTAGCCAAAGCGTCTTCAAGCATCTTGGCCATCTGCTCCGCACTTATCATAAGTGCCTCGCGGGGTTGTCCCTCGCTGGATACTGTATTATCTGATGCCACCGCGGAGCCGGCATCAGATTCTTCATCTTCTGAAGGGCGTCTTGTCCGAACCCTACCATAGGTTGCTCGCTCGATGGTTCCGGACTGCAGACGGGTTCTAGGCCGGGAGGCTTTCAGAATCGACTCGAACAGTGACCCTTGAACGTTCACCGTCTTCGACCATTGTTCTTCTTCTTCGGAAACGTCTAGTCCTTGGCTTTGGCGCTTCCATGCTGAGTCTTTGGAACACAGAAACTCTTTCGGGAAACATTTTGGTGCAGTCGCACTCAGATAATACCGCACGAATGAGTTTTGAGCAAGGACATTGAGTCTCTAATCTTTGAGGACTCCTCTTCCTGGTTCTATTCGTACCCCCAGCACGATAGTACAACTCGTCATTTTGACAGTCGG
>NC_033794.1:39086335-39090434 GCF_001876935.1 Asparagus officinalis
TTTCGAATTTGTTGTAATCGAACAAAGTTATAATGAATTCCACAGCAGCGACTTTTGAACCAAACAGCTTCTTAGATTTCCACGAGACGACAGCTCCGCCCATGGTGAAGATAAAACCTCCAGTAGATCTGCACTCATCTGGTTCTGAGCATCAGCTCGCATCTGAATAGCTTTCGATTACAGCCGGATATCCAGTGTAGAATAGACCCAGACCTGTAGTTCCTTTCAAGTATCTCATCAATCTCTGGACATCATCCCAGTGAAGCTTTCCAGGATTACTTGTGAACCTACTAAGCATTCCTATAACAAATGCTATATCTGGCCTTGTGCAGCTCATCGCGTACATAAGACTTCCAATTATCTTTGAGTACCTTAGCTGATCTACTGGTCTTCCAGTGTTCGGTCGAAGCTTCTTGTTATAATCATACGACACTGACAGTTCTGGCAGGTCGTAGTAGCCATACTTCCTGAGCATGCTCTCGACATAATGAGATTGGGACAATCCAATACCCTCTTTAGAGTATATGATTTTGATTCCAAGAATCACGTCCGCAGTTCCAAGGTCCTTCATGCTGAACTGAGCTGATAGAAATTTCTTAGTAGATGTTACTATCTCCAAATCACTCCCGACGATGAGCATATCATCCACATAGAGGCAGATAACCACCACCTTCCCTTCAGCGATCTTGATGTATAGGCACTTGTCAGACTCACTGACTTGATACCCATTGTTGCGAACAACCCCATTGAAGTTCTCATGCCAGAGTTTCGGTGTCTGCTTAAGTCCATATAGAGACTTAATAAGTTTATAAACTTTACCAGCTGGAGCCAAGTCCTTCTGGTTTCTCCATGTAGATCTTTTCTGTGAGGTCTCCATTGAGAAATGTAGTCTTCACATCTATCTGATGTATGACGAACCTTTTTATCGTCGCCCATGCGATAAGCACTCTGATGGTAGTGATCCTGCAAACTGGTGCATAGATGTCAAAGAAATCTATTCCTTCTCTCTGAGAGAATCCTTTTGCCCCTAGTCTTGCTTTGTACTTCTCAATAGTACCATCAGGACGAAGTTTCTTCTTGAAGATCCACTTACAACTGATAGGCCTAGCACCTTCAGGCACATCCACCATCTCCTACGTGTGATTTTGGATCAATGAATCCATCTCATCATCTATAGCTTCTTTCCACAGAAGAACGTCTGTTGACTGTATTGCTTCTTGGAAAGTCTGTGGGTCTCCTTCCACATTATAAGTGATGAAATCATCTCCAAAATCTTTCTGTCTCCTGACACGCTTGGAAGATGGTTCAGTAACTCCTTCATCACTGACATTTTCAGTTTCTTACAAAACTGGCTCCTCTAGTGTGTCTGACGTACTAGCTGTTTTCATCAAAAGTTGCTTTTTCCATTGCTTTCAAACATGTTACACCGTTTATCGATTACAAGTTCAAACTGAAAGAAAAGTTGATCTTTTTATAAGATCTTCTTATAATAAAAAATAAAGATTACAACTTTATCAAACAAAACGTAGCAGTAGTTTATCTCCTGCTGTTTTGCGTAGGATATTTGCCTATGCCGGGGACGCTTTAGTCCGTGGACCATCGCAAATCAAACCCGATTGACAGTATAACTACGCTCTTGTTTCATAAAGGAAACAATTGCAGAAGCGACAATCACGACCAAGCGAGATTGTGGCTCTTCTCGAGATTAAAACCAAGTTTAATCCGGAGGAAAGAAGGGGAAAGAATCACAAACCTTTCGAAGGGCTTTCTTTATGAAAGTGTTTATGAAAGTATTCGCCAAGATCTGATGATTCTCCTCTGAAATTCGTGGTTAGCTGGATAATTTGACAGCACTTCCCCTTCTCAACTTCAGATCCTCTTGAAAGAAGACCCTGGGCTTCTATTCATAGGCTTTTGGAGACTTGTTTTTGGATAAGAATTGATGTTTAAATGTTATTTGCAGTTAATAATCGCTTAAACGCATTTAGGGGTAGCCTCAAAACAGTTGGGGAGGCCCTGGGACGAAAGAATCCTTAAAAATCATCGAAATCCGTGTTTTGGGAGTCTTGTGAGTCAAAAAGAGTCGTGGTGGTTCGGTACTATGCGAGCCACCGTTTGGTGGCTCGCATGGGTGCGAGTCACCATTTGGTGGCTCGCGCTTACGCAAGCCTCCGGGTGTGTTTTGTTCATCTTTTTGATATTTCGACGATTCGTGACCCCTCAAGTTCGCTTGTTTTGCGTACGGTTCATCGTTTCGCTGACTTGCACATTCTACTGATCCACTTCGTACGCTTACTGGTATTGGATAAATTCCCTTGACTCGGATAATAACGTTTATCATCTTCTCGTTGTCTTGAACTGTGTTTGGGAAGCTATAGGTAATTTTTGACACCTACAGATACCCCCTCCAAAGTGTTTCAGTCTCGTTTCTTTTATAGAAGAGCCTGAAATACTTTGGATGTGATAGGCCCAACCTTCAGTCGGTGTAAAAAGGACCTATAATTGGCTTCAGCTCTTGACTCCTTCAGTCTTCAATCTACTCAGCATTTTGTCGAATAGATGAAGTTCTTACGGTTCTGCGTTTATCGTCTGACCATTGTCGAAGTCTCGGATTAAAACTCGTGTGTTAATTGATCTCGTTGAGTTGACGTTGAACTAACTATCTTTGTTAGGAATTCATATCTGAACATGATTGAACTCGTTGTCATCATTCTTTAATCCTTATTTTGGCGAATTTTGACGACGCATTGACAAGCATAGACCAAAGGCACAGTTTATACTCATACGCCAACTGGAGTCTACATAGTTTAGACTCTTAAGGCGTTGGAGCTGAGAGGACCAGTTTATACTCATATACTATTGGGAGTTTCGGGAATTAGTTTAGCCTCATATACCCGTCGGAGGTCATCGGGTTATCCTTAAGAATATGATATTCTCCAGAAACTTCCCGTCAAGGGTAGGAAATAGTTTAAACTCATATACCCATTGGAGTACGAATACGCGTGCCGTATATGTCGAAAAATGCTCGAAGACAGATCAAAATACCCGTAAATTGGCCAAACAGCTCGCCACACGTGCGAACCAGCAAATGGTGGCTCACATGCGTGCGAGCCAACATAAGGGGTTTGAGTCGACTTGGGTTTGGTTTGGACGGTTCAGACCGGTTTTGGTTTGGTTTTGGGGGGTTTAAAAACCGAATTGTTCTTCTTCCTTTCTCATTTCGACGCTTTTTCTTCCGTTCGAAAACTCCTCTCTTCCCTCCTCTTTTCTCTTTAAATTTCTTCAATTCCCGTGCACCTCTCGACCGATCTTGCTCGTGTTTCGCGTTCCTCAATGATCTCATCGAATCTGGGCTCGAGCTAGGGTTTTGACCACTTGGATTTGATCGGGTTTGTCCGCCCTTTTGCTCTTGCCTCGCCTTGTGCTTGAGCTATATGTAAGACTCTTCGCTTCTTACTTCAATTTTGTGTGGAAATGATCAGCTAAAAGTCGAAAACCACTTTTTTGTATTGAACTTAGGGTTTCAAATCTTGGATTCTTGACTTCTTGTCACGGTCCTTCTTCACCAAATTAGTTTCCTCTTTAATTCTTGGTAAGAATGAAACTTTGTCCCCTTGGTTTCCTGTTTGTTTCTTGTGACGCCCCTGGGTTCACACAAGGCTGCAGTCCAAGGTGAAACCAGAGATGTCAAACCTGTCATGCACCCACACTGTGCATAAACATGTTTCACCAATCACAGTAATATCCTCTAGTAGAACCAAATAGAAGTGCAGGTACAAACATGCAAAATAAAGGGAATAAATGTAATAGACATGATATAGAAGAGATATCTCATAAATAAAAAGAATCATGTCTCAACTATAATACATCTGATATCTAAATAATAAAAATGTCTCAACATGAATCAACTAAGAATCGTACTAAGGCACACTACCTTTACAATATGAAAATAAACTCTAAGTCTGAATAAAATTTAAAACTACAGTGGAGTCTCTACAAGTAAAAATACGCGACGGCGACTATGTCAGAACTTCGTCACCCTGCGACTCTCCGGAACTCCGAGCTACTTGAAAGGATATTTTTAAAAGAAAAAGAAACA
>NC_033794.1:39090444-39105227 GCF_001876935.1 Asparagus officinalis
TCAGAGCGCTACAACAAGATTATGCTCATCAACAATATTCAGCTCATGTATAAACCATGTATATTTGGTATGTCGACGTACTATCCCATATAGTACTGAGCTGTGCTCATCAACGACATCTAACATGTATATGAACTATATCTAATTCAAATATGATCAAATCAAAATTTATCATAATCCCCTTGGGATTCTTAAATATATAACATAACATATTCATGACTAAACGTGTAACATCAAGCGGCTCAAAACTCCTCGAACGCACATCAAAACGGCGCAACACAGCTCCACAAAACGAGCAGGAAAAACAAACGTGACATCTGTTAGTAAAAAAAGCATATTTTTCTCTAGGAAAACTATTTTTTACAAATGGTTTTCTGTTTTGAAAACTAGATTCACACATCTTTCAAATGACATAAGTTTGGTTCAATTTGGAGTTCATTTGTTATCCCAAATCTCCAGTTAAACATTATATATGTGCATCCGTTTTTCTACAGGACATGTTGTTAGTAAAAAGTTCATATCTTTCTCTATACAAATGATTTTTAAGATTAGTCTTCTGTTTTAGAAGCTAGATACATATATCTTTCATTTGGCACCAGTTTGGTTAAATTTAGAGTTTATTTTCTATTTTGAAATCTCAGTTAAACATGATACAATTGCTGCAGTTTTCTGCAGAAAATATTTATTTAGTACATCTCTTAAATTTCTCATATATAAATGAAATTATGAAAAAATCCTAATGATCATGATCATGATACTATCATAAACAGCAAGAAAAAAAATTACTAATCTATCATTGGTTTATGTTTTAACATCAAAAATTTAACTTTTATCACATCATGTTAAGATTCAAGCATGAAAACACATATTCAACATCATATTAAACATCTAACTAGTTATTTAACTATGGGGAAGAGTTTGAATGAAGATAATCTTACCTTAGACATCGTTCTAAGCCTCTGAAATAACCAGCAACCAAAAAGAAGTACAACCAAGCCGTTTTCCCCTTGCTACACGTTGATGATCTCGCCCTCGTGTCGATATTTGCTTCACAAAACTCTCAAAAATCTCAACTTTAGGGCTAGAGATTCAGAGAGAGGAAGAGGGGCTGCTAGGGTTTGAAACTCTGATGTAAGGATATTAATTTTCATGAAAACACATGTTTATATATATGCAAACCCGAAATAAACCCGTTTGACCCGAACCAGGAATCCTAATCAGACTAGGAAAATAACCTTTGGTATTTTGGCCATAACTTTCACGTCCGACCTTAGAATAAGGTGATCTAAGACTTGTTGAAAATCTATTGAAGATACCTACAACTTTTGTATTTTAAGTTTTTCCAAATTCCAAATAAATCTGTGAGAAAAATACAAAATCTCTCCGCTGGTCATAAATTTCCAGATTTATACATCGAGCATGAATTGTGCATTTGCTCTTATATATATACATATATACATTGAATTGATCTCAAACCAATTCCTAGCATACTCAAACATCATAATATATTATTTATAAATATATAACATATTTATTATTATTTATCATAAAATATTCAAAATTTTTGGGGTTTTACATTCTTCCCCCCTTAAAAGAATTTCGTCGTCGAAATTCAGAAATCATACTTAAGCAAATAATAATACTAGAAAAGCACGTAGAGGGTCTAATTTAACCCGCAAACATAAACATCTCAGAATATTTACTCTTGATAAGCATATAGGGATATTTATATTTAACAATCCAGGATGACTATATTCACACTCAACCCTTAATCGAATGGAACTAGTACGTCGGGCGAAAAAATCCAGAAGGCAAGGAACGCCCCCATATATATACATGTGTTCCAAAAGATTAAGAATTAAGCAGAAATTATGCCTCATTCTAGGGCGTTAAATTAATAACTGACCACACAAATAATACGCAGCACATACAATCAATTCACCTTCCTCTTAATAGGTGCAGGAAGTCGCTGGGCGAACCATAACATATTTGCGCTCCTCCCGAAAATCATCTTATGTCTACATTTAACGCATCTAAAATATAAATAGCGCCCCGCACTTAACACGTAACTAAATGGAACAAGTCGTCGAGCGAAAATCCCCAAAACAAGGAAGCCCCTCATATATATAACCGCAATACATGTTGCCAAAGTACTTAGGAGATAGTTGTAAATATCTGGACCTCTCATTTTAGTGTTAAGTATAAAACTCGCCATAGCCAACATGGCAACATGCCAATGAAACAAGTCATCAACAAAAATTTTTAATTTAGCCTAGATCAAGACAGGTGTGGGTAGTCCGCGATGTAATACCGCTCCTCCCGTCGAGCGCTGCCTGAAGAACCTGTCTTAACTCTTTCGCGGTTTCGGCTGAAGTTGGCCACAAAAGGAAAAATATCTTGTTTCTAAATTTCTTGTCTTCCCTAGAAAGCATACAAACTTGGATTTCAATCGTAGTCAGATCATTCTAAAGCTAAATCTTCAGTGCGTTCATCATTCGCTGCTGCTCTACATCATGAAAGTGCTTCCTAAGCATAGAAACATAAAATGCATTGTGTATACTAGACATCGATGCTGGAAGATCTAGTCTGTATGACACAGCTTTAATACTCTCCAAAATCTGATACGGTCCAATGTATCTCGGCGTAAACTTTTTTTGTCTCCCGAATTGCTAAACACCTTTCACATGCGATACCTTCAGCCTAATCGAATCTCCAATCTGAAACTCCAAGGGTTTTCATCTCTTATTAGCATAGCTCTTTTGCCGACTCTAAATGACTAGAATCCGATCTCTGGTCAATGTTACTTGCTCCGTAATCTGTCTCATAAGCTCTGGCCCAAGTATTAAACTCTTCTCCGGTTCTACCCAACATATAGGCGATCTGTAAGGCCTCCCGTATGATACTTCATACGGGGTCATACCGATTGTCACTTGATAATTATTGTTCTAAACGAACTCTATCAATGAAATATGATCCTTCCAGCTACCTTGAAAATCAAATAACACAAGCCCGCAATTTGTTTTCCAACATTTGATTTACTCTCTCCGTCTGACAATTTGTCTTAATTTGATACTGTCGTATCTGGAACTCCACGAAGTTGAATAGTCTCCTGAATAAATATCCTCCCTGGAATAAAATATGCTGACTTTATTAGTCTATCAACTATCACCCCAAATCGAATCACTCTCTTTCTTCGACTTCGATAACCCTACAATAAAGTCCATAGAAATGTCCGCCCACTTCTACTCCGAAATGGGTAAAGGCTGATGTGTTCCTGTCGGTCTCTGATGTTCCGCCTTTACTCACTGACATGTAAGATACTTAGCTACATACTCTGAAATCTTCCTACGCATATCACTCTATCCAAGAGTGTCTCTTTAGGTCCTTTTACATCTTAGGGGTCTCTGGATGCACTGTGTACCGAGTACGATGTGCTTCATCTAGCGACTCCCTCTTAAGCTCTGCATTGGCTGACATAACCAACCTGTCCTTCATCTGTAGACTTCCATCTGCTCTAACGGTCCAATCAGTCTTAGGCTCTTTGTAATTTTCTTCCTTTTGGATCTGAATTCAATAGTTTTCTAACTGAGTTCTGACAACTCTGACACTCCAAGCTGGTTGCACTGACACAGCTCCCTACAATGCACTGGTTCTACCAATCTCATGTCTAAAATTACACTGGCTAAGGGTGAGAATATCTCAATACAACGAGCACCTCTAAGCCGAAACCCGATGTTGATGTTTCTTACTCAAGTCATCTGCTACGACATTTTCCTTCCCCAGATGATACTGAATCGCGGACTCGTAGTCCTTGATAAACTCAATTCACCTCCTTTGTCTCTGGCTGAGTTACTTCTGAGAGAAAAGATACTTAAGACTCTGATGTCTGTGAATAATTCAAACTGTACTTCATATAAGTAAAGTCTCCATGACTTTAGTGAAAATACCACTGCTGCTAACTCCAAGTCATAAGTGGAAATAGATCTGCTCATGTACTCTCAATTGCTGCGAGACATATGTTACTACTCTCTGAGTCTGCATCAAAACGTCTCCTAACTCTGCCAATGATGTATTTGTGTAGACCATAAATATCCTGTCGTTGCTCAGAATAGTTAAAACTGACGTTGTAGATAATTTAGCCTTCAAGAAATCAAAGGCCTTCTGGTACTCCATGCTCTAAATGAACTATACACCCTTCTTCGTAAGGCGTGTAAGTGGTGTCGAAATCTTCGAGAAGTCCTAGATAAACTTCCAATAATAACCGGCTAAACCCAAAAAGCTATGAATCTCTATCTCCGTCTTCGGCGGATTCCAAATCAAGAACTGCTAAAATCTTAGCCGGATCTATTGCTATGCCCTTTCTGCTGATGACGTGACCGATAAATCTGATTTTTGAAAGTTAAAACTCACATTCGCTGAACTTGACATATAACTGATGCTCCTGTAGAGTCTGCAAAGCTAACCGGAGATGCTGCTCGCGCTCTTACCTCCGATCTCGAATAAATGAGGATGTCATCGATAAAAACTATCACGAACTGATCCAAGAAGGGACGGAAAACCTGGTTCATCAAATCCATGAATACAGCGGGTGCATTGGTCAACCCAAATGGTATGACCAGAAACTCAAAAGATTCATATCGAATCAGGAAAACACGGCTTTGGGAAAATCCCTCTCCTGAACTCGCAACTACAATAACCCAAAACGAAGATCAGCCTTCGAGAAACATGCGCTTCGCACAGCTGATCGAACAAGTCATAAATCCTAGGTAATGGGTACTTATTCTGGATAGTGATATTGTTCAACTCTTTATAATCAATACACAAACGCATACTGCCGTCCTTCTTCTTCACGAAGAGAACTGGCACTCCCCATGGAGAATGACTCCGATGAATAAAACCCTGAGCTAACAACTCGTCCAACTGGGTATGAAGCTCCCTCATCTCAGCTAGTGCCATGCGATAGGGTGCGCGGGATATCGGGGCTGTGCCTGGCTGCAACTCAATACAGAACTTAACCTCTCACACAGGAGGTAATCCAGGTATGTCCTGAAAGACATCCTGATACTCTGAGACAACTCTAGTCTCCAATAAATCAATACCCTGATCCCATCGCATCACCTCCTCGATGTACGCCGGAAATGACTCCACAAAACGGTTGCCCTGGGAGGTTGCTACAATCATCTCGGACCCATCGGACACTCGCAAATTGACCGTCTACGCAAAGCAGTCAATACCATCATGGTAGGAAGATAACCAATCCGTACCAAAAATTTGACATCGACAACATGATCAACTCGATGTCTAACTCTGACTCATCTAGTTTGATGACACATCTCCTACAGATGGAAGGGACACCCCCCTAGAGGGTAGGCACTGACAATGGAAAATCTAAGGAATGTCACAAGCTGACACCCATCAACAAAGGTACGAATGATAAGAGATAAACGAATTTTATAAATCAAACTAGATCCGAACTGAAAATGAAATCACGAATAAAGCTCCGCTCGTACCCTGATCATGCGGTACAGCTAAATAGACTTTGCTGGATAGTACAAATCTCTTGGATAATGTAAATCTGGTCTGCTGGCCCCTAAATCTTCGGATTAACAAGTAGTACTTCTATTTCCTCACTGCTGGCCGAAATTACGACTCTGAGATTGCCGACTACGACCTTTATCATGCTAGCTTCCTGCTGTGAACTACTACAAGTATTTTGCTATTTGTTCGACCTTGTTGTGATTGTAACATGTTTCTCCGAATCTCCGTGCTACTCCAGCGCTCTCTAATCACATTGTGCTCCTTTCTTATCTTGTCCTTGTTGTTGGGATAAAATCATTCTCCCGTTGTTAGGTTTCTCTAGATTTCCGCAATGGTTCTCTTACCATTGTCATTATCACTATTCTGGATTTTAATTTCTTCCTTCACTATGGGTATATCTCTCTGCTTCACTTAGACTAGCGCTAATTGTTTGATGAAGAAATGACCTAAATTCTCCCAAATAGGTGATAATTGCTGTCTCGTCAAAAATCTGGATGTTGTTGCTATCCTCCAGCGATGGTCCTCAATGCTGAATATATATTTGACTTCTGCTTGGTTCCTAGCCGATGTTCAAGAAACTTTCATATACTCTTTTCCTTATAGGTTGCAATTGAAACTGGTGTGCCTTGAAATTTTGGTGCTCATACTGTCTGATATTTTTCTTATCCTTTCAGAGTTAAATCTCCTGCTCTGCGGCTCTATCAACAACTGATTGTGATGGTGCTGTACTCATTGGTATTTCATCTTTACTTCCATGATGGGTACAACCGATGGTGAATCTCTTAAAAGTGGTGTTGCTGACGGAAACTAAGGCGGCCCGGAGCTGTTGCTGTAGCAGCCGCGATACACTTCTTGCTCCTCGATTGTTGTAAGATCTTGCTGCTAACGGCGCCATAAAGTCGATCAAATATTGTGGAGCCTGCTGTGGCTCAGCTCTGCATGCCCAGCTCTCCAGGTACGAGTTTTACCTCGACCACATCCTCGTTTCGATATTTATAATATCAAAAGGAGAGCTTAATTTTCACAGTAAGTGAGATAGAAAAAATACATATATATATAATATTTATAATATCAAAAGGAGAGCTTAATTTTCACAGTAAGTGAGATAGAAAAAATACATATATATATAACGTATCACAAAACGAATTCATAATACATAGTATTCATGCAAATACCTTCAATCAACATAAAATAGTTTTCATCAAAAAAAAATTTCTCAATTTGAGATATACGCATATATCGTCCTCACTCATACTAGGAAATCCTTACGGACTCTATACATGAATCCTAAGAAACTCTATCCTAGCTCCACGACTCGACACAGGATGATCCTAAGGATACTGGAACTAGAGCTCTGATACCAACTGTAACGCCCCTGTTTTCACTCATGGCTACAGTCCAAGGTGAACCCAGAGATGTCAAACCTGCCATGCACCCACACTGTGCATAAACATGTTTCACCAATCACAGTAATATCCTCTAGTAGAACCAAATAGAAGTGCAGGTATAAACAGGCAAAATAAAGAGAATAAATGTAATAGACATGATATAGAAGAGATATCTCATAAATAAAAAGAATCATGTCTCAACTATAATACATCTGATATCTAAATAATGAAAATGTCTCAACATGAATCAACTAAGAATCGTACTAAGGCACGCTGCCTTTACAATATGAAAATAAACTCTAAGTCTGAATAAAATTTAAAACTACAGTGGAGTCTCTACAAGTAAAAATATGCGACGGCGACTATGCCAGAACTCCGTCACCCTGCGGCTCTCCGAAACTCCGAGCTACCTGAAAGGGTATTTTTAAAAGAAAAAGAAACAACAACAAGAGCGTTAGAGCGCTACAGCAAGATTACCTCCATCCGCCCCCAGGGGAAGGGCTGCTAGATGGAGTGGAGGCTCTATCTATTAAGCATAGTCTACCTAGATTCATTTTCTCTGTATCTAAGTGGGATTAACATTTAGAAACCTACAACACGAGATGTAGTACGTCGAGCAAAATAATCCAAACAAGGAAACCCTCATGTATATATCATAAGTCTCAAATTGTAGATATCTAAACATTAATACTGAACTAAGAAAAGATAATCTAATGAAACTAATAATTAGAAATCCATAACACGAGACTGGTACGTCGAGCGAAATAATCCAAACAAGGAAACCCTCATGTATATACCATAAGTCTCAAGTTGTGAATCTCTAATCATTGATTCCAACTAGAAGAAAAAAGGACAGTAAAAGAAATAAGATATCAACACATCGTATTTATAATATCTTCCACTATCACTGGAGAGATAGAATAAAATACTAACACATAATTTTATATACTTTCAAAAGTAACATATCTCAGTCATATAGTTCAATGATAGGTCGTATTCAAAATCGACATCTGCCATACTTAGGCTATCAAGTAATTGTCTTAGTGCAACGGACTACCCTGTAGGTATCCTGAACTGTGTACACGGCTCATTAGTCTCATCGTGATCTCAGTGCATAACATGAGTGCGGGACAGACTACCAAATAGGTATCCTAGAAATACGGCTCACGAGCCTCATCGCACCCTAGTGCGGGACGGACGGCTAGATCAAGCCTCCTAAAATCTGACTCAATGGCCTGTACATATGAAATATCGACGCACTACCTCATGTAGTACTGAACTGAGCTCATCAACGATATCCACCTCATATAAATCTTTGTATCTCAGGTATGTCGACGCACTATCCCATATAGTACTAAGATATGCTCATCAACAACATTCAGCTCATGTATAAACCATGTATATTTGGTATGTCGACGTACTATCCCATATAGTACTGAGCTGTGCTCATCTACGACATCCAACATGTATATGAACTATATCTAATTCAAATATGATCAAATCAAAATTTATCATAATCCCCTTGGGATTCTTAAATATATAACATAACATATTCATGACTAAACGTGTAACATCAAGCGGCTCAAAACTCCGCGAACGCACCTCAAAACGGCACAACACAGCTCCACAAAACGAGCAGGAAAAACAGACGTGACATCTGTTAGTAAAATAAGCATATTTTTCTCTAGGAAAACTATTTTTTAAAAATGGTTTTCTGTTTTAAAAACTAGATTCACACATATTTCAAATGACATAAGTTTGGTTCAATTTAGAGTTCATTTGTTATCCCAAATCTCCAGTTAAACATTATATATGTGCATCCGTTTTTCTGCAGGACATGTTGTTAGTAAAAAGTTCATATCTTTCTCTATACAAATGATTTTTAAGATTAGTCATCTGTTTTAGAAGCTAGATACATATATATTTCATTTGGCACTAGTTTGGTTAAATTTGGAGTTTATTTTCTATTTTGAAATCTCGGTTAAATATGATACAATTGCTGCAGTTTTCTGCAGAAAATATTTATTTACTACATCTCTTAAATTTCTCATATATAAATGAAATTATGAAAAAAATCCTAATGATCATGATCATGATACTATCATAAACAGAAAGAAAAAAAAATTACTAATCTAGCATTGGTTTATGTTTTAACATTAAAAATTTAACTTTTATCACATCATGTTAAGATTCAAGCATGAAAACACATATTCAATATCATATTAAACATCTAACTAGTTATTTAACTATCGGGAATGGTTTGGATGAAGATAATCTTGCTTTAGACATTGTTCTAAGTCTCTGAAAT
This sequence comes from Asparagus officinalis, assembly GCF_001876935.1. Lineage (NCBI taxonomy): Eukaryota > Viridiplantae > Streptophyta > Magnoliopsida > Asparagales > Asparagaceae > Asparagus > Asparagus officinalis. Next base: position 39,099,679 of record NC_033794.1, read on the forward strand.
AACCAGCAACCAAAAAGAAGTGCAACCAAGCCGTTTTTCCCTTGCTACACGTTGATGATCTCGGCCTCGTGTCGATATTTGCTTCACAAAGCTCTCAAAATTCTCAACTTTAGGGCTAGGGATTTAGAGAGAGAAAGAGGGGCTGCTAGGGTTTAAAACTCTGATGTAAGGATATTAATTTTCGTGAAAACACATGTTTATATATATGCAAACCCGAAATAAACCCGTTTGACCCGAACCAGGAATCCTAATCTGACTAGGAAAATAACCTTCAATATTTTGGCCATAACGTTCACGTCTGACCTCGGAATGAGGTGATCTAAGACTTGTTGGAAAAATATTGAAGATACCTACAACTTTTATCTTTTAAGTGTTTCCAAATTCGAACTATATCTATGAGAAAAAATACAAAATCTCTTCACTGGTCATAAATTTCCAGATTTATACATCGAGCATGAATTGTGCATTTGCTCTTATATATATACATATATACATTGAATTGATCTTAAAATAATTCTTAGCATACTCAAACATCATAATATATTATTTATAAATATATAACATATTTATTATTATTTATCACAAAATATTCAAATTTTTTGGGGTTTTACTGTTTCTAGTCTCGAACACTCGGTTGCGTAGGATGACTGAAACCCTTGATCGTGTTTTGGGGATTTTTGATTAAAGCCTCGAGATGACTTAAATTTTAGCATGTTCTTGAAACCTCTCAGTCTTGAAACATCCCTGATTCTGGAATGTGAACTTTGTTCTTGGCTGTGTGTGGACCTTTTATTCGTCCTTTGGTTCTGTTCTCGAACATGAATTGAAGCTCTTGTCTTGGTTGTATAAAGGGATTAAATTGACCCTATGGCTCAATTGCATGTGTATGAGGCGTTTAACTTGTTCATGGTTATTGTTCACATCCACTTTCCCATTTGAATGTGTAGTCATGCACGAGAATCAAATTCATAGGCACGTCGAGCTTTCTTGTTTAACTACATTACCGTCTTGAATCGAAACTCTAAAATATTTGGCTTTCTTTGTTGCACGAGTCATCGTGGGTTGAAACTAAATCTGCATTAAGCCTACTATGTAGATTTAATCGGATTTTTAACCGACAACTCCTATTTCATAGAATAGTGCAGTTTTCTTTTTGTACTAGTCTGATACTTCCTAATTTTTTTGACGTAATTGAATTGTTAATTCTCTCTACATATATGTCGTCTAAGAGATCCCGCATTATTCGAGGTTGTTCGGTGACTCAGTCGCCTGAACCGGCGCTGTTTAGCTGCACAGGTATATCATTGTCACCTCTTTTATTCATGAGTTAACTATTAACATACCACACTGCATATTGCATCCCCGCGTTGTTCTCCTTGGTGAGGCAATTGGGAAAAGCCACCACCCTCCTTCGTGGGGGTGGACGCTTCACAAGTCATGTTTTGCTTAGTCAAGACATGTCTAAATTAGCTTGGGGCGATTTCCCGCTGTACTATACTCCGAAGGATAGGTATATTGTCGCATTATTCGTGTAACTATATATCCCGTGCTTCGTGCGTATAGTGCGGCTCTTAATCGTCTCGCCTAGTTAATTCATTGTGAATATGTAGTTGATGTAATATCCTCACTTTGCTCTTCTTTGTGAGGCAATTGAGAAGAGCCGCCACCCTCCTTCGTGGGGGTGGACGCTTCACAAGACGTGTTTTGCTTAGTCAAGACACGTTTTAAGATAATATGGGGCGATATCATGTTATGCCATATCCCACAGACTCGGGTATATCATCGTGTTGTTCGCACGTTAATATGCTTTGTCGTTTGCGTGTGTGACATAATTAAGATCGTCTCACCATTTATAAGGCCGTGACTCTATCTCACAATTTGTGAGGCGAGTTCGATGCCTATACTGCCTTAACATAGGCATTTATGACTGCATCTAATAATTACCTATTGTTTTACCTCAGTTGAATTTCTCTCGAGAGAGTTTAGTGCCCATTCAGTGGAAGGCCACTGTAGTGAGGCTTATGCCTCTACTGATGAGCCGATCCCCATTCCGGTAGCTCCTCAGTTTGCTCCGAGTGTACCGGAAGAACTTCCGTGGTTAATACGGAAAGGAGGGCGCCATAGTTTAAGGCAACTTATCACGGATGCGCCACTAGTGAAGGACCCAAGTTCTACACATCCGTTAAGGAAGCCAGACTACTTATTTGGTGATTCCATAAAAGACCCCACCGCTACATCTCTTGGAATGGAGCAATGGCTGCACCATGACGACGGTGGCCATTTATACCTTCCTCCGATTCCTCGTCACCGTTCGATTGTCGAGCTTCGGTGTCAAGCTGTTCCGCGGGAAATGTCATGGAGGCTAACAGAAGAACATGAGCGCATTCACTATGGTTATATCGCTCATGGCGCAACTCCCCGCTCAAATAATCGGAACTGGATAACGGGGTTATATCCGGGGATCACAGGATTGAATGACCCACCTAAAGGTGAGATCTTCATTGTTGCTAACACCGTGAAGAATCGGCTCGCAGCTTTGGGTCGAGAAATGCCAGCAACCGGTCATTGATGTTATGGATTAGTACATTCATCGGATAGGCTATGGTGGACTCGTTTGAGCAACTATATCTTGGACCGGTTCGGTGAGGATTTGAAGGCTAGTGGCTTATATGCAGCTATCCGCGCCACCACTTATGGACTGACCATTAGTGTCCCTCACTTTTTGGCGTTGTTAGAACTCTACAATCCCGACACCAACACATTTCTGACCAAGCATGGAGAGTTGGGATTGGCGTTGCACGAAATGTATAAAGTCTCTGGTCTTCCAATGGGGAATATGATTTATCAAGAGTATTTTCCTTCTAACAGGGAGCTGCACTAGTTAAAGTCGCGAACACCCAACCGCTACAATACCTTCTGGGATCTCATCTGCCACTACCACATAGCTCTGGCTGGTGCTGATCCATTATCGAAGAAGCCGCGGCTGCAGATTAGTTTGAAGAAGTTCGTGGATTATCTATTCAAGAACACGAACAGCGTCCTGGGCGAAACAATTTGTGAGTTGTCACCGCTGACCGCCTCTGAAGTGAATGAATTGATCAAGAAGTTGAACGCTCAGTCTTATACTACAGCTGGCATTGAGGATGGCTTTGCTGCTAGAACCAAGTTCCAGACATTCTTGTGGCAAGGAGTTAAACCGATCCGGCCCATGACATTGCTTGCCGGGTATCTCGATATATGGCTGAAGAACTGTGTAGTGCCATACCAATCTACTGACGCACTACCCCTGGAAGTTTTGTTTCCCGCGGTTCTGCTTGCTCACTGGAAAAATCTATGTCTTCTTCCGGCAATGACTGTTGATATTCACAGAGGACTTCGCCAGATTGTGAACGCATTCACTCAGAGGGAGAGTTCACCACCAGCTCAGATTCCCCTCATAAAGGTGGAACTCCCCTACACCTACTTAATGGCTTGGTTGGTGCTTTATCGCTCAGATATGATGTCAGCCCCAACTTCTGTGGATCCCTCCCTTCCTTTTCTCCAATTAATAGAAAATTGCAAATGAAAAGGATGAGGTTTTGCAGAGATCGGGAACCATTTTAGAATCAAAAGTGCTGGGTCTTCCCTACTTGCTTCCCACGATTTTCGGGTCAATACGGCGACTCATTGATCAATATAGAGGAGCCGAGTACGGGTCGGACTTCCCTCGATTCTGGCTATTTTGATTGGCTAGTTAATATCCGGTCAGGCTATGTGATCTTCCGCGTACAAAACCATTGTTACATAAAGCCCTACTTGCCATGTCGGTTTGCCTATCAGTTCGGCTATGATCAGATTTATATCGAGAACCCGAACCGACAACTCCGGACTCGTGGAGGTTTAGTAGATGGGGCTCGAGCATGGCTCTGGAACATCACTGGTTGTACTGGTGCTAAGTTTAATCTTCCCGGTGTCGAGCGTAAGTTGGAGCTGACTTTTCTACAGTGCCGGTGGCTCTTAGCGGCCAATGAACACGTACCCGTTCAATCGATCACCGAGTCAACCGACGAAGAAGCTTCTCGAGTTACTACTCGAATGTTATATGAATCCGAGCTCGAAAAGAGGAGAAGGAGGCAACCGGTGGGTCCTTCTACTCATAAAACGCAGAGGGAGTCTACTTTTCCCTCTGGTAAAGAAACTATGGAACCTTATGCAAGGGGTGGTGCAGAGATTGGAGGCGATGGCGAAGAAGAGGAGCTGGAAACAGGTGTGTCAAATCCCCTCTCCTTAGAATTATTTGAATTAGCAATTGCTGAAAGAACTCGCCACTTTCGACTGTCCAAACCTCCGCCCCATCTAAAGAAGCCAAAGATGCAAGTCTTGTTCACTTATCCTAATAAGATGTCGGTTGAAATCCCAGGTACAGTTCCTAAAGAGGAGAGAGAAGAGCCCAGCCTTATTCACCGGACGGGGTCCCGACCCACAACTCAGGTCACTCCAGGGCATGAATTACGCTCTAAATTTTCAGAGGAGAGGTCTGTCGATCCAGAGGGGGAGCGTCAGGCTAAGCGCAAGAAGCTGGCTTTTAAGCGACGGGGCAACTCTCTAATTCCTGAAACTGGACCGGCGGATCAAGGACTGACGGTTGAAAGGGGTGAGTACTTCTTCGTATAATTTCCTTCGGTATATGTTGAGCTTTTGAACTTAAATAATTTCGCACTTCGTAGGAGAAGATTTTGCAAGCCACTTTATCTTTGACGCTTCCTCTCCTGATATTGACTTCTCGGAACCAACTCCTGGAATCAGGCCCGAAGAGCCTGTAGACGCTGAGACAAGTATTCCCGATGAGACTAGCGTGGGTCACGACGTCGAGCCAGGCTTAACCAAACAGGCTGAGAATCCAGGTATACTTAAAACCAGTAGCGCATCTTTCAGGTGGCGGGAACTGAACGATGAAGAATTCGTATCCCCGTTAATTGTTTCGATACTTCTTACTCTATTAGAAAAGCTGCAACAGGTGGATCAAAGCAATAGGGTGCAGGAACCTAGCGTCGCAGTTGAAGGTGAATCTTATTTGACTTTTGTTGTAAGTTTTTTTTTTGTTTCTGAAAATTTGTATTTTGACTCTTGAACTTTCTTATAGATGCGATAACAGAGGGTCATGGTGACGAGGGGGGTTCCCGAGACACATCCTTTGAAGAAGAAGGTGTAGCCTCACTTGATCTGGTATCGGCCTCTGAGGATGTGCTGCTCGATGATATGTTGCTTGAATAAGCCCAATACGAGGCCGCCGATCCAATAAGCACAGCTGTTTCGCCTGCAAGTATGATTCTTATTCCCATGTTTCACTTATTTACTTGTCATCTTACATTTAATCATTGGAGGGTTCTGATCATAGGACCAGTCATTAAGACTGATACAACTACTTCTAACGGAAAGTCTGGTGAATCTGACGGTCTCGATTTCTTGCTTTTGGTAGGGGTTGTTATTGACGCTCGGTCATCAGGCTTTGAGCAACAACTCCCAATTCCCTTGGGAATGCTAACTACCGTACCTGCTACAACTATCGG
>NC_033794.1:39105237-39115559 GCF_001876935.1 Asparagus officinalis
GCCGTAGACCAACTGAAGAAGTTGGTGCTTCAACGGCTGCTACACCCATAGTGCTTCCTGCGACATATGAAGTTGAGCGACCAGAAACGGGTGTAGTGCGTTCGGTTGGAGAAAGCTCCTCAGGGGTTGGTAAATCTCGCGCTATATTTTTTTTTATCTTTCTGACTTATAATTATGGGATATTCATGATCTTGCACTCTCTTCTTCTTTTGTTGTTGCAGGATTGTCGTCTCAACTGCGCAAGGCCGTTGATGTTTTATTATCTGACGATGACCCGGATAAGCTCCTCCTTTGCTTAGAAATCGGTAACTTCTTTAATTTTGTAGAGTCGCTAATTGACAAACTCCTGGAGAAGAAGATCCCTTTTAGCCACTTCTGGCCGTGCCTTGAGCGCAAAATAGCCTTAATAAAGGACACTGGTTCTCTCAATATAGCTGACGCTTTGATTGACGATGTAAATCAATTAGAGTGTGAATATTTGAAGATACAAGAACTCCAATCCGTTGGTGCTTCTAGCTATATTGCTGCGCGAATGGAGACTCGTCTGTAATCATGGCGTGAAGCTCGAGCATCCGTTGGGCTTGGGCTTCAGGCGCAGAGAAAAAGGGTGGAGAAAGTTCTTTCCGAAAGATTGGCTCACCTACGCGAGATCGACTCATCCTTAGCCTCTGCTGATGCCGAAATAGCGGAGCTTGAACAAAAACTTGCGGAGGCAAAGCAATGAAGAGCTATTTTGGAAGTGACCAAGGCCGGGGAGGAGCATAGCAAAATCGTGATGTCCAGCAAAGTGGCGCTCTCAAGGGAAAGGCTGGCCAAAATGGAGGAAGAAGCTGCCCAACTCTTATCTGCTTCTAAGGATTCTTTCAAGGCAGAGCTGCAGCGTGAGCTTGAACGTACTTATACCGAGGAGTTAACCAAATTAGAGCAGCAAGTTGTTAGTCATAAGTTCAATGTAAAGTGACTGCAGCTATTGTATCTGAACACTTGTTTTTGTTAATGGTACACATATTTTGTTCAGTCTACTTTAATTCTTATTATGATTTCTCATTCTATTTAGAATAATCAACCATAATACTTATAGGATTTTTGGCAAATCCTCAGCCATCAACGGATTTGACATGCCTTTACAGATTACCGTTTGAATCGGGCTAGCCTGTGAATTATCTAGATCCGTTTCACAAGTAACGTTATGCTAAAGGAATAAACTCCTTTAAACTCAATGCTACGAATTTGAATACGTAGACTTAGTTATTTTTTTACGGTAAAAGACTAACCGGTAACGCGTATTAGGCGCTGACTTATCTCTGCTTAGGATTCGAGATAAAATTCTCCATGCATGTAAGGCATGGATTATGGAGTTATTAGAACATAGTGTCTTTTCATGAGGCAAAGACGAACCCAATACTGAAAAAGAAGAATTTTATATTCTACCTTCAGTCCTTCTTTTAAGGGAGAGGTGAACCCGATACCAAAGAGGAAGAATTTTATATTCTATCATTGGTCGCAAAAGAAACTTAAAGTGGGATCTCCACTTTGAGGATCTGTGAAATGAAACTAAGAGTGGGATCTCCACCATGAGAATCGAGAGGATTCAGTTAACCCTAACTTTTATAGGATTGGTTATCTGATCCGTAAATAAGTCTTCTTGTTTATCAAGATGAAATTCGGATTCCAGCCCTAACTTTTATAGGTTTGGCTGAAGGGAAAGGAGTGAAATATTTTCGTTTATCGAAAAGAATACCGATTTTGATCACAGTCGTTTGACAGTTTTGACCAAGAAGGGATATTGAGACGACCCTAACTTTTATAGGTTTGGTCGTTCGAATGGAGTGAAGGCCTTCCGTTTATTGAAAGGAAAATCCGATCTGAAAGTGGGTCTCTCATTCGTTAGAAGGACCGAGAGGGGATTTTGATTGTGGTCCTAACTGTAGGAAGGTTTGACCAAGTGGGCAGTGGGAGTACAAATTATAGTGGGAGTTTGAACAACCTTGGCCCAAAGAACTTTGCTAGGCTCGCCGTGAACTGATCTGATAGTGAGGGAGCCGAGGACTTTTTTGTGAGGGAAGATTGATCCTAAAGAGTGATCAAATCTCATCTTAACAAGAGAGTGCTTAGAAGATTACAGTGGGAGTTCTCTATGACCAGGCATGAACTGTTTAGATGATGAGTCCTTATTTAGAACATCCGGTTGATTTCGGGTTATCCTTAAGAATATCGCATATGGTATTCTCTAGGAATTTCCTGTTTAATAATCTGTTCTGAGCGTACTAAGGATAGTACTTCTTCAGGAACTTATCATTTATTGGCATCATGATCTTATCACCGTCTTTGGTGATTAGGCGATATGCACCGTTTGAGTAGACTGACTCTATCATAAACGGTCCTTCCCATTTGGGTTGGAACTAACCTTTTTTTCTTAGAATTGAGTATCATAGGACGCTGGATGACGAGGACCAAGTCTCCTTTCTTGAAGCTTCGTTGCTTGACTTTCTTGTCGAAAGCCCGAGAGATTCTGGCTTGATAAAACTCAATTTGTTGTTGAGCCTCTAGGCGCTTTTCGTCTAACATCTCAAGTTCTTCAAGATGTTTCTGGTGTTGTTCTTCCATCGTCATCTCTGTTGTGAGAGCGATACGAAGGGATAGAATCTGAATTTTCAAAGGAAGAACAGCTTCGCATCCATACACTAGTGAATACAGAGTGGCCCCGGTAGGCGTACGGACTGTGGTACGATAGGTCCAAAGGGCTTCGCCGAGTTTGTCATCCCAGTCTCGCTTATTAGTTTTCATGAGTTTTGACAAAATCTTTATGATTGTCTTGTTGAACGCCTCAGCTAGTCCGTTTGTCGTAGGATTATATGCTGTAGAAGAGACGTCTTCAATTCTGAAATTTTCGCAGAATTTAATGAAAGCGTTGCTCACGAACTGAGAGCCATTGTCGTGTATAATTCGTCTTGGAATGCCATATCGATAGATGATGTGGTGTTTGATAAATTTGACGACATCGCTGGTCTTCACTTCTTTAAGTGGGACTGCTTCGGCCCATTTCGAGAAATAATCGGTGATCGCCAAAATAAAGCGGTCACCTTTAACTGATGGTGGGAAGATAGGACCAATGATATCCATTCCCCAAGTCTCAAATGGCCATGAAGTAGCCGAGGGGTGGAGGTGTTCCGGGGGTTGGTGCATGTAATTTGCGTGTATTTGACATGCATGACACCGTCGAGCGTAGTCAACCGCGTCTTTGACCATGGTTGGCCAATAATATCCCATTCTTCTGAGTCGATCACAGAGCTTAGGGCCGGATTGATGTGCACCGCAGATTCCGTTATGAGCTTCTTTGAGAGCCTCTTCTGCCTCCCTGGTTGAGAGGCATCAGAGTAATAACTCATCGTATGTGCGACGATATAATGTATGGGTTGTTGAATTGTAATAGAATCTCGGTGCTCTTCTTCAAACCGAGTCCCTTTCTTTTACATCTTGTGGCAAAATACCATGCACCACGTAGTCAATTATAGGAAATCTCCAGTCTCGAGGCTCGAGATCGATCCTAGATGTATATGCTTCCTTAACGTTAATGGCGCAATCCGGCACAAACAACTGGTGGGTTCTGACGGTAATGCATTGTTCAGAGTCAGGAGGTTGTGCCAGAGATATTGATAATGCTGCCAGCGCATCTGCGTATGCATTCTGGAGGCGCGGAATGTACTCAATGAAGAATTGTTCGAACGAGCTTGCCATTTCGATGGCCGCCTTGTGGTATGGTACCAAGTCTTGAATCCTGACTTCGTATTCTCCTCGGATTTGGTTGACTATTAGTTGAGAATCGCCAAAAGCCTCAAGATATTCGACCCCCAGCTCTTTGGCGAAACTAAGTCCAATAAGAAGTGCGTTATATTCGGCCACATTATTGGAACACTTTCCTATTAATGAATAGGCTCGGGGTATCACATGTTTTTCCGAAGCAACTAGGACGACTCCGACTCCTGCGGAGATTCTAGAATTACCGGGAGCGCTTGCTATATTGGTCGCTTGGGAAGCTCCATCGAAATATAGTTGCCATACCTATTGATGAAATGTAGTATTGACTTCATGAGCTTCATTGGGCAAACCATCATACAACTCAGCTATATCCGCTATGGGGTTAGCCACTAGAAGATCACAAATCGCTTGTCCTTTGACCGACTTCTGTTGTTTAAAGTGCAGATCGTATTGAGACAGGAGTAGGGCCCACTTTGCTAGTCTCCAGTTCATAGAGGCTGGCTGTGTCATGAATACTCGGACCGGATAAACATTGGAAATGACGTAAATCATTTGTCCTACTAAGTAATACCGCATCTTTTGGATAGCGAATACTAAAGTGAGGCATTCTTTCTCAATCATTGGATACCGAGACTCAGCACCAACCAAAGTTCGACTCAAGTAATAGATGGCTTGTTTGTGACCGTTGTCATCGTCTTGTGCAAGTAAAGCACTTAACGAGTGGTTCATCGCTTTAATATAAATTAACCGTTGTCATCGTCTTGTGCAAGTAAAGCACTTAACGAGTGGTTCATCGCTTTAATATAAATTAAGAACAGCTTACCTGACTTAATTTGGTGCCACAAGAACGGGAGGATTCACCAAATATGCTTTGATATCCTCGAATGCCTTTTGACAAGCGTCATCCCAGACGAAGGATACACCTTTCTTGGTGAGTTTGGAAAATGGCTGGCATTTTCCAGATAGATTTGAGATGAACCAACGTATATAGGCCAGCCGTCCCTGTAATCCTCGGAGTTCCTTGAGATTTCTCGGGGTTGCAACTCATGTATTGCTTTTACTTTATCGGGGTCAATGCAGATACCCGTTGTAGTGACGACAAATCCTAGAAATTTTCCACTGGACATTCCAAGGAAAGACTTGGTGGGATTTATTTTTAATTGGTGAGTTCGCATGAGGTCGAACATTGTCCTTAGATCTTTGATATGATCATCTTTGTTACGACTTTTCACAACCAAGTCATCGACATAACATTCAACAGTTTTTCAGAGGTGCTCTTGGAAAATCTTAGACAATTCTCGTTGATAAGTGGTGCCTGCGTTCTTCAATCCAAAAGGCATGACTGTATAGCAGAAAACGCCGAGAGGTGTCCTGAATGCAGTATGTTTTTCATCGTCCGGGTACATCTTGATTTGATTATAACCCGAAAACCCATCCATAAAGGACATTCTCTTAAACCCACACGTGTTATCGATAATAACATCTGTGATGGGGAGAGGGAAATCATCTTTTGGGCACGCATTATTCAAGTCTCTGAAGTCGATGCATATCCTTATTTTCCCATTTTTCTTGAGGACTGGAACGATATTCGCGAGGCAATCCGGATGTTGTTCTTCCCGGATAAAACCAGAATCGATTAATTTTTTGACTTCTTCTTCAATCGCTTCCATGATTTGTGGACGAAACCGTCTTTGTTGTTGTTTGACAGGTTTTGCATCTGATTTGATGTTAAGGCGGTGGACTGCCACGTTCGGATCAAGCCCTAGCATATCTTCGTAATTCCAAGCAAAAACATCTACGAATTCCCTGATGAGGGAGATTAACTCCTCTTTTTCATCCGGTGGAAGACTATCACTTACGAATATTGGCTTTGGATTCGCTTCATCACCCATATTTACCTGGACCATCTTATCTTCGGTAGGAGGTTCTCTTTGCTCGAATCGGTCTCCATACTGAATATTCAGATGATGAATCCATGGGTCCTCCTCCCAAGTTGGCAATTGATCATCTTCTTACATCATAGAAGGATCGACCGTAGTCATATTCGACATCAGGCCTTTGAATACTTCTCCAAGGCTGACATCTGAATCCCAATTAGAAGAGTCGGATGAATATCCATCTTCATTCGCTAATTAGTCGATGACTTGCCAGCAACATTCGTCATCAGAGGCATAGCCCAGACCCCTTTTATAACTATAATAGTTATCGGGTTTTCCTTTCGGTACATAGGCCATACGAGGTGGAACTCGTGGGCCTCGACCAAAACAAAGACCTTCTTCGAGCGCAAAATTGTATCCCCATTTTTCATGAAATCACGCGCATGTTGACTATATCTAGATAAATGAAGGCCAGATCTCTCATCATCTTTATCTTCCTTTGAAAAGGGATACGATGGCAGAGATACTTCCCCTTTGCCAAAAACTAACTCCTTTTCACCCCCTGCTTTAGCAAGACCTTCTTCAAGCGCAAAATTATATCCCCATTTTTCCATGTAATCACGCGCTTGATGACTATATCTAGATGAATGAAGGCCGGACCTTTCCTCATTTTTATGTTCCTCTGGAGAGAGATATGGTGGTGGGGATATTTCCCCTTTGCCGAACACCAACTCTTTTTCACCCCCTGCTTTCGCAGGAATGACAAAGGTTGTTCCAAACGAGTCCTGGAAGCACTTTTTCATGAAGCAAGACGACTGAAGCGGCATGCGTATGTCGAGATTATCGTACAATCCCTGCATTACATAAGCCAAACACGGTTAGTACTCTAAATCGCCATTTATTACTTCTTCGACAAATTGCCAATTACAACTATCGTCTGACGATTCACCATCATCAAGACCGATTACAAAGGGTATAATGTCACTCAGTATAAAACCGCCATTGTAATCAAGCCCGGCTTCAGTGTCGGCTTCTTCCTCACTATTCGTGCCTTGGGCCGATGATTCAGTATCGGATTCAGCACCGTAAAGGAGGGAGTCGGTAAAGCAGTTTTCCAATCCCTTAAACGGTTGCTTATCCGCGACCACCGTCTTGACTTCATTATTGGCGTCTATATATTTTAGACACTGATGAAGAGTAGAGGGAACTATAAGATTACCATGGATCCATGGTCGACCCAATAGTAAATTATAGGAAGTTTTCGCATCAATTACGTAGCACGTAACTTCGGACTTTAAATCCCCAAGTTGGCATTTTATCCGGATTTTACCCAAAGGTCTGGATCCACTGGTATTAAACCCGTATATAACGGTACCTATGGAAGCCAGCTTGCTCGCTGGGATTCCGAGGTTGTACATCAACCGGAGTGGCATGATGCTAACAGCGGAACCCAGATCAACTTGGATCCGGTTAACAACGCTGGAGCCAATGTATCCGGTGAAGTATAGAGGCCTGTCATGCTTTGAATTCTTCACTTGCATGTCATCCTTAGTGAACGTAATGTAAGGGAATTGTTTGGCCGATAAATTGCAAAGCCGAACTGATGATCCTGTTTCTTCAAGGACTGGCTTGACTTGAGTAAGGAATGCGTCAGAATCAACTAAAGCTTCTCGCAAGGCCTCTCTAATGTCTTTGGAGAGGTGCAATAACTCATATAAAGTTATTCTCGCTGGGATGTTAGCTAGCTGAGCCATAACATCAAAGCGGTAAGGATTATTTAAACTTTCTGGTTTATCTCTCCCAATCGGACGATTGAACCGAGACTGCTTCGGGTTCTGAGCCTCCTGAGGTTGAGGCTCTTTCTCTTTTTGCTTATTGGCTGGTTTTTGTTAGGATTTTCCAGCTGGTGTAGGGGGAGTTGTAACCACCCCCAGTCCGGCTAACGTTTTGGCATTCGCATTAGAGGTTTTGGGGTATTTATAATGATATTCATTCCCATCCCTGGTGACAAGAGCCTCTCATTCATCTTCAGAAAGTGACAAGGTGGGGATACCCTCATCGTCTTTTTCAAGAATTGCTGTGGTGGGACAGCAAGCCTTGCCCTTACTTTTGAACTTCTTTTTAGATGAGGATCCTGCCCATTGCTCATCTTCGAGCAAGTCTGGGTGGACCCAAAGAATTTTGCCACTAGGAGTCGTGTGTTGTACAAGTCCTTTCTGACGTTATCCGTAAGGATCATCGTTGACAGTCTTCACTTGTACTTTAGATACGGGCTCTGGCTGAAACCATACCAGAGGGACAGAGCCAAAGCTAATAGAAACTGTATTCGCGCCCACCTTCTTTTCTTTAGGCTGCTTCAGAGTGATAATTTCAACATCGATCAAGGCCTAAATCTTGTCCTCGAGAGCATAGCACGTCTTCGTGAGATGATGGATTGTTCTGTGGAATGCGTAATATCGCGGATCTGTAATTTTCTTAGCTCCCTCATGATCAGTGATTGGAGGTAGCTTAATTTTGTTGTTCTCCAGCAAATACTTGAAGATACCAGGGACCTCATCTTCCTTGAAGGAATATTCCTTCGGGAATTTTGGCTCAGAAGTTTTCTGTTGCCTTGGAGGCCGTTGTTGCCATTGAGGCGTTTGTTGCTATGGCGCTTATTGTTGCGGCTGCTATTGGGGTTGTAATTGGAATGTCTGATTTGTATCCACTGCGTTTGCTTGCCCCTTCCCTTTACCACGGGGGGTAAAGTTTTGTTTCTGGGTATTGTTTGCTGGCTGCCCCCTTTCTGCTTTCTTCCTTTTGAAGGAAGCGTTCAGCCTGCTCTCCTCGCACCTTCAACTCCTTCCATGTTTTAGATGGTGCAGTACCCATGGCTTCTAACACGTCTAAGGAAAGGTTGTTGTGGCATGTTTGGAGGATGAATTCCTCCATGACCAGATCTCGGCAGTTCATTGCCTTGTTCCGAAAGTGCTTAACAAAGTTTTTAACGAGCTCTCCATCTTTCTGTTTCTCTTCAAAGAGTATTCCGATCGATACTTCAGTGTCATCGTCAAAGAAATTAGTGAGAAATATGCTTTCCATGTCGTCCCAGCAATTGATACTCCTCGGTTTAAGACAGCGGTACCAATCAAAGGCAGCTGCACGAAGGGTTCCTACGAACGATCGTACCATCAGAGGTTCATTGCCAGAAATGATCCCCAGGTGGGACTTGAAATAAATCAAGTGTTGAGTAGGGGAACCCCTTCCATCAAACGGTGTGAAGTTAATCAAATTGAACTTCGCTGGGTATGGAATTGAGTCCTATTCTCTCGGGTAAGGACACGGAATGCCAGTCTCTTTTACCTCTTGAGCAGACATCAAAGCATTGATTTTGCTTTTAAGGTCTTTCATCTTAAGGTCTTCGCCTGCATCTTTCTTCTGGCGATTTTGGAGAGGGATATTGGTACCATCCCCAGTGTTAAGGACATCTTCAGAATTTTTATCCTCAAGTGGAACATCGGCATTGATATTTTTCTCCACTTCTAAGTCGCTATCTACTTGATTGGTAGTCTGGCAACGACTAGATTCACCGCGTTGATTTGACAACTGTTGGAGTTGTTGGCCATGTAAATCTTTAACCCATTGCACAGCCATATCCATCTCGATTTTAAAGTCCTCTTTCTGCTTAGCCAAAGCTTCTTGAAGGAGTTGAGCCATCTGTTCAGTAGTGATCATGAATGATTCTCGAGTCTGTCCCATGCTGGACACAGTGGCATCTGAAGCAATTACGGAGTTTGCGTCTGATGCTTCATCGTCTGAGGAATGATCTCTCTGAATTCTCCTATAATCTCTAGGCCTGATAGCCCCAGTTTGTAGCCGAGTCAATCGCTGGGATATTTGTGGAAAAGGTTCGGGACTAAAGCGTCGCGCGGATTTTCCTTTGTGTGTCATGTTAATCGTGACTTTTCAGAATTCACGTTCTTGAACAGCCGGCTTCCTTTTACGGAAACGTCTTAACTTGTGTCTTAGCGTTTCTGTGGAAAGTCTTTCAAATACCGAAATCCTTTGTGAGGCGACCTTAGAGCAGTTACACTCTGATAATACCGCCTTGATAAGTTTGGTACATGGACAAAGAGAACCCATTTTCCGGGTATTTCTCTTTCGAGATTTATTCGTACCCCCAGCCTGATAGTACAACTCGTCAATATGATTATCGGAGCAACCTATCTTGTGCTGGCATAATTCTCTCATTCTAACGTCGTCGTCTTCTGACGAACATAGCTCTCTTTGAGGGTATAACGCCCTGTCATCATTCTCAAGAGTCGCTCGTTTGAAACCACGCCTTCGTGCGCGTGAGGACCCAACGGGCTCTTAGACCTTAACTCGTAATCCGAGACGAGTGGTTATCGGTACTTTCTTCGTAGGAAGGATCTTTGACTTACTGGGGAATCGCGTACAACCCCCAGTTTGACGAACCATACAGGGTTCATTTGCTTGCACTAGGTGTTCTTTAATTGGAGCTTTGACTTGATCTCTATGCAAAGGACAGAGACGATCTGTAATCTTCACTTTGAATCGGGACAAGTCCACGCTGCCATGAGGTTCTACCGAAGGTGAGGAAGTCATCGGAACAGGAACAGAAGCTGTCGGAGACTCGAAAACGATCGCAGGAGGTGAATTTTCTGCAAACAGGGGATGGTTGGATCG
>NC_033794.1:39115594-39270737 GCF_001876935.1 Asparagus officinalis
ACAATTCAGTTTTTTCGGACCTTGTTTTGGATTTCGGCCTCCAGATTTGACGTGGTTTTGACAGTTTATTGTCTACATCGTTTGTTTGCAATTTCTTGGCTTCTTGCATCAGAATTCTTGGTGCGCAAGTAACGTACGGTGCTTCTGGATCCGTTCTTCAAGAGTTGAACGTGTTCTCTTAACGGGGATCCATTCATTCGTCGTTGATTTGAAATAGTCGCTCGCTTGCTACCGTGGCGGTTGGCGTCTTCTAGACTTCAGATCCGCTTCATAGCGGATCCCATCTTGGCGTCTTCTAGACTTCAGATCCGCTTCATAGCGGATCCCATCAACTAGCTCGGAAGCTTTGGCCAATTGGCGTGTGAGGCATTGACGTCGTCTTTGACGCGCTCTCTTTGATAAGGTCGGCGCGTTTTCAGTAGTGGCCTCGGCTTTGCAAGGTGTCCTTGAGCCGCTGTGGGATGAGGATCTTGGTTTTGAACCTTCAGATCCAAGTGCCCCCGAATCTTCCTTGTGAAGTCTCTCCTATTCCTGCGAGGAGAGGATGATCTGGAAGATGAGGATAAGTATTCCTCATACTTTGCCTAGTCGAATTCGTACTCGACCTCCTCGTTGATCAGGATGATGATCTTTGGTTGCGACACTACAGGTTCGGCAGAGAAGCTGTCGGCTCCCACTGTGGTCGCCGGTTTGTTTTCGTCAAAAGTTGCTTTTTCCATTGCTTTCAAACCTGTTACACCGTTTATCGATTACAAGTTCAAACTGAAAGAAAAGTTGATCTTTTTATAAGATCTTCTTACAATGAAAAATAAAGATTACAACTTTATCAAACAAAACGCAGCAGTAGTTTATCTCCCGCTGCTTTGCGTGGGATCTTTGCCTGTGTCGGGGACGTGTTAATCCGTGGACCACCGCAAATCAAACCTGATTGACAGTATAACTACGCTCTTGTTTCACAAAAGAAACAATTGTGGAAGCGATAATCACGACCAAGCGAGATTGTGGCTCTTCTCGAGATTAAAATCAAGTTTAATCCGGAGGAAAGAAGGGGAAAGAATCACAAACCTTTTGAAGGACTTTCTTTATGAAAGTATTCGCTAAGATCTGATGATTCTCCTCTGAAATTCGTGGTTAGCTGGACAATTTGACAGCACCTCCCCTTTTCAACTTCAAATCCTCTTGAAAGAAGACCCTAGGCTTCTATTTATAGGCTTTTGGAGACGTGTTTCTGGATAAGAACTGATGTTTAAACGTTATTTGCAGTTGATAACTGCTTAAACGCATTTAGGGATAGCCTCAAAATAGTTGGAGAGGCCCTGGGACGAAAGAATCCTTAAAAAACATCGAAATCCGCATTTTGGGAGTCTTGGGAGTCAAAAAGAGTCATGGTGGCTCAGTATTGGTGGCTCGTATAGGTGTGAGCCACCATTTGGTGGCTCGCACTCATGCGAGTCACCATTTGGTGGCTCGCGCTTACGCAAGCCTCCGGGTGTGTTTTGTTCATCTTTTTTATATTTTGGCGATTCGTGACCCCTCAAGTTTGCTTGTTTTTCGTACGGTTCATCGTTTTGCTTACTTGCACATTCTACTGATCCACTTCGTATGCTTACTAGTGTTGGATAAATTCCCTTGACTCGGATAATAACGTTTATCGTCTTCTCGTTGTCTTGAACTATGTTTGGGAAGCTATAGGTAATTTTTGATGCCTACACTAGCATTCTCTGCTATATCTTTGAGCAATAATCTTTTATCTTTGATAAACTTATTCTCAAAGAATTCTGCATCCCGAGCTTCAATGATGGAGTTGGTTCTAAGATCAAGGAACCTGCAAGCATCACTATCTTCAGCAAAGCCAAGAAACACACATCTGTTTGCCTTTGGTCCGAGCTTAGGCCTTTTGATATCTGGAACTCGGACATATATGAGACACCCCCACACTTTGAGACTATCCAAAGGATCTGGATATCTCAACCATAACTGATGAGGAGTACTATCAGTTTTGGAATAGGGTACTCTGTTCAGAATCCAATTTGCCATCAGCAAAACCTCTCACCAATAGCAGGTAGGTAGACCAGATGTGATTAGCATCGAATTCACCATCTAAGTCAATGTGCGATTCTTCCTTTCTGTAATTCCATTAGATTACGGAGAATACGGAGCAGTAGTTTCAGCAATGATTCCATGCTCCTTGAAATATGCCTCCGACTCCTTAGATCGGTACTCTCCTCCTTGATTCCATGCTCCTTGAAATATGCCTCCGACTCCTTAGATCGGTACTCTCCTCCTCTGTCACTCCTGATTCTTTTCACCTGAAGTCCAAGCTGCTTCTCCACTCGAGTCCGAAACTCGACAAACTTGCTGAAGGCTTCATCTTTAGATTTTAGCAGGTAGACGTGGCAGAAGCGAGAGTGGTTATCAATGAAGGTGATGAAGTACTTCATGCCGCCTCGAGTGACGAAGCTCTTGAAATCACAAGTATCTGAGTGAATCAGATCCAATAGCTTGGTGCTCCTTGTGACACTTGGAAATGGCTTCCTTGTCAGCTTTGCTTGCGCATATACTTCACACTTATCAGGTTTGTTACCCCCACATTTCGGAAGTAATCCTAACTTCTCCATGCTAGACAACTTTCTATAATTTACATGTCCTAGCCTATTATGCCATAATACAGAGGAGTAAGCAGAAGAGGATACTTCATTTACAACTGAGTTGGGTACAATAGTACTGATCTTATACATGCCATCAGTACGATATGCATTTCCAAAATATATTTTCTTAAAAGATAACACAGCCTTTCCTCCTTGGAAATCCAGCCTCATACCAGCATTACACAACAGGCTTCCAGAGACTAAGTTTTTAGCAATTGAGGAAACATGTTTCACATCCTTCAATGTGAGAGTCTTCCCTGAAGAAAGAGTCAGCACCACAGTCCCAGTTCCCAATGTGAGAGTCTTCCCTGAAGAAAGAGTCAGCACCACAGTCCCAGTTCCAAGAACAGGAACCACAGAATGATCAGCCATTGATACGCAGCACCACAGTCCCAGTTCCAAGAACAGGAACCACAGAATGATCAGCCATTGATACGTTCTCTTTGGCAACAACATAGGAAAAGAACAAATCTCTGTTGGAGCAGACATGACAGATAGCACCTGTATCTAACCACCAACCAGAGACTTTGCTAGGAGTTGTTACCTGAAAGAGCATAGCCACACAATTGTCAAGTTGATTAATATTATGTACTGTTCCCTTCTTTGGTGCTTTGCAGTCTTTGGCAAAATGTCCTTGCTTCCCACAATTGAAGCATTTGCCGCTCTTCTTGAAATCTTTCTTCTGAACATTCAGGTTCTTCGAATTATGATTCTTCTTTTTGTTAAAAGACTTCTTTTTCTTAGAAGAACTGGTATCCTTCTCAGAATTAATAGCCACCATGTTAGCAGACGCCTTCTGCTTAGCTAGGAGCTCATTCTTTGTGCGAGTCCGAATCACGTCCTCGATCCGAATGAACCTCTTCAAATCAGATAAAGTCACCTGCCTTTTCCTTCTTCAGATGTCCGTGGAGAACGACATCCAATATGGAGGAAGCTTGTTGATAATTGCACTAGAAATAAAAGTTTGACAAAGACTGATATTTTCATCCTTCAGCTTCATAACAAGCTTTTCGAGTTCTTTAACTTGAGGCAAAACCTCAGTGTCATCTTCGAACTTGAAGTCAAGAAACTTGTCAATGAGGTGAGACTTGGAAAGCTTCTCCTCATCCTTGTATTGCTCCTCCAGAGCATTCCAGATTTCCTTTGCAGAGAGCTTGTTGGTGTAAGCATCTGCCAGATGATCAGCCAGACAGTTAAGGAGATAACTCCTGCAGAAATAACCATCTTTATCCTAAGAGGCTTCAGACTCTGAGTCTTCTTCAAAGTCAGGTTTCTCCTCAGAAACCACATGTTAGATTTTTAGGAGTTGCATCCCAAAAATTACTTTTCGACGCCATGCGTTAAAGTTAGATCCATCAAAGTTTTCTAACTTGAGACAGTCCACTCCAAGATTCCTCGCAGGATCCATTAGTAGATCTGAAATATTGCTTTAAGATTGTTGGAAATTATAGTTAAATATGGAATTAAACAGTGAAGGATGATGTGCTGTTATTTTAAACTTTTTCAATTAACTGTTGTGCGTTTGTGAAACGCTGTGCTTAAAGCAATATTTGGCCTACTCCGGTGTAAGGATCCCAAGGCCAAACTGCTTTCAGGAACAACAGTACAGTACTCTGTTGTGCACTAACCCAGTACTGTCAAGATCTTCTAGATCTGTAAAACCTTTCGATCAAGGCAAAAGATCTCCTCGATCTCAGAACCTTTCGGTTCCAAATCTTTCGGTTTTAGGGTTCCTGCGGGCACAGTTTCTGTAGCAACAGTACAACAACAACGTCAATCTGACGTTCGTATTCCAAGCTCGCGTGGGTATTCCGACCTTCGTATTCTATACTGACGTTCGTATTCCACGCTCGCGAGAGAATTTTCAGCCACAACCAAGAGCTGCCCAAGGGCGCTATTTATAGGCCTCTGAGACCAGCTCAAGAGTCACTAGCAATTAATGTGAATGTTACAATTCTTAATGATAATTAAGATTATAACATTAATGTATTAAATTTCTCTTAATGCTGTTGTAACTACTGCATGCAGTAACTGCTGAATACGAGGCAATCAATGGACGCGTTTCTACGAAACCTGAGGGTCACGTCTCAGCAAATCAGACGAACCTCGTTTGACAAACGAACATCGTCAAACAGGCGAACCTCGTCGAACGAGCGAACATAGTCAAACAGGCGAACCTCGTATAACATACGAACCTCGTCGATCGAGCGAACCTCGTCAAACAGGTGAACCTCGTATGACAGACGAACCTCGTCAACAATCGAACCTTATCGAATGAACGAACACCGTCGAACAAACGAACATCGTCAAACAGGCGAACCTCGTATGACAGACGAACCTCGTCGAACGAGCGAACCTTGTCAAACTACGAGAACGCTAGGGTCACCCTCGTGTGAATACGTAGCTCATCCGCATGCTGCAAAGCAGCCTGCGAGGCAACCTTCGTGGCAGCCAACGTGGCGCCACCTCGCCCCGATGCCTCCGTGCGAAGTGCAAAGTGCGCCTAACAAAGGCGTCGCTTGCGTGGGGCCTGCAGCTCTGATTAGCGCGCCGGAGTGCACCCGGCCTATTGGTCCACGGCCGCACGCGCTCATGACCACTAGAAGCTTATGAGAGATTAATTCAAATAAAACAGCTTCTGCGAACTGCCGTTGGCAAGCATCGCATAAGGGACGCTTTTGAAAATGGCCAAAAAAAAAAAAACAAAAATTAAAACTTTTCCTACTAAGATTTGATAAGCATTTATGAAAAGTAGCTTGTAGTTTAATATATATAGTATGATTATAGTACTAGTATATAGGTATATATATATAGGTATATATGATATATATATATATATAATATATATAGTATATATAATAATATATATATATATATATATATATAGTTTCAAAACTCATTTTAGAAAGCAGTTTTGACCAAAAAATCCAACATATCATTAGTGTATTGTATTTTCAAAAAAACCCAAAATGCTTCCCTAAACAAAGTATCTCTATCTCTCTCCTCCCATTTTCAACAAAACCTCAAGTTCAGTGGCGTTCCTCTCCGGGGTTGTTTGGTTACTTCCCTTCACTTTCCCAAACACGCATTTTCCTTACAGCTTTTGGTGTTTCTCACTTTCGTGAAAGAAGTGTTTTTGTGTTTGTTTCGTAAAGAAACATGAGGCATAATTACTTTCCATCACTTTCCTTAGTTTGGATCAAATTGAGTGTACAAGAAAATAGTTAATGTGTGACTTAATTCTCTCATTCTCTAGTGTTTGGTTCAAACTAAAAAATAGAAGAAATCATGGCTGTGGTCACCATGGTGTGCTTACCACTCAAATAGGACGAAATCTTTGTGAGACATATGTGGGGTGAGAATACCCACCATTTGAGGGTCTAAAATTCTGAAGTAAGACCACTTGAGGTTGGAATTTAAAAATACTTAACGAATTGAGGGACAAATTTTAAATATAAGATAGTAATTTGCAAATTTTATAAAGATTTGAGGGACTAATTATGTACATTTAAGGGAGTAAGTTCAAATCTTTAGTTATTCGAGAGACTAAGTTAAGTTTTTATAAATCCATTTGAGAGACTAAATTCAAAATATGAACATTTGAGGGAGGAAATTGAAATTGTTTAAAGATTTGGGGGTCTATTTATAAATTTAAGGGGGGAATTATTATAAATTATTATTTAAAATAACTTATTATTATGAATGCTAGAGAGAGTTGAGGAATAGTTATTAAATAATTATTCGTTCAAATGTTCCTTATTATTTGATTGGGATGGGCATCTAATGGAATCAAATATATTTCTTTTTCATTTAGTAAAAAAATTGAATATTTGTTTGATTATCGAATATTATTTGTGAACCTAAATGTGCATAAATTTATTTGTGCGTTTGGGCTAAGGCCCATGCCCAAATAAGAAAGTGACATAAAGGGATATGGTCCGGAATCATTATAGAGCTCTCGCCTTCCTCCTCTCTCACAGATACCCTGAAACCCTAGGGCGATATAGAGAGAGAGAGAGAGAGAGAGAGACTGACCATAATAAAATGCGTCTGGGGAAAAAATTTTGAGCGAGGGAGAGAGAGACTGACTAGAATAAAATGCGTCTAGGGAAATTTTTTTGAGCGAGGGTTGTGAACGAGTTCGAGAGAGGTGTGGAGAGAGGGCTATGAACTAGTTCAAGAGAGAGGCGTAGAGAGGAATAAAATGCGTCTGGGGAAAATTTTTTGAGCGAGGGTTGTGAACGAGTTCGAGAGAGAGGTGTGGAGAGAGGGTTGTGAACTAGTTTGAGAGAGGCATAGAGAGAGAGCTGTGAACAAGTTCGAGAGAGAGGCGTGACCAGAACAAAATGCGGCTGGGGGAAAAATTAAGCAGAAACCCTAGCTTTGCTTTTGGGGGGTACAGGGAGAGAAAAGTTAGTCTTTCTCCCGTAATCCGCTTCAAAACCGCGGAAAATGTTCCCCAAAAAATGTCTAGCTGACGCCTTCACATTCCCTCACTTTCCTTTTTCTTTTTTACAAACCAAACATCTGATTGTATAGGAAAATGTTCAAAAAAACTCAATGTCAGTTTTCTAGGGGCTATTTTCCATGTTTTTCGGACCAACCAAATAGTCCCTCTCTAAAATGCCCACACCCACAAGCTCTCCTCTTTGTCGCCTCCGTTAGAATGTTGTTCGGGTGGAGTGCTGTTCATATAATGTCTCTTGTTTGATTAATAACAAACTCTTATTTACGTACTAATATATTTGTGAGATGATATACTTCAGGTATAAACATGTACGAAAAAGTTACGGTTCAAAATAGAGCAAAAATCAACATGAATGTTGATTTTAGCTTTTGAACGATCGATAGTCATGAGGCATCATCGAGGGTCAAGTCAAGTCATTGATGGACTACAAAAATGAATCAGAGAAACATAAACCAAGAATCGAACCATCAATGGTCTATAGTTGACCATCGATAATTGCAAGGACCATCAATAGACTACAGTCAATAATCGCAAAAATCCAGAAACCAGAATTTGCATAATAGATGGACTACAATCAACCATCGAGGATCATTAACGATCCATTGATGATCGTATTCCACCATTGATGATTAAGACTAATATGGAGGGCTCATTCAGAGCAAGCTGCCAAGACAAAAGCATCTCCATCAATGCTTTTTACAAATACAACACAATTTTAAATTATTAATATATGTAATCATCACAATATTAAAAAGAGGTATGATTTTACAAGACCTACTCTGAAATTCACACAATTAAATCTAAATATAGTTTACTAATATACAAACACGCTATTGCACCCATAATGCAAAGATAACTACCATATACAATTGAGTAAGCCGTGGTACTACGCTTTCAAAGGCTGCAACAAGAGGATAGAGATGTTAATAAGAGTATCCAAATAATAAATGTCACAGAATCGTCGGTGACATAGCACCAAGGTTAAATAATGTCTGTTTTTCACAAAATAAACATATAAAAATTAAATATTAATATTATAATATTAGGCAAATTAACAATAAAAAATACAGTTATTTAGTTTAGATCCTCGTGAAAAATGAATATGGATAGAGCAAAGGTAACATTATTTAACACATCAGAAACTCTTATTGAATGCACAACAGAAGAATTCATTACAGGGAAAAAGAAGATAACTCCTAACCTTTTATAAGGTGAGCCCTTGAGTCTCAAACATGCTGATAAAAACGAATATTATCTATATTTTGACTATGTTTCACCTACGGATTCATTGTTATTTGATGTATTTCCTTGTATTTTGGCCATGTTAAACTCCCTAGTTCTTGTTTACTGCTCTATTTATATAATGTGTAGGAGTTACTAGAGCTTAGCATGGATACGGAGTCAAGAAGGAGTCAAGGAATGCATGAAAAGAGGCTACACATTTCCCCAGTGTCCAACAACACAAGAGCATTGAATACAGAAAAGCCCAGAAAGAGCAGAACGAAATAGAGTTAAACACGGCCTGGTCGTGTTGATCTATACAGCCATGTCAGATATCGGTATTCAGTTATCACGCAATCTGAAGCAAGATTTGAAGTTATTTGTTAACACATCTTTTCTAGAAATTAAAAGAAGATGCCCTGAGGCATCTGGACGACACAGGCTAGAGATCTCGTTTTTTTCTCTTCTTCTTCTTCTCCCCATCTCTCTAAGAACTTTTAGATTAGGATTATTTTTATTTGGCAAAGTGTTGGATGTGGAAAATTGTGTGTAACATCTCGACTTCGATATTACAGGTTTGTTTTCTAATTCATCTCGTTTTCCAGTTTACAATTACGATCTTATACATTGCCATCATGTCTTCTATTTCAATTATGTGTGAGTAATCATTTTTTCTAGGATTGAATTAGGTTCGGCCATGGTTACAAATTGATGAACTGATTTTGTCGTTATCATTAATTATTCGATTTGCATTATTTAATTGCTAATATATAATTGCTTAAGGTTAATTCAATTAGCTACTGATTTAATCCTTTTAGGATATTGATTTGAACTGAAAGGTTAAATTGACGCTGGAAAATAGTAATTGAACGGGAATTAATTGATCACGAAAGTAGATTAATTATTCTTGGGAACGTGGGGGATTAACATGAACTTAATGGGTTTAATTCGGTTCAACATCATGAAAATAGGTTGTTAGGCTGAATTAGGCACGACTTTTAGTCATCGAAAGAGACTAATAGTTATCATAGGTTAGCCGTTCTTAATGCATTGAGAGGTTCGATAACGTTTGATTAATTTGTTGATTCAAACCAGAGTTGAAACCGAAATTCAATCCTAGATTCTTTTAATTGAGTGGATTCGCTAGTTAGCGCGTTCGTTATTGATAGTTAAAAATCATACTTTTTAGCACGATTGGTTTAGATAGTCACAAAACAGTAAAAATCAGTAATTAACAATGAAGTCCCTGAGGATACGACCTTGTATTGCTACAACGACATCCGTACACTTGCGGATTTGAGTGAACAAGTTTTTGGCATCGTTGTCGGGGACTTCAGCATTGTTAATATTGATTTTTTCATTGTTTGACTAGACTAGACTTTTCTTTCATTTATTTTATTTTTTTTTTTATTTTTTTTAATTTGACTTGTTCCTTTGTTTTCTTGTGCGGACGCCTTTGTATGCCCAGATCCTTACGCCTTGGAGAACCAGTCGAGTGTGATCCTGAGATTGAAAGAACCTTGCGTCATATTAGGAAGAGGGTACAAGAAACAAAGAACAATTTGAAAAGCAAAAAGATGAGAGACCAAGATAACCAAGGCAATCAGGACCGGTCTTTAAAGGAGTTTGCATCACCAACCACACATAACTCCCAATCTAGCATCGTAAAGCCTAATGTTGCTGCCAACAACTTCGAACTCAAGCCTTCACTCCTCTCCATGGTTCAGCAAAACCAGTTTGGGGGTACTCCAACTGAAGATCCAAACCTCCACATCTCAATCTTTCTGGAGTATTGTGACACCCTGAAGATGAATGGAGTCTGCCACACCCCTAATAGGCTAGAGACTAGAGGCTAGAGATCTCGTTTTTTTTCTCTTCTTCTTCTTCTCCCCATCTCTCTAAGAACTTTTAGATTAGGATTATTTTTATTTGGAAAAGTGTTGGTTGTGGAAAATTGTGTGTAACATCTCGACTTCGATATTACGGGTTTGTTTTCTAATTCATCTCGTTTTCCAGTTTACAATTATGATCTTATACATTGCCATGATGTCTTCTATTTCAATTATGTGTGAGTAATCATTTTTTTAGGATTGAATTAGGTTCGGCCATGGTTATGAATTGATGAACTGATTTTGTCGTCATCATTAATTATTCGATTTGCATTATTTAATTGCTAATATATAATTGCTTAGGGTTAATTCAATTAGCTAATGATTTTATCCTTTTAGGATATTGATTTGAACTGAAAGGTTAAATTAACGCTGGAAATAGTAATTGAACGGGAATTAATTAATCACGAAAGTAGGTTAATTATTCTTGGGAACGTGAGGGACTAACATGAACTTAATGGGTTTAATTCGGTTCAACACCATGAAAATAGGTTGTTAGGCTGAATTAGGCACGACTTTTAGTCATCAAAAGAGACTAATAGTTATCATAGGTTAGCCGTTCTTAATGCATTGAGAGGTTCGATAACGTTTGATTAATTTCTTGATTCAAACCAGAGTTGAAACCAAAATTCAATCCTAGATTCTTTTAATTGAGTGGATTCGCTAGTTAGCGCGTTCGTTATTGATAGTTAAAAATCATACTTTTTAGCACGATTGGTTTAGATAGTCACAAAACAGTGAAAATCAGTAATTGACAACGAAGTCCCTGAGGATACGACCTTATATTGCTACAACGACATCCGTACACTTGCAGATTTGAGTGAACAAGTTTTTGGCGTCGTTGTTGGGGACTTTAGCATTGTTAATATTGACTTTTTTATTGTTTGACTAGACTAGACTTTTTCTTTCATTTATTTTATTTTTTATTTTTTATTTTTTTTAATTTGACTTGTTCCTTTGTTTTCTTGTGCGGACACCTTTGTATGCCCAGATCCTTACGCCTTGGAGAACCAGTCGAGTGTGATCCTGAGATTAAAAGAACCTTGTGTCATATTAGCAAAAGGGTACGAGAAACAAATGACAATTTAAAAAGCAAAAAGATGAGAGACCAAGATAACCAAGGCAATCAGGACCGATCTTTAAAGGACTTTGCATCACCAACCACACATAACTCCCAATCTAGCATCGTGAAGCCTAATGTTGCTGCTAACAACTTTGAACTCAAGCCTTCACTCCTCTCCATGGTTTAGCAAAACCAGTTTGGGGGTACTCCAACTGAAGATCCAAACCTCCACATCTCAATCTTTATGGAGTATTGTGACACCCTGAAGATGAATGGAGTGTCGGACGACGCGATCAAGCTAAGGTTGTTTCCCTTCTCACTAAGGGACAAAGCAAGGGCTTGGCTACAATCACTTCCACCAGGCTCCATCATCACTTAGGACCAACTCTCAGAAGCATTCCTTACTAAATACTTCCCTCCAAGCAAAACAGCCCAGTTGAGGAATCAGATAACGACCTTCACTCAGAAAGAAGGGGAGTCATTGTATGATGCTTGGGAGAGGTACAAGGATCTTCTAAGGATGTGTCCACATCATGGGTTGGAGGATTGGCTCATAATCCACACCTTCTACAACAGTCTTCTCTACAACACTAGGATGACCGTGGATGCTGCAGCTGATGGGGCTTTAATGAACAAAAGTATGCGAGATGTAGAACAACTCATAGAGGATATTGCACAGAACCATTTCCAATGGTCATGTGAGCGCTCTTTACCCAAAAAGAGCGAGAGGTATGATGTAGAAGCATTAGACCACATTGCTTCTAGAGTAGATACTTTATTTCAGAAATTTGATAAGATGTGCATGAATTCAATAGCATCTAGCTCTACTAACTGTGAAATATATGGTATCATTGGACATTCTGTTGTGGAATGTCAGATTGGAAACTCCCCTTCCCCTGATGCACCATTATCTGAACATATTAATTATATGAATAATTTTAATCAAAAAGGGGATATATTTTCCAATACGTACAACCCGGGGTGGGGAAATCATCCTAACTTATCCTATAAAAATCCACCCTAGAACCCAACTCTCTAATCAAATTTTTGACCTCCAGGTTTTGAGGCCCCTAGACTCCCTTACCCTAGTTCCTAAAAGTCAAACTTGGAGAGCTTGATGGAAAATTTTGTGACATCTCAGAATAAGCAGAATGAAGAATTTAGAAGTCAGAATAGGATCATGAGTGACGCCATTAAGAATCTAATCTCTAAAGTTGACTCTTTAATCACCCATAATAAAATGTTAGAAAATCAGATCACTCAAGTGGCCCAACAATCTAGCTCTTCTTCCAGGCCTTCTGGGATATTTCCTGGACAATTTGAAACCAATCCCAAGGGATCTATCAATGCCATCATACTTAGGAGTGGAAAAGAGTTAGAGGGACCAGTGATGAGGAGTGATAATAGAAATGTAGTTGATGAGAGTGAGAAGCCAGTGACAAGTGAAAAAGAGCATGCTGGCGAGAAAGGAGAGAAGGTTGAGAGATATGTTGCACTTGCACCTTACAAAACCCCCACTACCCTTCCCTCAAAGGCAAGTTAAAGCTAAGTCGGAGAAGCAGTTCGAGAAATTCATAGAAAAATTAAAAAAAATTGCATATTAACATCCCATTTGTTGAAGCCATTTCCCAAATGCCCTCCTATGCCAAATTCTTAAAGGAAATTCATCAAATAACAACGAACCCGTAGGTGAAACATAGTCAAAATATAGAGAATATTCGTGTTTATCAACTCCCCCATGCTTGAACGAAACATAGTCAAAATATAGAGAATATTCGTGTTTATCAACTCCCCCATGCTTG
This sequence comes from Asparagus officinalis, assembly GCF_001876935.1. Lineage (NCBI taxonomy): Eukaryota > Viridiplantae > Streptophyta > Magnoliopsida > Asparagales > Asparagaceae > Asparagus > Asparagus officinalis. The sequence continues at coordinate 39,128,686 of NC_033794.1, forward strand.
AACTATTGCTTGTCCTCAAGCAAAACAAATGGAAACACACTTTATCAACTCCCCCATGCTTGAACTATTGCTTGTCCTCAAGCAAAACAAATGGAAACACACACACATGAGAGCACAGATTCAAAGAAATGACAATGGTTCACATGCAACATCATTCCACTCAGCCCAATGTCAAAACAGAAATCTTGTCTCAAGTTCAAAGTTGAAGATATATATATATATATATACATATAGACACACACATATACACACACACACACATACATATATAGTTGATTGCCCAAAACTCCTTGTGACAGACACATATCTCATCACACATGGGTCATACTTTTCCTACTTAAGGTCTCAAAGGAGCACTCGGTTTCCTTGCATTTTATTTATTTATTTATTTATTTTATTTTTATGAAGATCCCGTCATAATTAACACCTATTGACGTGACAACCATACTTCTGAGGGTGCGGTGCCAGATACTCGGTGCAATAGACTTTAGGACCCCCCCTTTTTTTTTACAAGGCCGAGTGTTTCTCCAGAAACCAAAAAGTAGTCCAAGTCACCAAATGAGTCTAGATACTAATTAGATGGATTAAGCCAAAAGCCATGCTTATTTATTCCAATGTCTAGAGTCAAATATCGGCAAAGTGGAACTGATAATCACATTTTATTACAGTTTTATACCCTCATTATCTATTTTATATGAATAAATATACCACTAATAATTGTTTTTATCTTTTAATTGCAGGTTAATAAAGAATAAATCTCAAACTCCAATCTCTTAACAAAAACCTGTTGATTAAATGAAGAAATGAAGCAAAGAATCTCATTGGAAAATCAATTTCCGAATTATCCAAAAGCCTAAAAGAAGAAAAATATCCAAAGCCCAAAAGTCAAGCAAAGCCCAAAGTCCAAAGCCCAAAAGCAAACAACAAGGGATTCTGCGGACAACAACAGAAGAGAGGCAGGCATCGATGCCCACATCGATGCCTGTATCGATGCCAGCATCGATACCCCTATCGATGCTGGTATCGATACCCCTATCGATGCTGGTATCGATACACTGGGCAGTTAGTTACGAATCTAAGGCTAAAATTTGTTGTTTTTGGATAAGATTTTAATCTAATGGCTCTCATTCACTGATGTTTACTATAAATAGGGGTAGAGAGTGAGGGGTTAGGGGTGTGGAAAATTTTGTAACTCTATTTGGAGAGGAGGGCTACTCTTAATTGAGAAGGCCTTCCAAAAATTATAATTTTTGTTGCAATTAATAATAATAATTTTTCTCCTCTTTAAATTTTCTTTTCTCCTCTTTGTTGAATGATGAGGATGGAGATGAAGAGAAATTTGAAGGTTTGCATTTCTTTCATTTTCCTCTTTTATTTCTTTTTTGTAATTTTTTTATTATTGCTTATTAGTTAGATTTACATTCATGCTTGTAGTGTAGATTTATTTTCTTATCTTTTTTATTTCTTTTTTGCACTTTAATTTGTAGAGTAGATTTATTGCATTTAATTTCTGCAATTTATTTTGTAGTTTAGATTTTTATTCTTTGTAGTTAGATTTATTTTATTGTTCATAGTTTAGATTTTTCTTTTCTTTTTATTTTTGTAATTAGTTCTTTTTCTTCTTGTTTTTATTTCTTGAGATGTGAAATTAATTCTTGTAGGAATCTTAGAATTGCATAAAACTAGTCTAATTTCCTTTATATTATATGAATTATTCTCTTTTACTTAAAATTTTCATGTTTAGGATAATCAACTAGAGAATTAATCGGTAGAAGAAGAATTTGATAATCTATACTTATCTTAAATGGTTTGATAGGTTATGCTTATGAATTCTAGGATTATTATATTCTTGTTGTTCTTATCATTAATAGTAATTTTGACTTAGATGATAATTTGATAGGTTATACTTTCCTTAAATGGTTTGATAGTCTATGCATAAATAAATCTAAGTTGAATTATGATAAAAAGAGAATAGTTTGTATTTTGTAATTAAAATTAGCTAGTGGATTATATTCTAATCCTCTATCTTGACTTTCTTAAACTTTCTTTTCATTCTTGGTTTTATTTCTTGATTTTATTCATTCTTCTTTCTTGCCTTGTGATTTCATTTATTCTTTGATTCTTATTTCTTTTCTCTAAAATTCAATTTATTGTTACGTGCACATAAATCAAAACAACAAATCATCATATCTCTCTCCGCGATCATACTTATTCTTTAATCCTATTTTGTCACGCACAAAACATAAGAACCAATTCTAATAATCTCTTAAAATCACCTTCCTCGTGGGATCGATAACTTTTTATACTATAACTTGATCAATTGTGCACTTACAATTTTGGTACATAATTATGCCGCATCAAGTTTTTGACGCCGTTGCCGGGGATAGTGCTAAAATAGGATTTTATTATTTTGGTTCTTTAACTTATGTGTTTTCTTGTGAAGAAACCGCTTGGAGCTTGAAAGTCTTGGATTGAAGATCAAGAACTTAGAGAATTGCTTTCGGGTAAGTCCTCTTTCTAGTTTTCAATTTCACCCTTTTTAGTTAGCTTCACAATTAGAGACAATTAGGATTTAAAAAAAAACAAAAAGATTTTATTTTTGTTGACCATAATAAAATTCATCTTTCACTTGGACATTAACTAACAAGATAATAAATTCAAACAAGAGCCATCTTCTTACATTTGTATTGACCATAATTAAAAAAATATAAAGATTTTCTTTTTATCATCCTTTTTAGTCACTTTTAATTTCTAGGGTTGCATTTCATATAGTGTAGGAATTCACCAAAGTGATTGTAGCACTTGATTTGACACACACTTAAAACATTCTTAAGTGCACAACACATAATCAAGATAAGGTAAGGGATTTCATCACCCTTTCCTTAGCCCACAAATCACTAATTCCTCACTTCACAAACCCAAGTCTTCTAAAACTCATTAGACGTTGGCCCCTAAGGATTCGAGCTCAATAAGGAACAAGAAATCCTTAAGTGAACGGTTTAAGTTTTCTCAGAATAGTTGGTGTCTAAGGCAAGGTTTAGGGGTTGCGTAAAGCGCTCCGCAAGGAAAGAGGTACTTAATTGATCTTTGATCACCCTCTAGTACTATCCTTACCTGGCTAACTACCTGGGTAAAACTTTGATCTTTTCACTGTAGGAATTTTTGGTTAGGAGCTGGTCTAGTGGAGTTAGGCTAAACCCTAGAGTTAGAGTTGATTGAAAAGTGATTGCCTTGATTTGTTTTAGTTAGGATTTTTCTTTTTCTTTATCTTTTCATATAAAAAAAACTAATTTTCTTTCTTTCCTTCAAAAGAAAAAAAATATTTGTTTTGGTGTATGCAAACTTAGGTTAGGGATAATTCTCATCGTTTAATCCGTATTGAACCAATCCAAGAAATGGCAAATCAACCAGTTCTTCAAGATATGTGTTACTCCACCAGAAATGCAATTCCATCTTGCATAAGGCTCCCCGAAGCAAATGGAGCAAATTTCGAGCTTAGACCGCATTACATAAACATGCTTCCCAAATTCCTAGGTAATGAAACAGAAGATGCATATATTTTTATCTTGGAATTTGAGGAAGTGTGTATTATGATTAAAATGAGAGAATTAACCGAAGATGCAATTAAGCTCAGATTTATTCCATTTGCTCTTAAGGACAAAGCTAAAAAATACTTGTACGGCTTACCGACAAATTCCATCTCAACTTGGGAGGAATTTGTCATCGTTTTTCTCAAGAAATTTTTCCCTATTCATAAAATGGTAAAGCTTAGGAACAGTATTCAAAACTTGAAAATTGTCCCGGGAGAGCCATTCTGGAAATATTTCGACCGATTCAAAGATCTTTTAATCTAATGTCCTCATCATGGTCTAGAAAAATGGCGATTGTGCCAAGTCATATATGAAGGATTGGACTATTCTTCAAAAACATCTTTAGAATCGATGTGTCAGGGAGATTTTATGAGGAAAAATACAGATGAAGCTTGGGAATTTCTAAAGAGTTTATCCGAGAAAATAATGCAGTGGGAACACTGTGATGACAGGGTTTCATCAGTTCCCCAATCTAAGTCTAGTGGTCTTTCCCTGGAGTCAAACATTGCTTCTGAAACAAAGATGGCAACAATTCTGCGGAGGTTAGAAGTCTTAGAAGTTAAGGAACGAGCTCCAGCTCAAATCAACCATGTTTCTGTCCCGGGATGTCATAACTGTCAGTCTTCTACCCATGTTTCAGATGAATGCCCTCTCCTAGGAAACAACCATGCTTTAGAACAGATGAACGCTGCATTCCAGCACCCTAGAAATGATCCATTTTCTCCAACCTACAATCCAGGTTGGAGAAATCATCCCAACTTTGCTTGGAACCAAGGAAATTCTCATGGAAACCAAAACTTCATTCCCGCGTCGAACCAACAATTCCCTAGGGGAAACACTGTCCCATTCAAGGCACCAAATAATTTCCAACAAGCTAACCCACTTTTTCCAAACCAACATCCTCATCCTCACCAGCCTTCAAATTCTGATCATGACAAACGTTTGCGTGTCTTAGAAAAGGGTTTAGAAGCTATGATCAAAGCTTCTACACAAACTACCAACATGTTGACCCAGTCATCCACCACTCTAAATTCCTTCATGCAAACCACCGGCCAAGTGCTCAACTCGAACACTCAAGCCATAGCCCGGTTAGAAACCCAACTTGGGCAACTAGCCACTGCCGTAAGTGAGAGAGAAAAAGGAAAATTCCCAAGTCAACCTGTTGCAAACCCTAAAGACACTGGATCCAGTTCCAACAATCCAGCTCAATTGAATGCAATTCATACTCTGAGATCAGGGAAATAAATAGACAATCAAGTTAGAATGCCACCGGATCAAACCCCTTCTCCCATCCAACACACTCCTTCCGATGAATGCCACCGGATCAAACCCCTTCTCCCATCCAACACACTCCTTCCGATGAAGCAATTCCTTCTGATGATCAAAACGCTGAACTTGAGATTGAGCCTGATCTAGATAGGTATAGGCCCGTTGCTCCCTTTCCAGATAGACTCAAACCTAGGAAAAACTGTCCGCAGGTTGAGAAAATCCTAGAAACGTTTAAACAGGTCAAGATCAACATCCCTCTCCTAGATGCAATCGAACAAATCCCTTCTTATGCAAAGTTCTTGAAGGACTTATGCACTAAGAAAAGAACCACCAATGTCCCCAAGAAAGTCTTCTTAGCTGCCAACTTCAGTGAAATCTTTTCGAAACCAATGCCGTTAAAATATAAGGATCCTGGTTGTCCCACAATTCCATGCGTCATAGGTAACACTCACATTGATAAGGCACTTCTAGACTTAGGAGCCAGCGTCAACCTCCTTCCTTATTCGGTCTATCAACAGCTAGGTGTAGGTGAACTTAAACCTACAAGATGCACTCTACAGTTAGCTGATAGATCTGTAAAAATTCCCAAAGGAGAGGTAGAGGATGTTCTGATCAAAGTTGGAGAGTTCATTTTCCCTGTTGATTTTATTGTCTTGGAAACGCAGCCCGTTTCCAATCTCAAAAGTCAAATCCCCGTCATTCTAGGAAGACCGTTCTTAGCCACCTCAAATGCTTTGATAAATTGTAGAACCGGTCAGATGAAACTATCTTTTGGGAATATGACTGTTGACCTCAATATCTTCAACTTAGGGAGAGAGCCTAGTGATCCATCTGATGAGCCCATGGAAGTGAATTTCATTCAAGGAATATCCAGTGAACAACAAGAGGGAGAGTGTGAGTCTGATTCAAATGCATCTGATTTAATGATTGAGGAGCTTTCTGATGACGAACTTGAGATAGAACCGCTGGTCAATCATGTTTTTGCTGTTGGCTGGCAACGAGAACCTTTAGAGATAGAACCCCGAGTCCAGCTTCGCCCATCTGTGGAGGAACCCCCTAAGTTAGAGCTCAAACCTCTACCCGAAAATCTAGAGTATGCCTACTTAGGGGAGAACGAGTCTTTACCAGTTATCATTTCTTCTGAGTTGACTACCGGTCAAAAGGAAGCTCTCTTAGCTGTTTTAAGAGAGAATAGGGAAGCCATTGGATGGACCATGGCTGATATCAAAGGGATTAGTCCAACCATTGTTCAACACCGAATCCATTTGATAGATGATGCCAAACCTACTAGAGATGCTCAACGTAGGTTAAACCCAGTGATGAAAGAAGCCGTTAGGAAAGACATTCTGAAATGTCTCGATCATGGGATCATTTATCCCATTTCTGATAGTTCATGGGTGAGTCCAGTCCAAGTTGTTCCAAAGAAATCTGGGATCACCGTGATCCAAAATGAGGCTAATGAGCTGATTCCCACTCGAATCCAAACTGGATGGCGAGTCTGTATTGACTACAGAAAACTCAACTTAGCCACTCGGAAAGATCACTTCCCTCTTCCTTTCATTGACCAAATGTTAGAGCGTTTAGCAGGACACGAGTTCTACTGTTTCCTGGATGGATATTCAGGTTACAATCAAATCCCTATCGCTCCAGAAGATCAGGAGAAAACCACCTTCACTTGCCCGTATGGAACATTCGCATACCGACGCATGCCTTTTGGCCTGTGCAATGCACCGGCCACATTCCAACGTTGCATGATCAGTATTTTTTCCGACATGGTAGAGCGATTTCTCGAAATTTTCATGGATGACTTTTCCATTTTTGGTGACACATTTTCCCAATGTTTGCATCATCTTAAACTGGTCCTAGAACGGTGTAGGGAGAAAAATCTGACTCTCAATTGGGAGAAATGTCATTTCATGGTCAAACAAGGCATTGTCTTAGGACATGTAGTTTCCAATAGGGGAATTGAAGTGGACAAAGCTAAGGTAGATCTCATTTCCAATCTCCCTCCTCCCAAAACTGTCAAAGATGTCAGATCGTTTCTTGGTCATGCTGGTTTTTACCGACGTTTCATCAAGGATTTCAGCAAAATTGCTAGACCCTTAACCAATCTCTTAGCCAAGGATACGTCATTTGTCTTCTCTCCCGACTGCCTCAAAGCTTTTGAATATCTGAAAAAGGAGCTAACCACAGCTCCTATCATTCATGCACCAGACTGGACCTTACCCTTCGAACTGATGTGTGATGCATCTGATTCTGCGATTGGAGCTGTTTTAGGACAACGGTTTGATGGAAAACCGCATGTGATCTACTACGCCAGTAGGACTCTGAATGATGTCCAGCAAAATTACTCTGTTACAGAAAAAGAGTTTTTAGCTGTAGTCTTTGCCTTAGAAAAATTCAGGTCCTACCTCATCGGTTCCTTAACCAAAGTTTTCACAGATCATGCCGCACTAAAGTATCTTTTGACCAAAAAGGATGCTAAAGCACGGCTCATTAGATGGATTCTTCTTCTTCAAGAGTTTGACATTCAAATTCTTGACAGAAGGGGAACAGAGAACCCCGTAGCAGATCTCCTCTTTCGACTCCCAAATGCACCAACATCAACCGTTCCGATCAATGAGCATTTCCCTGATGAACAACTCCTACAAATCCAATCTGTCCCATGGTTCGCTGACATTGTGAACTACATAGTCATTAACCAGATCCCTTCCGCCGACATTGTGAACTACATAGTCATGAACCAGATCCCTTCTCATTGGTCCAAACAGGATAGATCCCGTTTTCTCTCCCAAGTAAAATACTTTTACTGGGATAATCCATATCTGTTCAAATACTGTCCTGATCAGATCTTTAGGAGGTGTGTTCCCACAGAAGAAACTAGGAGTGTTCTATCCATTTGTCATGAACAAGCATGTGGGGGCTACTTTGGCCCGAGAAAAACAGCTGAAAAAGTTCTTCAATCTGGGCTGTATTGGCCCACTCTCTTCAAGGATTCATACGAGTTTTGCAAAACCTGTAACAGCTGTCAGCTTTTAGGGAAGGTCACTAGAAGAAATATGATGCCCTTATAACCCATCTTATCAGTTGAACTTTTTAATCTGTGGGGTATTGATTTCATGGGACCATTTCTAAATTCCTTTGGAAATGTTTACATTCTAGTAGCCGTTGAATACATGTCAAAATGGGTTGAGGTGGTAGCTTGCAAAACTAACGACAACAAGGTCGTTGTCAAGTTTTTGAAAGAGAACATGTTTGCCCAGTTTGGAGTACTCCGAGCAATCATCAGTGATAACGGTACACATTTCTGTAACCGTTCTTTTAAAGCTTTGATGAGGAAATATTCAATCACACACAAATTGTCAACTCCTTATCACCCCCAAACCAGTGGACAAGTAGAGGTCACAAACAGGCAGATCAAACAAATCTTAGAAAAAACAGTTAATCATAACAGAAAAGATTGATCTGTAAAATTATGTGATGCTCTGTGGGCATATAGAACAGCTTTCAATGCCAATTTGGGGATGTCACCATACAGACTGGTATTCAGAAAAGCTTGTCATCTACCAGTAGAGTTGGAACATCGAGCAATGTGGGCGATAAAATAGTTGAATTTTGATTCAGACTCGGCAGGTAAGAACAGATTGCTCCAAATAAATGAGTTGGAAGAAATTAGAAATGATGCATACATAAACTCAAAAATTTACAAAGAGAAAACCAAAATTTTTCATGATAAATCAATTTTACGAAAAAACTTCTCTCCAGGACAGAAAGTTTTATTGTACAATTAAAAATTGCATCTTTTTCCTGGAAAATTAAGATCAAGATGGACAGGTCCATTTTTTGTCAAACAAGTTTTTCCGCATGGGGCTGTCGAGATAGAAAATCCTAAAAATGGTAATATTTTTAAAATAAATGGTCAACATCTAAAACCATTTTTAGAATTTTCTACGCTCGAAGAGGAAGAGGTGTTGGTTCTTCATGAACCTCATATCTATATGAATAATATAATATTATATATATATATATAGTAATATATATATATATATATTATATATAATATATTATATATATATATATATATCTATATATATATAGAGGAGAGAGAGAGAGAGAGAGATTAACATGGGTATCCTTGTCATAGGAGGGATTTCTCGCTATGACGCTCTAAAATCACATGATTGAGCGAACATTGTGGAGATCCGCTCGTTGAACGCATTCCTCCACTCCTAAAACGCCTAACATACAAGTTTGGGGTGAACCCGTGTCAATTTGACCCTTCATTCATAGTCGTATCAATTTTATACGTTTTTGTAATGAATAAGAAACTTTTCACATGGCTCGATGAGGATCAAACGACGGACAGATTCACCCCAAACTTGATGTGTTGGGGTTTTAGAATATGTAGATGGCAGTCAACGGAGCGGATCATGACACAATGTCGCTCAATCAGTGATTTATGAGGCGTCCATAGGAGGAAATCCTGCCTATGACCAGGATACCCATTAATCTCTATATATAGATATATTATTTATATATTATATATAAATATATATTATATATATATATATATAATTAGATTATATATATATATATATATATATATATATAATAATAATAAAATAAAAAGGAAAGGAAAATAAAATAAAATAAAATGAAAAAAAACAATAATTACAATTTTTTTCTCTCTTATTTGATTTCTTCATCCTCATACTAACACTAATTACAGATCCTTATCATCATTGTCGACCGAACAAATGTAAGTTCTTCAAGTCTTATCTGCTTTACTTTGTGCATCAGCGAATTTGCATTGAGGACAATGAAAAATTTAGGTGTGGGGGTGGGAATTAGTTATTTTTTCCCCTTTATTTCACCTTTTTAGTTGTATTTTTGTCATTTTTTTTCCTTTTTCTAAAAAAAATGATAAAAATATTGTCACTTGCTAAATTAATAGAGTTAAGTAATAATTGATCTAATTGATAGATTTTAAATTTTCTAATCCCTAGTTAGTGACATACTCAAGTTCACCTTTTATGATAACTCCAAATAAAATTCTTAAGAAATGATTTTTCAAGTAGTATACTTTACTTAAGTCTTACCTTAGATTTTTAATTAAAAATAATGAAATTTTTGCATACTTAACTTAGAGTTGAAAATATTTTTTTTCAAGATATCTTGATTTACACAATTTTTTTCAGACTATATATACTTACACACATATATATTAAAAAAAACTAACCTTATAAAAGAAGAGTGCGAAAAAATGGGCAAAAAAAAACTCTTAAATTCAAGGTGATTCTATCTTATAAAGCCTAAGTTGACTGAGTAATTAAGCCCAAGGAGTATTTCTATACTTAATGACCTAAGCCCAATTGAGTTGGGATTCATTGGCCCAAAACTCGTTAAATGGTCACTTAGAAAGCCCGTTAAAATAGAAAATAATCACCAAGAGTGAGAAAAAAAAAAGTATACATATATATCTATAACACTAACCATTTTTTATATATATTGTTGTTTTGTATATATGGTCTTGAAAAACAATTTTTGATCAAAAGACTTGAAAGTTATTTAAAACAAAGAGTTAGCATGTTCTTTTCAAAACTTTTAAATTAAATCTCTAAGAATTGACTTGGTTTTGTATTGCTATAATGAAAAAGATTTTCTAAGGAATTTACATTGAAGTTATATATAAAAACATTTTCTTGATTATTAACTAGCTTCAATTAGAATGTCTAAATATATCAAGGAAAATTAGTTATTTACTGACTTATTTAACTTGGCAAGATTAACCAAATTTTGTGGGTATATTCACTACAAACCCTCACAAGACTACAACTCGTCCACTAGGGTAACCTAGGGGTTTAAAGGCTTGTTGTATGCGCTAAATACAACCGCGATTCTTGCGAAAGTGAGTTAGAATTTTATTTTTATTTTCTTTGCTAGAGGACTAGCAAGAGTTTAGGTATGGGGGTATTTGATAATCATATTTTATTACAGTTTTATACCCTCATTATCTATTTTATATGAATAAATATACCACTAATAATTATTTTTATCTTTTAATTGCAGGTTAATGAAGAATAAATATCAAACTCCAATCTCTCAACAAAAAACCCGTTGATTAAATGAAGAAATGAAGCAAAGAATCCCATTGGAAAATCAATTTTCGAATTATCCAAAAGCCCAATAGAAGAAAAATATCCAAAGCCCAAAAGTCAAGCAAAGCCCAAAGTCCAAAGCCCAAAAGCAAACAACAAGGGATTCTGCGAACAACAATAGAAGAGAGGCAGGCATCGATGCCTGCATCGATGGGGGCATCGATGCCCGCATCGATGCATGTATCGATGCCAGCATCGATACCCCTATCGATGCTGGTATCGATACACTAGGCAGTTAGTTACGAATCTAAGGCTGAAATTTGTTGTTTTTGGATAAGATTTCAATCCAATGACTCTCATTCACTGATGTTTACTATAAATAGGGGTAGAGAGTGAGGGGTTAGGGGTGTAAAAAATTTTGTAACTCCATTTGGAGAAGAGGGCTACTCTTAATTTAGAAGACCTTCCAAAAATTATAACTTTTGTTGCAATTAATAATAATAATTTTTCTCCTCTTTAAATTTTCTTTTCTCCTCTTTGTTGAATGATGAGGATGGAGATGAAGAGCAATTTGAAGGTTTGCATTTCTTTTATTTTCCTCTTTTATTTTTTTTTGTAATTTTTTTATTATTGCTTATTAGTTAGATTTACATTCATGCTTGTAGTGTAGATTTATTTTCGTGTCTTTTTTATTTCTTTTTTGCACTTTAATTTGTAGAGTAGATTTATTGCATTTAATTTTTGTAATTTATTTTGTAGTTTAGATTTTTATTCTTTATAGTTAGATTTATTTTATTGTTCATAGTTTAGATTTTTATTTTTTTTATTTTTGTAATTAGTTCTTTTTCTTCTTGTTTTTATTTCTTGAGATGTGAAATTAATTCTTGTAGGAATCTTAGAATTGCATAAAACTAGTCTAATTTCCTTTATATTATATGAATTATTCTCTTTCACTTAAAATGTTCATGTTTAGGATAATCAACTAGAGAACTAATCGGTAGAAGAAGAATTTGATAATCTATACTTATCTTAAATGGTTTGATAGGTTATGCTTATGAATTCTAGGATTATTATCATGTTGTTGTTCTTATCATGAATAGTAATTTTGACTTAGATGATAATTTGATAGGTTACACTTTCCTTAAATGGTTTGATAATCTATGCTTAATAAATCTAAGTTGAAATTGCACATAAATCAAAACAACCACTCATCATATCTCTCTCCACAATCACACTTATTCTTTAATCCTATTTTGTCACGCACAAAACATAAGAACCAATTCTAATAATCTCTTAAAATCACCTTCCTTGTGGGATCGATAACTTTTTATACTATAACTTGATCAATTGTGCACTTGTAATTTTGGTACATAATTATGCCGCATCAGGAACTCGAACAGATGACATCCTAATCAACTGGACATGAAACAAAGATCTTTTTTAACAATGGGGCATGTGAAACAAATGATGTACGTGTCAAAAGGGTTTGCAAATAGTAGTACTCTTTTTTTTCTTTTTCTTCTTCTTCTTCTTCTTCTTCTTCTTCTCTCTCTCTCTCTCTCTCGCTCTCTCTCTCTCTCTCTCTCTTTATTATTATTATTTTTTAAGAAGGAAAAATGGAAAAGGCAACATGGAAAACAAGTATTAAAAAACACGCAGAAAAACACACCAAAGCATACATAAAGACATGAACATCATCCCATTCCCCCGTGCTTGAATTGCACATTGTCCTCAATGTGTTGGAATAATCAGAAATGATGAAGAGAAATGAGACTCACTTCTCATTGAGGTGGAGGTGGAGGTGGATAGCCATGAGCTAGGGACCAGGGGGAACCATGTAGTCTCTTTCCATGCATTCCTTGACTCCGAATCCGCGCTAAGCTCCAGTAATTCCTACACAATATATAAATAGAGCAGTAAACAAGAATGACTCCGAATCCGCGCTAAGCTCCAGTAATTCCTACACAATATATAAATAGAGCAGTAAACAAGAACTAGGGAGCTTAACAATATAAATAGAGCAGTAAACAAGAACTAGGGAGCTTAACATGGCCAAAATGTAAGGAAATACATCAAATATCAACGAATCCGTAGGTGAAACATAGTCAAAATATAGAGAATATTCGTGTTTATCACTATATTGCTTGCAAGTTTTGAAATTTTAGAATTTTAGGGTGTTTTTTTTATAGTTTGAACTTTTGAGGTTGTTTCTATAATTTTTGAAATATCAAGGGTGTTAATTGTAAAGTTTAAATTCTTCGAGACTTGTTGTTAACTTTCAAATTTTATGTTTGTTGGTTTAAGTTTTGAAAAGTCAGGGTACTTTCTGTAATTCTAAACTTTGAGGATATTTTGTGCAAAATTTTCAAACTTATTGAATTTTTTAATACTTCATGTATTATAATATATTAGCTACATATGAAATTTTAATTTTATATTTTTAAATTGTTGAGCTATAGGTAGTTCCTGTGGGGTTTGTATAGAATATAATTAGTATTAGGATAAATTAAGATTTAAATGAAATATTCAAAATAGTGTTTCATGTATTTTATTAATCTTATATATTTTTTAAATTGTTGAGATATAGGTAGTTCACATGGGATTAGTATAAGATATAATATGAATTAGGATAAATTAAGATTTAAATAAAATATTCAAAATAGAAGGGTAATATTGACCATAGAAAGTTTTTTCCTGCACTCGTATTTTTAAAGGAAGTATGATGATGGTTTCCTTAAACTTTAAAACTAACACACAAATTAGAAATATGAGCAAAACATTATTCTAAAAAACTAACACACAAATTAGAAATATGAGCAAAACATTATTCTAAAGAGCCAAGATTTCTAGATAATGTATATCTTCCATTTAAAGGCCTCCATAAGTCTGATGCCTTTATTGTTTTGAGTAAATTAAAGATCAGTCATGATGGTATTTTTGCCATTCTTAGAAATTAAAGATTCAATTACTTTAATATATTTTTTGTGTTAAAAGTCATATGATTTTTTATCAACATGTAAAACGGATGACGTTAATTTTTAGCAAATACGGATAATAAATTATGATATCCAAACACCTGCGCTTTCATGTGCATCTTCAAATCCAACATCGTAGTTTCATGCAAGCTACAAATCACTAAATCATATTTTGTGAATATTAAGTTGGTCATCTAAAAAGCACAAGCGCATGCCAAATTAAGAAACTTGTTTTGATTTATTATTTTTTTAGTGATACCGGAAGGGGGAAAAAAACAATACAATAAAAGAAAAATCACTCCTCCATAACACGACGAGGGAGCGTTACACCAATTTGATCACCATAAACGAGGTTACTAATAGCGGTGGGCATGTCTTCAAAGGTTTGCACAGGAGGATCTGAATGTGCTCCACAGTTTGCAAGTGCGTCCGCGCAAATGTTGCCCTCTCTCTATAGGTATGGACAAGCTTACACTCCCAATGGCTCTTCACATGTCGGCTGCAGAATTCTGTAAGGATTCCCAAGGGATGGCATTCAGTATTCTCGCGCAATATCAGTTGCACAACACTGGCAGAATCTGCTTCACAGATGATGCGCCTCCGACCACGCTTCCAAGCTAGCAAAAAAGCCCAAACCTGACAACCTCCAGCTTCGCTACCATATCGTTACAATGGCCTAGGTTCAGGCTGAAGCCAACAATCCAACAACCATCAGAATCCCTCACAATCCTCCCAGCAACCAGCCTTTCATGTATATACTCTATAGCAGCACCATCTTTATTTAACTTTCAGCCAACCTGTAAGTGGTTTATTCCAACCAATTAATCTGTCAAATTCCTTGCTCCCTACCCCCACCGGCAGCTTTAAACGCATGGCTTACTGACTTCATATATGAGTTCACAGTCCCCAGCGGATAGACTGGAAACATACTTTGCTCGTCCCAAATATTTCGGCAGCTCCAATCCATAAAAACCATAAAGTGGAAGCAAAGAGAATGTTCCAGTTTACCTCACCATCTGATAATGTCTCATTGTGCTTTAAATTTATCAGCAACCAACCATGAAAATTGCAGCCAAGAAAGTGGACCATATCCAAGTCAGTATCGAAGTGTTTCCATACTTCTCTCGCCCTAGTACACTTTCGAAAAATATGGTCGTTGTCCTTTATTGACGCCCCCACAAACCCCGCAGCTGGCATCGCACATCGTATGCCTTTTGACTCTGTTTGCATTGTGCATCAACCTATTTTGAAACAAAAGTCGAAGGAAGGAAATCCATTTTGCCGGACACTTTAACTTCCAAAAGAATGAGTAATCACAAGAAATCTGATCTCCTTCGATCTGTATCTCGTAACAAGAACGAGTACTAAACCTACCGTTTTCTGTAGCATTCCAAATTAATCTATCATCTTTAAATAGAACCCGAGGCAAAGGATGTCCCATTACACGCTCAACTGCACCGATAGGACGCTGTTGTTGCAATGAAGTTTTATTCCACTCGCCATTCTGATTAATGAAGTCCGCAACTTTAACATCAAGATTAGATACCAACGATCCTTCATCGATATTAATGCCTTAGGACCAACCCATGAGTCCAACCAGAAATTAGCTTGTTGTCTTGAACCAATTCACCATGAAAGCCCCTACTCTCTCAATATCTAGAACTTTACAAATGTTTCGCCAACTGTAAGACATGTCTCGTTTAGGAACACGATTCAAAACATCCCCTGAGGCAAAACACTTCGCAAGGAGAAATCTAACCCCCACAAACTCTTAGGATCATTTAGTATCCTCCAGATGACTTTCACTAGCATTGCCATATTAAACATCTGCAAATTCTTTAGACCCAAGCCCCCGTATTGTTTTGGCAAACACACCTCCTTCCAATTAACCAAGTGAAATTTCTTTTTCTCACTAGTGTCACCCCATAAAAAATTTCTATTTAATTGATCAATCTCATTACAGACGGAAGAAGGGACTCTCACAGTTTGCATAGTATAGACAGAAATAGAGGATGTTACCAATTGAATAAGAGTATACCTTCCAGCAAGAGAGAGATGTTCTGCATTCCAATTCGAGATTCGGTTTTGTACCTTATCCACTAGCTGCCTGTAGGTTTTGTTATTAACTCGGTTATGAAGGATGGGCACACCCAGATAATTACTCAAGTCACTTGTGTCACAAATTCCTAAAGTCCCACTGATTTTGCGTTGCATATCATGGCTCAAATTTGGTGAGAAAAAACAATTGGACTTCTCAAAACTCACACTGAGACCCGAGGCCTCGCTAAACAGTCCAAGGCAGTCCTTAACTACCATTGCTTGACTGCGACTGGTTTGCGTGAAAAGAAAAAGGTCGTCTGTAAAGAAGAGATGTGGCATCTCAACCCCTCCCCTGCATACTGTAATCGGTTTCCAAATTTGACTTTGAACTTTATCTGAGATCAGGCTACCCAATCTTTCCATGCAAAAAGAGCAAACAAGTAGAACGACAGATCACCTTGCTGGAGACCTTGTTTGGGGCTGAAAGAATCTGTGATCTCCCCATTCCAAAGGACAGATGTGCAGACTAATGACACACAGAACATGATAAGCTTCACCTAAGATTCTGGAAACCCAAACATATATAGTGTTTCTTCTAAAACGTCCTAACGAACACGGTCATATGCTTTCTCAAGATCAATCTTCAACGTTATAGCCAAATACCTTCTCTTCGTCTTGTGCATAGAATGGATAATCTCCTGTACAATCAATATAGTATCTGTTGCTTGTCTTCCGGGTATAAAGCTACATTGTGGCGGAGCTATCACATCATGAAGAAACGATCTCAACCGACTCACTAGAACTTTTGTAATGACTTTATAAGCAATAGAGCATGAACTGTTTGTTGCGCGCAGCGGAAATTTCGGTAGCACTTCGGCAACACAACAAGAGAGTCAGGTCGCAATAGAAATTCCTGTTTTACAAAGGAAACAAGAACCTTAAGCAAAATATCTTAACAAAGTGGGATATCAGCTTTTCCTCTCATCAGTTCTAGGACTGACCTGTCGAGGGAACCTAAATAAGCTATTACAAATCACACAAAAGTGTCGAGGGAACCTAAATAAGCTATTACAAATCACACAAAAGCGAGACAAACTAATTTTACGTGGTTCGGCAAATTGCCTACGTCCATAAGCTATTACAAATCACACAAAAGCGAGACAAACTAATTTTACGTGGTTCGGCAAATTGCCTACGTCCATGGGGCAAGGAGATGGGAGATCTACTATTAAAGAGAATACAAATAGGGTTTACAGACACATAAAGTCTCACAAATAAAACCCTCAAACAAGATCTCAATTTCTCTCTCTAAACAACAAAACAAAAGCTATTTTTCTTTCTGCAGCCGTACACCACAAACCTTTGCACACAATCCTAGGAGAGAACTAGGTTCCAATTTATAGGCTGGTCCCCACGCGGCAAATCTACTCACGCGAAAATCTTCACGCGGCTTTGCTTGTGGCCCCCACACGTCGGAAAATAACCACAATCACGTGGTTTTACTTTTGCTGAAACCAACCGCGTTCACAAAAAATTGTAATCACATGTGGTTGTAGACACTAAAAAGTGCCAAGAAACGAAGGAGAGTCGAACCTCACTGCAAGTACGACGAGGGTCGTCACAACGACGAACCTCAGCCTTAATTCACGAAGTTTGTCTCAGTTCAATAGGACAAACAACACCTTACCCATCAAAAGACGAAGTTCGCCTAGAAACGAAGTTCGTCATTGAAGATGAAGTTCGCCAAAGATGAAGCCGCGGTTAAGCTCACTAAAGATATAGCGAAGTGAATGAACCTCGTCTGGAAAACAAACCTCGTCAGGCGAACAAACATCGTCTGGAAAACGAACCTCGTCAGGCGAACAAACCTCGTCTGGTAAACGAACTTCGTCAGGCACCATTTCAAAGGGCTACATTAAATGAGGGTTAATGACCAATAGCTCACCCCTTTAAGGAGAGTTAATGACCACTAACTCATCCATTTAAATGGGAGTTAATGATCATTAACTCCCTTATTTAAAGGGAGTTAAAGCCCATTAACTCACTTCATAATACTCCTAAGCCTATAAATAGGCATGATCAACATGAAAGAAGGGAGAGGGGATTAAGAGGCTAGTCAAAAAGCCTATCTCTTCTCCATCTCATGGATCTTCATAGATCACAGGCTAATCATTTGGCCTTAGAATGTGGAAGCCCATAACGAGTATTACGAGGGTCATTACAATGATGAACCTCGTCTCAAACAACAAAACTTGTTGTTGGAAACATGATGTGAAGCTCGTCATTGGAAACGAGGTTCGAATCTCATCATTAGAAATGAGACTTGACATCAAAGACGAAGCTCATTATTAAAGAAGCTCAGGAGACTCGCTATGTAGCGATGTTCGACATAAAAAACGAGGCTCGCCATGCAACGAGGCTCGACATCAAGGATGAGGTTCACAAAGCATTAAGGTTCGTCACCCATATTAAATCAGGCTGTAACAGCCACGAAGACCCAGTCAGCCACGTGGGCTAGATTCAAGGAGTCAGTTATGCCACAACTCTATAATTTTAGCTTATCAGTTACGCCCACGACTCCACGATTGTAGCACGTCGGTTACGTGCTCAAACTCCTATAAATAGCCTCGAGTAGCTATTAAGGTTGGTTGATTATTAATTAATTGGAGATTTTCAAGCTTGGACTTAGAGAAGCATCAGAGATTAAAGCTTTTGCACGTCGATCCGGAGTACGAACTTAGATTCCATCCGGTTAATAAAGGTCAGAAGCTCTAGCGATCTTGGTTTGATCGTCAACGGGAGGCAGTCTCGACACAAGCATCGGGGGAAGCATCCTTTCGCCACCTAGAACCCACCTTAAACAAAAGGGAAGATGAATTAATCTTCTCTTTCTCTGTAATCGAGAGAGAGTGTGAGTGATTGTAAGTGTTTCGTACCAAGTGATCGAACCCATTTCTTAAAACCAGAAAATCAATCCCAACATTAATTTTTTGACCCTACAGACGATGGCGACCACAGTGGGAGCAGCTATTTTCTCCGACGAGATGGTGGTGGCGCAATGAGACAAGATTGCAGTGGGAACGGACATCGAAACTCTGGTCATCGAATTTGACCAGTCCAAATACGAGGAGTACCTCTCCTCTGGTAAGTCTAGTCTCACGAAGGCACGAAAGTGTCGTCGAGTCTCGTATGAGACTTCAGCACTGTTCGCGTGGAAAACTGTCATCTTTTTCATTGATATGATTGTCATCTTGGGTTACAAAGATCCGCTCCTATGATGCACTACATATATAGCTCACCTCAGATTGATGACCAGCTACCTGGAGACATGTTTCCTGAGTCCGCATTTGCTAACAATCCTGAGGATGGTTCCTTTGAAGGTATGTGCCTCCTGCTGAGTTGATTATAGGACTAGTCGACCTTGACTAATGCAGCTATAATGTAACGCCTCTGCGAATTCTGTTTTGAATTTGACAGGAGCTTTTGTTGAGAAAGACCATGTTGAGCCGGCTGTGCGACCAACTCCACCAGTCGATGCAGCTACAGTTGTTACATCTCCATCACCCCCAGTGACTCGAGGGGAAGGAGGTATAATTTAATTAGCTGAGCGATGCCGTTCATTTCCTCATTGAGGCTTTTGACGAACTTCTCTTCTTTGTGTAGGGCTTCCTTCTCAGCTTCATATCCTCGTTAAGGAGTTGTTATCAGGGGATGACCCTGAGAAGATCATCATCAGCGTAGAAGTCCGCTCTTATTTCTCCTCCCTGACTGTTATAATTGGCAAACTCCTCCACGACGGACTTTCTCTTCGCCAATTTAAGCCCTACCTCGATTCCAAGATAAACTTGATTAGGGACATAGGATGTCCGGATCTAGCGACGGCTATGGTTGATGACCTTGATCGCTTAGAGCGTGAGCTTCAGATGTTTCATGAGCTCCGGGATACAGGTGCCTCTTCATTCGTTGCTGCCGAGTTGGATGCTCGCTTACAGACATGGCGCAGTACTCGGATGGTTGCTGAGCTCGAGATTCAGGTGCAGCGGGACCGCATAGATCGAGTTGAGGCTGATTTCGCCACTAGATCTTCTTTCCTCGAGGAGCTTGATTCTCAGATAGATCAGCTCCGACGAGAACTCCGTGAGAAGGAAGACACAAAGATGCAGAATCAGCAAGCAAATGCTGCTTTATCTGATGAGCTGAAGTCCTTGAAGCAGAGACTGGCTGAGACAGAGGAGGATGCTGTGAGGACTTTAGCTGCGAACGAAGAGTCTGTTAGAGCTGAGTTGCAGGAGGAGCTTAGACGCTCTTATGACGAGAAGTTATCTGAATTCAGTCAGCAGATTCTTAGCCATGGGCTTGATGTATGATTTTATTTGCTGAAAACCTTGACATTTGATTCTCTTTAGTGGAATTGGTTTTTATCTTTATCTTTATTATGATTCCTCATCACGTTTGAAATGATTGACCATAATACTCATAGGATTTTTGGCAAACCCCCAGCCTTCAACGGGTTTGATTAGCCTTTACCGACTACCGTTTGAGTCGGGCTAGCATGCGGATTATCGGAATCCGTTCCGCATGTAACGTTGTGCTAAGGGAATGAACTCCCTTAGACTTCGTGCTATGATGTCGAATACATAGACTTCGCCATTGTTACGGGAATAGGCTACCCGGCGACACGTGTTAGGTGTTGACTTTAGGATTTTTTGGCTAACCCCCAGCCTTCAACGGGTTTGATTAGCCTTTACCGACTACCGTTTGAGTCGGGCTAGCATGCGGATTGTCGGAATCCGTTCCGCATGTAACGTTGTGCTAAGGGAATGAACTCCCTTAGACTTCGTGCTATGATGTCGAATACATAGACTTCGCCATTGTTACGGGAATAGGCTACCCGGCGACACGTGTTAGGTGTTGACTTTAGGATTTTTGGCTAACCCCCAGCCTTCAACGGGTTTGATTAGCCTTTACCGACTACCGTTTGAGTCGGGCTAGCATGCGGATTGTCGGAATCCGTTCCGCATGTAACGTTGTGCTAAGGGAATGAACTCCCTTAGACTTCGTGCTATGATGTCGAATACATAGACTTCGCCATTGTTACGGGAATAGGCTACCCGGCGACACGTGTTAGGTGTTGACTTTAGGATTTTTGGCTAACCCCCAGCCTTCAACGGGTTTGATTAGCCTTTACCGACTACCGTTTGAGTCGGGCTAGCATGCGGATTGTCTAACTCCGTTCGCATGTAACGTTGTGCTAAGAGAATGAATTCTCTTAGACTTCGTGCTATGATGTCGAATACATAGACTTCGCCATTGTTACGGGAATAGGCTACCCGGCAACACGTGTTAGGTGTTGACTTTATCCCTACTTAGGTTTCGGGATAAAATACCCCAGACTGGTCTTCTGGTGTCTTTTTCTACGGCGAAAGACTAAACCGGCGACGCGTGTTAGGCGTCGGCATATCCCTTCTTAGGATTCAGGATGACATTCCCCATGCGTGTAAGGCATGGATTTTGGTGTTATTAATGACGACCTGCCACAATGTTGAATATGTGGACGGGTGTTCTTTTTAACGGTTAAGAACTAACCGGCAGCGCAGGTTAAGCGCAGACTTATCCTTGCTTAGGTTTCAGGATAAAATACCCCAGAATCAGACTCTGGTGTCTTTTTGTGCGGAAAAAGACTAAACCGGCAGCGCGTGTTAGGCGCAGACTTATCCCTGCTTAGGATTCGGGATAAACTTCCTAGGATGAATCCTAGATTGATAGATTCTTAGAAAAGGTTGGTGCGGGAAAGGAAGAATTTTATATTCTATTTCCCGGTCTTCTTTTAGGGTGAAGGCGAACCCAACAGACAAGGAAGGAAGAATTTTATATTCTATTCCCTGATTCTGGAAAGGAAGAATTTTATATTCTATTTCCAGCGAAGAAGAAACTAGAAGTGGGGTGTCCACTCCGAGAATCTGGAAAATTTAGATAAACTTGCCTTTTATAGGATGGGTTATCTAAACTGAAAATGGGTTCTTCGTTTATCGAAGTGGAATTTTCAACTCCGGTTATAACCATGAACAATGTTTAACCAAAGAGAAAAAGGGAAGGAGTTCTTTCGTTTATCGAAAAGGGACTCCGAAATGAAAGTGGACCTCTTGCTTATGGAGAGAATCAAGAGGGCCAGAAAAACATTTTTGGTGGACTCACTGTCAATTGAAATTAATCAGTGAGGGATTTTGGTGGTGACAATGATTTTGGGTTATCCTCTAGAATATTAAGTGTAATATTCTTCGAGGAACTTCCCGGTAAATGAGTTATCCTGAATGTACTAGGGATAGTACTTTTTCAGGAACTTCCCATTTATTGGCATTAATTGCCTGGCGCCCTCTTGAGTAATCAGGCGATATGCGCCGTTTGAATAGACTGTGTCTATTACAAACGGTCCTTCCCATTTGGGTTCGAATTTACCTTTCTTCTTGGAGGTGAGAATTATTGGTCGGCGAGCAGCGAGGACCAGATCTCCTTCCTTGAAGCTTCTCTGTCGGACTCTTTTGTTAAAAGCCCTTGACATCCTGGCTTGGTAAAACTCGATGTGTTATTGAGCCTCCAAACGCTTTTCATCCAGCCTCTCGAGCTGTTCAAGACGCTTCTGATGTTGTTCCTCCGTCGTCATCTCCGTTGCGAGGGCGATCCGAAGGGACGGAATCTGAATTTCCAGCGGTAGCACAGCTTCACACCCGTATACCAGAGAATACGGGGTAGTTCCCGTAGGCGTGCGTATGGTGGTGCGATAAGCCCAGAGTGCTTCACCAAGTTTATCGTCCCAATCTCGTTTATTGGTCTTCACGAGCTTGGACAGGATCTTAATGATCATCTTGTTAAACGCCTCCGCTAATCCATTCGCGACGGGATAATAAGGTGTTGATGAAACGTCTTCAATTTTGAACTTGTCACAAAATCTGATGAAGGCGTTGCTTATAAATTGCGGACCGTTGTCATGAATGATCCTTCTTGGCACGCCGTGTCGGTAAATGACATGATGCTTGATGAAATTGATGACGTTGTTCGTCTTCACTTCTCTAAGCGGAATCGCTTCAGCCCACTTTGAGAAATAATCTGTGATCGCGAGGATGAACCGATCACCTTGGACTGAAGGGGGGAAAATAGGACCGACTATGTCCATGCCCCAAGTCTCGAATGGCCAAGACGTGGTTGACGTGTGCAACTGCTCTGGCGGTTGATGCATATAATTCGCATGTATCTGGCAAGCGTGGCATTCTCGTGCGTATTCGATTGCGTCACGAACCATCGTTGGCCAGAAATATCCCATCCTCCTGATGCGATCATACAGTTTAGGACCGGGCTGATGCGCACCACATTCTCCTTCGTGTGCTTCCTTAAGAACTTCCTTTGCTTCTCTGTTCGAAAGGCATCGGAGCAAAAGACCGTCGTACCCTCTACGGTATAACGTATGGGTCTCGGTATTATAGAAGAATCTTGGAGCTCTTCGGCGGATTGATTCCTTTTCTTTTACATCCTCTGGCAAGATACCATATTGGACGTAGTCGATGATAGGAAAACGCCAATCTCGGGACTCAGACCCAATTTGAGTTGAATTCACCTCTTTGGCGTTCACGTTTCTATCCTCTTCTTCTTCAATCTCCGTACTGTATATGGGTACGCAGAGTTGATGCGTCCGTACTGTGACTAACAGCTCAGCTTCGGGAGGCTGTGCCAGTGATACTGCTAGTGCCGCCAGTGCGTCTGCATAAGCGTTCTGGAGACGAGGGATGTATTCAATAAAGAATTCTTCGAAAGATTCTGCCATTTTGATGGCTTCCTGGTGGTACGGGATCAGGTCTTGATTCCTGACTTCATACTCACCGCGAACTTGGTTGACTATCAATTGCGAATCTCCAAAAGCTTCGAGATATTCGACCCCCAGCTCTTTGGCGAAACTGAGTCCAATGAGAAGCGCGTTGTATTCGGCAACATTATTGGAGCACGGACTAGTCAACGAATAAGCCCGAGGCATCACGTGCTTTCCAGGGGAGATTAAGACGACTCCAACTCCAGAGGAAACTGTAGGACATCCCGGGGTTATTACTCTATTAACTGCCCTTGAGGCACCATCGAAGTATAATTGCCATACTTGTTGGTGTGATGTGGTGTTAACCTCGTGGGTTTCATCCGGCAAGTCATCATATACTTCTGCCGTATCTGTGGTCGGGTTTGCCGCCAAAAGGTCACAAATCGCCTGTCCTTTTATCGACTTCTGCTGCTTGAAGTGCAAATCGTATTGGGACAAGAGAAGGGCCCACTTCGCTAGCCGCCAATTCATAGAGGCCGGTTGCGTCATAAACACCCGTACTGGATTAACGTTGGAGATAACGTAGATCGTCTGTCCCACCAGGTAATGCCGCATCTTTTGCATCGCAAATACCAATGCAAGGCATTCTTTCTCAATCATCGGATATCGAGACTCAGCGCCTACCAAGGTCCGACTGAGGTAATAAACTGCCTGTTCGTGACCGTTATCATCGTCTTGCGCTAGTAAGGCACTTATCGAGTGGTTCATCGCCTTGAGATAAATCAAGAACGGTTTACCAGATTTCGGTGCAACGAGAACAGGAGGGTTCGCCAGATATGTTTTGATATCTTCGAACGCTTTTTGGCAGGCATCATCCCAGATGAATGATACTCCTTTCTTGTTCAGCTTAGAGAACGGTTGGCACTTCCCAGAAAGATTTGAGATGAAACGCCGGATATAAGCTAAACGCCCTTGCAATCCTCTGAGTTCTCTCAGATTCCTCGGGGGCTGCAATTCATGTATCGCCTTCACCTTATCAGGATCGATATGTATACCCTTAGTGGTGACGACGAACCCAAGAAATTTTCCGCTGGACATTCCAAGAAATGATTTAGTGGGGTTCATCTTCAACTGATGACTCCTCATGAGATCGAACATTGTCTTCAAATCCTTGATGTGATCTTCCTTGTTGCGGCTTTTCACAACCAAATCATCAACGTAGCATTCGACTGTTTTCCTGAGATGTTCTTGGAAAATCTTAGTCATCGCTCGCTGGTATGTGGCACCGGCATTCTTCAGACCGAAAGGCATCACCGTATAGCAGAAGACGCCGAGGGGTGTTCTAAACGCCGTATGCTTCTCATCCTCTGGATGCATCTTGATCTGGTTATATCCCGAAAATCCATCCATGAAGGACATCCTCTCAAATCCACATGTATTGTCGATAATGACATCCGTGATTGGGAGAGGGAAATCGTCTTTCGGACATGCTTCATTCAGGTTCCTGAAGTCGATGCAAATCCTGATTTTGCCATTCTTCTTCATGACGGGAACGATGTTGGCTAACCAGTCTGGATGTTGTTCCTCTCGGATAAATCCTGATTCGATCAACTTCTTAACCTCTGCCTCAATGGCTTCCATAATCTGCGGACGAAACCGTCTTTGCTGTTGCTTGACAGGTTTGGCATCCGGCTTGATATCGAGGCGGTGCATTGCGACATTGGGGTCGAGCCCTGGCATGTCTTCATAATTCCATGCGAAGACGTCGATATATTCCCTGATGAGAGCAATCAATTCCTCCTTCTCATCTGGGGGAAGACTGTCGCTGATGAATATAGGCTTTGGGTTGGCCTCATCACCCATGTTAATCTGGACTATTTTATCTTCAGTGGGTGGTTCTCTTTGCTCGAACCTATCGCCATATTGCATATTCAGATGGTGAACCCACGGGTCTTCCCATGTTGGCATTTGATCGTCGTCTTCCATGGTGGATGGATCGGCTGTAGCCATATTTGACATTAGGGTTTTGAAGACTTCTCCCAGACTTGTATCGGAGTCCCACTCTGAAGCATCGGGAGAGTATCCTTTCTTGGCTTTGTTAGCAATTTGATCGATGATTTGCCAACCACATTCGTCATCTGATGAAACATAACCTAAGCCTCGCCCATATTTATAATAATCCTCAGGTTTACCTTTTGGTACATATACTGCTTTGGCTGGATTACGAGGACCTCGATCGAAGTATAAACCTTCTCCGAGTGTGAAATCGTAGCCCTGCTTTTCCATGAGCTTGCGCGCTTCTGGACTATACTTGGATAGATGTCGACCAGGTTTGTCATCATCTTCGTCTTCACTTAGGAAATGATCTGGTAACGGAGAGCTTTTTCCTTTACCGTAAATCACTTCTTTAGCACCTCTTACTTTGTTCGGGATGACCATGGTTGTTCCGAAAGAATGCTGGAGGTGTTCCTTCGTTACATAGGATGATCGGATCGGCATATACAACTCAGGATTGTCGTACAGCTCTTTTATCACATCATCAAGAGACAAGGAGTACTCTAAATCATCTTTTATTGCAATATCGGCAAGTTGCCAGTTACAATCTGCATCTGACGATTGTTCATCGTCAAGATTGATTACAAAGGGTACAATGTCATTTAAAACAAAACCGCCATTGTAATCGAATCCGGCTTCAGAATCAGCTTCTTCTCCGCTGTCTGTGCCCTGGGCCGATGGTTCAGTATCGGATTCGTTACCATAAAGGAGAGAATCGGTGAAATAATTCTCATACCCCTTGAATGGTTGCTTATCCGCGACCACCGTCCTAACCTCATTGTCAGTGTCGACATACTTCAAACACTGATGGAGAGTAGAGGGAATTATCACGTTACTATGGATCCAAGGCCGACCCAATAGTAAGTTGTACGAAGTCTCCGCATCGATCACATAACACGTGACTTCTGTCTTCAGATCTCCCATCTGGCACTTCACCCGGATCTTACCCAAGGGTCTTGACCCACTAGTGTTGAATCCATAAATAACAGTGCCTGTGGACGCCAACTTGCTTACTGGGATGCCGAGGAAATGCATCAATCGAAGCGGCATAATACTCACAGCAGAACCCGGATCCACTTGGATTCGGTTGACTTGGCTGGAGCCAATGTATCCGACGAAATATAACGGCCGATCGTGGTTCGAATTCTTCGTCTGCATATCTTCTTTGGTGAAAGTAATGCAGGGAAGGTTCTTAGTCGCTATGTTGCACTGTTGACTCAGCGGTTCTGGCTGTTCATGCACCGGCTTGACTTGAGTCAGAAATACCTCTGCATTGGCCAAAGCTTCTTGTAGGGCCTCCCTGGTTTCTTTGGATAATCGCAGCAACTCATACAGCGTTATCCGTGCAGGAATGTTGGCTAATTGCGCCATAATGTCGAAGCTATGCGGAGTCTTCGAGCTTTCCGGTTTGTCTCTTCCAATTGGACGACTGAAACGAGACTGCTTCGGATTCTGTACCTCTTGGGGATTCTTCTCTTTTGGTTTATTCACCGGTTGTCGTAGAGCTTCTTTACCCGGTGTGGGACTTGCAATCACTCCCATCTCCGTGAGAGTTTTGGCTGGTCCCCGCTTGTTCACCCCCTGCTCACTAGGTGGCGGATAATTGTAGTGGTATTCATTTCCGCTCCGTGTCGCAAAAGCTTCTTGTTCTTCTTCAGAGAGCAGGAAAGTGGAGATTCTTTCGTCATCTTCCCCTGGGATAGCAGAGACTCCATAACAAGACTTCCCTTTTCCTTTAGACTTCCTCCCGGATGACGAACCGGCCCATTGTTCATCTCCAATCAGATCTGGATGAATCCAAAGGATTTCGCCCTTAGGGGTTGTGTGTGGCACAAGTCCCTTTTAACAAGACTTCCCTTTTCCTTTAGACTTCCTCCCGGATGACGAACCGGCCCATTGTTCATCTTCAATCAGCTCTGGATGAATCCAAAGGATTTCGCCCTTAGGGGTTGTGTGTGGCACAAGTCCCTTTTGACGTTGTCCGTGCGGATCGTCATTCACCGTCTTCATCCCTACTTTGGTGACGCGTTTTGGCTCGAACCAAGTTGTAGGCACCGACCCAAAACTGATTGACACTGCGTTGGCCCCCACATTCTTGACTGGTTTCGGGGTTATGACTCCTACGTCGATTAACGCCTGGATCTTGTCCTTGAGGTGGTAGCATGATCTCGTAGGGTGGTGGACCGCTCTGTGGTACGCGCAGTACTTTGGATCCGTCACTTTGCTGGCCCCTTCTTGATCCACGATCGCCGGCAACTGGATCTTGTTGTTCTCCAACAGGTATTTGAAGATGCCGGGAACTTCATCATCCTTGAAGGAGTACACTTTAGGAAACCTCGGCTCCGCAGATTTCTGCTTCTGAGGCCGTTGTTGCGATTGTTGGGGTGCTTGTTGCTGCGGCTGTTGCTGAGGTTGCAATTGTAAGGTTTGATTAGCATCAACTGCATTAGCTTGTGCCTTACCTTTCCCCCGTGGGACGAAGTTTTGCTTTGGAGCACTTGTCGCCGGTTGGCCTCTTTCCGCCTTCTTCCTCTTGAGGAATCGCTCAGCTTGCTCTCCCCGGAGTTTCAAGTCCTTCCATGTATTGGATGGTGCTGTCCCCATTGCTTCTAGCACGTCCAACGCGAGGTTGTTGTGGCAGGTCTGGAGGATGAATTCCTCGGTGATCGGGTCCCGGCAATTCATCGCCTTGTTCCGGAATCTTTTGACGAAGGTATCGACTAACTCTCCGTCCTTCTGCTTCTCATCGAGCAACGATCCGATAGATATCTCGGTGTCGTCGTCGAAGAAGTTGGCCAGGAACTTGGTCTCCATGTCATCCCAGCTGTTTACGCTGCCTGGCTTGAGGCGGCGATACCAATCGAAGGCGGCTCCGCGAAGAGTGCCGACGAATGACCGCACCATCAGAGGCTCATTACCAGAGATCACCCCCAAATGCGATTTGAAGTAAATCAAATGCTGGGTAGGTGAACCCATCCCATTAAACGGCGTGAAGTTAATTAGATTAAACTTCGCCGGATATGGGATCGATTCCCATTCTCTTGGGTATGGGCAAGGAATGCCTGTTTTCTTCATCTCTTGAGCGGAAATTAGTGTGTTGATTTTGCTCTCGAGGTTCTTGATCTTCAGGTTTTCGCCGGTTTCTTCGCCAGCATTCTCATTACCACCCCCTGCGTTGACGGGAGGATCATTGGTGTTACGAGCATTTGTATCCTCATCTTCCACATTAATCGGGTTACGATGATTCTGCTCGCCTTGTTGGTTCGCCAATGCTTGGATCTGTTGGTCATGCATTTCTCTCATCTGCTGCATGGCCATCTCCATCTCAAATTTGAAACTTTCTTTCTGCTTAGCCAAAGCGTCTTCAAGCATCTTGGCCATCTGCTCCGCACTTATCATCAGGGCCTCGCGGGGTTGTCCCTCGCTGGATACTGTATTATCTGATGCCACCGCGGAGCCGGCATCAGATTCTTCATCTTCTGAAGGGCGTCTTGTCCGAATCCTACCATAAGTTGCTCGCTCTATGGTTCCGGACTGCAGACGGGTTCTAGGTCGGGAAGCTTTCAGAATCGACTCGAAATCTTCTCGTGCCGATGTCCCTTTGCTCGTCATGTTGGTGGTGACCCTCGGAAATTCTCCGTCTTCAATCACCCTTCTTCTTCGTTGGAAGCGCCTAGGCCTTGGTTTTGGCGTTTCCGCATTAAGTCTTTCAAAAACTGAAACTCTTTCGGGGACCGCCTTAATGCAATTGCATTCCGACAATACCGCCCGAATGAGTTTGGAACAGGGACATTGAATTTCCCGTTCTCGGGGACTCCTCTTCCTGGTTCTATTCGTACCCCCAGCACGATAGTACAACTCGTCATTTTGACAGTCAGAGTAACCTATCGTGTGCGGGCACGCCTTCTCAGGTACAACACAATCATTATCAGATGATAATGTTTCCATCTGAGGTTGACTTGCCTTCTTTGGGCTTTCAAAGGTTACCCGCCTCAAAACATGCCTTTTTGGGCGTGAATTTTCGGCGTGATCTTGGACTTCAATGCGCAAATTGGTGCGCGCAGCTGCCTTGAGGTCTTTGTCATGCTGGAGGTGATGGCGACCCCCAGTATGTTGAGTCGTTCTGGGCTTCTTCATCGGGCCCAAACGCTCGTGAATTGGAGCTTTGCCTCTCACGTCAGGAATTGGACCGAGGCGCTCCAAAATTGGTTTCTTCTTGCGGGATGACTCTGCATGATCTCCCGGAGAAGTTATTGGGATTGACGGCGACTTTGGTTGACTCGCCGGAGTTTGACCTTCCTTAGAAGGCTGCACTGGTTGCTTTTTGGCCTGAGTCGCCACTTCAGACTTAGGCTTCCAGACTTGTCGTGTTGGTGGTGGCTTCTTCTCCACCTCCTTTTGCAGCTTTCTACGGGCTTCCTGAGCTTGAGCCCGTGCCTGCGCTGACATCGCGCGGCGCTTGTGAATGCGCTCCTCGAGCGTCGAACGGTTCCGTTTGACGCGGACCCATTCTTTCTTTGGCGGCTTGGAAGAGTCGCCATTCATTGGTGGTTGAGGCTGTTTGCCTCTTCTGTTCTTCAACTCCGCGTGGTAGCGGAATCCGTCCGTAGACTCCATCGCCTTAGCGAATTGCCGCGCAAGGCGTTGACGACGCCTCTGGCGGGCTCTCTTTGAGAGAGTCACAACGCCCTGAACAGTAGAGGCGTTGGCGGGAGTTGGGTTGACCTGATTGGAGGTCGGTGGAACTTCATTTGACGCAACTTCGGCGTCAGTTGGGTTGAGAGCTTCGTGGGCTTCCCGAGCAGCTTCAAACCAACGAGCTTTTCTCCCGGAGGAGAACTTCTTGGACTTGCGGGGGGAGATAGAGCCGGACGAGGACACGTACTCCTCGAACTTGGCTTGGTCGAACTCGTACTCGACCTCCTCCACGACCGGGATTGCAATCCGCGGCTGCGACGCATCGATCTCGTTGGCGAGATCGTCGGCTCCCACTGTGGTCGCCAGATTGTTCGCGTGGAAAACTGTTTTCTTTTTCATTGATATGATTGTCATCTTGGGTTACAAAGATCCGGTCTTTTATAGATCCGGTTACAACTAAATCAAAGAAAATAAAGAAAAATTACAACTCTCCTCTGTGAACAAATCACGAGCTCCTGTTTTGCGGTCGCTCGCTTTGGTGGGTTCTTTGCCTGCGCCGGGGTTAATCCGTGGACCACCGCGCGATCTAGATCCGGTCGGATCTACACGAGTATGCGGGTATTATTCCACGAAGGGAATAATAGCCGGGAGGGATTAATCCACCAAGGGAATAATCGCTCAGATCTCGAGATCTAAGACCAAGCTTAGATCTGGAGTGTAGTCTCGTGTAGATCTCAGATCTGTTCTTTCTTCCTCTCGAGATCCTGCCTTTTCTGACGTGGATGGTCGCCGAGGATCAGATCTGAATGGTGCAAGTCTTCTGGTCTTCAAGCTCCGAGTTCACTCTTCAATCCGGCAGAGTTTCGGCTCTTGAAAGTTCGACCCCTGAAAATGAACATCTCTAGGCCTATTTATAGGCTCTCAGGACAGTGGCTGCAAAAAGGGAATTGTCGGCCACCTCTGCCGAGCCACCTCAGGGTGGCTCGGCCTTGGCCGAGCCACCTTGAGGTGGCTCAGCCACCGAGCCACCTCAAGGTGGCTCGGCTAAGGCCGAGCCGCCTTGAGGTGGCTCGGCTTTGGCCGAGCCCCCGCGGGCGGTGTTTTCCGACTTTTTCGAGTCGTTTTCCGTTATTTCCGGTTCTGTCCGTGATTCGGTTGATTGAGATTCTGATTGGTTGATCTGATTTGGCAGTAAGTTGGATTCCTGATTTGGCAGTAAATCCGCTTCTGAGTTCGAGTCCGAAATTGATCTTGATTCGATCGTGATTCGTCCGAGTCCGCTCTCGGTTGGATGACTCGTTGATTCCTCAACTCATTAGCTTGATTCTGCACGCGGGTGGATTCATTCCGTCGCTTCCGTGCGATTCGTCGATCTCGTCGCCTCGTTGGCTCGTCGGTTTGTGCCGAGCTATGCTAGGGGACCTATAATCAATTTTATATGCCTACAAGCACAAGTGGCTTCTGATGATTCAACTTGAGTTAGTCTCGAGGAAAAGTCCAAGCCCCTCAAAGAGGAGGCTCCAGAAACTAGCCGTCAGGCTAAGAAATGGGTAGTTAAAAAATCTAGCCGAACTTCGGCTTCTACCAGCCAAATTATGGCTTTGGATGACGAACCTCGCTCAGTTCTGACTGAAGCAAAGGTTTTCGTTATTCCACTAATGAGACGCACTCGACAACGTCAGTGCCAGAATCAAGCTCGCTGTAAGGCTCGAGCTTTGGTCTCGCTAGACGGTTTTCATTATCGACCGAGAGTTGATCACCCTAAGGTCAATAAGTCCAACGAGGGTCAGGTGAATGAGGAACGTCCTAAAGACGGACCTCACCCTCGTACCCGAGTAGGCTCCGACAATGAACCTCATTCTCAAAAAGAGGTTCATCCTTTCCAACAAGTGGTTTATACCAACGTTTGTAAAGAAAACGAACATTAGGATAAGAGCCAACTGAGAAGGCATAAGCGTCGAGCTCGTTCTACCAACGAATATCGTCACATGAATGATGGAGTTCGTCAGTCTACCCAAGTTTGTCAACCTCTATCATTCAGAGGGTCTCACTTGGGTAAAGCCAACATGACGGAGTCGACTGGGGGTTGTCCAGCTGGTGACATTCGGGATTCTCTCACGTGCAAGCGCATCATGAGCCAAATGCAATCTCATTGTTGCTGTGAGAAACTCATTTCTACAGTACTTTCTCAATGTTCATGTGGGAAGTCAACTCATAAGCCTTCAGTCTTCGAACGGTTAACTGAACCATCGATGGTCTCATCATCAAGAAGAAGATGCTTTCGTCCTAAGAAACAAGCACCCAAGAATCGCCACATTGAAATGACGATTAACATGGTCAGCAAGGGCAAGAGCAAAGCTTCGGCTTATTATTCTGAATCTTCTGGTCCTGAATACTCTTCAGGACTAGGTGAAATGCTTGTCGAAGGACAGGGAGTGTATCATCACACTCGTACTGGTACGGTGATCTCGTTCGATTACCGTTGATTAGCGAGCATTATAGATGAGGTTGAGGAAGAGCCTAAAAACTCAGCTATTGCAACCTCTCAGCCTTCTAACACCAATCAAAGTGAACAAGCAAGTGCTCATATGGCCGGAAGTGTGGAGGACCTGGCGAGGCAGGTAGAAGAGCAACAATCAACCATCCTCCAACAACAGGAGTCTACCAGACGCTTGGAGGATATGGTGCATAAACTCCTTAAGGAGAAGAAGAAGAAGAAAGCCATCGCCAAATCCTCATAATCAAGGCACCAGCGACCTTCACCCAGTGCTCAGGAATCTAGTCGTCTAAACCAAGATGGTGATAATGCAGAAGATGAGGAAGAAAATATTTTTGATATTCATTCTGAATCATCCGAAGCTGATTCCAATCCGCGTAAGAATGACCGAGATCAGAAGTTGGACGATTTCCAGAAGCAGCTTGAGGCTTTAAAGCTTCATAGGAACTTCAGAGAATTGGGGGTCGTCAGGCCATACCCTGCCAAATGGGACTCCGTCCCTTATCCTCCAAAGTTCAAACCACTCAGCCTCCTGTAGTTTGATAGTAAGGGTTCTCCGACCCAGCACATCTACTATTTCCAGGCGCAGACTGGACACATAGTGAGGAATGATCCCATTATGACTCGACTGTTCATAAGCACCCTTAAAGGAGTCACTTTTGAATGGTTTCGCAAGCTGGAACCATGCTCCATCAAATCTTGGGCTGACATGGAAAGACTATTTATAACCTGATTCTTCGATGATGATACAGAAATATCTATGGCCATCCTGCTAACTAAAAAGCAGAAGAAAACAGAGTTTGTTAGTAACTTTGTTAAGAGATTTAGAAATCGGTCGCTGCATTGTCATGATCAAGTCTCTTAAAGTACGTTGATCAAGATGTGTCGCGATAACCTATTGATCTGTATTTTATCTAAGATTGGAGCAGTGAAGACCCGAACTTGGAAAGAGCTTGTTCGCCAAGGAGAACGGGTCGAAAGCATGCTCAAAAGGCCAGATGCTGAAGAGCCATATGATTTTCAAGGAGATGATGACCAATCTTCGTCAAGCAGAAGGGAAAATCTTCGGATAGCCACTTTTAGCAGAAGTACAACTTCCAAGATGAGCAAGTCGTCCTAATCTTCGAATCCTTGATCAATGCGAGAAAGATCAAGCTCTCAGAATCAATGCGACCTGAGGAGATGTCGAGAACGGATGATCCCAACTATTATGCGTACCACAGCATGGTCCATCATCCTACCTCTAAATGCTACACCCTGAAAGATAAGATCCAAGCCTTATTGGATGCAGGAGTTTTACCCTTCAATCCTGATTTACATCTACACTGGAGTGGGGGTAGTCATGATTTCTCTACAAAACCATGTACTACCTTGAACCTTCTCTCTAACGGAGCCATGAGGTGAAGCTCGTCATAAATCAACTCCAAGACGAGTCCAAAGTCAGACGTGAGCATCTGGCCCCTTACCAAAATACTATCATGTTAATGAGCTGATAGACACTTCCTCCAAATTCCCTCTCCAATCCTCTATAATAAGATGGCAGGACCACAAAACTATCACGTTAATGATTACCTCTGATAGCCACTTCCTCCAAATTCTCTCGTCAATCCTCTTCAATAAGATGGCGGGACCACAAAACTATCACGTTAATGATTACCTCTGATAGTCAATGTTCATTAAAAAAATATCTTTCTAACATTGGCCTACCAAGTGATGTGCCTTTGTTTTCTTCATTGTCGTTATACTCTAAAAAAATATCTTTCTAACATTGGCCTACCAAGTGATGTGCCTTTGTTTTCTTCATTGTCGTTATACTCCTAAGTCACTGAACGAAGTGATGTGCCTTTGTTTTCTTCATTGTCGTTATACTCCTAAGTCACTGAACGATATGATTATCCTAACATCATCGTTTCCCCAAATAACGTTCGTTTTCCAACATTAGCCTACCAAGTGATGTGCCTTTGTTTTATTTATTGTCGTTATACTCCTAAGTCACTAAACAACATGATTATCCTAACGTCGTCGTTTCCCCAAATGATGTTCGTTTTCCAACATTGGTCTACCAAGTGATGTGTCTTTGTTCTCATCATCGTCGTCATACTTTCATGTCACTGAACGACTTGATAATTTTCACATTGTCATTCCTACAAATGATGTTGTTTATGATATTGGCCTACCATGCGATGTGCCTCTGTCCTGATCACAGTCATTATACTTTCATGTCACTGAATGACTTGATCATTTCCACACCGTCATTCCCGCAAATGACGTTGTTCATCGATAGTGGCCTACCAAGCGATGAGCCCCTATCTTCCCTCTTGTTTCCAAATAGTGACCTACCATGCGATGAGTCACTATTCATCAACGATACCACATCATCCCAGCAGGCCTACCATGTGATGAGCCTCACTTTTAAAATACCAGGTTGAGTTGTTATATTAAATGACACAATCAAACTCTAACACTTAATCTAATGCCTTGAACGGCTAAGGATAGAGAAAAAAATCTTAGCATTAAGTCTAAGAGAAACTTCTCAACAACTTACCATGCTAAGGGTAAAAACATGGCTAGTCCAACTCAAACGGCAGTTGGTAAAGACAAATCAAGTCCTTTGATAGCGGAGGATTTGCTAAAAATCCTAAGTCTTGATTGTCAGTCCCACATGAGTTTGATAAAGTTCACCCCGGAGCATTGAAGCTCGCCAAGAGGCCAAGCTCGCCAGGAGGCCAAGCTCGTCGTATAAGCCAAGCTCGCCACAACCAAGAGAGTTCAAAGTATTCCAGACCCATACAACCCAATTTGGGTGTAAAAACTTTGAAGGGGGTTTTGTAGACACTAAAAAGTGCCAAGAAACGAAGGAGAGTCGAACCTCACTACAAGTACGACGAGGGTCATCACAACGACAAACCTCAGCCTTAATTCTTGAAGTTTGTCTTAGTTCAATAGGACAAACAACACCTTACCTATCAAAAGACAAAGTTCGCCTAGAAACGAAGTTCGTCATTGAAGATGAAATTCACCAAAGATGAAGCCGCAGTTAAGCTCACCAAAGATATAGCAAAGTGAATGAACCTCGTCTAGAAAACAAACCTCGTCAGGCGAACAAACCTCGTCTAGAAAACAAACCTCATCAGGTGAACAAACCTCGTCTGGTAAACGAACTTCGTCAGGCACCGTTTCAAAGGGCTACATTAAATGAGGGTTAATGACCAATAACTCACCCCTTTAAGGAGAGTTAATGACCACTAACTTATCCATTTAAATGGGAGTTAATGATCATTAACTCCCTCATTTAAAGGGAGTTAAAGCCCATTAACTCACTTCATAATACTCCTAAGCCTATAAATAGGCATGATCAACATGAAAGAAGGGAGAGGGGATTGAGAGGCTAGTCAAAAAGCCTATCTCTCCTCCATCTCATGGATCTTCATAGATCACTGGCTAATCATTTGGCCTTAGAACGTGGAAGCTCATAACAAGCATGACGAGGGTCATTATAATGATGAACCTCGTCTCAAACAACAAAACTTGTTGTTGGAAACATGATGTGAAGCTCGTCATTGGAAACGAGGTTTGAATTTCATCATTAGAAATAAGACTTGACATCAAAGATGAAGCTCATTATTAAAGAAGCTCACGAGGCTCGCCATGCAGCGAGGCTCGACATAAAAAATGAGGCTCACCACGCAACGAGGCTCGACATCAAGGACGAGGTTCGCCAATGCAGTGAGGTTCGTCACCCATATTAAATCAGGCTGTAACGGCCACGAAGACCCAGTCAGCCACGTTGGCTAGATTCAAGGAGTCAGTTATGCCATGACTCCATAATTTCAGCATATCAGTTATGCCCACGACTCCACGATTGTAGCATGTCAGTTACGTGCTCAAACTCCTATAAATAGCCTTGAGTAGCTATTAAGGTTGGTTGATTATCAATTAATTGGAGATTTTCAAGCTTGGACTTAGAGAAGCATCAGAGATCAAAGCTTCTGCTTGTCGATCCGGAGTATGAACTTTGATTCCAGCCGGTTAACAAAGGTCAGAAGCTCTAGTGATCTTGGTTTGATCATCAACGGGAGGAAAGCTCGACTCAAGCATCGGGGGAAGCATCCTTTCGCCACCTAGAACCCACCTTAAACAAAAGGGAAGCTGAATTAATCTTCTCTTCCTCTGTAATCGAGAGAGAGTGTGAGTGATTGTAAGGGTTTCATACCAAGTGATCGAACCCATTTCTTAAAATAAGAAAATCAATCCCAACATTAATTTTTCGACCCAACAGTGGTCAGCCCCCACAATCACGTGTTCACAATTCTCCACCTCGGTGAAGTTTTTCCTAAAACTGAGCCGACATCAAAGCATCCAAATATCCCACGTGTTGTGTCCAGTATGCCGTGAAGTTAATTCATGACAACGGACTCAAACCACAACAAGTCAAGAACCCAAACGAGAGTCCAAACAATCTCATCCCCATCAGAATCAACTAATCCAAAACTGATTGCATCGTAAATGACTGCCAACGTATCTTCTTGTCTAAGGAATCAAGCCTCACGTAATTCACCCAAATAGCCGCCAACAGCCTCAACAATCATGAATATACAACAAGCTTCAACAATGATCAAACTTGTTACTCGAAACCACCTTAGTGAGCATATCTGTCAGATTATCTTTCGTGTGGACTTTCACAATCTCTACATCACTATCTTCAAGAACATCCCGAACGAAATAATAATGAACATCAATGTGTTTCGTCCTTGCATGAAAAACATGATTCTTCACCAAATAGATAGCACTCATACTATCACAATGAATAGTGACGGACCTCGCGATATACTAAGTTCCTCTAAAAGTCCTCGAAGCCAAATAGTCTCCTTTACAGCCTCTGTAACAGCCATATACTCTGCCTCCATCGTAGACAAAGCCACCGTCGACTGTAAGGTGCTTATCCAACATACCAGCACATGGGTCAAAGTAAACTCATACCCCGTGGTAGACTGGCACTTATTCAAATCCTCGACATAATCCGAATTAACATAACCAATGCATAGCTGCCCACCTATAGTGTCCTGCTCATAAATCAAACCAACATTGAGCGTACATCGAATGTACCTCAAAATCTATATCACAGTGTCCCAATGACCCATTCCTGGATCATGCATGTATCTCGAAACCATGCTCACTGCCTGTGATAAATCTAGTCTCGAACATACCATCACGTACATCAAGCTCCCAACCATACTCGCATATAGAGTCTTCGACATTAACACTCTATCTTCAACTATCTCTGGTGAAAAGTCAGCTGGAGCTTTAAATGGGCTCCCAATGGCACACTAACTGGCTTCGTATCCATGCTAACATGAAATCGCTGTAGAACCTTCTTCAAATAAGCCACATGTGTCAAACAAATTCTGTCTTTCTTCTTATCTCTGCTAATCTCCATCCCTAAAATGTGCTTCGCCTCACCCAAATCTTTCATCTCAAACTCTTTTGAAAGTTGTGCCTTTAGCTCATCTATAGCAAATCTGGAAATAAAGGCAATCAACTTGTCATCGACATAAAGTAACAAATAGATGTACGCATCTCCTTTCAACTTGAAAAAATATACGTAAGGATCAAACTGGCAAACCGTATAGTGATTTCTTCAAACTGTATAGTGATTTCTTCAAACCGTATAATGATTTCTTCAACCTGCAAACCAACTTATATTTCCCTGCAGCTCGGAATGCCAATAGGATCAAACTGGCTCCGAGTGTACGAATGACCAAGCATAAAACCATCGAATCGCCTAGACCACTGTCGAGGAGACTGTTTCAAACTGTATAGCGATTTCTTCAATCTGCAAACCAACTTATCTTTCCCTGCAGCTCGGAATCCCAATGGCTGAGTCATATATATATTTTTCATCAAGATCACCATAAAGAAATGATGTCTTCACATCTAACTGATCTAACTCTAAACCATACTATGTCACCAAAGCTAGCAAAATCCGAATCGAAGAGTGCTTCACCATCGGAGAGAAAACCTCATTATAGTCAATTCCTTCCTCCTGTGCATAGCCCTTCGCAACCAACCTAGCCTTGAATCTCAATGGAGTACTCTCAATGCCCTCTTTTTTCGTGTATACCCACTTGCAACCAATTGCCTTTCACCCATTTGGAAGCTCAACAAGCTCCCACGTATCATTCTTGTGAAGAGACTCCATCTCCTCCTGCATAGCTACCCGCCACGAATCAGCCTCCTAACTTTGCTTGGCCTCTCTGAATGTAGTAGGCATCATCTCATTGATACTCTCCACTGGAAGTGCATACGTAATTGTGTCGGCATACCGTGTTGGCATCTGTGTATCTCCTCTATCTCCGAAATGCAATAAAATCATGAACCTAAGCCGTCGGTCTATGATCCTACACATCAGTACCCGTATCATCCGTGTTACTGTCGTGCTCGCCTGCCATCACCTCAGCCGGCACTCTAATGAATACTGCACCATCTGGATACTGTGGAGCTGCATCGATCTCCACCACCTACGATTTCTCCTCTGTCGGGTCGCTCTCCACCTGATAAGAGCTAGGAAGTTTTAAGATAGAAGCCTCATCGAATATGACATCCCTACTTAGCATGATCTTTCTATCAACTGGATCCCATAGCTTGTATCCCTTGACACTACACTTGAATCCTATAAATATAGTCTTCTTAGCTCAAGGTTCTAATTGATCTGTTCTCACATGATAAAATGCAGGACATCCGAATACCTTGAGCTGGTCATAATCTTGTGCTGGCTCTCCCAACCACATCTCCATAGGGATCTTTCCCTCAATCGCAGATTAAGGCAGCCTATTAATGAGGTGGCTCGCATATGTAAATGCTTCAACCCAAAAGATATTCTCCAAACCACTCTGCGACAATAAACATCAGACGTTATTCAGCAAAGACCGATTTAACCTCTCTGCCACCCTATTCTGCTACGGTGTATGACTAACCATGAAGTGTCTCTCTATGCCCTCGTCTCGACATAGCTGCTGAAAGAGATCTAAAGTATATTCACCACCGTTGTCGAATCTCAACGTCTTGATCTTTCTCCTAGTCTGCAGTTCCAACCTCTTCTTCCACTCCACAAACAAATGTAGGACTTCATTCTTATGCTTCATGGTGTACACCTAACAACGCCTAGAATAGTCATCTACGAACGTGATGAACCAATGTCGACCACCAAGTGATACAGTCTAGTTGGGACCCCAAACATCTGTATGCACGTAGTCCAGGATGCCCCTCGTCCTATGAATGGCCATCCCGAACTTCACATTCGTCTTCTTACCAAGAACACAGTGCTCACAGAATTCCACTTTACCACTCATGGCTCCCTTTAATAGCCCCTACTTGTACAAAGCCTGTAGTGACTTCTCTCCTGTGTGTCCTAACCTATAATGCCAAAGCATGCTCATATCCGCTTCTGAAATAGCTAAAGCAACTTGACCAATCTTGATGCTCCTCTTCAGATAATACAAGTTCCGATTGCGGACTCCCTTCATCACCACCAAATATCCCTTAGTAACATTTGCTACAGCGTCTTCAAATGTCACATTGAATCCTTTTGCCTCCAAAGCTCCAACCGAGATAAGATTCTTCTTCAACTGAGGAACGAATCTCACCTTCTTCAATTCACGGACTACTCCGTTGTGCATCCGAATCCGCACGGTACCTATCCCACAAATGCCACATGATTGATTATTTCCCATGACAATAACACCCCCATCGAGTTTCTCAAAAGATGCAAACCAATCTCTCCTAGGGGTCACATAATAGGTAGCGCCGGAATCAAGCATCCAATCTGATGCATCTAAGTGGTTGACCTCCGAAGTAATCAGTAGAGAAAAGTTCGAATCATCGGAATCATCATCTTTTTCAATATTCACCTCATTGGCCTTTAGGCTCTTTTTCTTGCTATTCTCCTTCTCTTTGATCTTTGGACAATCTCTTTTTCAATGTCTCTGCTCTTTGCAGAATGCATATTGGTTCTTTCCTAGCTAGTGACGACCTCTTGACTTTGACCTTTCTCTATTATCACCTTTCGGATATGCCCTTCTACCTCTCGTTGACAAGGCCTCGCCTGAAGTACTAGCACGGGAAGACTTTTTGTCCTTCCTCCTCAAATCATAATTCATCAATGCATTAGTAACTTCACTATAGCTGATAAAAGATCTTCTATTTAACAAAGTGAGCACAAAGGTGTCATACCCCTCATCCGATAAGGAGCCTAATAAGATAATAGCCTTGTAGTCATTCGAAATCTTCTCATCAACATTTGCCAAGTCTGACAACAACTTCGTATAGTTGTTCACATGAGCCACAAGTGAGGTGCCTCTGGACATCTGGAATCTGAATAACCTACGCAGCAAATGCAACTTGTTCTTAACACTCTTCGTAAGGTACTTATTATTGAGAATTTCCGACATCTTCATCACAGACGTCACCCCAATCATATCATACTTCAGCTCCTGTTCCAAACAGGACCTGATCACCCCACAATCGTTCCTATTCAGCTTTTCCCATATCACCTCTTCATATTTTGGTGGTTTCTCGTGGACCATGATGGTCTCCTCCAAGTTCTGAGCATTTAGCGCATCATGTATATCGCTCATCCACAAACCAAGGTTGATTTTACCACCATACTTCATCATACTAATTTTGGTGTTCTAAAAACCAACTTGAACTGTACTTGCCATCGACTTGCTGCTTTCACATTCTTCTCCTATTACAAACTAACTCCAAGTTTTAGAGGAAAAATTAAACTTTGATAGAAATTAGGAATTACCCAACTGAACCCTAGATCGGATTCTAAATAGATCTCCTGTCCATACGAGGAAAGCGAAATCTCTAACGGTAACTCCTAATGATATCTCCACCGAAGCCTAGAACTCCAAGAACCAAGCTTCACACAAGAATCTTCCTCCGCATAATTCCAAAACCCTATATCTAAAATCTGAACTCTGATACCACTTATTATGCTCAGCAAAAATTTTGACAGCAGAACAAGAGAGTCAGGTCGCAATAGAAATTCCTATTTCACAAAGGAAATAAGAACCTTAAGTAAAATATCTTAACCAAGTGAGATATCAACTCTTCCTCTTATCAGTTCTAGGACTGGCCTGTCAAGGGAACCTAAATAAGCTATTACAAATTACACAAAAGCGAGACAAACCAATTTTATATGGTTTGGCAAATAGCCTACGTCCACGGGGCAAGAAGAGGGAAGATCTACTATTAGAGAGAATATAAATAAGGTTTACAGACACACAAAGTCTCACAAATAAAACCCTCAAAAAAGATCTTAATTTCTCTCTCAAATTCTCTCTCAAAACAGCAAAACAAACGCTCTTTTTCTTTTTGTAGCCACACACTACAAACCTTTGCACACAACCCTAGGAGAGAACTAGGTTCCTATTTATAAGCTGGTCCCCACGCAGCAAATCTCCTCATGCGGAAATCTTCACACGGCTTTGCTTGTAGCCCCCACACACCGAAAAACAACCACAATTACGCGGTTTTGCTTCCGCTGAAACCAACCGCGTTCACAAATAATTGTAATCACATGTGGTGGGCCCCCACAATTACGTGTTCACACTATTAGGCATGAATTGTTTGATTGTTGTTGGAGCCTCAACTTTG
This sequence comes from Asparagus officinalis, assembly GCF_001876935.1. NCBI lineage: Eukaryota > Viridiplantae > Streptophyta > Magnoliopsida > Asparagales > Asparagaceae > Asparagus > Asparagus officinalis. The sequence continues at coordinate 39,171,306 of NC_033794.1, forward strand.
GGAATTAGAACAATAAGTGTTTCCTTAAGAGCTTCAGGGAATTTATCGGTGGACATTGCATGTTTCACCAACAAAGTAAAGGAGGTGTGCACTGGTGACCACCACTTCTCATAAAAACCTACATGAATTCCATCCAAACCCGGAGCTTTTCATGGCTTCATTTAGAACAGAGAATCCTTCACTTAAGCTTCTGAAATAGTAAGCGACAGGGTCCTTTTAGCTTCCTCGGTTAAGCTGTGAACCCTTCCCAACATGCATCCAAAATAGAGTCACGTATCACAGGAATAAATTGAGGATAAGTACTATAAAGCTGAGTGTTTCAGTTCAACAGGATCAGAACACCAATCACCCACCTCATTCTCCAATGATATAATTTTATTCTTTTTTCTGCGTCATATCCTTTAGAGATGGAAAAAGGATGTATTCCTTTCACCACAAGTTATCCACTTTTCTCTTGACTTCTGAAACCAGAAAACCTCTTCTTTCTGTAGAATGTCATCATACTCACTGATCAGTTGAGCTTCCAGTTAACCCATAGAAGATGAGAATCTGTTATTGAGATCAAGTTGTACACCCTCCAACCTCGCAAGAAGACATTTGTTCTTGAAGAACAAAATTTTAAAAACATGTCTGTTCCATTCTTTAATTTTCAGTATGAGCTTGCCAATCATCAATTGGACATCCAATGAGCCACCATCCTAGTGGTCGTTAATTAGGCTATCAAAATCTGGGTGATCAAACCACATAACTTCCTTTCTAAACGGTCTCTTGTTTCGAGGACTGTAGTCACCATCACCATCTATTAGGATCGGATAGTGGTCAGAAGAGAGTTTTGGCAAATGAAAAACTCTCTTCCTGGAGAATTATAGGAATATCGAAGTCGACGATTTGGTTGTAGGCCGGTCGACCGCGGGGACTGTCCCGGTCGATCGGATTTGTGCACGTTACAGGCTGAGTTTTTTAGCTCTCTGACCGGTCGACTGCAATGTGGTTTTGGGCCCAGTTCGATTTCTTGGTTGGTTTTGGATGCACTATTTGATATAAATAGAAATACATATTTCTAAGGTTGGGTGCAGAGGATTTTATCAGAGAAAGGAGAGACTTTTGAGCACTTTGAGAGGAAGATATTGTGAGAAAGTTGATATCTTTGGTTAAGATTATATTTGAGTGATTTTGTTAGTAGTAACCCATTGTATTTCTCCTCCATATAGTAAAATATCCCCATCCTCTCCCCGTGGATGTAGACAATTGCTGAACCACGTAAACCTTTGTGTTTGGTTTGATTTGTATCGTATTATGTTGGATTGTACTCCTGATTTGATTTGGTTTTCTTCTCTCATAGCTTACGGACTCATTTGGTGTGTGAGCATGCTTCCGAAAGGCATGCAACAATTGGTATCAGAGCTCCAGATTTGAGATCTAGGATTTTGACATTAGGTGGCTTGGAGTTCTAGGCTTCGTTGGTGATAGCGTTATGGAGTTGTCGTTGGAGATCTCGCTTTACTCGTGTGGTTAGGAGATCGTGTTAGAATCCTATCTAGGGTTCAGTTGGGTAATTTCTCAAATTCTATCAAAGTTAGAATCTTTCTTTTCAATTTGGAGTTTGTAAGCATGGGAGAAGAAGTTGGTGAAAGCAGCAAGACGATGGAAAGTATAGTTCAGGTTAGATTTCAGAACACTAAGATTAGTGTGGTAAAATATGACGACAAGATCAATTTTGGTTTGTGGATGAGCGACGTACATGACACTTTCAATGCTCAAAAATTAGAAGAAACCATTATAGTCCATGAGAGGCCACCGAAATACGACGAGACAATATGGGACAAGATGAATAGGAATACTTGTGGGGTGATCAGGTCTTGTTTGGAACAAGAGCTGAAATACGATATGATTGGGGTGACGTTTGCGAGCAAGATGTGGGAGATTCTTAACAACAAGTATCTTACGAAGAGTGTTGAGAATCGGTTGCACTTGCTGTGGAGATTATTCAAATTCCAGATGTTCAGGGGCACCTCACTTGTGGCTCATATGAACAACTATACAAAATTGTTGTCAGACTTGGCAAACATGGATGAGAGATAACAAACGAGTATAAGGTGATTATTTTGTTGGGCTCCTTACCCGATGAGGAGTATGATACCTTTGTGCTCACTTTGTTGAACGAGAGATCTTCCATCACCTACATTAAAGTGACTAACGCATTGACGAACTATGATTTGAAGAGGAATGACAAAGAGACTTTTCACGCTAGCACTTCAAGAGAGGCCTTGTCGACGAGAGGTAGAAGTCCATATCCGAGAGGTGGTAATAGGAATAGGTCAAAGTCAAGGGGCCACCACTAGTTAGCAAAGAATCAGTGTGTGTTCTGCAAGGAACAAGGACATTGAAAGAGAGATTGTCAGAAGCTCAAGGAGAAGGAGAATAGCAAGAAGAATGGCCTAAAGGCTAATAAGGTGAACGTCGCGAGAGGTGATGATTCCAATAATTCGTGCTTTTCTTTATTGATTACTCCAGAAGTAAACCATGTGGATGCATCTGATTTGATGCTTGATTCTGATGCTACTTATCATGTGACACCCCAACAAGATTGGTTTGCATCGTTCGAGAAACTCTATGGGGGCATGGTAGTCATGGGAAATGATCAATCCTATGACATTTATAGGATAGGTACCATCAGGATTCGGATGCATGATGGAGTAGTTCGTGAATTGAATAAAGTGAGATTTGTTCATTAGTTGAAAAAGAATCTTATTTCAGTTGGAGCTTTAGAGGCAAAGGGATTCAAGGTGACATTTGAGAACGTTGTAGTGAAGATTACTAAGGGATCTTTGATGGTGATGAAGGGAGTCCGTAATAGGAATTTGTATTATCTGAAGGAGAGCACCGAGATTGGCCAGGTAGCTTCGGCTCCTTCAGAGGTGGACGCGAGCAGGCTTTGGCAATATAGGTTGGGGTACATAGGTGAAAAATTACTGTAAGCTTTGTGCAAGCAAAGACTATTGAAGGAAGTCAAGAGTAGAAAAGTTGAGTTCTGTGAGCATTGTGTTCTTTGTAAGAAGACGAAAGAGAAGTTCGGGATAGCCACCCATAGAACGAGGGGCATCTTAGACTATGTACATAGATGTTTGAGGTCCCACCAAGATGGCATCACTTGGTCGTCGACATTGATTCATAACGTTTGTAGATGACTATTCTAGGCATTGTTGGATGTACACCATGATGAAGAAGAGTGAAGTCCTAGAGATATTTGTGGAGTGGAAAAAGAGATTAGAAATGCAGACTAGGAGAAAGATCAAGACGTTGTGATCCGACAACGACGGTGAGTATACTTCTGATCCCTTTCAGCAGCTATGTTGAGATGAGGGCATAGAGAGTCACTTCACAGTTAGTCACACACCACAACAAAATGGGATGGCAGAAATGTTGAATCAGTCTTTGCTAAAGAAGGTCCGATATTTATTATCGCAGAGTGGTTTAGAGAAGATCTTTTGGGCTGAGGCCCTTTCTTATACGAGCCACCTAATTAATAGGCTGTCTTCATTTACAATTGGGAAAACTCCTATGTAGATATGGTCGGGAGAGCCAGCACATGATTATGATCAGCTCAAGGTATTTAGGTGTCCTGTGTTTTATTATGTTAGAACAGATAAATTGGAACCTCGAGTGAGAAAGACCATATTTATTAGATTCAAGCGTGGTATCAAGGGATACAAGCTTTGGGATCCAGTTGATAAGAAGATTATGCTGAGTAGAGACATCACATTCGATGAGGCTTCTATCTTGAAGCTTCCTAACTTTCATCAAGTGGAGAGTGACCCGACAGTGAAGACATCGTAGGTGGTAGAGAGTGATGCAGCTCCACATTGTCCAGATGGGACTGCATCCATTAGAGTGCCGACTGAGGTGACGCCAGGTGAGCACGGTGATGATTTGGAGAATACAGGTATAGTTGTACAGGATCAGGAACCGATGACTCAGATTCAAGATTCTATTATGGTTCGGAGATAAAGGAGAGACATACGGATACTAGCTAGGTATACAGACACAATTGTTGCGTATGCACTTCCGGTGGAGTGTCGATGAGATGGTTCCTACTACATTCAAAGAGGCCGAGCAGAGTTCGGAGGCAGATTTGTAGTAGGTGACTATGCATGAGGAGATGAAGTCTCTTCATAAGAACGACACATAGGAGCTTGTCGAGCTTCCAAAGTGACGAAAGGCTATTGGTTGTAAGTGGGTGTGTATGAAGAAGGAGGGCATTGAAGGCACCTCCGTTAGGTTCAAAGCTAGGTTGGTTGCGAAGGGCTATGCACAGGAGGCAAGTATTGATTATAATGAGGTTTTCTCTCCGGTGGTGAAGTATTCTTCGATTCGGATTTTGCTAGCTTTGGTGGCACAGTATGATTTTATACACATGGTGAAGTATTCTTCGATTCTTTGATTATAATGAGGTTTTCTCTCTGGTGGTGAAGTATTCTTTGATTATAATGAGGTTTTTTGCTAGCTTTGGAGGACTAACAAAAGTTTAGGTATAGGGGTATTTGATAATTATATTTTTATTATAATTTTATACCCTCATTATCTATTTTACATGAATAAATATACTACTAATAATCGTTTTTTATCTTTAATTACAGGTTAATGAAGAATAAAGCCTAAGATCTTATCTCTCAACAAAAGCCCAAGAAATTGATGAAGAATACAAGCGAAAGCCAAGTTCCAAATCCCAATGGAAGAGAAGAAAATTGGCCAAAATATTGATAATCACATTTTATTACAATTTTATACCCTCATTATCTATTTTATATGAATAAATATACCATTAATAATTGTTGTTAGATTAGTTTGCACATAAATGAATGAAAATATAAATAAATATTATTAAATGTAAAAACCCCTTAAAAATCTCTCTTCTCTATTTTGTAGCATCTTAGAAGCCCATGAAGCAAAAGCATAAAAGAGGAAAATGATTGATGCCCAAAGAGCAAAGCCCATAAAAAAATACACCAAGGAAGCTATGCTTGGACTTGGATGCAAAGAATGGGAATGAAATGGACTTGATTACAAAAACAAATCTCCAATCATGTGACCGGACCACTGCTGCAGAGTTGGTATTTAATTTTGAAATTCAAAAGCAATTGGACCAGACTGCTAGACTTGGATGCAAGGATTGGGCCTGATTTTCACAAGAAATTTGTGAATTCAGACTCCTCACAATCCAGATCAGGATAAACGTCTCAATATCTTGGAAAGTGGTTTAGAAACCATAATTAAGACCTCTACTCAAACCACGAATATGTTGACTCAAACGTCTAGCACCCTGAATTCCTTCATGCAATCAACCGGACAAATACTCAACTCCAACACTCAAGCTATAGCTAGATTAGAATCTCAACTTGGTCAACTAGCTAGTGCCGTGAGTGAAAGAGAGAAAGGAAAATTTCCGAGTCAACCCGTGGTTAACCCTAATAACACAAGATGTAGTGCATCCTATGAAGCTCAAGTGAATGCAATCCATTCACTTCGGTCAGGTAGACAGGTCGATAATCAAGTAAGAACTCCTCCAAGTCAAACTTTTGATCCAATACAAAATCCTTGTTCTTCTCCTTCTGATGAATCTATTCAACAATCACTCCCCTCAGATGACTAAGAACCTGAACCCGAACCTGAGCCTGCTTTTGATAGATTTAGACCGGTTGCTCCCTTTTCAGATAGACTCAGGTCTAGGAAACACTCTCCTCAGGAGGAGAAGGTCCTAGAAACATTCTGGCAGGTTAAGATCAACATTCCTCTCTTAGTTGTAATTGAACAAATTCCATCTTATGCTAAATTTTTAAAAGAATTGTGCACTAAGAAGAGGCGAATAAATGTTCCAAAGAAAGTCTTTTTAGCTGCCAATATCAGTGAAATGCTATCAAATCCCATACCTTTGAAACGTAAAGATCCAGATTCCCCATCATTTCATGTATCATTGGGAATACTCACATTGATAAGGCGCTTTTAGACTTAGGGGCCAGTGTCAATTTGCTTCCATATTCAGTTTATCAGCAATTGGGTCTAGGTGTACTGAACCCAACCAAATACACCATACAGTTGGCTGATAGATCTGTTAAGGTCCCTATGGGTGAGTTAGAGGATGTTCTGATTAAGGTTGGAGATTTTATTTTTCCAGTAGATTTTGTAGTCTTGGAAACACAGCCTGTTTTCAATCCCAAAGGACAGATACCTGTCATCTTAGGATGACCGTTCTTGGCCATTTCTAATGCTCTCATCAACTGTAGAACTAGTCAAATGAAGCTGTCCTTTAGGAATTTGACTCCTGATCTCAACATTTTTAATCCAGGAGACCAACCAAATAATCAGCCTCTAGAAATAAATTAAATTTAGGAAAGATCAGGAGAAGAAGAAGAAGAAGAAGAAGAGTCTGATTTGAGTTTTGAGGAAATTTTTGATGAAGAGTTAGAGGTTTTAGAAGAAGCAGATCAGGTCCTTGAGAATAATAAAACTGTGTTAAACATGTGCTGCTTTGAATTAAATTTTGAAGAACTCTTTCTTGATGAACTTAGATTTTTGGAGAATAATCAACAACCAAGTTTTCAGAACTTCACAGAAGAATTGGTTGTTGGAAAGCAAAACTTCACAGTACAAGAGTCTAAGTTCATTAAAAAATACAAAATGCATGACACCAATAATACCTACCTTACCTTGTTGCATAAATTACTGAACACCCCGAAATGCTTGGAAATTCACATTATTAATTATATCATTCTGAATTTGTTTAAAATCCGGGGAAGAATTTTCAACAGTAAGGTATGATTCAATGTAGAACATGAACTCTTCATGTTGAATACTTAATTCTACATTGTTTATTTTGTTTATTTTAGAATAATAAAAAGAATGTATTCTTCTCTCATGTGAGAGTTTCTTGTTCAGTTTTCAAAAAAAAAAGAAAAAAAAAGAAAAGAAAAAAAAAAGAAAAAAAAGAAGAATAAATTTTTGTTTTCATCCTCCTCAAACCAAAGGTACTTACAGATTTATCAGCGGACCAAATGTAAGTGCTTTACTTCTTATCTGCTTTACTTTATGCATCATAGAGTTTGCATTGAGGACAATGTAAAATTTAGGTGTGGGGGTGAGAAATACATATTTTCCTCTTTATTTTACCTTTTTAGTTGTATTTTTCTTTCTTTTTGTTAAAAAATTATAAAAATATTGTCACTTGCCAAATTAATAGAGTTAAGTAATAATTGATCAAATTGATAGATTTTAAATTTTCTAATTCTTAGTTAGTGACATATTCAAGTTCACATTTTATGATAACTCCAAATAAAATTCTTAAGAAATGATTTTTCAAATAGTATACTTTACTTAAGTCTTACCTTAGATTTTTAATTAAAAATAATAAAATTTTTGCATGCTTAACTTAGAGTTGAAAATATTTTTTTCAAGTTATCTTGATTTACACAATTTTTTTAAAAGACTATATATACTTACACATATATATATATTTAAAAAAAACTAACCTTATAAAGAAGAGTGCGAAAAATGGGCACCACAAAAAAAAACTCTTAAATTCTCAAGGTGATTCTATCTTATAAAGCCTAAGTTGACTGAGCAATTAAGCCCAAGGAGTATCTCTATACTTAATGACCTAAACCCAATTGGGTTGGGATTCATTGGCCCAAAACTCGTTAAATGGTCACTTAGAAAGCCCGTTAAAATAGAAAACAATCACCAAGAATTAGAGAGTGAAAAAAAATATATATAACACTAATCATTGTTTTTATATATATATTGTTGTTTTGTATATATGGTCTTGAAAAACAATTTTTGATCAAGAGACTTGAAAGTTATTTAAAACAAAGAGTTGGCATGTTCTTTTCAAAACTTTTTAATTAAATTTCTAAGATTTGACTTGGTTTTGTATTGCTATAGTGAAAAAGATTTTCTAGGGGATTTACATTGGAGTTATATATAAAAACATTTTCTTGATTATTAACTAGCTTCAATTAGAATGACTAAATATATCAAGGAAAATCTATTATTTACTGATTTATTTAACTTGGCAAGTTGACTGAATTTTGTGGGTATATTCACTGCAAACCCTCACGAGACTACAACTCGTCCACTAGGGTAACCTAGGGGTTTAAAGGCTTGTTGTATGCGCTAAGTACAACCGCGATTCCTGCGAAAGTGAGTTAGGATTTTCTTTTTATTTTCTTTGCTAGAGGACTAGCAAAAGTTTAGGAGTGGGGGTATTTGATAGTCATATTTTATTACAATTTTATACCCTCATTATCTATTTTATATGAATAAATATACCATTAATAATTGTTATTAGATTAGTTTGCACATAAATGAATGAAAATATAAATAAATATTAGTAAATATAAAAACCCCTTAAAAATCTCTCTTCTCTATTTTGTAGCATCTTAGAAGCCCATGAAGCAAAAGCTTAAAAGAGGAAAATGATTGAAGCCCAAAGAGCAAAGCCCATAAAAAAATACACCAAGGAAGCTATGCTTGGACTTGGATGCAAAGAATGGGAATGAAATGGACTTGATTGCAAAAAAAAATCTCCAATCATGTGACCGGACCACTGCTGCAGAGTTGGTATTTAATTTTGAAATTCAAAAGCAATTGGACTAGACTGCTGGACTTGGATGCAAGGATTGGGCCTGATTTTCACAAGAAATTTGTGAATTCAAATGAACTCTCCACTTGGGCCGGACTTCAAAATTCTCTTGAATGCTGCAAATTTCCAAATGCCAATAGGCCACTTGCTGATTTGGACTTGATTTATGTGAATCTCTTGAATGCTGCAAATTTCCAAATGCCAATAGGCCACTTGCTGATTTGGACTTGATTTATGTGAATGTGCCACTTGCTATGGGCCGGTTGCTAATTTTGATCAAATGAAGACGGATGATTGGGCTTGCTTGGCTTTTGATCAAATGAAGACCGGATGTGGGTTGCAACTTTTAACTTTGAAAATCAAAATGAATCATTGGACCTGCTGCAGAGAATTAATGTGTGCATGGGCCGAAAATTGATTGTTGCAAAATTGGATTTGTGCTTGTCTTGGGGCTCAAGTTTGATCCAATGGCTCTCATTCACTGATGTTTACTATAAATAGGGGTAGAGAGTGAGGGGTTAAGGGTGTGAAAATTTTTGTAACTCCTTTTGGAGAGGAGGGCTACTCTTAATTGAGAAGGCCTTCCAAAATTATAACTTTTTATTGTAATTAATAATAATAATTTTTTCACCACTTTAAATTTTTCTCTTCTTCTCTTTGTTGGATGATGAAGATAAAGATGAAGATGGAGAATTATTTGAAGGTTTGCATTTCTTTTCTTTTTCTCTTTTATTGCTTATTAGTTTAGATTTATTTCTATGCTTGTAGTTAGATTTTATTTTCTTGTTAAATAGCCAAGAGGCTAGAACCCTCTTGCCTTAGATTTATTTTATGCTTATAGAGTAGATTTATTTTCGTGTATTTAATTCTTACAATTTTATTTTGTAGTTTAGATTTTGCAATTTATTTTGTAGTTAGATTTTAATTTCTTATACTATTCACCTTGAGGCTAGAACCCTCTTGGATTTAGTTTTTCTTTTTGTTTATTTTTTTTTTTTTGATTCGCCTTTAGGCTAGAACCCTCTAGGGAATCACCCTTTTCTAAGAAGTAGGTTCAATTTTAGATTATCCATATCTATAATTGAATCCATCATCTTTAATTTCTTGCATTTTCTTTTATTCTAGAATTTTGTTCTTCATTCTTGATTTTTTATTTGTTTCTTGATTTTATTCATTTTTTCCTTCTCACCTTATTAATCATACTCATTCTTTTTCAAATTCACTCTCACTTACACTTGCACCTATTTACACACCATTTTCACTATCTCAATCTCTTCACAATCACATTCATTCACCAATCTTATTTGTTACGCACACAACATAAGAACCGATTTTATATTTTCTCATACAAAACACCTTCCTCGTGGGATCGATATCTTAAATGCTATAACTTGACACGGTTGTGCACTTGCAACCTTTTTGGTACATGTTTATGCCGCATCAAATATCAAAAGATGAAGCTATCGATGCCAGCATCGATGCCATGTTTCTGTAGCAAGATTAAAGGCTGAAATTACATGTCTTAGGACTCAAGCTTAATCCAATGGCTCACATTCATTGTTGTAGGCTTTAAATAGGAGTAGAGTGTGAGTGGTTGAGGGTGTGAAAAATTTTATAACTCCATTTGGAGAGAAGTGTTACTTTTAATTAAAAAGACCTTCCAAATTTATAACTTTTGTTATAATTAATAAAAGAGTTTTTTTTCACCTCTTCATATTTTCTTCTCTTTGTTGGATGATGATGATAAAGATGAAGATTAATTTGAAGGTTTGCTTTTATGAGGCTAACCCCTCTTTTATTGTTAATTTTCTCTTTTATTTTTTATTTTTGTATAGTAATTTCTTTTCTTATTGTTTAGTAGTTTAGATTTACATTAATGTCTGATAGAGTAGATTTATTTTCTTTATTTTATTTTGCACTTTTAATTTGTAAAGTAGATTTATTTTCTCATATAATGTAGCTTTTTCATTTATTTTCTTTTCTTTTGCAATTTAGTTAGATTTATTTCTTTGTTCATAGTATAAATTTCTTTGTTTTCATTTCTCTTCTTTGTAATTAGTTTTTATTTTTTTTCATTCTTAAGATGTGGAACTAATCATTGTAGAAATCCTAGAATTATATGAAACTAGCCTAATTTCCTTTATAGTTTATTAATCATTCTCTTGCACTTAAACTGATTGTGTATAGGATAATCAACTAGAGAACTAATTGGTAGAAAAGAATTTGATAATATATACTTATCTTGAATGGTTTGATAGGTTATGCTTATGAATTCTAGAATTACTATCTAATAGTTTTTCTTTTATGAATAGTAACTTTGCTTAGATGATAATTTGATAGGTTATACTTTCCTTAAATTGTTTGAAAGTCTATGCCTAATAAATCTAAAGTAAAATATAATAAAAAGAGAATGATTCATAATTTATAATTGAAATTAGCTAGTGGATTCAATTCTAGTTTCCTCATATCTTTAATTGAATCCTCCATCTTTGCTTTCTTGAATTTTTTTATTCTTATTTTTTCATTTTCTTTCCTCTTATTTTCTTTGATTCCTTTCTCTCCTCTCAATTTCATTTTTTTTGTTTTGCATATATTCATAACACTCAACATATCTCTCCACAATCATACTCAATCATCATCCCTAATTGTCACGCACATAACATAAGAACCGATTCTAATTGTCTCTTACAAACACCTTTCTCACGGGATCGATAACTTTTTATACTATAACTTGATTGGTTGTGCACTTGCAACTTTTGAACATCATTTATGCCATGTTAGAGTTTTTTTATCATATCCATAAATTATCACTATAATATCTTCCAACTGGCCATAATATAATATATCAGCACAACTGGGTTCTGATCTTTTTTGCTAGAAAAACATTCCTGAGCAAAACAACCCATGACCCCACTATTTTGTGTTACCATCTTATCATTGGTCGCCACTATTTTAAACTTATACACATTAATGATGTGTTCACTATATCGTCTCACCTCATAGTAAGGACGTTGTGTGTGAACTAAAATTTCTTTAGATATTATGGTACCAACGACAAGGTCTTTATCAACCTAAATCAAACATCAATCGAAAATAATGATATTCAAGTTTGCTTAAAATTTTAAAAATAAAAAATACAATACTAATGCTACGCTACTTACACCAATTCTAAACCAATCGAGAAAATCTTTGATATGTTTTGTTTGAATATCATGTGCTGCATTCCTACCTGATATATTATTCTTAAGCTTCTCCAGATGTCGCTTATTTATACAATAATGAGATTGTATTGGTATAATAAAAGTAAATTATTCATGGGTGATCCTATTCTTAAATTATTATATATTACCTTCGATAATCACTTAAAATTTCAAGATTATTCAATACAAATGTATGAACCTACTCCAAGTTAGATCTGGGATATTTTACGAGTTTCTTCTCCTTAGTTAGGGTCTGATCAGTTGTTACACGATTACGCATGTAACGTGATACAAATATATGGCATTCATTGTTCACGTAACCTTCAACCAAAGAACCCTCCGGATGAGCTCGATTGTGAACTAGGCACTTCATAAACCCCGAATATCTATAATAATAAAAGCTTTATGCACTTCAAATATCTAAAATAAGTAAAACTTCAGCTAGGACAAATTAAAGATGTATACACTGCATATAAAATTAATGGACTAGGTAAAGTCCTTAACCTCTCAATTGGGTACATCCAACGATACGATACAGGACCCACAATTATAGCCTCTCTTACTAGATGTTGAGTAACATGGACCATGACCGTGAAAAAGGAAGGAGGAAATATTAATTCTAGGTTACATAAAATTAATGATACTTCTGCTCCAAGTTTTTTAAATTCATTTAGGTCTATAACTTTAGAGCATAATTTTCTAAAGAATCCACAGTACTCCATAATAATTTTTGATGCTTCTTTCTCCATATTATTACATAATGCAACCGGGAGCAATTGATATAGAAGAATGTGATAATCATGGGTCTTTAGGCCTAATAGTTTCCTCTCTTGCACCTGAACATTATTTGATATATTAGCAGAATACACATTTGGGGACTTTACTGATTGAGGACCTCACAAAATCTCTGCATCTGCTTTGTCGACATTGTAACACGAGAGGAAGGCTTATGTTTTTTCTTAAGTCCAACATCTTGTGCTTACAATACGGATATTCAATGCAGCTAAGTCTTAAAGAGCCCTTAGGTCGTCCTTTGACGTATTAGGATCTTAAAGGAGAGTTAAAACTATGTTGTCACAAACATTTTTCTCAATATGCATGATATCCAAGTTATGCCTGATTTTAAGCTTTTGCAAATATGGTAGCTAGAAAAAGATACTGAATTTACTCCATCATTTAGGTAATTTATTGACTCCATTATCAACATATACTTGTTGGATTGCTCTCTTCCTCTTCAGTGTCTTTTTCTTTTTGTCCGAGCCTCTAACTTTGAGTGAACCGTCCTCAGAATATCGGTTCTTTCCAAATCTTATTTTTGGAAGATGTTGAAGCAACTTTACAATATCAGCTCTGGTCAATTGACGTGGTTTATTCCTAGTCTCAACAGTGTCGTCATACTTATTGCTCAATTTTCTGTATCTGTAGCCCAAGGGCAACCATCTCCTGTTGAACTAATAACACTTTTGACTATATGATAAGTGAAAGCCTTCAAATTTTTGACCACATAATGGACAAGCAAACTTGTCTTTTGTAGACCAACCTGAAAGATTAGCATAAGCTGGAAAATCATTAATTGTCCACATTAGAATAACATGAAGTCTAAAAGACTCTTTAGCATGGGCATCATAGATCAACATACCCTCCGACCATAACTATTTTATTTAGCTCATCAATTAAAGGCTCTAAGTAGACATTAATATCATCACCTGGTCCTATGCTTACCAGGTATCAGCAAGGAGAGTATCATATACGATTGTTTCATATAAAGCAAGGGTGGTAAATTATATGTCATTAAGAAAACTAACCATGTAGACCAACCTGAACTCATAACCCCGAACGGATTGAATCCATCGCTAGATAGCCCAAGTTTGACATTTTTACATTCATGAGCGAAATTGGGAGTCGGCCAAAGGGTTGTGCCTTGGATTTATTCCTAGTGAGGTACCAAGGGCTTGTCCATGATGATCGATGAGAGCTGAAGAAATCGACCATATGTTGTGCATTGAGCTTACGTACCCTGATAAAAAGCCAAAGGCTTTTGACACGCCAGCCCGGAGGTTGGGTCACCTAGGACTTATTTTGGTGCCTAGGGCTTCACCATGATAGTTGATGAGAATTAGAGGATCCAACCACATGTTGTACCTTTGGGCTTACCCTGATAAAGAGCCGAGGGCTTGGAATCCGACTGAGAAGTCGAATGTCTAGAACTGTGAGGAGAGTTGACTGGGGCTTCAACTCCCCTATAGCCGAGAGACGACTGTGGGAGTCGGCTAAAGGGTTGTGCCTTGAGTTTATTCCTGATAAGAAACCAAGAGCTTTCTCCAGAGTGCCTAAGGCGCGGCTGAAAAGGACCTTGTAGGATGGGCATCTTCCATGTCAGAAATGGTGGATGAAATTTTAGCTAAGCTGTCGAAAGTTTCTGATGGATCTCTTCTCGAGAGTGTTCCACCAGAGCTTAGCACTCTCTGAAAGAGTGATAGGAAAATACCGACAGAGAATTGCTTTTGAGGCTTGGAGCATACTCATCACATCATAATAATTCTGAACGTGCTCGGAGGGGTCTCCCTCGCCCTTGTATGTCTCTATACGAGGCATTTTGAACTTCTCACAAGGGACATTCATAAGGTCATCTGAAAGAGGGTTGTTACTCCCGAAGATGCTTGCAATTAGTCTGTTGACTCGATCGTATCTAGAAGCTCTAATGGTAGCCGATGGGACTGGAGAGGCACGGTGGCGGAGAGTCATAAAGACTGCTTCTTGCGGCTGTGGAAGCCGGCTGAGAAGCTCATTGGAGAAGGCAACAAATTGCTCTTGGCAGGATTGAGAAATCATATGAGCTGTTGCTTCAAGCTGGGCTTGAGTAGCATAACTCTGATGAGGTCCTCTAGGACAAGATTGCTCACTTCTATCTTCAAAACTAGACATGTTCTCTCAAAAAAGAAAGAAGGCCCTACGGTGGGCGCCAAGTGTTGATGCTAAAGATCACACAATATAATCCAGAATAGGATGGTTGCGGTTGAGGCGTGATAGAGGATGATGAAGGGGATCTCTTCCTTTCCCAACTTTATGTCTGGCCACTGAGTTAGAGTTTGTGATCTGCACAGAAGAAGTCATGAGAGGGAGTGGTGATGATTCCCCCGTGGTACCTTCGACGATCAAGTCAGTTGATGAACTTGAATTTGAATGGAGTAATGGAACTATGTGTTCTTATGCTATGTGCATTAGAGATGATGATCTCTGAGATTAAGGTCAGGAGGAGAGTTTAGATTGCGAACCTTTTAGATTTCGAACCCCTTGGCTATAGCGAATAACATCTGCATATATAGAGGATTCCAAGGGCAGATTAGTCACTTTGGCCATGTAAATGACGGTAACAAGGTGTGAGCTGGAAGGTGAGTCATCCTTTACTCTATACGTGTCGGCTGGCGATAAGAGGAAGATCACTTTGACCTCGATTTGAGGAGCGATCGATGGGACGTGAGCTGATAAGCGGCGTGATGACGCATGGTCTATGAGTAGACATGATGTGACTTGTTGTCAGGATGGATAAGCTTTGGCAAAGTAATCTTTTAGCTTCGCTGAGAAGCAATGTCCCTCATGATGGGAGTTGACTCGTTGAGAGGAGTGACGACTCGTTGAGAGGAGTGACGGCTCACTGAGTCTACTAGGTTCTTGGTGAGTTGCCTGCTGTGAGAGGGCCGACTGGTACAGCCTTTCGAGTCGACATTGATGAATGTCGACTCGTCTGGTCAGCTGAGTTGGACTGCTAGCTGATCTCTGGCTATCTCTCCCGACAGTCGAGATGTTGATTCATTAGATCATATATCTGAAAACAGTTGTACCCCATAACAAATACTACCCTAACACACAAAATACTCAAACAAATTACTTCTAAATCTATTTTGTAATATAAAAGTTTGGTATATAAGGCGAGTCATTACATTTTGATATCACTTTTTTTTATTCTAAGTGATCGGGTACAGTGTTTTTAAATCATTTTTTATTAATTTTTCAATAATGTCGCAGCATTGTATGGGTCAATCTTGCTTGTGGTTAGCTAAAAGGCATATATGATTACTGTTTGTTTGTAAAAGAGAAAGCTTAAAAATAATTAATACTCATCACATAATTGGAAACTACTTTATTGTAGTAGTATATCCTTGAAATAGGACTCCTCATCATCGCTAATAGTGATGGTTCTTCTGCCACCTGTCTCACTAGCAATGTCGAATGTCATCAGTGCCCATTTTTTCTTCACTCTCTCATCACCGTCTCTCTCTACCATTTGAAATTCTTCTTCTTGGTCTCTAACACCTTCCTATCATCATTGACGTCATTCCTCTTTATTTTTCTAATTTTTTATTTATTAATTGGTTGAATTTTTTTTTTCTTATCTATCCATTTTTCATTAGCAATTAGGTTGAAGACTGAAAATGGGACAAAAGAAATCAGAATTTAGAATAGTTATTAAAATGATTAGATGGACAAAAAAAAAAAAACTTGTATCTCAGGAAATAATCCAAAAGAGAGAGAGAGGGAAAAAAGGGTCATTTGCAATTTGGTACTTTAACATCACACCATTTTTAGTTTTGGTTGCCCAAAGGTTTCCTGATACTTTTATACTTTAAAGTTTACATATTCTTTAATGTTGATATTTTAAAGATTTTCCCTTATAGTTTACTATCCTAAAGTTCACATCTAATTTATTTTTACCACTTTGATGCCAAAAAATTAGGGTACAAAAGCAGAAAATTTGTACAAATTCTGAGGTATCAAAGCTAGAAGTGTGTAAACATTAGGTTATGAAGTTCTGTAGAAAAAAACCTTTGGGGTACCAATGTTAAAAAATTTGCAAACTTGAGGGTCTCCAAGTCACAAATGGTGTTTAACTTGGGGTATCAAAGGGCAAATATACCAAAAATAAGGGAAAAAGCTACTGTGTTTTTTGGTTGGAGCTTCTGCCCATTTGACCGACCTCAGCTGATTTCTCCAGCAAAAGCACTGCTCTCTCTCTCTCTCCGTCTAGATTCTTCACTTTCACATGTCCTTTTAATCCCTAAATACCCCCTCCACTGTCGCCCTCTCTCTCGTTTCGATCGAGGGCATCGATCCCTCTCTCCTCAAAAGCCCCAATCTCAAAACCCTAGAAATCTCGCTCCGACCCCCCCAACAATTTCGACCCTATTCTACGCTCAAGTAAGTCTTAGTTGTGAAGTCATATTATTTATCCACCATTTTCTCTCATTTTATTGCAGTCTTGAGTTAGATTAAGTTAGTTCTTGGAGAATTTCTACACGAGTCACGCCTTTACTGGGGAGATTTTATCCTTTTCCCCAGCCGAATTGAATCTGTGTATCTGAATTGGAATTCTTATTACTATGGAGTACCCTTTGGTAGTTTCCTTTTTATTTTAATTTTAATTTTTAGCTAGATCAAGTAAGTTAATTTAAAAATTTATCATAGATCATGGTCTTATGGAGCACGTATGGTTATATATTAGGAAGTCTCATATTTATTTCTGTAGAATCGCAAAGATTAGTTTTATTTGAATCTTGTTTATGATGTTGCCTTTACAAACTCGGCCGAGTTTGTAAAGATAAAGACACCAATTAACTTAGACATGATCATAACCATGACCTTGTTGATGTTTGGTAAGTCAGCCTCACAATAAATGACCATTTTAAGTCTATCCTTTGATGATTGGCCTTTATTGTGCGTGAGCAAGGGGGAAAATAGTAGGCAATTGATCAAAAGGATACTTGTCCATAGGGTCAAACTGAATACATTTATGAAGCCACATTTGAATACCTTATCAATTTGATGATGATGATGATTATTGTTATTATTCTTGTTGTTATTATTCTTGTTGCATATCATCAATAGATGTTGGAAAGCAATAGACTTTAGGGTATCAAAAGAGATGGATTGGTATGCATCTATCAAGCATTTCACAAGTACTTAATAAGTTAATATGTATCGTGTTGAGTTAGCCCTTTACGAAAGATCCATGCATTTGGCATATTTGATCGTATCTTGTACTGATTTTAGTCAATTTTGTTGCTTTGGGTTCATGCCATTACTCTTATTTTTCTGGAATGGTCATGGCATTCAAACTCAGAACAAAGTGTTTTAAGTTGCCCGGTTTCTTAGACCCAGCTCACTCTTAACATGAATTGTAAAGTAAATGGGGTAAATTGTTGTTGTTACACATTAAGATCAATGTTAGTTCCAGGTTTCAAGTACTTGTGCTATATCTGATTTACTGATTCAATCTAGTGCGTTGGTCTTCTTGCTTATCTTCTATGCTTCCCTCTTTCTGACAAATAGTGTTCTACAACCAAATACATATATCAGGTAATGTGGCTCTGTTGTCTAGCTGTTGTGCTCATGTGTAATTGTAAAAGGGCTTGAAGTATATGGAGGTTATATTTCTCTTTTGCATCCTGTACTGTATTTTCTTAGTCTAATTTTCCATGTCTATTTGTCTATTTCTATTCTATCTAAGACAATTATAGCTAGGACCCTAGCTGTACCCATCTTCATCCTTATCTTAATACTTATTTGTGAGATCTCAGTCTTTTCCGTTTTCATGTAAACCTTAGTTACACAAACATATTTCATCTGTTTGTGGATTCCTCTAGAATCGAATGAAGCGCTAAACATGGGTTCAATATGCTATTAGCTACCTGATCATCTGGAATCTCAAGCTGGAAATTGTCATATTTAACTGATAATTTCCTTAATCTCACTTTTATGCATGGTGTATGTCTCCTTCTGATCTTGTTCTTCCAATTATTCGAAAGTGGAACTATGTTAGGTCAATAATGACCATTTGCTAATGTTTTCCTTAGTTGTTTTTTACTTTATGAAAGGGAATTAAACCCCTTCTACTCTACGAGACTTCTTTAAGGAGATTCTCAAATTTAAATCTTGGCTTGTTAACTCATTATATAAATCGATTAGGATCATGCACATTTAACAAGTAAAATATTCATATATCATCTTCCTTACAAACACAACATTATTTTAAAAGTGAATGACAAGGTAAAAGGCAATGAGGTCCTATGTCGTCTGAGGTGAGGAACGCTAGAAGAGGTGACTGCTTGAGTAAACCAAGACGACAAATCTTCAAACAATTCAAAAATGGTTCAAATAATATGCAATTGAACAAGATCTAAATAAATCACAACCGAATTTTCAAAGTCAGTACAAGACATAAACTACCTAAATAAAGTTATAAATACTAAATACTAAATAATAATACGAAATAGTAACTACTATTATAAATAATTAAGTGAAAAGTTTGAATTTTCAAGATTCTTGTTGTGGCATGACCTCAAAATAATATTGATAATTGGGTACATCATGATTAAAAATAACAAAAAATAAACCAAGAGAGAAGAAACAAAAAAATTAAAAACAAAAACAAACTTTCCTTTGTGAAACACTTTTCACGCCCTTAGAAATTCTAACAGCATCAAATACCTTTCATGCCTTATTGCACCTTTCTTAGGCGAGCTTTGATGAGCCAAAAGGCTTTGCCTTAGTCACCTTCATAGCTTGGCGATATGTGCGGCACTGAGGTACAAAACTGCCTCGCCTGAGCGCGTGAGGCTTTAAAGCGTGACACATTTAAGACATTGAAACACACACTATCTGATGAGTACAAACACACTGTAGCATACTACCTATTTACATATTGTTTTGTAATCTGGAACAAGTAAATCATTGATGAAAAGGGCCTAGTGCCTAATCTTTGTGTCATAGGCTTTCAGAGTTGATTGAGGGAAGGATTATTAGATTTAACTTCTATTTTGATTCTATGGAAATTTATCTTGTCAATTGTCTCAGTTCTGTCCAACTCACCCCATCTTACATCTACACACTGACACCATGTGCCACACTGTTTCTGCAGCCAATTTAGTCATTTATATATGATATATTTTTATTTTTATTTTTATTTTGTAATTATGGAATTGTGCAGGTATATATTGTGCTGGCAGAGCTTGATTGGAGGGACCGTATATCATAGCATGAGCATATTTCTACTTTCCTTCTATCTAACTGTGAATTTAGAGTTCTCCTTCGCTCTAGTATCATGTCCTCAAAGAGAAGCAAGGTGTTTAATTTAAATTAGGACATCCTGGGAGCCCATTTATTTGGCAAGTCATTTATACAAGTGAAGCTTCATAAGTGGTTTTGGAGTTTTTTTTAGCTTGATCTTTGTATTTGGTTGCATCTTTTCATTGGTCCGTTCGTTCTTGCACGATGCCCGTGATACGAAAGCTATATGAAGCATGTAAAGCATCATTTTCTCCCAATGGACCTATATCAGCTGAAGCTCTTGAAAAAGTTCGAGCTCGTTTAGGTGAGATGAGGTTTTCTTTACATGTTATAAAAAATGTCTTGGAAGTCAAATATGCTATTTATATATATCTAATCTGAAACAAAAAGAAGAAAGTTAAAAAAAATCTTTTGATGTATAAGTATTGGCCATTGGCAACTAAAGGAAGCCTGTTTTTTATTTGCTTAACTATCCTTCATTGTGCATCGTTGTAACATCGGGGTTGGCATGTGTTGATTTTGTTATTATGCACTACTTTTGCATCATTAGTGTATTTTGATGGTCATATTTAGTATGTAGTGCTATTAAATACCAGCCATTTGTGGCACGGCATATGATAACCACAAAAGAAAATACACAACGAGCTACATATAGCATAAATTTTGGGGTTTTATTTGTAAGAAAAGGCAAATACCATATTAGATATTAAAACTTTCTGAATGTGCAAATTTTCCAATCAAGATATAGGTGAAGGTCTCAATTTCAATATTATTTCAAATATAAAATGGAGACTTTTATGGAACAAATCTTAGAAGTGCGTTTTTCAATATCAATGCACCTCTAGAGGAGAGTTGATCCCGAGTTATTGCGAAAAGAAAAAAAGGGAAAAGAAGAAGAAGAAGAAGATTAGATTATGGAAGTCAATATTCTCACTCTTATTACTACTGCTACTACACCAAATCTCACTCTAAAGCCTAAACTTCTATTTTTCGTTTGCTTAAATGTTGGAGATTAAGGAAAACTGGAAGGTTTAGTAAATCCTTGTTATTTTTGCTAACTGGTAGATAACAACTTTATGTACATTTTATCCGTTTTCTTTACCTCGATAACAATGAGCACTATATTAAGTTCCAAAGTGGCAGTGGTGGATATGCATGTCTTCTTTTACATGGACGGACATAAAATATACAATATCTTCTATATTTATGCAGATGACATAAAGCCAGCCCACGTGGGTCTTGAACAGGATGCTCAACTAGTACGAGGGTGGAAACCTACAAATCCTTTGAATGGGAAAAAAAGCCGAAATGGGAGCAGTCAGTATTTGCCTCCGATTCAGTATTTGCACATACACGAGTGTGAAAGCTTCTCTGTAAGCATTAATGTTTCTATTTTGAAACAGCTAGTTCTTTTTGTCATGCAATAATAGTAACTCTTAGGCTACTAAGGGTTTGTATTATGTGATACTGGTGAATAAATTACTAGACATCTTTGACCAATATCATGATGAGAATTGGTGATTTATATGATGTTAATCTAAACATTTATGCAGATCGGAATATTTTGCATGCCTCCTTCTTCCATTATACCTCTTCATAATCATCCTGGAATGACTGTCTTGAGCAAGCTTCTGTATGGCACTTTGCATGTCAAGTCATATGACTGGATTGGTACAGAAGGATCACTTGATCCATCCAAAGGTGTGTGTTTCTCTCGTTTTACTTTATTAGTTTACTTTGATATTGGTGCCTAAATAGGGATGCATAACAACTTCTTGAATTCAATAAGAAAGGATTAATTAGGACATAAAACATATTGGTTAACGTCATCACTACGGTGAGATCAATTTTAACATCTTAAATAGCTGGTTGATTCTTAGCATATCAGCTAGGAAGTGATAATATTATAGGTAACGGAGGAATTGATCAAAAGCACCTGGTAAGAAGCAATTAAAAAGGATATAATAAAAGTTAACAGAGGAGATGACTCAAACTGGTACCAAACGGAAGAATAGGATTCATGTAGTATACTCTAAATTTAGGATAAAAGCTTTGTTGCTGCAGCTGTTGTGGATACCTTTGTGGTGCTGATTAATTGAGTTAGAAGTCTTGATTTGTTAGGCTTATATAAACCTATGTTGTCTTCTTCGCTACTCATGCAACATCAACCCAACCTATTATTAGTTCAAGGCTCTTCATTTTTCCATTTTAAACTTAATCTTGAGTTTTCGCCCCCAAGATATGATACGAGTCGCCAAGCGAGCACCTTTGATCGCGGAAGTATCAAAGGTGGGGTTGAGAAGAAAACAATAGGAACACACAAGACAATTCAATTGACGAAGGAAAATGCATTCTCTAGATTATGAAGAATTTCAAAGATTATAAAATTTCTCCCTCACAATCTCACTAGAATAAGGAACCTCTCTATTCTCCTTTTAATCCAATTTGATGATTAGAATCTCTTCTTTTATGTTTAGAAACCCTAAACAATCACTATTTATAGGGTAAACAACGTGGATGGCAAAATCATAAATAACCAAGTCAAAACTCAATCAGGATTCGTCTCGTCTCAAAACAGAGTCCATCTCGGTCTAAGAGACCGATCCGATCGATCGATGTACCAATACCGATCGACCATTCTCCCACTATCGGTCGACCATTCTCCCACTATCGGTCGACTGATAAGTGTCTCGGTTGACCGACCAGAGAACACGTTTCTCGTCCTGTAGTGTGTACTTATCCGGTCGACTGGTGCTGAGTATTCGGTCGACCGGCCAAAGACTTGTCGCCAGATTCCTGATTTCATCGTTTTTCCTACTTTTGACCGTTTTTGCCACCACCAATGGCTCTACCCACGTCTCTATTCTCGAACTCCCATGAGAATCATCTATCCTCAAGCTCTCATGATGATCGTTAAGTTCTCGAAGCATAGAAAAAGATACACCCGTATCATGGCTCCCCCTTTAGGAACTTGAAGTCCCGTTCAAGTTAGAACTTTACCTGAGGGAACTCGCGAGCCCCTCCTTTCCTATTGAACCATCTGGTCTTGCTAGGAACCTGATCTTGACGTCTGATCAGAAACGACTCCTTCGTCTCGCGTCTCGTCGTAGTCATATTCTGCTCCAAAATGCAATCCTCTTTCAGCGGTTATTCTCTATCAAACCACAAATTTTCAACGTGCGGTAAGATCACTTTGTCGTCACCCTCATTGTCCAACAATGGAGGCTCAAATAATTTAAAGTACTCGACATTAATCACCGAATACATGCCTAAGTAAGGTGGCAAATCTAGCTTGAAGGCGTCGTCACCAATCTGATCAAGAATCCGAAACGGATCATATCGTATAGGTTTTAAGTTCTCCCCTTCTCTTTTTAGCCACTCCTTAACTTTAGCCACACCATGTGACTTTTGTCAAAATTACAAAGAGCTCGATGTTGATCATGTTTTGCCTTGTATTTTGTTTATGATTTCTTTAACTGAGCTTCAACCGTAGCGTGAATCTGTGCAATCTTCTCTAGAAATCGTTGAGCTCGTTGTCTTTCGCTCCCTTTTTTGCCGTCGGCCGTAGTTTCACTAGAGAATACTAAGTCGAATGGACTTGGAGGTAAAAACCCATAACACGTCTCAAACGGTGATTTTTTCGAAGATCTATGAATAGCCCTGTTGAAAGCAAACTGAAGGTACGGTAAGCTCTCATCCCAAGTCTTGGGATGCCTGAAATTATACCCCGCAACACGTGAATCATAGTCCGGTTGACTACTTCTGTTTATCATGGATGAAAGGCCGTGTTCTTCTTCAATTTAGTGTCCATTAAACTCCACAAAGAATCCTAAAAGTGCCTGAGAAACCGGCTATCCCGATCCGAAATAATCGAACTCGACAACCCAAAGTGTTTCCACACATGTTCAAAGAACAACTGCATTGCACCCGCTTTCGTCATGATCTTCTTGTAAGGAATCAAGATCATCATCTTGCTAAACCGGTTCACCACAACAAACAAGTAATCATGTCTATGTTTGGTCGTCGGCAAACCTTCTAAGAAATCCATAGAAACTCTCCCACGGTCTCGAAGATACCGACAATGATAGATACAATCCCCTCTTGCTGTTAGAAGGCTTTGATATGCAACATAGCTTACACCCTCCAACATACTTGGTAACGTCCTCCAACATCTTTTGCCAAAAGACATGGCGTCATAGATTGAGAAGCGTCTTATGAATCCCAAATGACCTTGCACACGTGATATATGTGCCTCTCGAATCCACTGTAATCGATCGTCGTCCTTCGGAATGCAAAGTAACGTCCCACGATACAACAAACCATTTGCTCCAATCTCATACTCCCCCCTTCGACCAACCTTCGTCTGCTCGAACACACTATCGAAGTCTCTGCTAGATGTGTACATCTGTACATATTCTAAAAGAACCAAGGGCGGAATACGCATCGTCACCAATAAAGCTCTAACTGGCGGTCGAGATAACATATCGACCAACTTGTTCGTTGTCTTTTTTTTGTACCTAATGATGATGTTGAACGCCATCAAATAGGACATCCACTTCATGTGTCGTGCCTGTTGCAGCTTGGTTTGGGTATGTAGAAACTCCAATGACTTGTGATCTGAGTGCACAACCACCTCCTTACCCAAAAAATACACCCTCCAATGCTTGATCGCCTAATAGAGTGCATAAAACTTCTTATCGTAGGTAGGATAGTTCAGAATAGCACCCGTAAACATCCAGAATGGTATTCCACCGGCTTCCTATCCTGTGTCAACACAGCGTCCATAGCATAACTAAAAGCGTCAGTCTCTACCTCGGAGGTCCTCTGTAAATTAGGCAACGCTAACACCAGTACCTCCAATATCTTCCTCTTCAGTAACTGAAAAGCCTCATGCGTTCGTCCCCACTCAAACTGAACCTTCGCCTTTGTAAGACCATGTAAAGGTGTCGCATAAGTAGAAAAATATCGAATAAATTTGCGCAAATATTGGCAAGCCCCCCATGAAGCTTCTCACATCCGTTACTATCCTAGGCGCCGGCCACTTCGTGATCACCTCCATCTTGCTTGGATCTATTCTCCACTGGCTCTTCCCCACGATGAAACCGAGATACACTAGGTCGTCCTTCTCAAATTCGTACTTTTTCCCGTTAAGCTTCAGCTGTCTGTCCTGCAGCATTTTAAAAACCTTCTCTACATGAACAAGATGCTCCTCCCAGGTCCTGCTATACATCAAGATATCATCGAGATAAACTATCATAAAATCCTCTATAAAAGGTCGCAACAAATCATTCATGAGCCTCATAAAGGTCACTGAAGCGTTGCATAACCCGAACGACATCACCAACCACTCGAACATGTCCTGTTTAGTCTTGAACGCAGTCTTCCAAGTGGCATCCTATCGAATCCTCACCTGATGGTAACCAGACTTGAGATCAAACTTTGTGAAGAACCTTGCTCCTTCTAACTGATCCATAAGATCATCGATCTGTGATAGTGGGTAACGATTCTTGACTGTTATCTCGTTGAGCGCCCGGTGATAGTGGGTAACGATTCTGTGATAGTGAGATCCACGCACATACGCTAGCCTCCATCTTTCTTGGGCACTAACAACACTAGCAACCCACAAGGTAAACAACTAGGCACTATCACTCCCGTCTCTAGAAGTTCCTGAACTTGCTTCTTGATCTCCTCGGACTCTTGTACAGATGTGCGGTAAAAGGCTATATTCGGCAAAGAACTCTCTCCCGTCAACATAATCTCGTGCTCCACATTCTGTCTCGGCGGTAGCCCAATGATCTCCGAAAATAAATCTACATACTTGGCCTTCAACCTGTTAAGATCTCCCTTCTGAAGCTTGCTCAAGATAGTCAAACATACTCTACTCAGCTGCTCCTTATAAGGCCTAATGAATAATAAAACAAACTTCTTGCTTACATTCACTAGCTTTTTTGCCTGAGTCACCATCAAACTCGTCTTCTACGGAAGAGATGCGAAACAAAATATGAACTGCTCGTCATCCTTGGTGAACGTATATTTCTGGGCCCGTTTGTCGTAGACCGCGTACCTATCCCACAAATAAGGATTGCCCAGTATAACCTGAACGATATCACACGTGACCTCATCAATATACAACTCGTGGAGTGCAAATATGAAAGTGCATTGATTGATCACACTCAACCCGACTCCTTCTGAATCCACCCTAAAGGATAGGGCTTCGGATGCTTGACAGTTTTCAGACCTAGCTTCTGAACCAATGCTTCAGATATTAAATTCTTCTAGCTCCTTGGATCAATGATAACATTAACCAAGCTAGTCTTCACCTGCAATTTAAGAACAAAAAGCTGCTCTCTGGGGTCTCCGTCTTCCTTCGTGATCTGTTTTTCTGCTATAAGGTTGATACTGCTGTTATGCTCTGTCATCCCGGGGACTTTCTTCGGACCCTGTGCTATCACGTATGTCTTTTTCTCCTCCTTTAATTCCTTCGGTTTCAGATGAGGATACTTCTCCTAGCATCGATTACAAGTCAATCCTGCCTTTATTGAGTTTTTCTCTTCCTTTAATCCTTCTTTAATCCTACCTTTTTCTCCTCCTTTAATCCCTTCAGTATCAGATGAGGATCCTGTGCTATCACGTATGTCTTTTTCTCCTCCTTTAATCTCTTCGGTTTCAGATGAGGATACTTCTCCTAGCATCGATTTCAGAGGAGGATACTTCGGTTTCAGATGAGCCCTGTCTACTTGCAGTGATTACAAGCCAATCCTGCCTTCCCTGGGTCGCTCTTCTTCTTCTCCTCAGGTTGGGAGCCACTAGACTTACCTCCTGCTTGTTTGGCATCCCTTTCGGCTCGTTGCCCTTCTTTTGCTTGCCTTTAATGGCAATAACTTTCACGCTCGCCTCTGCAATTGACTCAACCATGAATAGCTTCATCTCCTTCCGGAGGTATTCGTTCAATACTTCATAAAGACCGAGTACTCCATCGCAATGTTGAGGACCATCACTTGTTGAAACTCAATCGTGTATTCTTGAACGGTTTGAATCTTTTGGCGCAAGCCGTACCATTTGTACCAGCGCTCTTCAATGAATCCCACCGGGTAGAACTGCTTTCTTAGCAACTCCTTGAATTTGTTCCACGACATCGCTTTCTTCTCCTGCTTGCAATAGGATTTTCACCATGTCAATGCGTGATTTGTAAGCTTCAATGTCGCAAAAACGATCTTTTTTTTGACGAATAGCCATAAGGAGTAAAATAAGTCTCCATACGCTCGATCCAATCATCAATCCTTTCGACGTTAACACTCTCATCATAAACATGAATCTTTACTCTGAAATCAATATTCAGATTTTGGTAAGGCCCCTTAACCCCATGATACGGAGCAGTCTTGACGGCCCCGACCTCCTCATCGGAATCTGAATTCTCACTGTCTCCATCGGACTTTACAGGTTTATTCTTGGACCTGGAAAAAGATTCGTCCTTTTTGTCCCTTCCATAGATGAGATCAACGAGTTGCGTGAGAGTCGACCCGATTGTTTCGATATGTTTCTCCAACGCATCAAGCCTTGTTGAATTGTCACTTTCCGTCATCTTCTTCTTCCTTGATTTCTGAACTTCTTCTAAAAACACAAGGATCTTGCCTAGCTTCTTGTATTGCGATTGAGTAAGGATCATACACAGGATACTCCTTTGTAGGATCTGATTTGCTCTGATACCAACTTGATACGAGTTGCCGAGCGAGCACATTTGATCGCGGAATTATCAAATGTGGGGTTGAGAAGAAAACAGCAGGAACACACATGACAATTCAATTGACGAAGGAAAATACCTTCTCTAGATTATGAAGAATTTCAAAGATAACAAAATTTCTCCCTCACAATCTCGCTAGAATAAAGAATAACCTTTCTATTCTCTTTTTAATCCAATCTAATGATTAGAATCTCTCTTCTTATGTTTAGAAACCCTAAACAATCCCTATTTATAGGGTAAGCAACGTGGATGACAAAATCGTAAATAACCAAGTCAAAACTCAACCAGGATTCGTCTCAAAACAGAGTCCAACTAGGTCTAGGAAACTGATCCGGCCGACTGATGTACCAATACCGGTCGATCGGTCTCCCACTATCGGTCGACTGACAAGTGTGTCTCGGTCAACCGACCAGAGAACACGTTTCTCGTCTTGTAGTGTGCACTTATCCGGTCGACCGGTGCTGAGTGTTCGGTCGACCGGCCAGAGACTTGTTAACATTAAAGTAGGTAGTTTGGATATTAACAGCAAGTTGGTCAAAACATCACCTTCGTTGGTAGATCATTTCATCATTTTAGGATGTTTTATGAGCTGATTATGTTTAGTTTTTATGTAAGGGTAATGACTTAGTAAGGGTTCGTGATTTGTGAGGCATATGCACGATCTTTTAGTTGAGGGTGAGATTTGGTGCAACTATATTGGTTGCTGCCTTTCTGGAGACCGTGGCTCGGAAAATAGCCTCTCCGCATATGGGCTGAGGTTGGGTACATCTGATCATCCCACCCACAATGGTGGGAGGCTCATGCAATGGACCGTACTTTTTATATTAGATTTTTTAGTTATTTTAATCTTTTTGTTATGCCTAACTAGTAGAAGATAGAACATTTTTGAATTACTTGTGATTCTTTTTGGATTATCTACTGTCAATTTCTTAGGCATTGTTCAATCCTTCAATTAAAAAGGAATTACCTTCTTCGTGAAATGCTATTTTTCGTGGTGATCGAGTTTTCTTAAGTTTTTTTTACCTTCAAAAGGTGATTGGCGATTGCCGGATGAACATCTATCCATAAATCAAGTGTATCATGTGTTGTATTATTGACATACTGTTAATTTTATAACCTTTGGATGAATGGGTAAAAAGTCCTTAAATCGCTTTTAATTTTTTTCATCAAGATTGTTTTTGGGTATGGATAATCACTTTAGGGATAAAAATCATGATGTTTAGTTAGACTGCTCATCTGTCATGATTTTTGAGGGAAGAAAATTTCTTGTGTTGGTGGCTTATTCTACCGACACATGCACATGAACATATTTTATGCTTTAATGATACGAGTCGCCGTGCGAGCACCCTTTGGTCGCGGAATTACCAAAAGGTGGGTTGAGAAGAGGATGACCAAAACACAAGAACAACTCAGTATAAGGCGAAGGAAAATACCTTCTCTAGATTATGAAGAACAAAAGATTACAATCTCTCCCTCACAATCTCACTAGAATCGAGAACAACCTCTCAATTCTCTCTCTAAACCCTAATACAATTATTAGAATTTCTCTTGATCACTTCTATCTGAGATCTGATTGTTTAGAACCCTAAAACAATCCTATTTATATGTGTGCAAACGTGGATGGCAATCTTGTAAATAAACAAGCCCAAAAGAATCAGGAATCCCTGCCAAAACAGAATCCAAAACGAAACAGGAAACCCAGAAATCGCGATCCGGTCGACCGCCAGGCTTGGTCCGGTCGACCGGCCAGAGAGTTTTCTTAAACCCTGCAGCGTGCAGGTTTTCCGGTCGACCGACATGTGTGCTGCGGTCGACCGGCCAGAGATCTGCCAGTTTACCCTGTTTCTTTTGCGTTTCGCTCCTGTTGACTTCTTTCGCCGTCTTCTTTGGCTCCATCCATGCTCCTATTCCCAAGATATGAGAATCTCCTATCCTCAAGCTCCCATGAGGATCACTAAGCTCCTGAAGAGAAGATACACCCGTATCATTTAAACTTTTTGGAAGGATTTGGAGCCAAATCCTTTCTTTGAGGTTTGATATTGTGGCATTCCTTTATTGAAATTCACGTTCATTGACGGGATTTTTCGTGGTTGCAAACTGTTAGACTGGATTATCATGTTGTCGGTATTAATGCAAAACAAAGATTTAAAAAAATATGTTAAAATTACAAAGCCTAGTGAATATAGTAGGCAATATCTGACATATTATATAATTGAGTATACGCTGGAATAAAAGTATGCATACATTCAAGAAGCGTCCAAAAGGTTTCGGTATGGTACGTACGGGTACAGGAACATGTCCGGTACAGGTATGACTTCTGATTAGAATTTTCCAGGCTACATAGTCTGGGGTAGAGTCAATCCAATTGAATAGTTAAGCTGGATTCCTAGTTATGGCTTATGAGTTAAGACTAATATAACAATTGTGGAGATAAAGCGGTTATGTGATGATTTATTTTGTAATCTTCTATGTCATAATTCTTGATGAATTAAAACTAACAAGCTATGAGTTTTGATGATTTATCATATTGGATTAGACCAAAAACAGATGAATCCAAACACTATCTATCTATTTTTAGGTCTTTTCTAATTAACAAGTTTTCACTGTGAGGCTAAAGCAGAACTATTTGTAACTTTTGGCGGTTGCGGTTCTGTTTGAAAATGTTGATTGTTGAATGATGATTATTTGACTTTAAATCTATAAATCAACATTTTAATCACAAGTTTTCTGGACTTTTTTTATTCTAAGTATAACTTCATTTAATCAATGTCTGATACTTTAAACTTCATAACTTCTTTTGTGATGGTAGTTATCAGGCAAAAGCAGTGTTATTTTCTGATTAGAACTTGATTGACATGCTTCGAATCTGGTATGGTACAATTGATACTTAAGACTTATCAGTATTCACTAGCATTCTCATATCTTAATTTAAACTTTATTAGATTACACTACAAATACCCGTGTTGTGCATCAGTATTCACTAGCATTCTCATATCTTAATTTAAACTTTATTAGATTACACTACAAATACCCGTGTTGTGCTTTTGCGGATCCATATAAGTGGTTATTGATCGTTGTCATTATCTTCTTCATGCATAACTTCTTATTAGAAAATCTTTAGTCTCTGATGCATTTCTTCTTGAATTTGTAGCAAGACCTGCAAAGCTTGTTAGAGATGGCGAAATGTCAGCACCATGTGGAACAACAGTTCTTTATCCTACTACTGGTGGTAATATCCACTGCTTTAAAGCTATAACCCCGTGTGCGCTCTTCGACATTTTAACGCCCCCTTATTCATCAGAGGATGGGCGACATTGCTCATATTTCCGGAAGTTACCAAAAAAGGATCTATCTGGTAATCTTTTATAGCTGTCTCAAGGTTCTCAGCTACTTGATGGGTTAATTGCAAATGGACTGTAGTATCTCGCATTGGAACTTATTACCCCAGTAGTTTGATTTTGGCAGATGCATCTAGATGAAACTTTTTGACCGTTTAACCCTAAGATAGACTCACTAATTTCACCAGGAGCAAAGGAGCAATATCCGCCAAAATTTCACCCAGGGTAAAAGATTTAAAAAAAAAAAATTGTTACCCGGAGGGTCTATCTGCCGGAATGAAACTTTTAAGTGATAATAAGTTCCGAAGCGCAATACTACAGGGGATCTGTGTGCAATTAACTCTTATTCGGTGGTTGTTTCTGACTCGTTCTTATCATCTTCAGATGACTATATAGAATACGCAGAAAGTATTTTACCGGATGGGATGAAGGCTTCTGAAGTGGGTTGGTTGGAAGAGTATCAGCCTCCAGATAGTTTTGTGATCAGGAGAGGGTTGTATAAAGGCCCTGCTCTTAAAATTTAGAGATATAAAGTTGGTGTAAACTTCCATTAGTTAGATTGGTTCCCAGTGGTAACATAGAGTTTCGGCCCCGTCATAATTGGGCTGTCATATGAGCTGTGAATAATTTATTAGAATAATTAGTTTCATTATATGCAGCAGCAGGGCATTTGTCAGTATAAATCACAATTTGTTCACTTTTATCGTCAACAACTGACGAGGAATAATATTAGGGTTTGGTCGTGTGTTGGCAATGGATCCTCCTGTTGTGATATCTCTGCTGTTGGTAGACTTTTGTCATAATAAAGACTTGAAATTTCACGTCCTGATTGGTTATTGGTGACTACCCGTTCGTTCACGTTCGTATCATCTGTTACCCTCGGTTGCCCGGTAGGTATCGTCCATCATTTATTTGGATCTTTTTATGCGGCAACGGCAAGCAATAGAGATCTTGGTGGCTCGCACGGATGCTCGTTTGCGGATAAGGTGAGTCGATGTCTCTGTATTTAGCTGTTAGAGGGTCTGCTAGGCCCTAAAGAGCTGAGGCCTGGCCCAATAAGAGTAGTCGGTATTGTTTGGCTGACGAAGAAAATAGGTGATGCGTCACCCATTTCGTTGACGTCGAAACCAATTACCTTCAAATTCGAGGGAGTTGAATGCAAAGTTAGCCAGGTGATGAGGTGGAAGTATCCTCTCCATAACGTGGCACTAAAAAAAGAAAAAAAGGAAAAAAGAAAAAAAATCTACCCTAGACCTAACCCGAATTATGTTTGAAAATTTTTGAACTTAGATTAAAATGTAAGGACTATTTCGCTAAAATGTTTGTTCTTACTTTAAAACACTATTGGCCTTGCATAATTATGTTTTCGTAAATTGAGTTCATCAAGCTACTGGGATAACAAAATTAACCCATTTCTGATGTTCTTGTGTCAAGGAAAGTGGGAAGTATGCTTGATCCGTGTGCATAATTTTAACCTATCCTCACTGTCCAAAAAAGTCCTTGTTTCCATCGTACATTCTAACAACAGGGAAATGAGCCAGACTCCTACCTAAAATCCAAAACTTTTTCTTCATCTTCGCAATCATAGAAAAGCCAAGAATTTTTTGGAACTAGAAGATAAAATCATACGTCCACAAAATGCCAAGAAACTTAGCACAAATATCAACCGTATACATTTTCTTCAAAATCCACAGTATACAAAAAAATTTGCATGTGAGACAACAGTTCGATCGGATCAAATGCCAAGCTTCGCGGCGCTTGTTCAGCATGCATCACATACTTGTTTCTTGATTCAGCATCATCCTATTTTGTCAGTCACATTAATTAATTAATTAATTAATCAATTAATTAACTATCAAGTATTTATTTATTAATTAATTAGGACAAACATTAGCATTGGGAATATGAAAGTTCCTGTATGAGATGATGAGAGGCACAGTGGTCAGTTAGATACTTAGAGATCTACCTACTGTCCTCTTGTTTTATGTTATGAATATTTTCTTGGCATTGATAATGATCAAGTATTTTGATTTGTATAACAACTTTATTCCGCAATCTTCAGTCCCAACTCATATTATCCAAGTCATTTTTCCAAAACATAGGTGTCTGTCTGTTGAACATAAGAAAACTTGATTATATAGAGCTAGCTAGAACTTTACGGGTGGAGCTTATATGTTAAAATGAGTTGTTTAATTAGTTCAGTTCACCGAAAATATAACCAATGTAAGTGGCATTGCATCTAATTTAGTCAAATCATCTAGTACTATACAGTTTCTATTACAGTTTGCGACAGGGGCCTTTAATATGTGTTTGGATCTTCTTCACTATTAAAAAACTTAACAATCATTACTTTTAATATTAATCATCTACGTCAAGTATACGTACATTAGCAAATTCAAAATTTAGCACTAATCATGTCCTCAATGTACTACATATATATTCGCATATTTCAGTACAAATGAGAGCAAATGATTGTAATTTAATAAGAATGGTCTCTCAATTACAATTTTTGATAGAAAAAAAAAAAAATCCAATTCAAGCTTGTTTTTATATACTCTGGTGTGTGTGTGTATATATATACACACACACACAGAGAGACACCACTCATTTATTTCTTCAATTTCAAGTTCTGTGCATTCTAAAGTTGCTCTAAAATCATTTGTGTATATTGTAACCAGAGTTGGTCTTGCAGACAATACTCTCTTCTATTTTATAGGGTTTTTACTTGAAAATCACCTTACTTTTATCAAAATTGATACTTTTCTTCTTTAAAGTTTTTTTGTCAGTGCCATCTTTACTTGTTAACATCTTTGCAATGTCACATCTATTTTAATTTTCAACCTAAAAAACACGTGAACTGACCATTTTACCCCCTAACAAAGGCATGTGCTTTTCACATGTGTCCTATTTAAGTATAATCTTAAGGGATTTTTTCAATATTAGTCCTCCAAATCGTTCATATTTTGAACTTAATATCTCTCTCTCTCTCTCTCTCTCTCTCTCTCTCTCTCTCTCAAACAACCATGGATCTCCAAACCCTAGCACAATCCCCAAACGCTAATTCCCCATCCCTAAATTCTAATCTCATCTCCCCTCAATCCTCCTCCATCCCTCCCTCCCTCCGATTCAAGAAAGGAAAAAAAAAAAAAGAGAAAACCTCCCCCAACCCTTAATCTCACCTCTCACCAATCTTCCCTCTCTTCCCCCTTCAATCTAAGGGAAAAAAAAATCCTCTTGAAAACCCAGAAAAGGAATAAAAGATCGACAAATAGGGCTCCCTATAACCCTCTCCGATGAGGACAACGCTGATCGGTTGAAGAGGACATCGCTTCGAGGACTAATTTTAAAATATGATAATATATTGGGGTCTAATGACAAAACATGAAAAATTTGGGGGCCAATATTAAAAAAAAAATCTTTTTTTAATGATTAATTAGATGCATGTGCTTTGCACGTGTTTGGGGTGCGGGTATTTTTGTCAATTCATGTGTTTTTAGGCTAAAAACTCAAATAAGCGTAACATTGTAAAAATGTTAGCCTGTAAAAGTGGGATTGACCCAAAAAACTTTAAAGATGGTAAATATTAATTTTGATAAAAGTAAAGGTGGTACTAATGTAGAAACCCTATTTCATAGGCATAATGAATGAGATTAGGACAAGTGCTAATTAAGTAGTGGAAGTGTCGGTATATACTTGTGTGTTCTTTCTTTCCCCCTCCTTATGCAATATCGATCATCATGAACTGTGATTATTACCTATTTGCTGAAAGTATTTGGCGAGTCAAATGAGCGGGAACCTTCACGAGGGCAGTGATCACTGATCACTTTGCTATCCACGAACATGCATTTGGAAGATAAAATAATTAATTAAAAAAAAATTTCCCACCAAATTCCCTGCAGAGATTCTCTCTCAGCCACAATAAACAAACCCTAAAATGTCAACTACATGCAGACGTCCAAACAAAATCGGAGAATTGTTAAGAAGCCCTCTTTTTATTTCTTTAATTTTTTTGTCATTTAGTTTTCCTAAATACACGAGACTCAATCTCTTACATTAGTTTAGAAGTTGTACTATAGTTCAATAGATAATGCAATCATATTGGCTTTTGCCCAAGAATGTCTTGTCATCTTGCCACTTGGAATCTCTTTGCGTGGGGAAAGCTCTAGCTTGTCGGCACTAAGTATAGGGATATTCTTTAATCCCTTGTGTATTTAGCTTATATTTGTTTAATACATTCTTTTGTACGCATAGCATCGTAAGCTAGGTTTTAGAGATGATCAAGATGCAAAACAATATTGGGATATGTTGTACCCATCAATATGGCCCATCATATATAAATACGGCTAATTTCATTTCCAAATATATGAAAATGGTTCAAAATTATTTGAGTGATTCAAACGTACGGCTCATAGCTCTAGTAAACTTAAAGTTGATAGATGGGTTGTTTCCCTACTTCTTGATCTATTGGATTTGTTTTGAGATGCTTGTGGATGTGTTGCACTTCAAAAGTGAACAAAATCTAAGAGATAAAAAAGTTAGCGGAGAGAGCTCTCCATCTGCTTAAATTTACAAGAGTTGTTATTTATTTATTTATTTTTTGTCAATAAAAAAGAAAAACTTTATTTCATTTACCAAATGTGAAGTTAAGTACATCAAGACTCGATGAAACTGAGAATCAAAATAAAAGATCAAGTTGGAAAACATTCTAACTACAAAGAACTCAACCAGCCTGACAATTGCCTATCAGTAGAAATATTAAGAGTGGAAGTTAACATCGAGAATTTGATATCTTTTAGAAGTATGCCCATATATAGTAGAAGTAGAAGAGAGTGCCCATCCTCTTTACCCTTTGCTTGAGACCGTTAATTGCTAGTGAGCTTCGTGGTAAATCAGTAGGAGATTAGAAGCCATTCACAAGCTTTCCATTTTAAATTGAAGCCAATCCATCACTGCATTGCAAATAAACATACAATAAGGACAGCTTAAAAACAAATGAAGATAAGATTCCTCCTCATTACTGGAGCAAAGCACGCAGGTGTTAGTAGATTTAATCGTCATTTTACATAGCCCATGTCTTGAGTAAGAAGTTTAATTAGCTTGAAAGGCAAGCCATAAAAGAGACTTTACAGATGTTCATAGATGTTCACACTATTTTATTGTTAGGTTACACACCAACAATAACGCCTCGAACAGAGACATATACACAGAATAAAGGCACAAAAAATTAATCACAGTACTCACAGATATATGTGGTTCACTCCTTCATAGCTACTCCACAGTGCAACGACGACGCCAAATTCTTTTATATCCCAAAAGAATAGATTAAAGAGAACACCCTCTCTTGATCAGATACAGTCCAAGAACTCTCACAATCTCTCTCTGTGTTTTCTCTCTTACTCTTCTATGAGAGGAGTTGTTTCTTGGATGAATTTTTCTGAAGAGTTTAGGCCCTATTTATATTATTTGGGAAATACTATGTACAAATAAAATATTATCAGTGTGACCCACCACTAATAATAAAATATTTGTGGGACCCACATTTTTTATAAATTCTTAACAATGACTGCCATCGAATTTGAGTTTTCTTCTTGTGGGGCCCGTCTTTGTGGGCCCCACTTTTGTTTTGTTAGGCTCATAATCTCCCACTTGAAGATTTGATTGGATATCAATCATATCTTAACATCCTTCTTGGTTGCATCATCAGGATGTCTTGTATCTTTGGTGTCTTGCACGACCCTCAATATTCTCAACGGAGGCCATATGAGGCTGTACACAGCCTTACCTTCTCGAGCAGAACTGGCTTGGTCAGCATATCGGCTGGATTATACCTTATATCAATCTTCACAAGGTTGAACTCGTTCATGCTTTTCCATCTCCGTATGACATGGTGTTTCACGTTAACCTGCTTGGTCCGACTCACACTCCTTGTGCAATATCTAGCCTCGTGCACACCATCGCATATATCAAACTCCCGATGACAGATGCGTATGGTATGTTAGCCATAAACTCATGCTCTTCAGCAGTATCCGGTGCTTGGGTCTTTGATAGCTTGAAATGGCTTTCAAACAGTGAGCCCACCGGTTTAGCTTTCTTTATGCCAAAATTTTTAAGAATATTCTCAATGTAGGCCTTCTGAGACAACCTCAGCCTCCGTGCCGATCTATCTCTGATGATCCTCAACCCAAGAATCTGGTTTGCTGGACCCAGATCCTTCATCTCGAAGTACTTGGAGAGACGCCCCTTGAGTTCCTTAATGCGGGCCAAGTCGGGCCTTACAATCAACATGTCATCAACATAAATCAAGAGTATCACTTAGGATTCACCATTTCTCTTGATAAAGCAACAATGGTCTATGTCGCATTTGAGAAAACCGTTCTCCTCCATAAAGTTCTCAAACTTCATGTACCACTGTCGCGGAGCTTGCTTCAGGCCATACAAGCTCTTGCGCAGGCGACACACGAGGTCCTCCCTACCTCATTCCTTAAAGCCCACTGGTTGATGCATATAGATCTCTTCCTCCAAATGTCCATGAACGAATACCGTCTTTACATCCATCTACTCTAGATGGAGATCTCGAACTGCCATAATGCTCAACATAGTCCGAATCATGGTCAACTTGACAATAGGAGTAAAAACGTCAGAATAGTCTATCCCTACTTTCTGCTCATAGCCCTTTACTACAAGCCTCGCCTTGTAGCGTCTCCGTCCATCGGCTTCTTCCTTGACCCTATAAATCCACCGATTGTAAGCCTCGCCTTGTAGCGTCTCCGTCCATCGGCTTCTTCCTTGACCCTATAAATCCACCGATTGTGAAGTGCCTTTCTCCCTCTTAAAAGCTTTACGAGCTTCTAAGTCCCATTCTTCATCAATGAATTTATTTTTTCCTCCATGGTAGACTTCCACTCGCCCCGAGCTTTGCCAGTCTGCTGTACCTCCTCATAGTTCTCTGGCTCACCATTATCAGTCAGGCGAAGATAATTCATGGTGGAAAGGTACCTCTCTGGCACCATCGAATTTCTTGGAGCTTTGCGAATTGCTATCGGTAGCTCTGCTGGATCCTGCTGCTGTGCATCTGGCATGTCTTCTTGGTCTCCGTCTTCTATGCTGATTGGTACTTCATTGCTGTCCTCACTATCAGCAATATCTAGGAAAAGAGGGGGTGATAGCTGACTCCCACTCACTTCTTTGGTCTTGTACACTGCATTCTCATAGAACACAACGTCATGACTACGCACCACCTTACGCGTATCGTGATCCTAAAAACGGTACCCATACTCATCTTCTCCATAGCCGATGAAAAAGAGCTTCTTTGATTTTGGATCAAGCTTTGACCGGTCTACAGGATTGGTCATGACATAGGTGTCATAACCTAATACTCGTAAGTGCTCTACCTTCAGCTTCTTTTCGGTCCAAGCCTCCTCAGATATCCCATAACTGAGAGCCGCGGATGACCCGTGATTGATCAAGTATGCAGCAGTATTGACAGATTCGGTCCAAAAACTCTTGGGCAATCAGGAGTGAATTCTCTTACTTCTGGCGCGCTTTAAGATAGTGCGATTCATACGCTCCGCCACTCCATTATGCTGAGGTGTTCCTGGGATGATCTTTAGTATCCTAATCCCGTGGGACGAGCAAAAGTTCTAAAACTTCTGGCTGTAATACTCACCTTCATTATCAGACTGTAGGCACTTTAGCTTATTGCCTGTTTCGTTCTCCACACAAGCAAGTCACTTCTTGAAGATGATGAAAACATCTGACTTGTGCTTTAATAAGAACACCCACAATTTTTTAGTAGCATCATCAATAAAAGTGACAAAGTAAAGAGAATTTCTAACAGATGGAACTTGTGTAGGTCCCCACACGTCGGTGTGCACCAACTCTAATTTCTGTAGTTTTGGAACCGGTTCGGTCTTGTTGAAGCTTACCTTCTTTTGTTTACCTAGGATGCAATCCTCACAAAAAGTCAGATCGATCTTATTCAGACCCAGAAGACTCTCTTCGTGGTCATAATCTGCATCCCCTTCTCGCTCATGTGGCCAAGTCATTGATGCCACGTCATGCACTTGACGGATGATGATGATGATGCTTGTCTTGCGGCAAGAAAACGATCGATTTTCCCATTGACGATGTAGAGAGACCCCTCACGTTTGTCGTGTGTCACCACTAGGGCACCATTGGACACCTTCCAGCTTTCCTGCTCGAAGGACACTTTGTAACCGGAATCAGTCAGTTGCCAGACTGATATAAAATTTCATCTAAGATCCGGTACATGCCGAATATTTTTTAGCATCAAGGTGGTCCCGCCTTCTATCTTGAGGGTACAATTTCTCTTTCTGAAAATTTTGTAAGGTTGATCGTCACCAAGATAGACTATCCCTAAGTCCTTCTTCACGAACGATAAAAGCA
The DNA here is from genome assembly GCF_001876935.1 of Asparagus officinalis. Lineage (NCBI taxonomy): Eukaryota > Viridiplantae > Streptophyta > Magnoliopsida > Asparagales > Asparagaceae > Asparagus > Asparagus officinalis. The sequence goes on from NC_033794.1 coordinate 39,210,690, forward strand.
GCCTTTGTTGTGAGGTTGTATGGAAAGATGCGCCAGAGTCGATGATCCACACATCACTTTTGTCTTCAAGAGATAGGAGAAGCGCATCTGAATCCGCCTCGTGCATGAGATTGGCTGCACCGTCATCTCGATCATCCCATGCTAGTGCTGGAACAGAAACTCTATAGTTCCGTACAAAGTGACCCTTCTTTTCACATCTGAAGCACTTTCCTTCACCATAACCATTCAGGTTCAGCCCTTTAGACTTCCCTCTGTATTTCGATATGTCTCGTCATTCCCCACCCTTCTTCTGCGCATGCCCTCGTACCTAGACATGCAGAGCACTCCCACTGCTAGAGGCCTTAGCTCCTGAGACTTTGCGGTGAGATTCTTCATCCAGAATTACCCCAATCACCGTGTCGAGCTTCATCTTGTCATTGCCATTGGTGTTTCTCACCATCATCACTATATTCTCCCACGAATCTGATAGAAAAGAAAGTAGCAGAAGAGTTTGGATCTCATTGTCGAACTTGAGATCTACTGCAGTAAGCTGTTGCACCACAGCCTAAAATTCGTTCAAGAAGTCAGCTACACGAGCTCCTTGCTGCATCTTTAAGTTGAATAGCTTCTTCATCAGGAATACCTTATTTGAAGCAGACAGCTTCTCATACAGCGCCTCCAAGACCTCCATCAACTCCTTGGTGGTGGTCGCATGCGAGATGTTGTAAGTCACATGCTGGTGAAGATTGACCTGATGGTGGTAAGTGCTTCATGATTGAGCATTTTCCACTTATCATCGTCCATCTTCTCAGGTTTCTTTGCCTCTCCTTGGAAGGGTAGGAAGATATTCTTCTGGTATAAATAGTCTTCTATTTGCATCCTCCAATACCTAAAATTTTGGCCGCCGAACTTCTCAATTCGAAGCTTGTTGTCTTTAACTGTAGATCCTATGGTGAAAGATTACGTCTTTCTCGTATTTGTGAATAGTATCGTATTCATGAATAGTGTTTAGTGCCTTAAAAAAGTAAATAATAATCTAACTTATTTCTTGATGTGGATGATCCACTTTTAGTGGCAGCCACTGAGCATACGATAAGGAAATATATATACTCTAAGTTAGGCTCTGATACCAGTTGTTAGAGTACACACAAACAATAACGCCTCGAACGGAGACGTAATACACAGAATAAAAGCACAAAAATCAATCACAGTACTCATAGATATACGTGGTTCACTCATTCGGAGCTACTCCACGGTGCAACGACGATGCCAAATTCTTTTATATCCTAAAAGAATAGATCAAAGAGAACACCCTCTCTTGATTAGATACACTCTAAGAACTCTCACAATCTCTCTGTGTTTTCTCTCCTACTCTTCTATGAGAGGAATTGTTTTCGGGATAAATTTTCCTGAAGAGTTTAGGCCCTATTTATAGTATTTGGGAAATACTATGCATAAATAAAATATTATCAGTGGGACCCGTCCCTAATAATAAAATATTTGTGGGACCTACATCCTTTATAAATTCTCAACAATGACTGCCACAGAATTTTTCTTCTTGTGGGGCCCACCTTTGTGGGCCCCACTTTTGTTTTGTTAGGCTGGCATTTATACCATAGTTGATTTCCAGATGCAGAAGCAAATTTAGTATAGAACATAGATAGTTTGATCAGCTTAACTTTGATCAATTGCTTCCAAGTCTAAGAGTCACCCACTCTTGATTGCACACTCTAGATGTCTTTATTTTTGAGACAGTGTTCATGAATCTATTTGATACGTAGCATGTCTTTATTAAGGTTTATGAACCAAATCAACCTGATGACAGATACCGAGTTCCAAGTAACTGCAAAGAACATCCAAGACCTCCTTGTTTCTTATTCAAACATCCCTCCTCCCATGCAACAAAATGCATTTTCTTAGAATGGCCATAGTTCTCCCGAAGGAAATTAAGCTTTGCATAACTCGTCAATTTTGTGTAAGACTTTCCGAGGCAATATATGACAAATAGCCTTGAAAATTTGTATGCCTAAATTACAGTTTTAATACCCTACAATTTACCTGCCTAGGAGAGCTGTCCCTTCTTCATCCATATTTGAAATTGATTACTTATCTTGTTGAGCAGGGAACCACACTGTAAGTGTGACTATATTTTGCCATTTAAAGGCATCCCCAAGTTACTCCTAGTAAATTTTGATAGAATGATAAAAACTCATAAACAATAGAAGTTTAAGCTACTTTTTGAAGTTTAAGCTTTTAGCAGAAGACATACATTATACATCTTCTCATAGGCGTCGTCTGTCAGATAGATTGGATAACAGAAATATAATCAGGGTGTTTAGTCCACATTTCGAAGAATTTAAACGACTTCTTAGTAGTAGTATCTTTCCAAATAGATACTACACCTAGCGAGTGATATGAGAAAGATGGTTGAAGGAATTAAACCTGACTAGAAGTTGCAATTGTGAGAGTTGTAAAAGTTTTCGGTAAACTTGGAAAACCTATAGTGTAGTTATTTTTGAGATAGTGAAGATTCTCCTTGAGAGTGAGGAGCGGAGACGTAGGTCATGGGTCGACCGAACTCTGTGATCATGTGTCTTGTGTTTGCGTTTGTCAATTTGCACACTATCTCTCTTATTTGCGTGTTCATGTTTATATCACTCGTTGTTTAATTACATATCCTTGCACATATCTTGTTGTAGATCATAATTGCTAGGATATTAGAAGTTTTTATTTAGCATAAAAATTAGATTAGGTTAGCAAATACCCTATTCACTCCCTCCCCTCTCTCTAGGCTACTTATAGCTCTGAGAGCCTACATGACTTGTCATACCACCTGGGCTTTGCCACGCCATCAATCACTTCTTGGACAATGCGGAGACGTTCTCTCCCATACTGAAGTGATCTGCCCTCCAGTCACCAACCAACTTCTGTAAACCAAAGGTTGACTCAGCTACTAGCCCGCACTTCACCACCGCCCTTTTGTGCTCGGCTGAAGTTACTACACTGCCCTTTATGCTCCGAGTATAAATACAAGTACTATTCTAACCTAAAAAAAGAGGAGGGCATCTTCTTCTTCTCTTTTTCAGAGATCTCCAGTTCTGCAAAATTCATTACACACAAGAACTCATGCAGCTCTTCACTTTTCCCACTCAAGTTCACCAGCTGACTTGATCATCGGAGGAATCATGGGGAAACCGGTCCTCGCCCACTCATGAGTTTCTTCTTGTGTAAATTTTTTAGTTCTCTAATTCAAGAACTAGACATAAAGTTGGATAATGAAGCGGCCCCTTTATCAATCATCTCTACCTCATCCCAGTGAGGGCCTAAGCGGATACAATCCTATCCTGGATCCAACTGACTGTGTGATCATAGCCATCAACAGATAGGGAACAAAATCACATTCAACTGGATAAGGTCAAGTGATCTCAACCTTCTCAGTAAGAGCGTTAAGCTGGTTTTGGAGACTTTGAGTGTTTTCAATTTACGCCTCATCTTCAATGGACTAGATGTCTCAGACTCTGATCTGTTGGACCCTAGAGGGGGGGTGATTAGGGTCAAAAGGCTCTAATATGCAGTTTAAAACACACAACAAGCAATTCACGGTAAATAGATGCAAACAAGGTAAATAAGAGAGGGTTAGGAATCGTTATCCTTGACGCGCGATGTGTTAACGAGGTTCGGCCCTCTGGCCTACGTCCCCGCTCCCCACTCTCGAGGAGAAATCCACTACACAGCCGGTTTGGAAGCCGGAACTTCGTCTACACAGCGATCCCACACGATCTCTCTCACTACACAGTTTGATCTCAACAGATCACTCCCTCACAGTAGATCTTACTCAAGATCTCAACTACACAGCACAAGATAACAGATGTAGAACTCTCTCTTACAAAGCTCCTATGGCAAAGAGAACAAATTTCTGAAGCTGGGAGGTGAGCTCACACAAAACCACAGAGAAGAAAGCAGGACTGATTTGAAAATTTTCTCAGCAGAAACAGAAAATACTCTCTCTGGTTTTCAAACGTTTGGCTCAAGGAAGAAGAAGAAGAAGAAGCAGCTGTAGGGTTTTTATAGAATAGATTAAAACAATTTTAAAACCAAACACAATCTTCCTATTTAGGAAGATAATCCCCTTTACAGAGTTTTAGCTCAGACTGAGCCAAGCACGAAAGAGTGAAAGCACAACAATCGAAAATAAAAGACCGTTTAAAAAGAAATCTCGTGTTGACTGAAGGGAAAAAAGCGGTCGGCCGAAATATCGTTCGGTCGACCGAAAATCACGTCGGTCGACCGACCGAAAATTTCGGTCGACCGTGAGCTGCTTCAGAAAAATAAGAAAACCAGCAGAAACACTGTCGGTCGACCGGATCGGTCGACCGATATAAAAATCGAGAATTCGGTCGACCGGCCCGGTCGACCGACGACCTCTCTGGAAACCAGTAAGAAAAGATGATATGTGCGGTCGACCGATCCGGTCGACCGCTTTCTGACATATGCTGGAAAACATGTTTTTGACCAAGTTAAAATATTTGTAGAATATTTATTTGACCTCTGAAAAATCTGAAACTTTGTAAAATGTTTTTGATACTAAAAACAAACTGTTTGAAGAAAGAATTTTGCAGATAGGTTCTCGTATTTGTGAAAAATAAGGTTTTGTGAAAACGGCTTAAAAGTTTAAGAAAGAAAACATGTGTGTAAGTCCCAATAGCTTCATGTAAACATAGTGACTCTTTGCCTACAATCTAGCACTAGAGAGAAACATAAAGGAAAGCTAATATCCTCATATTTAAAGCAATACTTGAGCTTTGATTAGCTTGAATCGGATGAAGCTTTTATATGAGTTTGTCGTTCTTGAATTAACGTTGCTTCATCTCTTGGCCTCCTCCTCCTTTGGATATTATCTTTGTAGCATATATTCCATCCATCCTCCATTTATGGCACTAACGAGCTTGATAAATAGATTTACTACAATTTCACTCAATAAGCCATTAGTACCAATAATGGTGGTTGTAAGAACATCATCAAAACATAAGGGCTAACAATCTCCCCCTTTTTGATGATGACAACCAACCATTTTAAGAGCAAAAATAAAATAACTTATAGATAGATGCTCCCCCTATCTATGAGCTCCCCCTAAGGATGTGCAACAAAAGAGGAGAGGTTTCTCCCCCTTTGGCAACATCAAAAAAAATGGGGTAAAAAGAAATATAAACGACAACTAAACAAGCACACAATGTAGAACGCTCACATAGTGCATAGGCCCAAACCATTTCTTATGCGACAAAAATCATCCTCTCCAAGAGGCTTAGTGAATATATCCGCTAGTTGAGATTTTGTGTCAACAAATACTAGGGATACATTTAGTTTCTCTACATGATCGCGTAGGAAATGATGGCGTACATCAATATGTTTGGTTCTAGAATGCAAAACCGAATTTTTTGAAATATTTATGGCACTTGTGTTATCACAAAAGATTTTAATATTTTGGAAATGCAAATCATAGTCAACTAGACTTTGTTTCATCCATAAAACTTGAGCACAACATAAGCCGGCGGCAATGTATTCCGCTTCCGTAGTGGACAATGCAACACAATTTTGTTTCTTGGAAGCCCAAGAAACAAGTGAATTTCCTAAGAATTGGCATGTTCCACTAGTACTCTTGCGATCTACTTTACACCCGGCAAAGTCGGCATCACAAAAACCATATAAATCAAAAGAAGTGCTTCTGGGATAAAACAAGCCAAGATTAAAAGTACCATTAACATATTTAATGATTCTTTTAACGGCAATTAAATGAGATGCTTTAGGAGATGCTTGAAAACGTGCACATGCACACACACTAAACATAATATCGGGTCTACTAGCAGTAAGATAAAGAAGACTACCTATCATACCTCGGTATAATTTTTGGTCCACGTCTTCACCACTTTCATCCGCATCAAGCTTAACACTAGTGCTCATGGGAGTAGGCGCATGCTTGGAATTCTCCAACTTGAATTTCTTCACCAATTCCTTTGCATACTTGCTTTGTGAAATGAAAATCCCATCCTTAGTTTGCTTGACTTGGAGCCCGAGAAAGAATGTAAGCTCTCCCATCATACTCATCTCAAAGTGATCCTGCATAACTTTAGAAAATTCCTTGCACAAGGATTCATTAGTAGCACCGAAAATAATGTCATCCACATATATTTGAACTAAAATGAAATCATTTTTTCTTTTTCTTACAAAAAGAGTGTTATCAATTGTTCCTTTTGAAAAACCATTTTCAACAAGAAAACTAGAGAGGCGAGCATACCAAGCTCTAGGAGCTTGTTTCAACCCATATAAAGCTTTGTGTACCCGGTAAACATGGTTTGGAAAATCATGATCAATAAAACCGGGGGGTTGCTCAACATACACTTCCTCTTCTATAAAACCATTTAAGAAGGCACTTTTAACATCCATTTGAAAGAGTTTAAAATTTTTGAAACTAGCAAATGCCAAAAACATCCTAATAGATTCCAACCTTGCAACCGGTGCAAAGGTTTCATCATAGTCTATGCCCTCCTCTTGATTGTATCCTTGGGCAACCAAACGAGCTTTATTCCTAGTAACAATGCCATGTTCATCAAGTTTGTTTCTAAAAACCCATTTTGTACCAATAACACTAGCATTATTTGGTCTAGGAACTAACTTCCAAACTTCATTTCTTTGAAAATTGTTTAATTCTTCATGCATAGCTAAAACCCAAAATTCATCATTTAAAGCATCATTAATTCTTTTAGGTTCTATGTGAGATAAGAATGCAATGTTACCACACTCACTCAAGGCTTTTGAGCGAGTAATAACTCCTTTTGAAGGACTCCCAATGATTTGCTCCTTTGGATGATTTGATGTGAATTTCCAAGCTTTTCGAGGTTCAACTTGATCTTGAGAGCTATCTATATCTTTATGAGCTTCTATGGAGGGAGTGTCATTTATTTGCAAGAAGTCCAATCCTCCCTCAATATCCTCATCATCATCTTTTCTAGGCAAAATAACTCGAGAGCAAACATTAGTCTCATCAAAAGTAACGTTTATAGATTCTTCAACAACGAGGCTTCGTTTATTGAAGACCCTATAAGCCTTACTTCGAGGTGCATATCCCAAGAAAATACCAACATCAATTTTGGAATCAAATTTATCATGGTGGTCTTTCGTATTTAAAATGAAACATTTGCAACCAAAAACACGAAAATAGCCAATGAAAGGAGTTTTCCCATAATAAAGTTCATAAGGAGTTTTCTTAAGCTTTGGTCTAATCAAAACACGATTCAAAACATGGCAAGCCGTATTAACGGCTTCCGCCCAAAAATATTTTGGTAAATCAAAAGAGTTTAACATAGTGCGTGCCATCTCTTGTATGGTGCGATTTTTCCTTTCAACAACACCATTTTGTTGTGGTGTTCTCGGAGCGGAAAACATATGAGTTATACCATGATGAGCACAAAAATCATAGAAGAATTCATTTTGAAATTCACCACCATGATCACTTCTAATTTTAACAACTTTCAACTCTTTTTCATTTTCAATTCTCTTAATATGATTAGCAAATTCTTCAAAACAATCATTTTTCTTTGCAAGAAAAATTGTCCATGTAAAACGAGAAAAATCATCAATAATCACAAAAACATAGTGTTTTCCTCCAAGAGAAGTGACACGCATAGGACCAAATAAATCAAGATGTAATAGTTGCAAAGGTTTAGAAGTTGATACCTCATGGATGGATTTGAAAGAGGATTTTGTTTGTTTACCTTTGGCACAATCCTCACAAATTGTATCTTTTATGAAGTGCAAGTTAGGTAGCCCTTTCACAAGATTCTTCTTAGACAATTTTGATATCAACTCCATATTTGCATGTCCAAGTCTCTTGTGCCAAATCCAAGGGTTTTCATCAATGGCCGCAAGACACTTCACATCTTGATTCAATAACTCATTCATCTCAAAGATATAAACATTAGACTTGCGATATGCAACAAAAACAATTTCTCCATTCATACTAATGATGCATTTATCCGGTTTAAAAGAAATATCGAAACCTTTGTCACTTAGTTGACTAATACTAAGAAGATTATGATTCAAACCACTTACTAAATAGACATCTTCAATAATGGGTGAGGGTTTCTTACCAATAGAACCTATACCAATGATTTTACCTTTCTCACCACCACCGAAGGAGACGTTGCCTCCTTCAATCCTTGATAGGGTTGCAAATAACTCTTTGTTGCCCGTCATATGATGTGAGCAACCACTATCAAGGTACCAAATTTCCTTACGTCGTTGCCGTGACGTCCCCTACAAAAGAAGAAGACGAAGGTGTTGTAGCTTTAGGTACCCATGTCTTGGGTCCTTGGTGGTTAGTAGTTTTGGTGCCTTTGGGTACCCATATTAAACCATAAAAATCTTCATTGTCTTTAACTCTACAATGAGTAGAAATGTGTCCATGTCTCATGCAATAAGTACATACAAAGTTTCTTTTGTATGCACGAGTGTGAGAGCCATAAGACCTATTTCTACCATGGTGATTGGCATAGACATGAGTGGGTCTAGTCCTACAACCTTCAATTTCTAATCTTTCAATTTTTGATCTTAATTGTTTATTTTCGAAATCGAGATCTCCTAGCAATTCATCTTTTAGAGCAAGAGAGGTTGTTAGTTGTTCAAGCTTAATATCACAAGAGACATGCAACTTTTTGAAAGAGGAGTATTCTTTAGACATTCGTTTAAATTCAAAGTTCAACTCCTCTAATGCCATAGCTATATCACATTGCATATAGAAAGATTCACTTTCGGCCTCGGATATTACCTCATGTTCATTTGCCATGAAACAAACATTTGGGTCATGAAGGGCAAGTTTGGCTCCCTCCTCATCGCTATCCGAATCACTTGGTTCGGATTCTTCCCATCCGGCATACATAGCCTTCTTCTTCTTGTACTTCATGTACTTCTCCTTGAGCTTGGGGCAATCCTTAGCGATGTGACCCGGTTCATTGCACTCAAAACATTTTCCTACACGAGATGAAAACTTGTTATTAGATCGGGGATTGAATTTTTTGTTCATTTTTATAAGTCTAGAGATTCTTCTAGAGAGATGAGCCACTTCTCTAGAAAAATCTACTTCACTCTCCGATGACGAAGATGAGTTGTCACTAGCTCCTTTGAGAGCTATAGTCTTCAACTTTGGTGATGGTTCCTCAACTTCACGTGATGGCACTTCCTCCTTCTCCTTCCCTTTGAGCTTCTTTTCATGCACTTTGAGCTTTCCGATAAGACTATCAAGAGCTAATGTAGTGAGGTCATGAGCCTCCTCGATGGCCGTAGCCTTGGGCTCCCATGCCGGAGTTAAGGAACGAAGTATCTTGTAGTTCATCTCTTGAATAGATAGTTGCTTATCTAAACCATGTAATTCATTGATGATATTAGTAAAACGGGAAAACATAGCATCAATGGATTCATTTGGAAGCATTTTGAATAGCTCATAATCATGCATAAGTCCACTAATCTTAGACTCCTTAACTTGGGGTGTTCCCTCATGTGTGACACATAATTTTTCCCAAATTTCGTATGCGGTTGCACACGTGGAGACTCTATTGTATTCATTAGGGGAAAGACCACAAATTAAGGCGTTCATAGCCTTAGCATTGAGATTGGCAAGGTGCCTTTCATCATCGGACATGTTCTCAACTTTGGATTTCTCTACATATTTCTTTTCAATAAGCCCTAGGATGTCAAGGTCAATACAACGAAGATAAATTCTCATCCTAGCCTTCCAATAAGCAAAATTGCTCCCGGTGAAGAGAGGTGGCCTAGTTGTGGATTGTCCTTCTAACATATGCATATTCAAAGAAGCCTCCATAAGATCTTTACTCTAAGGTGATTAAACCAAAAATTAATATAGAGACCAAGCTCTGATACCAATTGTTGGACCCTAGAGGGGGGGTGATTAGGGTCAAAAGGTGGTCTAGTTGTGGATTGTCCTTCTAACATATGCATATTCAAAGAAGCCTCCATAAGATCTTTACTCTAAGGTGATTAAACCAAAAATTAATATAGAGACCAAGCTCTGATACCAATTGTTGGACCCTAGAGGGGGGGTGATTAGGGTCAAAAGGCTCTAATATGCAGTTTAAAACACACAACAAGCAATTCACGGTAAATAGATGCAAACAAGGTAAATAAGAGAGGGTTAGGAATCGTTATCCTTGACGCGCGATGTGTTAACGAGGTTCGGCCCTCTGGCCTACGTCCCCGCTCCCCACTCTCGAGGAGAAATCCACTACACAGCCGGTTTGGAAGCCGGAACTTCGTCTACACAGCGATCCCACACGATCTCTCTCACTACACAGTTTGATCTCAACAGATCACTCCCTCACAGTAGATCTTACTCAAGATCTCAACTACACAGCACAAGATAACAGATGTAGAACTCTCTCTTACAAAGCCCCTATGGCAAAGAGAACAAATTACTGAAGCTGGGAGGTGAGCTCACACAAAACCACAGAGAAGAAAGCAAGACTGATTTGAAAATTTTCTCAGCAGAAACAGAAAATACTCTCTCTGGTTTTTCAAACGTTTTGCTCAAGGAAGAAGAAGCAGCAGTAGGGTTTTTATAGAATAGATTAAAACAATTTTAAAAACCAAACCCAATCTTCCTGTTTAGGAAGATAATCCCCTTTACAGAGTCTTAGCTCAGACTGAGCCAAGCACAAAAGAGTGAAAGCACGACAATCGAAAATAAAAATGACCGTTTTAAAAAATCTCGTGTTGACTGAAGGGAAAAAAGCGGTCGGCCGAAATATCGTTCGATCGACCGAAAATCACGTCGGTCGACCGACCGAAAATTTCGGTCGACCGTGAGCTGCTTCAGAAAAATAAGAAAACCAGCAGAAACACTGTCGGTCGACCGGATCGGTCGACCGATAAAAAATCGAGAATTCGGTCGACCGGCCCGGTCGACCGACAACCTCTCTGGAAACCAGTAAGAAAAGATGATATGTGCGGTCGACCGATCCGGTCGACCGCTTTCTGACATATGCTGGAAAACATGTTTTTGACCAAGTTAAAATATTTGTAGAATATTTATTTGACCTCTGAAAAATCTGAATCTTTGTAAAATGTTTTTGATACTAAAAACAAACTGTTTGAAGAAAGAATTATGCAGATAGGTTCTCGTATTTGTGAAAAATAAGGTTTTGTGAAAACGGCTTAAAAGTTTAAGAAAGAAAACATGTGTGTAAGTCCCAATAGCTTCATGTAAACATAGTGACTCTTTGCCTACATTCTAGCACTAGAGAGAAACATAAAAGAAAGCTAATATCCTCATATTTAAAGCAATACTTGAGCTTTGATTAGCTTGAATCGGATGAAGCTTTTATTCGAGTTTTTCGTTCTTGAATTAACGTTGCTTCATCTCTTGGCCTCCTCCTCCTTTGGATATTATCTTTGTAGCATATATTCCATCCATCCTCCATTGATGGCACTAACGAGCTTGACAAATAGATTTACTACAATTTCACTCAATAAGCCATTAGTACCAATAATGGTGGTTGTAAGAACATCATCAAAACATAAGGGCTAACATGATCGAGAGGAGAAGATAAGTTGTTGTTGTAGTGACTCCTTATTGATTAAGATGTTGACTGTCTTCTTCTCTTTTGAAGCATCGTAGGGGGCTAATAAGTAAGCAACATTTGTTGAAGCATATTTTCAAGTCGCTTGAAGCATTCATCTAATGCCTTTTTTAAGACCTCAAACAGACAAATAAGATTGTCGATGGCATCTTTATACGCCATCTTGGCAGCCTACTCCCGTTCTTCCATCTTGGCTTGAGCTAGGAGTTGTGTTTGATGCTATGACCAATTCAGTGCCGCTAGCAAAAGGATGATCCGCTTATAAAGGAGTTCGTCGGACAAGCGACCCAAAATAGAATAGTCAAAGGGCACAGCTACCCTCCCGTCTCTTCTAGAATGGCGGTAGACACCATTGGCCTCTAGATTTAACGTGCTATCATTATCTTGTTGGGTTACACAAGTCATATTAACCATGAATTCTTGGAGATCAAGGTCGAAAGCATTCTAGTGATATCACTCTCGTCGTTTTCCCCTAAACTTTGAGGGTTTGGGAAAGTGCTTAGATAGGTAAATAATGACTCTTGGATAGATAAAGATGTACATATCTTCTTGATGTGGCAATCTCTCTTCTTGAAAGCAGATTCACTTGGCTGGCTTTTGACATTAGAACATCGCCTGAGATGATGTTGCTTTGACCTACAAATGACGTGGTCAATTGTAACTTCATCATAAGTCTAAACTTGTGATGGAGACTTAGAATTGCCAAGGGAAATTTTGATTAGAGAATAATCCTTATTTTTAGCTTCCTTAAGAAAACATGATGAGCATCGTGAGACGCTTTAAGAAAAACCCTCAAATAGGTTGTTGACTAAAGTCCAAATTCGAGGGATGTTTGAGAGGCCTGACTTTCGTTTAGGGTGAGGGTCACCAAGACCTTGCTCGGGGTGAAGCTTATTTTACCTCCAGCGACACTGAGGCTACTTTTGGCATGGTTTGCTTCGCTTTGGGTGAAATTAGGGTTGCCTTCGCTCTGGACGAAGTTTGCTCTGTCTCCAGTGAAGTTAGGACTGTCTTCGGCGAGACTGGGGCTATTCTAGAGAGGCTTCTCTTGCTCATGGCGAAGATTATTCCACCTTCAGTGAGATTAGGCCTATCTTTAGTGAGGCTCACCTTGTTGTAGGCAAAACTTGAGTTGTCTTCACTGGTTTGGCTTCCGACGAAGCTCAAACTATCCTGGCGAAGTTCACCTTGACATATACGAGGGTCAATTTTAACCCTATTTTTGCGTAGTGATGAATCCTATAGAAGTTTCTGGAGGTATCCGTGGATGATTGGTAAGAGGAGATGAATTTCTTGAACTTTGCTTAGTCAAGTTCAATGACCAGCAATTCAATGAAAGACCCTAGGCCTTAGTATCAGACTGTGACTAGATCTTGTCGTCAGTTGAGAAGAAAGTCTCTAGCATAGTCACCATCCTGTTTTGAGTTTTTTTATACTGTAATTGACATAGATTACAATAGAAAGAGAAACAAGAAAATTATATTATCTGGGGTTCTTTCCCGCGTGCCGATGGAGCGTCGATCTAATACTCTATTGATGGCCCAACTAAGACAATAGGTCTTTTATTGATAGATGAGTTCTAATCTCTTAGAAGATAGCACAATCTTCTATAGATGATGAGATATTAACAAATTTTTTCTCACAAGGACTGTTGATTAAGTTAGATGACTAGCTGAAGAGAACAGATTCTTTCTTACAAGGATTGTTGTTTGGGCCAAATGATTAACCGATATTAATGATCAATGAGAATGGAGGAAATATAGGATTTTTATGAATGTAGCATTTGAATCTCCCCCCCCCTCTCTCTCTCTCTCTCTCTCTCTCTCTCTCTCTCTCTCTCTCTCTCTCTCTCTTCTGATCAATGAGAATGGAGGAAATATAGGATTTTTATGAATGTAGCATTTGAATCTCCCCCCCCCTCTCTCTCTCTCTCTCTCTCTCTCTCTCTCTCTCTCTCTCTCTCTCTCTCTCTCTCTCTCTCTCTCTCTCTCTCTCTCTCTCTCTCTCTCTCTCTCTCTCTCTCTCTCTCTCTCTCTCTCTCTCTCTCTCTCTCTCTCTCTCTCTCTCTCTCTCTCTCTCTCTCTCTCCCCCCCCCCCTCTCTCTCTCTCTCTCTCTCTCTCTCTCTCTCTCTCTCTCTCCCTCTCTCTCTTCTCAATGGCAAAGGATAATGTTATCCCAAGACCTTTCCTTTGCATCTGTTTTCCCGCTTGCCTCATCTTGATCATGCCTATTTATAGGCTTCAAAGAATTAAGTGAGTGAGTTAGCAGGTCTTAACTCTCCTAAAATGGGTTAGTTAGTGATCATTAACTCCTCTTTAAATAGGTAAGTTAGTGATCATCAACTCTCCTTACATGGGTAAGTTAGTGGTTATTAACCATTTTCTTAAAAGTTGTTTCTAAAAACAATTATGGGCTAGGTTCGACAATAACGGTCATAGGTGAGGTTTGTCAATAATGACCACAAGTGAAGTTCATCAATAATGATCATGAGCTAACTTCGACAGAATGAGTGACACAGCCCACGTGGGCTATTGGATGAAGATCACTGCTGCTTGGGTGAGCTTCGCTTCGGTTCGGCTTCAGCAAACTTCGCTATGACATAAGTGAACTTTACTATATGTCCCATGTTGACTATTAGACAAAACTCATTTTAGGTGAACCCCACTAGTAGCTTTAGGTTGACTTGGTCTTGAGAGCGAGTTCCGCTTAGGCGAGCTCTGCTATGGGCATGTGCTTGGGCCGCTTCGATCTGGGCATCGAATTCTTGAGTATGTATTGGGCTCAAGTATCAGACTTGTGCCGAGTGTCGATCTAGACCTCTCGTAACTTGAGAGATCAATTGTTTATCTACAATCCTTTGAATATGGATGACTGGCCTACATATGCCTTTTTGGCGAAGTTCGCATTAGACTTTGAGTGAACTTCACTACTACACTTGGACTCGGCCTAGAGTCCAATTTGAGAATACCTATCAACTCGATCTAGAGTCTAATTGGAAGACACATTTCGACTAGGCCCAGAATCTAACTTGAGGATTAACTCTGGCTCATGTCTTATTTGACTTGGATGAGCTGGGCCAGGGTTTAGCTTGCAGTCATTTTCGCATGTGACCCGAGGGAACTTCTCTATAGCTTATATTTGAGCCTATCTGAAGTGTTTAGTCTATGGGCATTCACTTCTTAGACTCCTATTGAGCATTGGCCCAAGAGAGAGTATATTTTAATCATCTACATATAAGGATATACATAGATATATATTTGTATATGTATATTTATATGTATATATACACACACACATACACATATACATATACATATGCATATACATACACATATACATATAAATATGCATATATATGTATATGTATATGTATATGTATATGCATATGTATGTGTGTGTTTGTGTGTGTGTATGTATGTATGTACGTATGTCTATGTGTGTGTGTGTGTGTGTCCAACACACTTTTTACACACCTTTTAGATTTCTGCTACAAATTAATGCTATCTTTGAGATTTGTGTCTTTCTTTGTAACATATCCTAGCATAAAATGTCAATGAAAAATCAATGAATACAAAAGTTAATGGACAAAAGATTCCTATCTACTTAAGTTTATAAGAGCTTTAATATATGTATATGTATATGAATGTATGTATGTGTGTGTGTGTTAACATAATGGGTATGTTTGGTAGTGATATGGTTGTTTCTTATCCACACATTCCGTAGGTTTTCATTTAAAAATAGTCCCTATTTATTTACCCACCCATTAAATGAGTGGAGAGAAAGTGGCCACATCGCTACCAAGTATACCCATTTGTTCTACACACACATACTTGTACGTTTGTGTATAATATGTGTGTGTGTCCATTTAAGAAATAGCTCTTTTATACTCACTATTATACTTGTGTTCATCTGCATCATGTGAGTCTACACCCTACCCCCCCACCCCCATAATATATTAGTTCATCTATGTAGTTGACATATAGACTGAAAGTTTGATTGAATTTTTTATACGTTGAACATTACATTTTCTTATCAATGTGTGCACCATTCTGCCTAAAAAAATTTTCTGAACTTTGTGCGCATTGTTCCACATTTCATTATTAATATATTGCATATATATCTTCTTATCTAACCATATGTGAGTTTTGCATTGCACAACTTGAAAGTTCCACTAAACTTTCTACACTATAGTTCTATAGAACTGACATAGTGACATACGTTTGATTTTAGTATATTCTCTTTTTTTTTGGTCAATGAAAAAATGCTTTATTCATTTACCAAATATATGGAATTTATGTACATCACAGTCTCCAATTGAGAAAACAGAGCTTCTAACAGAAAGCTATCTACTTACAAGGATATTATCCAATCCCTATATTCATCTAAGATAGAACTATTTAGGCAAATAGTTAAGATATCAAATTTGATATTCTTAACCAAATGAGCAGCACCTGTAACTCCTTTTTGAAAAAATCTGTTATTCCTTTCTATCCACAATCTGTACACAGTAGCCGCAAGAGCCAACCTCCTAACATTTGTTTTGAATCCATTCCCCCTTTGTCTGGTGTAGAACCAATTCATGAGCAATTCCCATTCACAAGATTGCCAAGTCATTCTAAGCCAGTCCATGATGGCTAACCACACCTCTCTTGAAAATGGACAATCAAAGAACAAATGGTTTCTTGTTTCAGAGGCAGTTCCTGCACATAGTAGGCATATATTTGAATTAATGGTTCCTCTTCTCATCAACCTATCCTGTGTGAGTAATCTGTTCTGCACAGCAAGCCACAGTACAAATGTGTGCTTCGGATAATTCAGCTTTCCCCATATTGTGTTGTACCAAGGAACCATATGTGAACCAGGGGAGAAAACAGAGTAAACTGCAGATAACTGCAATTTAGAATCTTTATAGAAAGCACTGAGAGTCTTCTTCAAGTTGTCAATCCCTCCAGTAGCAGCCACAACTCTGTCCCTACACTTGATCAGCTGCTTCCACATCCAAGAATTCTCTTTTTTAGCCTTTACGTGCCATATATCCCAATGTTTTAAATTTCCACATCCAAGAATTCTCTTTTTTAGCCTTTACGTGCCATATATCCCAATGTTTTAAATAATTCCCATGGATCCATTTCACCCATAAACTTTCCTTGTTAACATGTATATACCATAGGCTCCTTAATGCTGAAGACAGATTCCAAACAGAAGCAGAGAAAACTCCCAACCCACCCTGTTTTTTCCGATAACAAACTTTATCCCATGAGACCAATGGGATTCTGAAAGTAGTATCAGACTTCCCCCATAAGAATTTCCTGCACAGCTCATCTATCTTCTGAGTGACTTTGACAGGAAGAACAAAATTGGTTGTCCAGTAATTTTGAACTCCTAATATCTCACTTTTGATCACTTGAAGCCTTCCTGCATATGATAGATTACTATGTCTAAGCCACTTCTGAAACTGACCAGAGATTTTATCCAATAATGGGTTACAATCTATGAATGTTAACCTCTTACAGATGAGAGGTACACCCAAATACTTGAATGGAAGAGTCCCTTCAGAAAACCCCAGCATATTTGTAATTGCTGTTTTGGTATTTTCATTCACACCTCCAAAGTAAATTGAGCATTTGCTCAGATTAGCTTCCAGACCAGTAGTAGCACTAAAATCCTTCACACAATGATAAAGTTTTTGGACTGAATATAAGTCTCCCTTGGCGAAAAGCAGCAGATCATCCGCAAATATTAGGTGGGATATTTTGAGCTTACCACACATAGGATGATATCTGAACAATTTATCTTCCTTTAAAAGCTCCAATTTCCTTGATAAGTATTCCATTTCCAAGATGAACAAATATGGAGAAAGGGGGTCTCCCTGCCTTAAGCCCCTCTTACCCTCAAAATAGCCATGAAGAGATCCATTTAGGGAAATAGAAAATCTAGGGGAAGAGATGCAAGCCAAAATCCATTTGACCATCACTCTAGGGAAACCCAGACCTTCAAGCATTTTCTTCAAAAATTTCCAGTTAACTGTATCAAAGGCCTTTCTAATATCAATACTCAACATAACTCTTGGTGAAATCCCCTTCCTACTGTAGCTTTTAGCAAGCTCATGTGCCAAGGAGATGTTACTGGAAATTTGTCTACCTTTGACAAAAGCACTTTGAGCATCATTCACTATGCTCCCCAAGATTGGTCTAATCCTGTTAGCTAGAATTTTGGATATGAATTTATAGATGCAGTTACAGCAGGAAATAGGCCTATAATCAGAGGGAGAAACTGGGCATTTTATCTTAGGAATAAGAGTGATAGAGGTAGAGTTTACCATTCCCAGCATTTTACCATTTTTAAAGAATTCCTCAATAGCCAAAATCACCTCCTGTCCTATCACAGACCAGGCAGACTTATAGAAGGCAACCCCATACCCATCAGGTCCTGGTGCTTTATTTTCATCCATTGAGAATATTGCACTTTTTATTTCCTCTCTAGAAACAGGCTTGGAAAGCATGTCAACTTGAGCAACAGTTAAACATGGCCCTGTCTGAATAACATGAGTGTATGGAGTGATAGTTTCTGTATCTGACCCCAATAGGTCCTTGTAGTATAACACCATTTCCTTAGCTATTTCCTCTTGATCAGAAATTCTCTGACCTAAGGCATTGAATAGAGTCAACACCTTATTCTGATGAAAATTAGCTTTGATCCTGGAATGAAAGAAATTAGTGCACCTATCTCCTTGAATACTCCAATTAATTCTAGCTTTTTACTGCAGAAAAGATAGTTCACAATCCAAAAGTTTATTGTAATTTGCAATGCATTCCCTTTCATTTTTAATTAACTCTGGGTTGAGAGGGGAATTTTGGAGCCTGCCCTGAGCTTCTTCAAGAGCCCTTCTAGCTCTCAAAAACTGCTCACTGATATTAGCATAATGCCTCTTGTTTAATTCCTTAAGAGCTCCTCTCAGCAGCTGAAGCCTCTTACATACTGTATACATTTTAAACCCCTCTACTTTTGTCTGCCAAATAGCAGACACAACAGGAATAAAGGAGTCATGTTTAGACCACATTTTGAAATACCTGAAAGGTTTCTTTCCTTTTGAGCAATCCTCAAAAATTGTTACTAATGCAGGTGAGTGATCAGAGCAATTAGGGAGCAAGAACTCAACCTGACTAGCATTGTACTTAAGAAGCCATGTATCATTCACCAAAGCCCTATCCAGTTTACACCACACTCTAGAATCATGATCCTGCTTATTATTCCAAGTATAAAAGCATCCTGTAGTTTTAAGTTGATTTAGATGGCAATCATCAATGAAATCTCTGAAATCCTTAGTATCAGATTCAGAGACTATTGATCCTCCAATCTTCTCCTCACTGTTGATGACAGTGTTGAAATCCCCACATAGTAGCCATGGTTCATTCCTTATTGACTGTTGAGCAGACTTCAATTCATCCCATAACACCTTCCTAGCCTCCATTTGGTTAAAAGCATAGATTGATGTAATAATACATTCCATTCTGCCATCTAAGGAATTGACTTTGCATGTGACACTCTGATCAGATATATTGATGATTTGAACTCCAAACACATTTGAATCCCACATAATCAGAATTCTGGCTTTACTTTGATTGCTGGCATTGGATATCCAATTCCAGTTTCTAGCAATTCTCTGCACTGCACTCTGAATCCTATCACTTTTAATTTTTGTTTCAAGCAAGGCTATATAAGAAAGATGGTACTGAGATAAGAATTGCTTTACCATGTGTTGTTTAGAGGATTTGTTTAATCCTCTAATATTCCAAAATGATAGATTCATCATTGATCACCCCCTCCCCCTCTATCTAATGTAGAAGGATCAATATTCAAAGTATTTAGATAAGAGAAGGAGTTACCATGTATAATATCCTTATTCTTTTTACCATTTTGAACTTGAATCCATGGAGTATTCCCTTTTGTAGAGTAACCTGGACTCAGATTATCTTCTGGACATTTCTCTTTGACATGCACCACATGCACAGACCTGTGCACAGCCTGCTGTCCAGAACTGGAGGCTTGAATTGCAGTCCTTATCCCATCCTCAGCAATCATCTCCTTGGAAAGCAGATGTGAATTATTAACATGTCCAAATATTTGTTCACCAGTATTAGCAAAGTGCACATGCTCAGCCTGTACACTGCTATCATGCACAGCAACTCCAATCAGACTAGAATTCCCCTTCTGAGAAACACTCCCCTGTTCATGAGTAGCATTCACATCCTTCTCAATATTTCCAGGTTTATGATTTTGACTTTGCTTAGGTATCCATCTCTGTGTTTTCACAAGTTTCCTACAAGTTTTTGTGTCATGCCCAACCTGCTTGCAAGTATCACACCACTTAGGTTTTAGCTCATAAATCACCTTCTGAGAATATTTTTTCCCTTTTGGGTCTTGAATGATGATCTGATCAGGTAGGGGAGATGGTAATTTAACCTCAACTAACACCCTCGCATAAGCCAAACGCTGTCTATTAGCAGTAAGTCTATCAGTTGCAATAGGACAACCTATAGTACTAACAATTTTAGAAATGCTCTTAGCATTCCAAAGGTTAAGCCTTAAAGATGGGAGTTGAATCCACATAGGATAAACACAATCCTTAATTTTGTCAATCTCCTCACCATTGGACCATTGCTTCAATAACAAAGGTCTTGAACCAAAAAACCATGGCCCTTTACATAGAATCTCATTCATCTCATCAACATTCTTGAATTTGAACAGAAACAGTCCAGGTTTGAGAAGACAGATTTCTGGCAACAATTTTTTCCAAGTTTTCTGCACATAACTTTCCATTGCTTTAAATTTGACATTCAGTCCCATTACTTGACCAATTAGAGAAGATTGCCAAATTAAAATATCCTCATTCCACTCTTTATCATCAAAAGAAACCGTATCTTTGTTTTCAGATGGAATATAGTTTAGATTCATCCCACTACCCAGTTTCCTATTATCTGAGAACAGACTAATCCAGCTTTTTCCAATTTTATCCTTTGTTTCATTTGAAATCAAGACTCCATCAGCTTTTCCATTAGGTGAGGCTCTCGTTTCTACATCTCTTTTACCAGAATTCAATATAGTAGAAGCTTCCTCTACAGCTTGATCTGTATTCAAAGAAAAAGGAGAATTCAACTAGAAATCCTCCTTATCCTTTCTTAGATCCACTTCATCTGCCCAGGAGACTCTAACCGAACTACTAGACCCAGTAGATTGATTATTTCGGTCAAGAACTCCATTAGAATCAAGAAAACCAGAAAATTGACGCTTGCTGAGATCGCCATTAGATCCAGGAGATTTAAGAACACCTCCATTAGAATCAAGAAAACCAGAAAATTGACGCTTGCTGAGATCGCCATTAGATCCAGGAGATTTAAGCTTACTAAGATCAAGAACACCTTTAGATCTAGGAGATTGGAACTTACTAGAACCAGCATTGAGATCAAGAAATCCTAGTTGAACATCCACAGGTACTCGATCAAGAACACCTTTAGGTCCAGAAGATTTACTAGAGCCAGCAGAGAGATCAAGAACTCCAGATTGATTCACTGGAACTCTATCAACACGAACACACTGCAAATTGCTTGAATTCAGCACGTCAGCCATTGATCTAGATTTCTTTGCCCCTTTTGGACCAGTAGATCCCATCTCAATGAAAACTTCATCATCATCATCACTTCGGACATCAGAATGATCATCAGATGCCTCAGAAATCAGATTTGAGGCTCTCAATCCAATCTCTAATATCTTTTTCCCACTACTTTTCTTCTTCCTAGCCATCAGAAACTCAAAATTTTCTCCAAATTACCCGGCGGGAGCGCAAGATAGCATGACGAAAATCGCCCACTAACTTAGCTATCAGACCGCCCCTTGTTTCTGTACATCTTAGTATATTCTCGTCACTGCATTAGTAGTCATATTTTTTATTGAGTCTTTCACCTTACCAGGGTCTTACACAAGTTGCATGGCATTTCGAGGAGCATATATAGTCACTGATAGAGGGAAGTTATTCATAAGGTTTTTTATTGACTCTTTAACCTTACCAGGGTTGATTTTTGGTACAACATCACTTTGCATTCATTAATCTAGAAGACTCAATTTGAGTTGATGTACGGTCAAATGCTACCTAAGTTACAGTCTTATGAGTGGGGGAACAACGAAGAATGTTGAAGTGGAGCAAGATTTACTAGCTAGCAAAGAGATTCTATGAGGTGTGAAGAAGAAATTAGCAAAAGCTTAGAAGTGGATGAAGAAGTACTATGACGAAGGCCAACAAGATGTGATATTTGAGGGAAAGAATTTTGGCACTTGAAGCTATAACCATATTGTCAGAAATTGTTGAAGAAAAGGTTTAATGTGAAGCTCTCACAGAGACATTATGGGCCTTTTAAGGTATTGTAGTGGGTTGGTGAGGTTGCCTATAGGTTGGAGTTGCAAGAGTTGTCACTTTTATATGTATCAGTACTGAAAAAGAAAGGGGGTGGTGAGGGGGGGGATTCTAAATTTTTTTTTTGGTCAATGAAAATAAACTTTATTCATCAAACCAAGTATGAGCGTTTTTGTACATCACTAACACCAGAATAATAACTGGCAGTATACAAGAAGAAGAAAAGAGTTACATTCTTTCAAGCTTTTCCTTTATTTGAGGAGGAAAATTGTCATTCAAAATTTTTGAATAAATGGAGATTTTGATTGCACGGATTCTAAATTGATTATGAAAAAATTACCTACATTTGATTCAAGGAGAAACATGTAATTAATTCCTAAAAAGGTGATTTTGTATCGGAACTGGAAGAAGCAACGCATTAGGGATTGGGTATGGTGGGTGTTGGTGCACTGGCAAGGCTTAGTGAAGGACGAAGCCACTTGGCAGGATTATAATGAGATCAAGGAGTGGTTTTCAAAATTTCCACTTGAGGACAAATGCTGTCTCGAAGGAGGGGAGAATGTGTTAGATTTTTTGTTAACAAAAGGCAATTTTGCCTTCATGAATTATAATAAATATTGTAATTAAAACATGTAATTAAAAATATGTGTAACTGATATATAATTATGGGGAACGTTACAAAATTTATGACGAACGTTACGGAATTAATTACGGGTTTTGTAACGTCTTTTCCAACCCTATATATATATATCCGTATGTTGAGCTCAAAAGGATAAGAAAAATAACAAGAAGTCTCTCTTGTTTTCTCTTCTCTCCCCTACATATATTATTTTCATTATATCTTAGTTTTATCTTATGGGTAACTTTCTTCATCTGAGCTGAAGCTCTGCACTCTCGCCTGAGTGTAGAGGCCGGCCGTTTCCGGAGGTTTTTACCGCTAGGGGGAGGGAACCATCTGCGCCAGGGCGATAGGCGGGTTCTCAATCTTCTAGGGCAGTGAATACACGACTGCTCCCGTTCAGGCTAGTTTTAATTGTTTGTAATTTTTCGAATTTATCTGCATGCTATAATCTTAATTATTGGTAAATTTCCAACAATCTAGAAGATTGAGAAAATAGTTACTAAGAATTAGTTCGAAAGTACTGTTCATCAGAAAATTCTATATTACTGTTCATAAAACTGCTAATTACTTTAATTATTTGTTGCTTATTTAATTATTTATTCTATGTTGAATTTTCTTGCATGAGTTATACCTTTCTGTGGTGAAAGAATTCATTTGATGATATCTTTGAGCTTATTTCCTGCTTTAAGTTTTGTATTCTGATTTTGAATCCTTAAAAAAAAAAAAATCCCTGTCTCTGAGACGATGATGATTTACCCTCTTCATTGAGAAAGAAATCAGGGAAAGCATCAACTTGAAAACCAGTCTAGTACAACATGCTCTCATATTATAAATCTAGTTTCCACAATTTCAAAACTGTTTCTTGTAAACCGCGTGGTTAAAATAAGAGAGCATATTTTGTTGAATATTCTTATTTTTTAAACCACATTACAGAGAATTTATATGCAATTATTTTTTTTCTAGAGAATTTATTTGCTTATTATTAATTTGTTGCAGTTTTATATATTAAAAAAGGATAATGGTTACCGTTCATCCAAATCAGTTACTGTTCACCCGAGATATAAATGTTCAAAGGATTAATTAGTTGTTGATTAAAATTCGGGAAAACAGTTATTAAAAAAAAAGGTTACTGTTCATTTTATTTAAAAAGTTATTGTTCATGTAAACAGTTTTGGTTTTTTTTTTAAATAAAAAAATATATTTAATAATTAAAAAATTATAGCTAAATATTTCTGTTAATTTAATTTAACAGTTAATTACATTTTTCTTATAGTTTTTTTATAATCAATAATTATTGTAAGTTACGAATATCAAAGAACCTTTATTGGTTTCTAAAAGCCTAGTTTATATTTGTTAGAATCATCTAAAACCTACCCTTATCCCCTTGTGTTAGTGAATATGCACGCATTTGAAACATGCTATAAATTTGCAGCAATGCACATTTTTATTCTTAAAAATTTCATATGCATGGTTTTGACAAGAATAAAGTGAACAAACTCTGGATGCATAGACGATTTGAAATATCTGGATTTTTTCATGGTTTAATGCTTTCATTTCTTTAACCTATCAATATGGTACCTTCTATTATTAATAATTCCATACTTTAGTGTATTTATGCATCTAATAAGCTTAGTACAGAAGGTGGTAAAAGTGAATGCAAATTTGTTCAGCAACTTCTGTGGCAGTTGTCTGCAGCAGATGAGTTTTTACTCTCAAGACATGAAAATCATGAGGTTCGAACATCAATAGGTAAACCCCTCCTCGGCCTTATCCATCATATGTTTGCAGTATAATTGCTAGGCAATTTAAATGATTGCAGGAAATAATTTAAAGTTTCTATATACTGTTAAGGAACAAAAACTCATTGAGTGAACCGATTCAAGTTTTCTTGGATTAGTTGGTGTCTAAGGCAAGGTTTAAGGGTTGCGTAACGCGCTCTGCAAGGAACGAGGTACTTAATTGATCTTTGATCAACCTCTATTACTATCCTTACCTGGCTAACTACCCGGGTAAAACTTTAATCTTTTCACTTTAGGAGTTTTTGGAATAAGAGGACCGGAATTATAAGAATAATTCATATGCATTTATTTAATTACGCTTCTTGCATCATATATTGCCTAATGATAAATGATCAATATATGAGCGAACCAAATCAAAGAGGTGCATCTTTTAAAATTCTATTTTATATGGTGAATTATATTATTCAAATGTAAAGTTCATCATTTTTATTGCATTTTGATGAATATTGCAATAAATGCTCATATATCTTTTTAGATAACTTGCATTTTTTACATGATTAATTACAAGGTTTTATGCAAGAATGCACTTGTAAAATTTAAAGCACGTATGTACAAATATTATTATTATTATTATTTGTATAAGAGGTGGTACTAGAAAATGGCAACATAAATTTGGAAGGTCTCCTTTGTAGACAACCAATTTAAATTTGGAAGGTCTCATTTGTAGGCAACCGATTTAAATTTGGACGGTCTCCTTTGTAGGCAACCAATTTGTAACCTCTTATAATAGAATAATTTAAAAATTTTATGCATTTGAATTATGAAGTATGAAATATATTTTAAGCTACGAAAATATTTTTTAAGATACGAAATCCTATTATGCTCTGCATGTATCTATTTTTAATTTCATTCATGTATGTGCATATGCATAACTGCAGAATTTTAGTTCCACATTAGTTTTATGCATAACTGCAGAATTTTTAGTTCCACATTAGTTTGAAATGTTCAGATATTAAGGTCAATCTCTTCAGACATAGACTATGATCTTTTATGATCATAGATCATGACCTAATGTCAATTTCAAACAATATGATGGACTAATTACAAAATAAGAACTTGATAAATAAATACAACGCCTGCTAGGCAAAGTTATGATTCTAGACTTTGTAAAGTCTGTGAAAAGAATCTTGATGACCCTTTGACTAAGGGATTATCCAGGAGTGTGGTCCTGGATTCATCGAGGGAGATGGGGTTAAGCCCATAGATGAGGTCACTGACAGCGGCAACCCAACCCTTATTTGGAGACGTAGTCCCAATGTCGGTTCAATGTGGTAGAAACAAGCTGGACAAGTGACTCTCGTGTGGAGCATCGACCTAGATATATTTATATATCATTATGTAGCATTTGCTACTACCCCTTCTCTATGATGACGATGCTCTTATGATACAGCTGGCTAGGCTGAGTTTTACTCTTAATAAGTCCAACGCGTGTATTGTGGGGGGTATTAAATAAACAGCTGTAGTACCCTTTGAGGGCTTACCTACGTGAGAGGAACCGTGATGGCCGCGGTTAGGGGGGGCTGGGTTAACCCCTAGAAACTCTCATGAGTCGGTTTATTGTGAGCATGGCCTTTAACGCTCAACCCGCTTTGCTCAATAGATGAAGCATATTGTGTGTGTTTTCATCAATACCTGATTAACGGGGCCTAATTCAAGGCCTAGTCCATTATGTCCCTCAGGTGGCGATGAACTCACTAAGGAAAGGTTCAAAGCCGAAAGCTACCTATCCCGAATTCACGATACGAAAGGTTGCCCAACCTATATTTATTTCGCAAATCCAACAATCTTCAGGGATTACTAACGGGGGGGGGGACTGTTAGATTTTTTGTTAACAAAAGGCAATTTTGCCTTCATGAATTATAATAAATATTGTAATTAAAACATGTAATTAAAAATATGTGTAACAGATATATAATTATGGGGAACGTTATAAAATTTATGACGAACGTTATGGAATTAATTACGGGTTTTGTAACGTCCTATATATATATATCCATATGTTGAGCTCAAAAGGATAAGAAAAATAACAAGAAGTCTCTCTTGTTTTCTCTTCTCTCCCCTACATATATTATTTTTATTATATCTTAGTTTTATCTTATGGGCAACTTTCTTCATCTGAGCTGAAGCTCTGCACTCTCGCCTGAGTGTAGAGGCCGGCCGTTTCCGGGGGTTTTTACCGCTAGGGGGAGGGAACCATCTGCGCCAGGGCGATAGGCGGGTTCTCAATCTTCTAGGGCAGTGAATACACGACTGCTCCCGTTCAGGCTAGTTTTAATTGTTTGTAATTTTTCGAATTTATCTGCATGCTATAATCTTAATTATTTGATAAATTTCCAACAGAATGATATGATTCCCGAGGCTACATTGCACAAAAGTACCAGAGATAGGGTGATTCATGATTAAAAGAGTACGCACAAGAGAGGAATTTGAGTCAAAGTAGAAGTCTATTAGAATTATCATTTTATATGGTAAGTTTGAGTCCATTAGAAAATTGTTTTTATGTGGAAACCTTGATTAGGAAACATTGTATTTCAAAATCTCTTTAGGCAACATATGTGGTCGGCCCTAGCTAGGGTTTTTTATCTTTATTTTGGTGAAAAACATTGTAGAATACATTAATCTTGAAGTTATTGAATTTCATCAGATTCTAGGAGTCGGTCTTGGATTTCTTAGGCTTTATCAATGAGTGTGGAATCAAATTAGGGTCCTTATCATTTACTTAACACCATAACAGATTTTGAAGCGTCTTATAATATATGATTGCCAAACTGCTACTTTCAGCAATCTAGAAAATACCAAACTAGTCCCTGGTACATTGTCTTTTAATCAATTATGCAAGACAAATTTGAAATCTATACACTATCCCCGAAAGAAGAACAAATGGAAGTACACTAGTTATCTCTATCTTCTCAACCGAAGCTCTCACTGTAATGAGTAAGGGGGGAAAAACAGTCTTATTGATTCATCCAAGTTTCAACTTTCAACCGGATTTGTCTGTTACATAACAGTCGCATAAAAATGGCTCAAATTAAATAGTGGTTGAGTACATTTTCTGACGGTTTTGCTTCTCTAATTAAAAAGGATTAATGCTGTCTTTAGCCTGTAACCTAATCCCTGATTGATTCCAAACTATAGTTGACTTCTTCTTCTCCCGAGGCAAATACATACAAACTATTTAATTATTAACAATAATAATAATTAATCTAGATTACTACGCAAACTTGTATATAAAACTAAGAGTAGATCAATTTTGTTCATAACACGACATACTCCCTCAAATTCTCTTTTACTCTCAAGAAAAAGTGAATGGCTGGACGACTAGGATAACGATGGGAAGTGAAAAATAATAATTAGGGTTTCTTTTTGTTATAAACCCAAAGTTTTACTTTGACTTAATTATTAATCCACTCATTTCTAAAATCAGTTTTAAACTCATTCTTACATTTTCAGAATTCTTTTTCAATTACTGGATTCTTACATTTTCAGAATTTTTTTTTTCAATTACTGTTAGTTTAATTTTAAAGGACCCTTCCATTATGTCAAAACTTTACAATTATGAATATGGTTAAAGCTTACAATTTTATATTGTAGCATGGCTCACTGTTGCTCACCCCTACTATGAGCCAAAATATAGACACATGCGACTATGCTTTTTTCAATCTGCCTTAAATTCGTGTCTAGCAAAGATTGTATCTAGGTTGCAGTGATACAATGTTAAATAACTCTTCTTTTACACTGAAACTTTGAACTTATCATGAGGGCGATAGTTTTATACTCTAGGAGCTAATGTGAGTTGCTACATGTGGTCAATTAGAATTTAGAAGCTATATCTAAAAAGTTTCTATATTTGACGTATGATTATCTACATTGAGATTTAGGATAAATTACAATAAATTAACCTCCATGAACTTGCAGCATGTTGCAGTAAACACCGATAACTTTCAAACTCGCATTATACCCCAATAAGTTTTGCAAATAATCAAATTGCTTTTTAGTAAATTACATTAAATCCCCAATAACGTTCAAAATGTATTTCTATATGCTAGTTTTTTGTTCTAATTTATGAAGATTATTTGAAAAATGAAAAACTTATTGGGGATTAGCTGCTATTCAAAAAGTTACTTTGTTACAATTATGAAAGTTACTAGTGATTTACTACAAAATGGTGAAAGTTCTTGGGGGTTAATTGTAATTTACCTTTAGATTTAAAATGCTACATACAGTTGGATTTAAAATAATTGAAGCGTATATATATTTTGGGTGTAAGAATGATTTTAGAAGTGTGTAGGCTTAAAAATAAATTTGGACAAAACTTTAGGCTTATAAACAAAAAGCCCTAATGATTAACAATAAACTAGTTTTGTTAATTTTTAATTAATTGCAAACAAACCTTCTCTCTTGTTCCTTTGAGTTTTTTATTTTTATTTTTTTAGTTTACAATCTCCGCAACACCCTCACCTAAGTATTCCTTCTTCTTTGTTTGTACGTGTACATGAGAGAGTTGCATGTGTCATTCAATGGGAATTCTCTTGCTTAGGGTTGGAATATGTTTATTCCCAAGGATACCTAATGTTTGTGTCAGTATGAAAATTTTAAATGCAAGTGTACGTAGCTCAAGCGGCTATTTGTTAATGAGTCTAACTTAATGTAGTGATGCCACTAGATTATGCCATTATTGGAAGTGATAGATAAAATATAGGTTTATGTTCCAATATTGTTCAATAGAAAAATGGGTTATACTGCTCTTACATATCTAGAAAATGGAGAAGAGAAAGCTTAATAATCTCAAAAAACGTTTTTAGAGTGTGTGTGGATGAAGGGAAATATTAAACTAACAGCACGAGACATTCTCCTTGCATGAAGTAGAAAGAACTATGAGTACTTTTGCATCTAAAATACTTAAATAAACAAATGACCTTTTCTTGAATTCAAAAGATGCAATATTAATTATTTGACAAGTTATATCTATTTGTTTAAACATGACAATGCACAAGGTGTTCATCACAAAAGGATGCAAATTAAGCACCTATTACATTGACATATATAATTTGTAGCATCTTGGATCTGCTCTAATTTCTACCAAAAACTCAGTCATACTGACATTTGTATGCAAGTTCTTAGAAGCGAAGAGCCTTAAATAATAGGATTCAAGAGAAATGATGATATTATATAAACAAATTTTAAAGAGCATTCCACTATAGTACCACTTAAGGTCATCATCATCTTTCAACACATATACCATTTATAATTGTTATCTCGCTACAACAAGCAATAAAGAATCAAATACTATTTATTAATAGCCACATTATTCTTATTATTATTTGCCAAGAGTCTAAGAACAATAGAAGGCAAACTACTACTTTTCTTCTGGCAATAACACTAGCTAAGGTCTTGAAAGTTTGAAGTCAGAGCTTAACCAGTCTCAGTCACCAAGTTTTCCCACGCACACAAGTTGACCACTAAATAGTTCCATTAGTCTTTGACCAACAATTTGGAAATTAATATAAGTTAGAGAATCGTTATAGTTGTTTACTATACTTCATACCTCTCATTTTCACATTAATATTTTCTTAAATGTCTATTCTTGCATCTAAAAGAATCCATTGTCCTGGGACTTTGTCATGCATGCATGGCTCCTTACCAACGTCAAAGATCCCCCATAATTTTAAGGGAAAATTGCTTGAAACAACTTGATATCTAAAAGTTATGCATCCTCCACCACAGGTCAAATCCCCTAAACTCCTTGGGCTCAAAAGATAGTTCTTCTAACCCTTTACATAACTTTACACATCATCACTCATTTTCTAATTTCCTTTGTACCCACTTCTATCTTCTTCTTCTTCTCCCTTCATCTTCTTCTCTTTTCTTCACCCAATAACCTCACCTTCACCTGCACCTGCACCTATCCGCGGCAACTTGCCCTGCTGTGCAAATATATTGGTTATCAAATTATGTCCTGCCAGTAAAGGTCCTTAGGAAAATTGATGATTTGTGCAGATACTACCTGTGTTGTAACTCTGAAGACACTCATAAAACGTCTCTTGTCTCTTGGGATAAAGTATGTATGAGCAGGAAACAGGGTGGTCTCGGTATCTATTCAGCCTCTATATGGAATGTAGCTGCTACTTTTTTTTTTTGGTCAATGAAATGAATTTTATTCATCACCAAATGAGCAATATAGTCATATATACAGCATTTTTTTTTTTGGTCAATGAAATGAATTTTATTCATCACCAAATGAGCAATATAGTCATATATACAGCATGATTTCCAGAACAATAATGAAATGAATTTTATTCATCACCAAATGAGCAATATAGTCATATATACAGCATGATTTCCAGAACAATATTGGAAAATCTCAAAACAAAAAACAGTAACAATTTACAGTTATCAAACTACAACTACACTAATCTTTCTATCAACTGAGGAGGTGTATTGACATTCAGGATCTTAGTAAAAATGGAAAGTTTCACAGCTCGAAGCAGAGATGCTTGGGTTGAAGCTTTACTTTGAAAAATACGGAGGTTCCTCTATCTCCAGATTATATACACAGTTGAAGACAGGGCCAATCTCTTAATCTTTTTCAACCAACTTTTACCTTTGAGGCTCCCACAGTACCAGTCTAGTATATGGTCCCAATTGCAAAATCTCCTAGTAAAATTCAGCCACTCCATGACTTCATTCCAAATATATGCAGTGAATTGACACTCGAAGAAAAGGTGATGACAGGTTTCAGAGTGTGTTTGACATAGAACACAAAGGTTAGTGTTGAGGAGCCTCATTCTACACAATCTATCTTGAGTTAGGAGCCTTGAATGAGACACTAACCACATGATGAACGAGTGCTTAGGATAATTCAAACCCTCCCAAACAGTTTCAGCCCAAGGAACCTGAGGAGCTGAGATATTTAAGCACCTGTAAATGTGGGAAATTTGAAGTTTACCATTGATTTGGCAGCTGTTTATAATGTTGGTCAGGTCGGCCATGTTGGCAAATTTGCTTATCACCATATCTCTAACTCTTAGTAGTTGTTTCCACATCCATGAATCGGTTGATTTAGCTTGAACTTGCCAAATATTAGACTGATGCAGATAATTGCCATGGACCCATCTAATCCAGAGTAAATCCTTTTTGAGATAAATCATCCACAAAAGTTTAAATGCTGCAGACAGATTCCAGGCCTTGGCAGAGAATAATCCCAATCCTCCAGATTCCTTATCTTGACAGATGTTTGCCCATGATATAAGATGAATTTTTTGATTCCATAAGAAAGATGAACATAAGCTATCAATCTTTTCCAAAACCTTCAGAGGCAAAATGAAATTACTTGTCCAAAAAGTCTGTATACCAAAGATAACTGATTTGATAAGCTGTAGCCTACCAGCATAAGACAGGGTATTTTTCTTCTGCCAGTTAGAGAACTGCTCTGTGATCTTGTTTATTAATGGTGAGCATTCTAGACAAGATAGTCTTTTCGAGATGAGAGGTAATCCTAAGTATCTCACAGGCAAAGTCCCCTCTGTGAATTTTAGGTGTGCACATAGTTGAGATTTCAGGTTCTCATCAATTCCTCCAAAGTAAACAGAGCATTTGGCCAGATTAGCTTGAAGTCCTGATACACTGCAGAATTTTTCAAAGCAATTGAAAATCTTTGGCTAATTCATATTGATAAAGAAAGTCTTTGGATTAAGTGGATACATGGCTCATACTTAAAGAACAGGAATATTTGGCATATTCAAGCTAAAAGCAGTGATTCGTGGATATGGAAAAAGATGTTGAGAGTCAGAGATAAGGTTCTGAGAACATATGAGGGTGTTGATAATCTATTGCGGATGATTCAAATTTGTATCAGGCACTCAAAAATCCGTTTATCTGTGCTGTATAATGCATTATCATCTTCTGTTGCTGCAACTGTGCCATGGTACAATACTGTATGGGCAAATTCAAACCTACCCAGGCATTCCTTTGTCACTTGTTTAGCAGTTCAAGATCGATTGCTCACTTAAGATAGATTACTCAAGAGAAGCATTGTGATTGTCAACAAATGTTGATGGTGCACTGGTTCTGAGAGTAGAGACCATCTTTTCTTTGATTGTTACTACTCAAGGGATGTTTGGAACATGGTTATGCATTGGTTACAATTTAGATGGAGGTCTTGCACTTGGAACCAGATTATAAACTGGTACTGTTCTTGTTTGAGGGGAAATGGATTCAAGGAAAAAGTTAAGAAATTGGCTCTCACCTCATCAATCTATAGCATTTGGTGTGAGAGGAACTCTCGAATTTTTAGACAAGAAGAGAAGACTGTATCTCAATTGTTTAAAGAGATAAAATACAACATTCTAACTATCATCCTCAATGGATCCTCCTTCTCGGCTAAAGATAAAGATTGGATTTGTTATTTTTTGTAATTTTTGAGGATTTGAGTAGCTTGTAGCTTTATGTAGTCTCAGTTAACTGAGATCTTGAAGAGCTAAATTTCTATATTTTAGAAGATGAATAAAAATTTTCATTTACCAAAAAAAAAACTTGCCCTACTGTCGACATGCACAATATCAAGATCCCTTTGTTGACCTCGAAAGCCCTTTTCCGCCACCATTTTACTAAGTTTGTAGCTTCGAGATCCATCTCCACCACCACTTCACAAATTTCGAGCTCCCGTTATCGCTTTGCTAATCTTAAAATTAATCTAGATTAGTGATGTAGAATATACTATGTATATATTCATGAAGCAACTAGATCACCAGAAACCAAAATGCGGGACTAGTAGAAGAAAATAACTTGTAACGAAGAACATGTCATATCTCCCAAACTATATATCAGAATTGGAAGAATTATATGTGAATATCACATATTTCTTTTGAGACACTGTCAACTAAACCAATTGATGTTTGGTTTGCCACTGTTCATTTTAGGAAATTCCCTCCGAATTGACAGATATCAGAGTTTTTGTTAATTTTTTACTATTTTAGGTAATGTTTTAGGAGTCCGTTTTGATTAGGAAAGAAATCCGATTTGATTCTAAATTTGATTAACTGATTTTTTCAATCATAGAGAGTCTTTTAAGGAAAGTTTTATTATTTATATTTTTGGTAAAGTTCGGGTACTAGAGGGAGTCTTGTTTGTTTTCTATTTAAGCAAAAGATTATAAGCTCTAGAGGCATAAACATTCATCAATGAAATTTCCTCTTTATTATAATTTTTTGGTGAATTCAAAGTTCTTCATGGATTCGAATATCATTCTTTGTGGATTCAGAGAATAATCCTTGGTGGACTCTAAGGTTTATTATTTCCGCGCTGTATTAATTAATAAAGAATTAGACAATGAGACAAAATAAATTGATAGTTCTAGTTTGGATTTTTGTAGATTTAGGAATTGTAAGAGAAAGATTAACTGAAAAAGAGAACATAAAATTTTAACAGTATTTTAGAAATAAATGATATTGTTGTTATTGCTGTCATCTAAGCATTCTCCTTTAACAATAAAGGTTGGATTTGAATGTAGATAAGATTGTGGCATGTAATCAGGCATAAAACCTCCATCGGCCTCACTTAAACTCATCATCCCCTTCAGAGTATTGTAGATGTTGATTCAGAGTTTTGTTAATGTGGTGCTTGATTCGATGATGATCTTTCCCCTTATCATGTGGTATCCACCATGAACATTGCGAGCATCTCCGTGCAAGTGGATATAGCATAATGTTAGTCTAAAGTGTAGACCCAAAGTCAAAGCAAAAGCTGGAATCAAGAAGACGATGAAATAATCAAGAAAACAGAAGGAGGCCTACACGGTCGACCACAGCGATCGACCGCGAACGTGCACAGAGCTGGTTAGAGCCTAGAGTTGAAGGCGGTCGACCACGGTGGTCGACCGCACAAATCTCTGTAATAGATTTTGGTCTCGGGTTTTTGGTTCGGTCGACCGTCGTGGTCGAACGTGGATACCCTGTAGGATTTTTAGGCTCTATCGTTTGATACGGTCGATCATCGCGGTTGACCGCGATACCTGTGTGGTTGACCGCGACGCAGTCAGCCAGTTTCCTTATCTGTTTTGGATTCTGTTTCTTCCAGAACTCTATATATACCTAAATATTTTTAGGGCTTAAAAGAACACAGAAAAAAGAGCTTTTTGACTATAGAAAAGAGAGAGAATATCAGAGAGATAAAACCCTAATTTAAGAGCTTGTACATCTTCTTTAATTAATAAAAGAATTATGTGGTGTGGCTCCCGAGGATGTAGGCACGTTTGCCGAAGCTCGTTAAATCTGGTGTGTTCATCTCCTTTACAATTTTACAAGTTTTAATCTAATTTGTTGTGAATTTCCTACTTTCCTACTTTCAACACAAGGTCCGGAAGGACAATGGTTCGATTGATTATTTTGAATCTCCAATAACTGGTATCAGAGCTTCGTTTAGCAATTTGTGTGAAAGTCATAGCAGAGGAAAACAAATCAAAGATCGAAAAGTTTGACGGTTCAAACTTCACCTATTGAAAGTCATAGATGGAGGACTATCTGTACCAGAAGGACTTGTATCGCCCGTTGACGGGCAATGAGAAGGGACAGAAGAAAGAGGAGTCAAATGGTGATGGGAAGATACTGGATAGGAAGGATCTAGGACAAATCCGGTTGTCGCTCGCCAAATTAGTAGCCCATAACATATTAAAGGAGAAGATGATGGTGGGGCTTATGGAAGCGCTCGCGAAGATGTACGAGCAACCATCGGTAGCAAACAAGGTGCATCTTGTCAAAACTCTTTTCAACCTCAAGATGGCAGAAGGATGGTCCTTCACGATGCACCTCAGTGAGTTCAACACGATTGTTGATAAGCTTATCTCCTTAGACATCACGTTTGATGACGAAGTGCAGGCCTTATTGTTACTATCTCAGTTGCCAGATAGTTAGGCAGGTTGTGTGACGACAATCAGTAATTCAGCAGGGAAGGAAAAGTTAAAACTGAGTGAGGTGGTTAGCATGATTTTATCCGAGGAGGTTAGAAGGAAATCATCGGAATCAAAAGGTTAAGATTTGGCTCTAAGTTTCAAGCAGAGAGGCACAAGCCAGAAGAAAGGAAACTAGAACGAGAATCAGTCAAAGTCAAACAAGAAGAGGTCAAACTCGAAGATTAGGCCTATCAAAGGGAAGTGTTAGAACTACAACCAGGAGGGCCATATGTTTTCAGTCTGCAAGAGTCCAAAGAAGGATGCGGGTGAGCAGCAGGCTCATATCGTGCAGAATGCCTTGATTCTTGCTATGGACAGTGACTCGGATTCTTGGGTCATTGACTCGGGAGCCTCTTTCCACGCCACTGCTAACAGAAAGCTTCTTCAGAATTATGTAGCAGGGGACTTTGGAAAAGTGTATTTGGGGAATAACGAGCCATGTAATATTGTTGGAAAGGGTGAGTGCAGATTTAGATGAAGGGCTCTAAGTGGACCTTGAAGAACGTGAGACACGTGCCGAAGCTAAAGAGGAATCTTGTTTCGGTAGGACAGCTTGGAGCAGAAGACTATGTTTTGACATTCACAGGGGATTCGTGGAGAATCTCCAATGGTACGATGATAGTTCATCGAGGCAACAAACTCGGGACTCTCTACCTCACCTTACATGCGAGTGACACCCTCGCAATTGCAGCTAGCAAAGAGAGTATAGATCTGTGGCACAACATGCTAGTGCACATGAGCGAGAAGGGGATGAAGATCTTACATTCGCAGGGAAAACTGGCCGAGATTAACTCTGTGAAAGTCAGGGTTTGTGAAGACTGCATCTTTAGGAAGCAGAAGAGGGTTAGTTTCCAGAAGTGTGGAAGGCCACCTAAGGCTCAGAAGCTAGAGTTGATTTATACAGATGTATGAGGTCCAGCCAGTGTGTTTTCTTTTGGCAGTTCGAGATATTATGTCACCTTCATCGACGATCACTGAAGGAAGGTGTGGGTCTACTTCATGAAGCACAAGTTAGAGGTGTTCGGAGTCTTCAAGAAGTGGAAGGTCATGGTGGAGAAAGAGACAGATCTGAAGGTGAAGTGTCTGAAATCAGACAATGGTGGAGAATATGAACTAGAGAAGTTCAAGAGGTTCTATGCTACGAATGAGATTCGATTAGAAAGGACTACTCCAGGGACGCCGCAATAGAACGACATTGCAGAGAGGATGAACAGAACCTTGATAAAGCGTGCCAGGAGCATGCGGTTACATGTAGGTCTGCCTAAGATATTTTTGGGCGGATGCGGTGCATACGACAGCCTATCTTATTAATCACGACCCATCAGTTCCATTAGATTTTAGAATTCCAGAAGAGGTTTGGAGTGGCAAGAAGGTCAATCTCTCACACCTGTGAGTATTTGATTGTATGGCTTATGTTCATATCAGTGACCACGTCAGAGATAAGCTAGAGGCTAAGTCACAAAAGTGCACATTCATTGGATACGATATTGATGAGTTCGGGTATCATCCTTGGGATGAGAAGAACAGGAAGATCATCAGAAGCAGTGACATGATATTCAATGAGAAGGTGATGTACAAGAACATGGAAAATACCAATGATAGCAAAAACAGTGGGAGCAGTACTTCGGATGCAGGTGGATCCGAGTACATGGATATAGAGGAACTTCCAGATAGGGGTGATGATATTTGTTCTGATCACAGAACATAGGAGGCTCCGGGTGCAGAAGAAACTACCTAGGGCATAGAGCTTAGGAGGTCATCCAGGGTACCCAAACTAAATCCTAGATATCTTTCATCTCTTAACTACTTATTATTGACAGATAGCAGTGAGCTGAAGTGCTATGAAGAGGCAATGCAAGTGAGTGAATCTCAATAGTAGGAGTATACAATGCAGGAGGAGATGGATTCTCTACTCACTAATGAGATATAGGAGTTAGCCCAGCTACCTGTACAGAAAAAGGTCTTACATAATAAATGGGTCTACCGGGTCAAGCAAGAGAGTGATGGAAGTAATAGATTCAAGGCCAGATTAGTATTGAAGGGGTTTTAACAGTGGGAAGGAGTGGACTATACAGAGATATTTTCTCCTGTTGTGAAGCTCACAATCATCAGAGTGGTTTTGAGTTTGGTCGCTATAGAAGATCTCTTTCTTGAATAGTTAGATATGAAGACTGCCTTTCTTCATGGTGACTTGGATGAAAAAATCTACATGAATCAGCCTGTTGACTTCATTGAAGAATGAAAGGAAGAGATGGTGTGCAAGCTCAAGAAGAGCTTATATGGCTTGAAACATGCTCCGAAACAGTGGTATAAGAAGTTTGATAATTTCATGCAAAACAATGGCTACAGATGATGCAATTCGGATCAATGCTGTTATTTCAAAAGGTTCGAGTCCAGCTTCATTATCTTGTTATTATATGTTAATGACATGTTAGTAGCAGGATCATATTTAGAAGATATAAACAGTTTGAAGAAGCAGCTAGCAAAGGAATTTGTAATGAAGGATCTGGGTGCAGCAAAGCAGATTCTAGGGATACGAATCAATAGGGATAAAGCAGAAGGGACGTTGAGATTGAGCCAAGTTGAATACATTGAGATGGTACTTCATAGGTTTAATATGCAGGATGCTAAAATTGTTAGCACGCCCATTGGAAGTCAGTTCAAGTTATCTGAGGAGCAATCACCTAAGACAGATGCAGATAGAGAGCATATGAGCAGGGTGCTATATTCTTCGGCCATTGGGAGTCTCATATACGTGATGGTTTATATGAGGCTGGACATGGCCCATGCAGTGAGAGTTGTGAGTAGGTTTGTAATCAATCTAGGGAAGTAGCATTGGGAGGCTGTGAAGTGGATATTACGATACTTGAGGGGAATAACGAAAAAGCCACTATGTTTCAGGTGGAAGGAGTTGGTGCTACATGGATACGTGGATGCGGACTTCGTCGGTAATCATGATACGAAGCGAAGCACCACGGGGTATGTTTATACCTTAGCGTCGATAGCAGTGAGCTGGGTCTCACGTCTGCAGAAGATTATGACTTTGTCTACAACCGAGGCTGAGTATGTCACGGTGACTAAAGCAAGCAAGAAAATGATCTGGTTGAACGGGTGTTTGGAAGAGTTGGATCTGAAGCAAGGGAGATGAGTTCTTTATTGTGATAGCCAACGCACTATACATCTTACAAGGAATCCAATATATTATGCCAGAACAAAGCATATTGATATAAAATACCATTTTATACGCTCTCTAGTTGAAGACGAAAAGTTACATTTGATGAAGATATTGGGGAGTCAAAATCCGACGGACATGTTGACGAAGGTAGTCACCATTGAGAAACTAAAGTTGTGCGCAACTTCAGTTGGCCTTCATGAGTAGAAGACGAAGGCAGAGCCACACAAAGAGGATCGTCGAGATCGCCGGGATATTGTTGATTGAAGAAATATTTTTCCGGGGAGGAGAAGATACATGCGAAAAAGGGGAGAGTTCAGGTGATCTCGCTGATGGCACTTTGGTCTCTAAGTGAGAGATTGTTAGTCTAAAGTGTAGACCCAAAGTCAAAGCCAAAGCTGGAATCAAGAAGACGAAGAAAAAAAAATCAAGAAAACAGAAGGAGGTCTGCACGGTCGACCGCGAACATGCATAGAGCTGGTTAGAGTCTGGAGCTGAAGGTGGTCGATCGCGACGATCAACTGCACAAATCTCTGTAATGGATTTTGGTCTTGGGTTTTTGGTTCAGTTGACCGCTGCGATCGACCGTGGATACCCTGTAGGATTTTTGGGCTCTATCGTTTGATACGGTCGACCACCACGGTCGACCGCCACGGTCGACCGCCACGGTCGATCACAATACCTATGTGGTCGACCGTTATGGTCGACCGCGACGTAGTCAGCCAGTTTCCTTATCTGTTTTGGATTCTGTTTCTTGCAGAATTCTATATATACCTAAATGTTTTTAGGGCTTAAAAGAACACGGAAAAGAGAGCTTTTTGACTGTAGAAAAGAGAGAGAATCTCAAAGAGATAAAACCATAGTTTGAGAGCTTGTATTTCTTCTTCAATTAATAAAAAAATTATATGGTGTGGCTCCCGAGGACGTAGGCACATTTGCCGAACCTCATTAAATCTGGTGTGTTCATCTTCTTTACTCTTTTACAAGTTTTGATTTAATTTGTGGTGAATTTCCTACTTTCCTACTTTCAACACAAGGTCCGACAGTGCAAGGGTTCGATTGATTGTTTTGAATCCCCAACACATAATATCTAGAGCTTGGTGTTCTTGAGGAGTAGAGCGGACGTAGAGGTTGGACTTATAACATCCAATCTGCATGAAAATTGAATTCGTCAAGGGTCTGAATTTCAAATAAGGAGATATCACCGATAAATAGAACTTGCTTTCATCCTTTGAGTATTTTTCTAGCTTGGCATATTTTTTTTGGTCAATGATTTTTTTTATTCATTCACCAATATGAGAAAATGTTAAGTACATCAAGAATCTCATTATTTATGAGATAACAAACTGAAAACAACTCTAAAAGCCCCTAAAAAAATCTGTACAGGTTATTTACAAAGAGAGGAGCCATGTTTTGTGTTCTTCTAAAATTGGAGAATTAAGATTTATGGTCAAGATATCCAGCTTGATCTCTTTAACAAGATGCTCAACACTACTGCTCTTTTGTTGAAATATCCTGACATTCCTCTCACACCAGATCTTGTAAATAGTAGTAGCAAAGGCCATTCTTTTGATACCATGCTTGAAACCATTCCCTCTCAGCCTTGTGCAATACCAATTGAGTAGAACATCGCAGTCACAAGCTTTCTAGGTGAATTGAAGCCAATCTGCAATGCAATTCCACACCTCTTTGGAAAAACTACACTCAAAAAATAAGTGATTACGGCTCTCCAAGCTTCCTCCAGAGCTTAAGCAACACACATTTTCATTTACAACACCTCTCCTCATCAACCTGTCTTTTGTTAGTAATCTATTTTGAACAGCAAGCCAACATATAAATGCATGCTTTGGGTAACACCTTCTATCCCACATAGTGTCATGCCATGGCACCTTCTGAAAAACAGGGGAGATAGCATAATACACAGCAGAAATCTAGATTTTAGAGTTTTTATAGCAAGAATTGAGGAGATTCTGCAGATTATCAATTCCATCACAGTGGTGCACAGCTTTATTCCTGATTTTTAACAATTGCTTCCACATCCAGGAATCCCCAGCTTTAGCATTTACGTGCCAGATATCACTATATCTCAAGTAGGTTCCATGAACCCATTTAATCCAAAGAGTATCTTTATTGACATGGAAATATCATAAGTTCTTCAATGCTGCAGCTAGATTCCAAGTAGCTGCTGAATACACACCAAGACCACCCTGCTTCTTTCCCAGACAAACTTTTTCCCACGAGACCAGAGGCACTTTAGGAGATTGTTGTTTTCCCCATAAGAAATTTCTACATAATTCTTTAATCTTGCGGGTGACTTTGACAGGTAGAATATAATTTGAAGTCCAATATACTTGAATGCTTAGAATAACACTCCTGATGATTGGTAACCTCCCAGCATAAGAGAGATTTTTGTGTTTCAACCATGTCTAAAATTGGTTTGACACTTTATTGATGAGTGAGCTGCAATCCACATAAGTAAGCTTTTTACAAATGAGTGTCACCCCCAGATGTTTAATAGGTAAAACTCCCTCAGAGAAACCCAGGAGATTCATAATAGTAGTTCTGACATTTTCTTCAACTCCACCAAAGAAGATAGAGCATTTATCCTGGTTAGCATCCAACCTCGTGATTTCAATAAACTGAAGAACACATTGATTCAACTTCTGCATAGAGTATATATACCCTTTACCAAATAACAACAAGTCATCGGCAAAAGTTAAATGTGTAATTTTGAGTTTACCACATTTGGGATGAAACTTAAAGTTGCTGTCATATTTCAACAAGTCCAAACTTCTAGAAAGGTATTCCATACCCAAAATGAAGAGATAGGGAGAGAGGATCACCTTGCCTCAAGGCTCTCTCACCCTTAAAATATCCATGTAAGGAGCCATTGAGGGAAATGGAAATCCTTGGGTTAGATATACATGCTGTAATCCAACAAATCATCACCTCAGGGAAACCCAGACCCTTTAGCATTTCTTTTATGAATTTCTAGTTGATTGTATCAAAAGCCTTTCTAATATCAATGTTTAACATGTCTCTTGGTGAAATATACTTCCTACTATAGCTTTTGACAAGTTCATGAGCTAACATGATGTTACTTGATATTTGTCTACCTTTTACAAATGCACTTTAAGCTTC
The DNA here is from genome assembly GCF_001876935.1 of Asparagus officinalis. Lineage (NCBI taxonomy): Eukaryota > Viridiplantae > Streptophyta > Magnoliopsida > Asparagales > Asparagaceae > Asparagus > Asparagus officinalis. Next base: position 39,252,402 of record NC_033794.1, read on the forward strand.
ATTCACCAAAGAACCCATAACTGCTTTGATTCTGTTTGACATGATTTTGGATATAAACTTATAAAGACAGTTGTAATAAGATATGAGTCTATAGTCTGAGGGAGTTTTAGGGCATTGCACCTTCGGTATTAAAGTTATAGAGGTAGAATTAACAACACCCAATAGTTTGTCAGATCTAAAAAATTCCTTAATGACAGGAGTAGCTTCATCTCCCACAATATCTCATGTAGATTTATAGAAGGAGACACTAAACCCATGAGGACCAGGAGACTTGTTATCATCCATAGAAAAAATAGTATCTTTGATTTCATCTTTGGAGACTAGTCTGGATAGCAAACTAGCTTGAGTTCTTGATAAATAGGATCTAGATTTAATTACATTAATATCTAGAAGATTAGTATCAACTACTGTCCCCATAAGATTCTTGAAATAAGAGACAAATTCATTTGTAATCTATTCTCCCTCAGTGATTCTTTGCCCCAAACTGTTGTAGAGAACGACCACTTTGTTATAATGCATGTTGGATTTTATGACAGAATGAAAAAAGTTAGTACACCTGTCTCCTTTGATACTTTAGGCAATCCTAGCGTTTTGTTGAAAAAATAACATTTCACAATCCAGAAGTTTGTTGTATAAATCTATGCATTCTCTTTCCTTGTTAATGAAAGAAGAACAAAAAGGGTTTATTTGGAGATTTGTTTGAACCTCTTCCAAAGCTTGCCTTGCTCTAAGAACTTGTTCATTGATATTGTTAAAATGTCTCTTGTTTAGTTCCTTCAGTGCACCTCTTACTAGAAACTATAGTCAAGAACCTATCATGCTTTATCCACATATCAAAAAATTTAAAAGGCCTTTTACCTTACACACATTCATCATATATAGAGACCAAACCTGGAGAGTGGTCTGAAAAATTAGGGAGCAAGAACTCAACCTGACTAGAGCTGAATAAATGTAACCATGCATCATTTACCAAATCTCAATCAAGCCTACACCATATTCTAGATATAAAGTCTTTCTTATTGTTCCAAGTGTATAAACACCCTATAGATTTAAGGTGATTGAGATGGCTGTCAAAAATAAAGTCCCTGAAGTCTTTAAAATCAGCCTCAGTGAGTGAGGAACTGCCAAGTTTCTCCTCATTACAAATGACTGAATTAAAATCTCTACACAAGAGCCATGGTGAATGACCAATGGATTGATGAATAATCTTTAATTCTGACCATAAACCCCTTCTGGTTTCTAGTTGGTTTAAACCATAAACTACAGAAATGACACTATCAAACATTCCATACAATGACTTAACAGAGCAAGTTATATGTTGAGTTGAGAGGTTCACTATATTAATATTCAGAATATTAGGATCCCACAAGATCATAATTCTGGCTTTTCTAGCATGACTAGAATTTGACAGCCATCTCCAATTGCTGGCTATTTTCTTGGCAATTATAGACAACCTACGATCCTTTATTTTTGTTTCTAGTAATGCAAGATAGGAGAGATGATACTAAGATATGAAAAGCTTAACCAAATGTTGTTTAGAGGACTTGTTCAATCCCCTAACATTCCAAAGGACAGATTCATCAAAATAGTCCCCCTCTATCAATTGTAGATGGATCTATAAACGATGTATCCGGATGAGAGAAAGAGTTGTCTCGTATAGTAGATTGTTTTTTATTTTTTCTTTGAACTGGAACCCATGAGCCTTCAGCTTGAGGGGGTCCTTTGTTAATATCTCCATAACTAGAATCCTGCACATGCACAACATGCATAAGAACAGGAACTCTAGAATTGTTATGAGGAGATATTACACCGTGCAGAGGATTTTCCCTTACAATTGCCTAAAAATTCACCTTCACTGGTATATACTCTTGTTGCAAACCAGGACCAACATTTATTGTAAGATCAGAGGCATGAAGGGCTGAAGCCTCAATTTCCTAAAATTCCCCATAACCAGTCTGCTGAGCATGCACAACATGCTCAGGAATGTGCTCCAAAGTATTTCCACTACCATTCCCCCCTTCTAACGTCTGATTAAAAAAATTCATTTCATGCATTTGAGTGACAGAATTGGGAACAACATGCAAATTATTCTCATCATCGTTTCTAGGTGCCTGGATGTTCACCTTCACTGGTATAGACTCCTGTTGCACAAAACCTGGACCAACATTTATTGAACTAGCCTGTTGGGCATGCACAACATGCATTTGATGTATCACTGTATATATGCATTTGATGTTTCACTGTATTTCCCCTACCATTTTTCATTTCTAATGTCTGATTCAAAATATTCCTTTTATGCACCTGAGTGACAGAATTAGGAAAATTATTCTTTTGAGCATTTCCAGGCACTAATTTTCCCTTAGGAATCCATCTTTGCACGAATGTTTTTTTACAAAAAATAGTATCATGTCCAACAAATTTACACATATCACACTATTTAGGATTGAATTCATATATCACCTTATGACTAAATTGTTTTCCATTAGGGCCTTGAATAGTGCTATGATCAGGGAGGAGAGAGGGCATTTTAACTTCCACTAGGACCCTAGCATACGCCAACCTTTGTTTATTAGCAGTTAGCTTATCTGTTGCAACAGGCCGTCCAATGATACTTACAATTTTGCTGATACTTTTAGCATTCCATAAATTGAGCCTCAATTCTGGCAATTGTATCCACAAGGGGTAAATACATTCATTAGTTTTTCCAATGTCCTCACCAATGTCCCAAGGTTTCAAAAGCAAAGGTCTAGAAGCAAAGAACTAAGGCCCCATACTTAGAATGTCATTCATCTCATCTTTACTTTTGAATTTAAACAGAAATAGACCAGCCTTTAATAGACAAACTTCAGGAGTATGAATCTAAATTTTTCTGAACATAATTTTCCATAGCCTTGAATCTAACATTTAAACTCAAGACCTGACCTATTAAGGAGAACTGCCACATTGATGCACCCTCATTCCATTCTTCATCACTAAAATGATTGAATCTTTAGTCTCAGATGGCCAAAGTCCAATTCCAAACCATAACCTTGTTTTCTATTATCAGCATATAAGCTTATCCAGCTTTTGGACATATTGTTTTCTTGAGATGAACTGATAGAAACTTTTGAAGGTTCAAATGGGGGAAAATCAGGAATAATAGATTCACCAATAGATCCTACATTGGAACCTAATGCTATAGTAACCCCAGCAACCAAATTTGAATTCAAGAGAATATTACTAGAATCATGTAAAAATGAAGAAATAGAGGAATTATTCTCCATTTCAGATTCTTCAGCCCAAGAAACACTAGCAGAACTACTCACTCCATTAAGAGAATAATGAGACTTACGATGGAGACGAGCAAGGGAACTAGTCATCGGAGTGAGGGCACCAATCATCAAAGAAGTTGAAACTTGAATTAGACTAGGATCTTGCACTAAATTTGAAGAATTCAAGTTCACTGTCATCGGAGAAATTGCATCTTGAGCTAGTCCAAGATCTTTCACAAATTTTGAAGAATTCAAGATCTCCACCATTGATTTTGATTTCTTTCCTCACTTTGGACTAGTTGAACCCATAATTGAGTTTTCTCCATCATCATCTTCATCAGATTTGAGCTTAGATTGATCTTTCGAATTAATCAAACTCACATTTGAAGATCTTAATCCAAAATTTAATAGCTTTTTCTCACTGTTCTTCTTATTTTTTGCCATTAGAAACTAGGTGGGGGCGCAAGTTATCAAGCAAAAAATCGCCTGCTAACTTATCACAAGTTAGCTTGGCATATTGTTAAGAGAGAGATGGGGAGGAGTAGTTCAATGAGCTAAAAACTGAATTAGGTATGTGAGAAATTGGATTTGGAGTATTGTGGTTCTTTATAAAAAATTGTTTAGAGATTGAAATTATTAAAATTAATCTCCCTCATGCATTAAAGTGACAATGTATTCTATTGGACTATGAAATTGGTGAGAGACTTATCCGATTTTTGACGTTAACCTACTAAATATTATATTTATTAGTTATTTGTAATTTTTAACAAATACAATGTTTTTTTAATAATATTTATGACTAAGTATCATAGACAATAAAGTTTTAACATAGCTAACGATTAAGAGTCACAGATATGACGATATCTCACATATAACAAATAAGAATCACAAAATAAAGATTTATCATAGTTAATAATGAAGAGTCACATGCAATGATGATATATATTAAATAATGGATAAGTATCTCACAAATATGGATTTATCATATTTAAAAATTTAAAGTCACATGTAATGTTGATACATCACAGATAACCGATAAGTATCTCACAAAATATGGATTTATTACATTTAATAATTAAATATCACCGCTACTACTGATACATCGCAAATAACAGATAAGTACCTCACAAAATATGGATTTATCACATTTAATAATTAAATGTCACAGATAATGTCGATATATCACAGATAATAGACAAAAGTCACAAAATGAAGATATGCAACATAAAATTCAGAAATAATCACTTGAATACTTATGAGTCGACATTACCTGTGATATTTAAAAATTAAAAGTGGTAAATCTATACTATCTGAGATAATCATTCATTATATGATATATTATGGCTGCATGTAATCTGAATCATTAACTATGATAAAGCTTTATTTTGTGATTCTTATTTGTTATACATGATATATTATCGCTGCATGTAATCTGATATATTATCATTGCATGTGACTCTTAGTCATTAGTTATGATAAAGCTTCATTTTCTATGATACTTAGTCACAAATAGTATAAAACATAACATTGTATTTGTTAAACATAACAAAACACTAACATATGTAATATTTAGTAAGTTAACGTCACAAATCACGTACGTCTCTCACCAATTCATAATCCAATAGAATTCATTGTCACCTCAATACAAGAGGGAAATCAATTTCAATAATTTTAATCTCTAAATAATTTTATTATAAAGAACCACAATGCCCGGATCCAACTTCTCACATACTCAATTCAGTAGTCAGCTTATTGGACTCCTCCTGCCCTTCTCTCTTTTACCAGTACTCGAAGCTAGAAATCACTCGAAGGATGAATGTGGAAGACGTTTCTTTGTTATTTGAATTCATTTGTAACGATTGAAGTTTAATGAAATCAATGATGAAGGCAACTTTTTCTCGACGAAGCTCTGTCCGATTTTCTCGGAGCAGATCTGAGTGCCCGGTGGTCCACGGATATCAACATCCCTGTCACAGGCCAAAGACCCACGCAAGCAAGAGGCCGCAAAACAGGATCTTGTGTTTATTTTCGAAAAGTTGTAATTTTTATTCTTTGTTATTTGAATTCATTTGTAACGATTGAAGTTTAATGAAATCAATGATGAAGGCAACTTTTTCCGAAAACAATGTCGTGCTAATTATTGTCTAAACAGCTAATATTCCCATCAGAAATCACTTGTTCTCTTCCTCAAAGAACAAACCATTGTGTTCTGATTGTTGAAAATTATGATAAAAACACCATGAGAACCTTTCGCCGCCACCGCTCCCATGACCTCGCAACCTTGAGCGTGAGATCTAGAAACTTCTGATCCAGAAATATCGGACAAAGCTTCGTCGATCCGCGTGAGATCTAGAAGCTATAAGCGTATACCTCGGCTAAAGCGAGGTATTAGCTCTTCTTAGTATTAACGCTAAAGGCTAATACTAAGGATCAGACGGGGAATGGGTGATGAAGACTGATGTAGACCTCTCCTCCTCGGTTGAAGCGCACAACCACTCTTTGCTGCAGCAGGGCTTCACCAAGGCTCTCTCCGAAAATCCAGATCTTTCCAAATGAGGTAAGGGGGGCTATTTATAGGCTAGGGGGAGCCCCTAGGGTGCCTAGACACCCTAGGGTGTCTCTAGAAATCCGAGACACCCCTAGGGTGTCTCGGAATTTCTGAGACACCCCAAGGGTGTCTCGGAAATTCCGAGACAACGGCCGAGACACCTATGGGTGTCTCGGCCATGGTCGAGACACCCCTGGGGTGTCTAGGCTTTTCCTAGACACCCCCGGGGTGTTTCGACTTGCCGGGACTCCGTTTTGAGGTGTATGATTGTTTTCCCTGTAGATTCTTCGTCCGACCTCGGATTTGAGTGATTCCAGGTGCGTTTGATGCTTGACGAAGAGTTCGATCCGCTCTGGTGGTTGGATTTTCTTTAGAGTGATCGAGGCGTGACGGGCGTTGTCCTTTTTGTGAACAGTGCCGGGCTTCCGATTGGCCTGGGTCTTCGTTGTTCCGAAATCCTATCCGCTCACGTAGCTCGTCGATTCACTTCAGTCGTTCGTCGATGTCGATTAGACTCATGTGGATCGGATAGTGACGTTCATCGTCGCTCTTTAACACTGAACCGTTCGTGGAGACTTATAGGCAATTTTCGATGCCTACAGATACCCCCTCCAAAGTGTTCCGGACTCGTTTCTTTTATAGAAGAGGCTGGGATACTTTGGATGTGATTGGTCTAGCCTTCAGTCGGCGTAAGGACCTGTAGTTAGCTTCAACTCTTGGCTCCTTCGATTTTCGGTCTATTCGATGCTTTGACGAATAGCCGAAGTTCTTCCGGCGCTGCGTTTATCGCTTGGCCGTCATCGGAGTCTCGAGTCTGCTTTGGTTGCAACACGTTGACTGGCGTTGGCCTAGGGTTACGCGTTGACCGGCGTTGACCCTTAGGGTTTTGAATCGTCAAACGTTGACTTTGGTTGCAACGCGTTGACTGGTGTTGACCTAGGGTTACGCGTTGACCGGCGTTGACCCTTAGGGTTTTGAATCGTCAAACGTTGACTTTTGTCGCAACGCGTTGACTGGTATTGACCTAGGGTTACGCGTTGACCGGCGTCGACCCTTAGGGTTTCGAATCGTCAAACGTTGACTTTGGTCGCAACGCGTTGACTGGCATTGACCTAGGGTTACGCGTTGATCGGCGTTGACCCTTAGGGTTTTGAATCGTCAAACGTTGACTTTTGTTGCAACGCGTTGACTGACGTTGACCTAGGGTTACGCGTTGACCGGCGTTGACCCTTAGGGTTTTGAATCGTCAAACGTTGACTTTGGTCGCAACGCGTTGACTGGCATTGACCTAGGGTTACGTGTTGACCGACGTTGACCCTTAGGGTTTTGAATCGTCAAACGTTGACTTTTGATTGCAACGCGTTGACTAGCGTTGACCTAGGGTTACGCGTTGATCGGCGTTGACCCTTAGGGTTTTGAATCGTCGAACATTGATTGTGTCGATTTTCATCAAAACATCCAATAATCGACGAAAACGGGCGAATTCGGGCCTAAAACAGGCGTACGGGGACAAAACAGGACCCAAAACACCCGGGGGTGTCTCGCCCTTGGCCGAGACACCTTGGGGTGTCTCGGCCAAGGCCGAGACACCCTAGGGTGTCTCGGTTTTGGGGCCGAGACACCCCCTCTCCCCTCTCTTTTGTCTTTTTCCTCCTTTTGTTTGTTTCCCCTTTTGTTTGTTTCTCCTTTTGTTTGTTTCCCCTTTTGTTTGTTTCTCCTTTTGTTTCCCCCCTCTTTTCAAAATTCAAAAGGATTTCCCTCCCAAACTCCTTCTTCTTCCTTCATACTCCCTACACCATTGTTTTCAAAACTCAAAACCCATTCTAAAATTTCGGATTTCTTGGTGCTCCCCCTTGGCCGAAATTCTCCTCTCAAGCTAGGGTTCCTCCTTCATCCTCAAGCTCGAGAAGAGCCTCTTGATTTGGTAAGCTCCCCTTAAAAACTCTCCTCTTTTTTTTTTTTTTTAAGAAAGATCATAGCTTTATGTTCTCATGAGTTAGAGGATTGGTTTTTTGATGATGGGTTGTGTAGGCACAAGAATTTGGGGGTTTTATGCAAAGCTACAAATAGGGCCGAAATTTTGGGGGGCTTTTATGCAAAGTTACAAATAGGGCCGAAATTTTGGGGGGCTTTTATGCAAAGTTAGGAATATGGCCGAAATTTTTTGAGGGGCTTTTATGCAAGATTGCAATATGGCCGAAATTTTTGAGGGGCTTTTATGCAAAATTGGACTGAAATTTGTAGGGGTTTTTATGCAAAATTGCAACCCACAAAGTGTAGAGGGGTTTATTGGCTCGATTCTACAAAAGGGCTTATTTGTAAAATTAACCAAAATTGTGGGGCATCGGGGGGTGCTACATGATCAGATATGATGACCATGACCCAACCCGAGCGTGTTGTTGACCTGAATTTTGGCCTTGAACACGAAGGGTATTTTGGGTATTTCACCAAAATTCGCTGCGAAAGATGACAATCATGCACGAAATTCGTAGGTTTAACTAGACTTCAATTATGAAATCCTATTTATGTATAGGATTTTAATTAAAGTTCTTAATTTTCCTTTTAAATTTCGTGTATTCATATTTTAGATTGTACCTGACCCGCTGCTTTTCGTTGCAGATTTCCAATGTCTCCGCGTCGATCTCGACCCCGTAGGAGTCGTTCTCATTCACAGCATAGTGAGGAAGAGGTTCCCGCGACATCTTCCCCCGCGGCCTCATTCTTCGGGGGTGAGAATTTATGCAGATTTTTCTTCTTGCATCCCTGATTGACCTCTTTGCGGGTCATGAAGGAAGAACCGACACCCTCCTTCGCGGGGATTAAGGTTTCAGACTTGTCTTGCTTAGCCAATTCAAGTCTCCTAGTATATTGGGACGATTTTGTGCCGTCCTACACCTTATAGTTCGGTGTATGTTACCACGTTATTCACGTGATGATGCATACCGTCCTTCCAGTGTAGGACACTCAAAATCGTCTCTCCAATTATTCCGTGAATGAGCTTATCATTCTTCTTACGAGATGGATTTTCTGACTCCACCCTTGTGCTTTATTGCAGTAGAGTTCCCTGCGGGCAGCCTTCCTCCTCATGCCAATACTGGTTGTAGCCGGGAGGTCTTCTCTTCAGCTTCCCTTAGGCAGGCCGTTAGTCCACTTCCTCGGTTTGACAGAGATCGCTCAGACGAATCTTGTCATTTGATACGGGAAGGAGGGCGTCATTGTTTGCGCCAGCTTATCACGGATGCCACCTTTACTGCGGATTCTTCCTCTACTCAGGCTTTAAAGAAGCCGAGTTTCCTATTCGGAGATCACGTCGAGGATCCTGCTACGCTGACCCTTACCGAGGAACACTGGCTGACTCTCGACGAAGGGGCTGTCTTGTACATTCCCTCCATTCCTTAACACTGCACCCCCGGGCGAGGTGTCAGCAACTGCCTCTACTGTGAGTAACTGTCTGGCTCTTCTTGGGAGACGGTTACCTCCACCAGAGTACAGATGTTACGGTTGGGCTTCCTCACTAGCCAAAGGGTGGTGGGCGCGTGTGACTGGTTTCGTCCTAGCGCGCTGGGAGAGGGATCTGAAGAGCAGTGGGTTGTATGCGCCTATACGAGCCACCATGCACGGAATCCCAGTCAGCTGTCGCCATTTCTTGGCTTTGCTGGAGACCTACATGCCTGACAGCAACACCTTTCTGACCAGTGGTGGTGAGCTAGGGCTAGCCTTGCATGAGATGCATTATGTTTCGGGTCTTCCGATGGGGGATTGTCCGTATCAGGAGTATTTTCCCTCGAACCAGCAGCTGGAGTGTATGAAGAAAGATACTCCCGACATGGATGACACTCTTACTTGCCACTATTATACTTCCTTGATCCAGACTTCTCCTCAAGCGAGAAGGAAGAGGCAAGTCAGCTTGAAGCAGTTTGCCAGCTACTTGTTCCAGAACTTGGAGGGTGATTCCAGTGCGTCCATTCGTGAATTAGACGTGTTGACCCCTTCCGCCATTAATGAGTTGTTGGAGAAGGCTGAGGCTCGTTCCTACACCATCGGCAGTGCTGAGGGAGCTTTTCCCGCGGGGACCAAGTTTCGTTTTTTCCTCTGCCGTGCACAGAAGTCCATTGGGCCCCGGACTCTACTAGCAGGCTACCTTGCCCTTTGGTTGAAGAAGTGTGTCGTCCCGCACCAGCCTTCAGATGCTCTACCCATCGAGGTGCTCTTCCCTGCAGTTTAGTTAGCTTACGGGAGAGAGCTTTCCCTGCTCCCAGCAATGGTTGGTGGCATCCATTGCGGGCTCAGGAGTCTAGTTAGCAGTTTCACACATATGGGTTCTGAACCATCGAGTGAGCTTACTTGTCCGAAGGTCGAGCTTCCTTACGCATATCTGATGGCGTGGCTCGTTCTCCACCGTCCTGACTTAATGTCGGCGCCCAGCGTTGTTGACATCCCCGTCCCCTTCATGCAGCTGTTGGAGAAGAGCAGATGGCTCGGGAACAAGTTTAGTGATGTTCAGCGAGAGCTTCGAGTCCGTAAGAGTTGGGAATTCTTTAAGTGTTTCCCTCATTTTTCAGGTCGCTACGGCGACGTGCTGATTGACGAGGAGAAACCTAGAAGTGATCGGACCGTTCTCGACGCTGGTTGCTTCCGGTGGTTAGTGAACATCCGTGTAGGATATCTTGTCCTTCGGGTGAAGAATCATGCCACATAGAGCCTTATCTCCCTTGCCGCTTTGCTCGCCAGTTCGGCTATGACCAACTGTACGTTGGGAATCCGAGCCGTAGCCTGCAGGTTGAGGGAGGATTGATTGATGGCGTACGAGCGTGGTTGTGGACGATGGTGGGCTGCACTGGAGCCCATTTTGCTCTCCCTTCATATAGGCGTAAGCCGCTGACCACTTTCCTCAGCTGCAAGTGGTTCCTTTCCGCCTATGAACCCATCAGTGTGAGGAGCCTTTCCGAGTTACAGTCAGAGTACTCGGTCCGGGCTGCTATGATGGCTGGTCGCAGGGCTGAGCTTGCTCAGAAGCGGAGAAAGGGGTATGCCAAATCTCTTCTCACGGATGATGAAGAGCTCCTCCCTACGGGTGACGAAGACGAGACCTCCGAGGAAGAATATGTGGATGCAGATACCGACGGAGGGGATCTCGATACCGGTTTGTCCTGCCTCTTTGATTTTCCTTCTCCATTAATGACAGCTCTTGTTTATTTAATAGAATGGCTATTGTCACTTTAGGTAGGAGAGTCGACGATCATGAGCCGCCAGCTCCTACACACGTTGAAACGTGTGACAGGCCTGTGCATGACCGACCCTTTGGTCCTCGGAGGGTTGGTGCCCCGAAGAGGAAGAAGACCGCCCATAAGCCCCACGACGGTCAGCGCCCTTGCGGAGTGGACTTAGGAAGCACCGCCGATGAAGGGGAAGGTAACATTTTATTGCTCTTGCTTTAAGGTTGTTTTATCTTTGGGATTTGTAACCAGGTTTTATGCTCCAGGGTTCTTCGAAGAGGGCGAACTCCCACCGGGTTCGGCATCTCCTGGTGTTGATAACATGGATTGCTTTATGCAACAGATGTGCGACGCCCTTCACGACGGGTCTTTGGGCATCGATCTAAACATCGATCTTGAGCAGATGAATAATGTTGAGCCCACAGTCCCTTATTCAGGTATATCTACATCCAATGTCATTTTCCTCAAGCATGGGGAAGGAAGATCTCCCGTTTTTGCTGAGAGTATTTTCTCGAGCTTTCCTCCTCTTTCAACATTCAGGTTACCCTGCAGATGTCGCGATGGAAAGGCCAAGCTTCTCGAAGCCCGATGCTGGCTTATTAGCTGACATGCTGGCTGAGCAGACTTCCAGAGGAACCGAGAGACCATTCTTTGGGAATGATTCATCCACCGGTATGTATCTGATTCCCTTCCTCTTGCCTGATATTTTATCTGGCTAACGAATGATTAATTATTGCAGCGCCAACCATTGGGGTTAGCCCGATATCGATCCCTGGCATATTCAGCTTGCCTCGGAGTGATGGGCTCGCAGGTACGCATACGATTTAGGGATATCGTACTTTTCTATGTTCATCTGACTTTTGACTAATATATGAGTGCAATCATAGGACCAGCCACCAGGACTAATTCTCATATGACTCCTGGCATTCCTCAGATGCCTACGGATGATGGACCTACAGGTATGTAGATGACCCTATCATCCCAATCCTCCTTATTTGTCTCAATTTTCATTTTGACTAATAAAGAGGTGCCACCATAGGACCAGCCGCTTGGGCTGATACTCTTATGACTCTTGGCATTCCGACTGCATCTGAGGGCGGGGGGATTGCAGGTATGCATGAGATCTTCTTGTCCCGGTTCTCCTTATTTGTTCAAATTTTCATTTGGCTAATATAGGAGTGTAACTATAGGACCGGCCGTTGAGCCTGATACTTCTACAGTTCCCGGGGCTGAAAGCCTGCATAGAAGTGGTGCCTCCCCGCCCTTACCGAGTGATATGAGCAATCCGCCTGCAGGGGTTGATATACCCTCTTCTGCTGCTGCCTCAGAGCCTGTCGGACCTCAGCCCGAGGGGACGTCCGTTGGCGTTGGTATGCTCAGAACTTGCCTTCTGACTTTCCTTATCGTATTCGATAATCCGCTGAGTTTCTATGTTGTTGCTTGTAGGATCTCGATCTTCCCTATACGAGCGTGTCCACGTCCTTTTGGTCGATACTGATCCTGACAGGGAGGCTTTTCGTACGGACCTCAGCTTCTTCACCGCCTTTTATAACGGCCTGATCGAGAAGCTTCTTCACAGAGGAGGCGGCTTCGATCAGTTCAGGCGTTCCTTTTCTCGCCACATGATGATGATGAGGGAAGAAGGATACCCGGAGTTGGCCGATTCCTTCACTGCCGATTTCGCTGCCCTGGAGTCAGAGATACGAGAGTTGAAGGAGTTGGAGGTTACCGGGGCTTCTTCTTTCGTGTCCTCTCAGTTGGAGCTTAGGATGGCACAGTGGCGTGACCTGAAATCTTCCATCGGGTGTGAGCTTCAGTCACACGAGAGCTCCATTGCGCAGTTAATGGCTAACGTGGCGAGGAAAGATACGGAGAGAGCTGAGCTACTCCGCTCTTTGGACTCAAACCGCGAGGAAACGACTAGGTTGAAAGAGGCCTTGAAGTGCGTTGAGGAATCCACTGCTCTTATTGTAGATGACCTGGATGGACTAGAGCGTTCTCGTGAACAAGTACTCAAGGAGCTCGGATCCACCCAGGAGAGACTGATGAAGCTGAAGAGTGAAGCCGCGGAGATTTTGAGCAATTCTGAGGAATCTGCCCGAGCTGATCTGCAGGTGGGACTTGAGCGGAGTTATGTAGATAGACTTCTTAGCTTAAAGTCTCATATTCTCGGCCGCCAGTTGCCTTCGGGCCAACGCGTGTTAGGCGCTGACTTATCCTTACTTAGGATTCAGGATAAAATTCCCCGTGCGTGTGAGGCACGGATTATGGTGTTATTAATAACAACCTGCCACAATGTTGAATATGTGGTCTTTTGTCCTTTTTACGGTCAAAGACTAACCGGCCATGTGTGTTAGACATAGGCTTTGGGATTTTTGGCAAACCCCCAGCCATCAACGGGTTTGATGTGCCTTTACCGATTACCGTTTGAATCGGGCTAGCATGTGAATTATTAAGACCCGTTTCACATGTAACGTTGTGCTAAGAGAATTGCTTCTCTTAGACTTAATGCTATGATTTTGAATACATAGACTTCGTCTTTCTCACGGGAATAGACTACCCGGCAACGCGTGTTAGGCGTTGACTTATCCCTACTTAGGCTTCGGGATGAAATTCCCCGTGCATCGAGTGCCCGGATTTGACAATCGTGTCTTTTCTAAAAGCAAAGACAGACTGAGAAACGGGAGAGGAAGAATTTTATATTCTATCTCCCGGTGCTGAAGAGGAAGAATTTTATATTCTATCTTCATCTCCCGTTGCCGAAGAGGAAGAATTTTATATTCTATCTTCAGGCGGAAAGGAAACTCGAGGTGGGATCTCCACCCCCAGAATCCTGCAGGATGAAACTAAGAGTGGGATCTCCACTCCGAGAATCGGAAAAGTTCGAACGACACTACCTTTTATAGGATTGGTCATTTGAACCCAAAGAACCCCTCATTCATTGAGGAGAAGACCCAATTTCAACCCTAACTTTTATAGGTTTGGTGGAAAAAGGGGACAAAGGTGGATTTTCGTTTATCGAAAAGGAGTGACTCGACTTTAGTCTTGACCATGTGTAGGCTTGACTAAGCGAGATCGGAAACAATCCTAACTTTTATAGGTTTGACTGTTTCAAGTGGACCTCTCGTTCATGGAAGGAATCGAGAGGGGATTTTGGCTTTGGTCCTAACTGTAGGAAGGTTTGACCAAACTGGAGTTTGAGATATGCCAATGACTGGCAGATGGAAATGTTGGTGGGTCCACTGTCGTTTGATTTGATCAGCGGATGGTTTGGTGAGGAAAGATTAACCTATCAGAGGATTAGATCTCATCTCACAAACGTAACTCATAAGAGTTGGGGAATTTTGTCGAGAATAAGAAGAGACATTCTGACCTTTAGAGTTCGAATGTAGATTTCTTATCCGTCGATTCCACAATGACCGGGTTATCCCTAAGAATACCCATGTGGTATTCTTCCGGGAACTTCCCGATGCATTGGTCATCCTGAAAATACTAAGGCTAGTATTTTTTCAGGAATTTGCCGTTTATCGGCATCATGAGCCGGTCGCCGTCTTTGGTGACAAGGCGATATGCGCCACTCGAGTAGACTGTCTCCACTACGAATGGTCCTTCCCATTTGGGTTCAAATTTACCCTTCTTCTTGGAGTTAAGGATCATAGGCCGTCTTATAGCCAGAACCAAATCCCCTTCTTTGAAACTCCTTTGTCGAACCTTTTTGTCGAAGGCTCGAGAGATTCTAGCTTGGTAAAACTCAATATGCTGTTGAGCTTCCAGGCGCTCTTCATCGAGCCTCTCGAGTTCTTCGAGGCGTTTCTTCGGTCGACATCTGGGTTGAAAGAGCGATCCGAAGAGATGGTATTTGGATCTCCAATGGAAGAACAGCTTCACATCCGTATACCAGTGAATACGGGGTCGCTCCCGTTGGTGTGCGCACCGTGGTCCGATAGGCCCATAGAGCTGCGCCAAGCTTGTCATCCCAGTCTCGTTTGTTAGTTTTCACGATCTTTGACAAGAGTTTGATGATAGTCTTGTTGAAGGCTTCAGCTAATCCATTTGCTGTGGGATTATAAGCCGTCGACGAGATATCCTGAATTTTAAACTTTTCGCAGAACCTTATGAAGGAGTTGCTGACAAATTGAGGACCGTTGTCATGTATGATTCGTCTTGGAACGCCATACCTATAGATGATGTGGTGCTTGATGAATCCAACGACGTTGCTCGTTTTCACTTCTCTGAGTGGAACTGCTTCGGTCCATTTGGAGAAGTAATCGGTAATTGCCAAGATGAACCGGTCGCCTTTGACTGATGGGGGATTTATTGGGCCAACAATGTCCATTCCCCGAGTCTCGAACGGCCATGACGTAACCGAAGGATGCAGATGCTCCGGAGGTTGGTGCATGTAATTCCCATGTATTTGACATGCATTACACTTTCGGGCATATGCAATTGCATCACTCATCATGGAAGGCCAAAAATACCCCATTCTTCTGATGCGATCGTAGAGCTTGGGACCAGGTTGGTGTGCGCCGCACTCTCCTTCGTGCGCCTCCCTAAGGACCTCTTCAGCTTCTTTGGTTGATAGGCAACGCAATAGCAACCCATCGTACCCCCTGCGGTATAGCGTTCGATTCTCCGTATTGTAGTAGAATCTTGGTGCTCTTCGTCGGATCGACTCTCTTTCCTTCACATCTTCTGGCAAGATTCCATGCAAGACGTAGTCGATGATGGGAAAACGCCAATCTCGTGGTTTGAACTCGATTTGAGTAGCGTGCACCTCTTGGACCTCTTCTTCCTTGGCCTCTTCATCGTAAAGCGGCACTAGGAGTTGGTGAGTTCTTACCGTAACAAACTGTTCTGTCTCGGGAGGTTGCGCCAGAGATACGGCCAATGCTACTAACGCGTCTGCGTAGGTATTCTGTAGCCGTGGAATATGTTCGATAAAGAATCCTTCGAATGACTCCGCCATCTCCACCGCCATCTTATGGTATGGTATTAAATCTTGGCTTCGAACCTCGTATTCTCCCTGGACTTGCTTGACTATTAGCTGAGAATCGCCGAAAGCTTCGAGATACTCCACCCCCAGTTCTTTAGCAAAACTGAGTCCTATGAGTAAGGCATTATATTCTGCTACATTATTCGAGCACGGTTCGGTCAACGAATAAGCTCGAGGCATCACATGTTTTCCTGGGGAAACTAAGACTACTCCAACTCCGGAGGAGATTTTAGAACTTCCAGGAGCACTTGCAACATGAGTTGCTCGCGAAGCGCCGTCGAAGTGTAAACGCCATACTTGTTGATGTGAAGTCGCGTTGACTTCGTGGGTTTCATCCGGTAAGCCGTCGTATATCTCGGCGGTATCCGTCGTTGGATTGTCTGTCAGGAGATCGCAGATGGCCTGTCCTTTTACTGACTTCTGTTGTTTAAAATGCAAGTCGTATTGGGACAAGAGTAAGGCCCATTTTGCTAATCGCCAGCTCATGGAAGCGGGTTGAGTCATGAATACTCGAGCCGGATTAACTTTAGAGATGACGTAAATGGTCTGCCCGACCAGATAATGTCGCATCTTCTGAATGGCGAACACCAAGGCGAGGCATTCCCTCTCAATCATAGGATATCGAGACTCGGCGCCCACCATGGTTCGGCTCAAGTAATACACTGCCTGCTCGTGACCGTTATCGTCATCTTGTGCAAGTAATGCACTTAATGAATGGCTCGTCGCCTTGACATAAATCAAGAACGGTTTGCCCGATTTCGGTGCAACGAGTATAGGAGGCTTTGAGAGATACTCTTTAATATCCTCGAATGCCTTTTGACAAGCGTCATCCCATACAATAGATACGCCCTTCTTTGCGAGCTTGGAGAATGGCTGGCATTTTCCTGAGAGGTTCGAGATGAACCGACGGATGTAAGCCAACCGTCCTTGCAATCCTCTGAGTTCCTTAAGGTTTCTCGGAGGTTGCAGTTCATTAATCGCCTTTACTTTATCAGGGTCGATGTGAATACCTTTGGTAGTGACGACAAATCCCAGGAATTTACCACTGGACATTCCGAGGAAAGATTTGGTAGGATTCATCTTCAATTGATGTGCTCGCATCAAGTCGAACATGGTCTTCAAGTCTTTAATGTGATCTTTCTTATCACGACTCTTCACGACCAGGTCATCTACATAGCATTCCACCGTCTTTCGGAGATGCTCCTGAAAGATCTTCGACATGGCTCGCTGATATGTAGCACCTGCATTCTTTAAGCCGAAGGGCATAACTGTATAGCAGAAGACGCCGAGGGGCGTTCTAAATGCGGTATGCTTTTCATCCTCCGGATGCATCTTTATTTGATTATAACCAGAGAAACCATCCATGAAAGACATCCTCTCGAACCCACACGTATTGTCGATGATAACATCCGTGATGGGAAGGGGAAAATCATCTTTTGGGCAAGCAGCATCGAGGTCCCGAAAGTCGATACAAATCCTGACCTTCCCGTTCTTCTTAAGGACCGGGACGATATTGGCAAGCCATTCTGGATGTTGCTCCTCCCGAACAAAGCCCGAGTCGATAAGCTTCTTAACTTCGGCCTCAATCGCCTCCATCATTTGCGGGCGAAACCGTCTTTGTTGTTGTTTGACAGGTTTGACATCCGTCTTGATATTGAGACGATGCACTGCTACGTTTGGATCGAGCCCTGGCATATCTTCATAATTCCAGGCGAACACATCGATGTACTCCTTGATAAGAGAGATCAACTCTTCCTTCTCTTCGGGCGGGAGGCTGTCGCTGATGAATATCGGCTTCGGATTTTCCTCACTGCCCATATTTACCTGGAGTACTTGATCTTCGGTAGGAGGTTCTCTTTGTTCGAACCTATCACCATACTGCATGTTTAGGTGATGGACCCAAGGGTCTTCCCATGTCGGCATCTGGTCGTCCTCCTCTGTTGTGGTAGGATCTCTTTGTTCGAACCTATCACCATACTGCATGTTCAGGTGATGAACCCAAGGATCTTCCCATGTCGGCATCTGGTCGTCCTCCTCTATTGTGGTAGGATCCTTAACCATGTTCGACATCATCTTCTTGAACATTTCACCGATACTAGAATCGGAATCCCAAACTGAGGAATCGGATGAGCCTCCGTTTCTAGCTTTGTTAGCAATTTGATCGATGATTTGCCAGCAACATTCATCGTCGGATGAGGAGACATAACCGAGACCTCTTTTATGGCGATAATAATCATCGGGTTTTCCCTTCGGTACATAGGCCATTCGAGGTGGAACTCGCGGACCTCGACCAAAGAAAAGACCCTCTCCGAGTGTGAAGTCATATCC